>NC_141003.1:70780707-71380707 GCF_052327205.1 Somniosus microcephalus | reverse complement strand
CCTCTCTCCCTCTCTCTATCTATCCACCTCTTTTCCTCTCTCCTTCTTGCTCTTTCCCTCTCTCTTTCTCTGTCAATTTCTTTCTCTCTCCCCTCTCTCTCTATCCAACTCTCTTTCCCTCTCTCTCACTCTCTCTCATTTTCCCAATCTCCCTCTTTATCTCTCCCTCTATCTATATCGCTCTCTCCCTTCCTCTATTCATCTCTCTCTCCATTTTTATCCATCTCTCTCGATCCATCTTTCTCTCCCTCTCCCTTCATCTCTTTCTCTCTCTCTCCCTCTCTATCTATCTCTCTCTCTCTCCCTCTCTCTCCCTCTCTCTCCTTCTCTCTCCCTCTCCTCCTCTCTCCCTCTCGCTCTGAGCTATGAGGCAGGTGTCACCACCTATAATGTATTTTATATGTACAAAGTAATCTTAGCCAAATGATAATACATAATTTCAAGGATACAGCCCAAATTATATAATGTTTTAAGCTGCTTTGAAGTGCATCATCGATGACAGAAATCACCTCCTACTGATGCAAATAGTAGTTATTGTTTCCTTCTACAAGTAATGTTCTTGTTTTGAACCTGTTTTATTATTACAGTATTTCTAGTCTTAGATTGAATGAAGAGTTACTTTGTTAAAGGGTTAAAATGTTATCAACATCAGCAGTCAAGCTAGCTCATAAAACTCCACCTTCAGTGCTCTGTCTGGTTCAGAGTGTCTCATATTGATCATGTCAGACACCCACTGTCAAGGAATGTTACACACTTAGAATGGAGAATGAACACAGAAAGGAACATTTATAAACACTCACACTGTAGATTGCATTACAGACCAAAATCTAACTCCTGTTCTTTTTAAAAAATATTCCTAGGGAAATAATGGTGCTCCTGGATCTATTGGAGACCCAGGACCCACGGTAAGTTGCTGGGATGTGGCTGGACGAGGGGAACCGCCTCAAAAAAATGTTTTTTCAGAAGCCAGGGTCCTAAATTACAGCTTTTTTAATTGTTTTTTTAAACATTTCCCCCTTTACAACTTTCCCTGCCCTGAAGAATAATCCACCCCTACAGTCACAAGGGTACAGCGCTCTCGGCCTCTGCCTCTATCGGGGTCACCCAGTAATCAGATGGCAGATATCATGAAGTCTTCCACTATAACTCGTAATATGGCACTAGGTAGGGAATTTCAGGATCTTGGCCCAGTGACAATAAACAGTAATGTTACAGTGGCAACCCTCCAATCCTATGGCATATCCTTCATATCCAAGGATGTTTGAAAGTTTGTGGGTCTGAGTCTCTGCTATTTTCTCTCTGACTTCCTTCAGGGTGTTACCTTGTCAAATAACGTCTGTGAGGTTGATTAGGCAAGATTCATCCCTTTTAAAGCTGTGTTGGCAGTCATTTATCAGGCCTTTTCCATGCAGGTACTTTTCCATTTTGTTTCTTATTATGGATTCCATGAATTTTCTGATTAATGACCAGGTTAACGTGCCTGTAGCTGCCAGGTATGGTTTTATCTCCCTTGTTTAATATGGGAGCTACATGTGCCCATTTTGAGTCAGTTGGAACCTCCTCATTCATTGACTCCATCAAAATAACTCTCAAATCTCCTCCCTTGTTTGTCGAAGTGTCTTGGGTAAAGTTCATCCATCCTAAGGGTATGGGGTGGAGGGGGCTTAATGGATTTCAGTCCTTCAGCCTCTCTAGAACCTGTACTTCGACAGCCACAAAGCCCAGAGCACACATGACACATGCTTGATGTTGGACAGTGTGTTGTTCGTGTCCTTCCTAGTAAAAACCTCCAAAAAAGTAGTAGCATGTTAACTATCTCATGTTCCATTCCACGTGGGTTCCTTAAGGCAGTGAAATCCAAACTGTAGCCTGTGGGCTACTTGCAGCTCCTGAGTTCTGCCAATTTAATCCTCGAAGACCAGGTAACTGAGTCCTAGATCCATGTATATTTCTTGCTTGCTAGCAATAGCAACTTGAGATATATGAAAATTAGTGGGAACATGCAATTACACTGAACATGTGGCCCCCAAGTCTCCATAGTCCACATTTGCTGTTAGAGTATTCCAAAGAAACCTTTTGCCGTTATACATTGCATCTGCTGCAGTGTCCCTTTCCAGTTGTCTCTTGGCTGTGAAACTTTACTGAGCGTGAGTCAATGCTTTCAGGAGAGGAGGAAGAAAGTTAAGGTGGGGAAATGTTTCAGTACAGTCTAAAAACCCGCCAAAGCTATGATGTTAAATCTTTGAAAAGCCTGTGCTTTTGTAAGTGTTGAATGTTATTTATGTGTCACAGGGGCTCTGTGCATATTTCTGAGTGTATCTTTCTGGGTTTCGCTCATTGGCCTATTAGTCAGATTCCACCAGTCAGATGTAGGCTTGTAGGCTTCCGTTGTCTTTGCTTTTCATCAGTAACAGAGGCCAATTAATTAAGAAATGCTTCTTGTGCCCTCTTGACAGAGTCTGCAAGGATTACCCGGTCTGAAAGGAGAAAAGGTACAAACTGCAGCAGAGTGGGCAAAATAAAGGTGCTGGTAATAAATTCATAGAATCATACAGCACAGTAGGAGGCCATTCAGTCCATCGTGTCTGTGCAGGCTCTTTGAAAGAGCTATCCAATTAGTCCCACTCTCTTTCGTCATAGCCCTGAATATGTTTTCTTTTCATGTATTTATCCGATTCTCTTTTGAAAGTTGCCATTGAATCTGCTTCCACCACCCTTTCAGGCAGTGCATTCTAGATCATAACAATTTCTCCTCATTTCCCCCTGGTTCTTTTGCCAATTATTTTAAATCTGCGTCCTCTGGTTACCAACCCTTGTCCTCTGGTTAACAACTCTCCTGCCACTGGAAACAGTTTGAATTGAGTGACTCCCCAGAGCAAGGCAGAATTCATAACGATTTAATCGTTACTTTATTAAACATGGGAGCAATGTAGCATTGGTGATTAAAGATCTCCGCTGGCTGTGTGTGCAGCTGGATGGAGACAAATTGATGCCAGGTTTTAACTACCTTTGTTATATCGGTTCACAGGGTGATGGTAATTGTGAACAGTTGCCTAGTGAATGTTTAATTGTTTGATTCTGCCATTTTTGCTGTTGCTCTCATGCTAAGGAGAGAGCGTCATCCTCAGAACTGGTACGTCTCTGGACCATTCTCCCCACCAGCTATTCAATGATGTAAAAAAAAAAGCCTTTGAGTATTCCTGTTGCAATTTATATTTCCTTTCTGTCCCCCAATTAGCAAAGTACATCAAATATTGCTGCAAAATTAAATAACTGACACCAATAGTGTCTTTGAGTTCTGAAGAGGCTAATACTTAAGTATTTGGAGAATGCAGCAGTGTGTAATAAGTTCATTGCGAGCCTTTTACTCTTGTCTTGTTCATGTTCTGGTTGGTGTTTCACTGAAGACACAATCCAACTTAGGGGGATTCAACTTAGGAACAAAGCTTCTGTTTCACAGTTCAGTTTAAAGAAGAGAAGTGCAAGTCAGCCTCTGGTTACTTTGGGATTTTCAACTTTGGCGGAAATCCTGGCTCAGCTTCAGTGCCATGGAATTATCATCTGCTTCCGCGACCTGCTCCTGACTCTGGCTGGTTTTCTGTGGTCAGGGTAACAACCTTATTTCAGAAGGTTCCCTACAGGAATCCCATTTGTGTCGGGGAGCCTTGGGGGTGGCGGGAAGTTTAGGGTCTTCCCCCAACTTTCCACCCGGGAGTTAAACTCCCCGCTGCCTTATCCATGCTAGATTGGATTTCTTGTACTTTAGCTGCATATTCCTCTCTGTTTGCACTGCAATCTTTCTTGCCTTAATTTTATTAATACTACTATGGCCATTGCTCCTCTGAACTTCCTGCTCTTGTTTCCTGTAAGTTTCAAATGCATCATTCTATTAGCACTTCCTCCTCTCTGAATCTTTGACATCAAGCATCATCACACCATGTCCTACTCTAACATTTTCTTAAGACCTTTAAACTGCCCCAGCCCATGTACTGCTGAAACCCTCATTCATGCCTTTGTCACCTCGGGGGCGATTTTCTGCCGTTGGAGGAGGCGGGTTTGAAGGCGAGAAAGGCGGAAAAATCAGATTCAATGAGGGCAGGTTCGGAACCCGCCTCTAACCCGCCTGCGCGGGATTTTGCCAGTGACGGTTTTGGAGGTTGGGAAACGGTCCCGCCTCCAGCTGGCTATAGCGATACTTGTGATCATTAAATGCTCGTTAAGGGCCTCTCTAAACCTATTTTGAGAGGCCCTCGTGATTTTTCGAGGATTTCAACGTGCTCCACGCACCTCCTGAACCACGCCAGGTAAACCTGGCGGGTTGACTCATGGGTGGCCTCCTCACTGCTGCAGGTCTAACGAGACATAGTTTATGGCAGCAAGGATTATTTGCAGGTGCCAGACCTTGGCTTTAAAAGGTCTCTGAGCACTTTTAGAAGGCCTTCCGAAGGTGGAGGTGCTGCAGCTTGAATCAACCAACTGTGGGACCTCCTTGGAAGACCCTCTCCTCGCTTGCAATGAGCGCTTCCCCAACGGAGGCACCTGCAAGCAGCATGGGAACCATTTGTTTTCTTTCTGCATGGACCTCAGATGAGGATGAGGACCATCCAGGGCAGCAGCAGAACCAGGCTCCATCTCACCTCCAGTGGGAAAATCGCCCCCTCTTATTCCAATGTTCTCCTGGATGGCTTCCCATCCCCCATAAACTTTAGGTCATCAAAATTCTGCTGCTCGTATTCTGTTCTGCACTAAGTCCTGCTTGTTCATCACCCCTATCCTCGCTGACTTACATTGGCTTCCGGTTAAAATTCTCATCCTCATTTTTTATTCCCTTCATGGCCTTGAATCCTGCCTATTATGGTAACCTCCTCCAGCCATAGAACTCCCCTCTCCTGAATTCTCTATTCCTTCTACTCTGGCCTCTTGTGCATTCCTACCTCCTTTGGCCCCACCATTAGTGGCCGTGCCTTCAGCCACCTAGGCCCACATTCTAGAATACCTTCCCTCAACCCCTCCATCTCTCCACCTCCCTCTCCTCTTTTATGACCCTCCTTAATCACCCTCCTTGCACATAAACTGCGATATAAATGATTCCCATCCTCTCCAGTTGAGAACAGGCTAGGAAATGCTAAAAGATTTTTCAGTAAGAACTGACTGCGCTGATGTGTTTGTGCTTGCATTTCAGGGAGATAATGGGATGCTAGGGGTTAAAGGTGATAAGGTAACTATTTGTGGTAGAACTGTTCCTAAACCATGTTTTACAATACATTTACCGCATAGAAAAAGGCCAGTTGGCCCATCAAGTCTCTGCCAATGTTTTACTCCACATGAGCTACCTAGTTCAATCTTACTCCTGCTTGTTTCCCCTACCCTTTAATATTCCCCTTCCTTTAAACAACTATCTAATTGCTTGTTAAAAGGATTTATGGAATCTGTTTTAACAATGGTTTATGGCATATTCCACATTTTAATCACTTTCTGTGTAATCATTTGTATTTATTTCCTTTAGGGAGACCCACATGGCATTTCAGGACCCCAGGGATACAAAGGAGACAAGGGGAATCCAGTAAGAAAACGCTGGCTTATTCTATTTGTGTAATATTATTTTATCTGCTTGCCTCTATGATCCTGATTTTGATTACTAGACTTTTCCAGTTACTTTAAATGTTCCTCAAGTGAAGCAAAACTTGAAGGGGAACAACTTGCAGGGTTATGCAGAAAGGACAGGGGAATGGGACTAATTGGATAGCTCTTTCAAAGAGCCGGCACAGACATGATGGGCTGAATGGCCTCCTTCTGTGCTGTACCATTCTATGAATCTAAGATTCCCTTCTTTATAATGCCTGTATTGATGCATTTAGTTCTGAGAAATTCAGTATAGAATCATAGAAAGTTACAGCACGGCAGGAGGCCATTTCAGCCCATCATGTCCACGCCAGCTAACAAAGAGCTAACCAGCCTAATCCCACTTCCCAGCTTTTGGTCTGTAGCCCAGCAGGTTACAGCATCCCAAGTGCACATCCAGGTACTTTTTAAATGTGGTTCGGGTTCCTGCCTCTACCACCCTTTCAGGCAGTGAGTTCCAGACCCCCCACAACCCTCTGGGTGAAGAAATTTCCCCTCAAATCCCCTCTAAACCTTACATCAATTACTTTAAATCTGTGCCCTCTAGTTTTTGACCCCTCTGCTAAAGGAAATAGGTCCTTTCTATCCACTTTATCTAGGCCCCTCATAATTTTATACACCTCAATAAGGTCTCCCCTCAGCCTCCTCTGTTCCAAGGAAAACAAACCCAGCCTATCCAGTCTTTCCTCATTGCTAAGATTCTCTACTCCCGGCAACATCCTTGTAAATCTCAGCAGATAGGAATCTATCACCAATGAGTATATAATTAACAAGCCAAAGGCGCGATTTGATATTGAAACAATCGTTTCCTCTAAGGAGGATATGTGTAATAGGTTCTCAGGTGTCAGCCTTTACTCAGTTGTAGCACTCTTATCTCTGAGTCAGAAGATTGTGGACATAAACGATCCGATGACACTATTCGAAGAAGAGCAGGTAAGTTCTCCCTAGTGTTCTGGCCAACATTTATCCTTCAATTAGCAACACTAAAACAGATTATCTAGTTATTTATCTCATTGCTGTTTTTGGGACCGTGCTGTAAGCAAATTGGCTGCTGTGTTTCCCTACATTACAACAGGGACTACACTTCAGAATACTTCATTGGCTGTGAAACATTTTGGAACGTCTTGAGGTTGTGAAAGGTGCTATATAAATGCAAGTTATTTGTTTAAAGCAGTTAATGCTATTTAAACACCTTTTAAATAAGATCTGGATGAGTTTCTGCTTAGGAATAGACTCACGGTTTATAAGGATATAAGTACTCATAGAGATAACCGAAAGCTGTGCGGAACATGATGGCCCCTAGGCTGCTGGGACCTGGGAATGTCGTACCATGAAAGGGAACTGGTCAAGGATGTATAATGTAGGATGGAAGGCTAGATAGGGGTTTGGTGTTCTGCTTAAGTAACTTCATAGAACCTTTTCTCAAGAGATGAAATTTGATGGATGGAGTCCCTAATAGAGCACATTGTACATGGTCTGCAGAATGAGCAAGCTTAATGGAATCTATGGGTGCCTTTTTTTAATCATACAATTTCCTTTCTTGTAGGGTGATCGAGGTCCACCGGGGTTTGATGGTGATAAAGGAGAGAAAGGTGAAGATGGGCCTCCAGGACTTAAGGTGAAAATTTCATTCATTGTCATCACTGTTACCAGCTTGAAATCAGTCAATAAAGGGTTGGGTTTATCCGACTAAATGGCCCCTTCCTGCTTCTAAAACCTGCGGCTTCCTATAAATGTTAAAGTGCTTATCGTTGTTGACACAATAGTCAATGCCACTCTACAGCAAACAGGAGTCACTCAACCTGCCTGTAAAATATCAGCAGCAATTTAGAAAAAATACAAATTCACAAAACCTCACGCGAGACCGCAGATGTTAGATGAAAGATTGTTTCCTACAGAAGAGTGGATATAAATGGAACAAACCCTCAACAAGAGCAATTGATGCAGAGTTTAGTGGTGATGGGGACAGGTATAGACTGAGATAATCAAATGTTGCATAGGACATATTCAGGTAAATTCACCAATCCTGTGCTCCCAGCAAGGAGCCTCAGTTGCAGGGAGCACGAATTGGAGAAAGGACTGTAATATTGCCGCAAAGGATCTGACCCGCACTCCCTTCAAGGGAGTGAGGGATCAGTGAACTTACCGTATTATTCCTGTACTGCTAGACTGGGGGGAGTGGATGAATATTCTGAAGTTTTGCTTGATTATTTTTGAAGATCAGCCTATTTATTTGTCTATATTTATACAGATTGTTTCCGTAGGTGGGTGGGTGAGGTAGAGTCTATGAGTTGGTTGATTGTCCATGATGTGTAGAAGGTGTGGGCTTGATTGGCTGAATAGCTTTTTCCCTTTCCATGATCTCTAATTTGATTGGATCTTCTTCAGGATTGTTATGTGGTTGTCGAATGATCGATGGTCATTTTTGTGTTTCATTCCAAGGGTCACAAAGGAGAACCAGGATCAAAAGGATCAATGGGGTTATTTGGGGCCAGGGGTCCTGCAGGACAGAAGGTTTGTACTGGCGTCTAGTCTCGATTCTGTAGAGAACACTGGCTTGTTTGAAATGATGACATAATCTGTGATACTGAAGCTCGAGTTGTTCTAAGCATCATCTGAAGCCCTTAGGTCAGATTTATTAATTGTCTTCCAGTTACTCCTGAACATCTGATTATATATTTGATTTTCCAGTAATCTTATCCAGTTTATTACTTACAATAAATAGGTCATGATGGTTGATACCTCACTGTGAATGTTATTGTGAAGAACAGGAGCCATTAGATATCCCCCATGACACTTGCTAGCTGTTAGTAAAAGATGTGTCACAGGAACATCGGAACAGGAGTAGGCCATTCAACTCCTTGAGCTTGCTCCACCATTCAGTTAGATCATGGCTGATTTGTATCTTAACTCCATCTACGCCTTCGTTCTGTAGCCCTTAATACCTTTGCCTAACAAAAATCTATTAATCTTAGTTTTGAAATTTTCAATTGATCCTCCAGTCTCAACAGCTTTTGGGGGGAGAGAGTTCCAAATTTCCACTACCCTTTGTGTGAGGAAGTGCTTCCTGACATCACCTCGGAACGTGTCAGAGTGGATTCCAACTACATAATCTCCTTGTGGTATATAATGTGATTTGAGCCCGCTCAATAGAATTATCAGCTTGTTTCTGTGGTAATGATGACTCTCAGTGCCAACGCTTATTAGGGGCGTGCTGTAAGTCATTGGTGGGAACGGATGTTCGCAGTGAAGGACTCTGATGCCAATAACACAGTTTAATTGAATTACAATTCGGAGTTCATTACTGCCCTATGGACTATCTGATGTTCAACAACTAGAAATCTGGAACTCTCTCCCACAAAAGGCTGTGGATGCTGGGGGACAATTGGAGCTTTCAAGACAGATCGTTAGATTTTTATTGGGTAAGGGTATCAAGGGATATGGAATAAAGGTGGGTAGATGGAGTTGAGGTACAGATCAGCCATGATCTGATTGAATGGCATAACTGGTTCGAGGGGCTGAATGGCCGACTTCTGTTCCTGTTTCAAGAATGTTGGAGTAAAGTCGTAAAGGTACATTTGTATAAATTAGCGTTCCTGGCACATTAGTGGGCCCTGCAAGATTTTCCATCCATTAATTAGAGAGTCAGGCTCAGCTGTAATGCCTCTTATGGTTGAGTAGCCTGTTGAGACTCGCTGTCTGGGATCTCCCACGAACAATGGCCACTTGGAAGAGCTGTGTATGTGGAGCTGCACCCAAGCACGAGGAAGAGGGGGTTTTTTTGAGAATAAGAGGGGAAAATTGGAAGGGATGGGGAGAAAAGTGGGGAATATATCAAAACATTGAAAATTACTGTGTTCAAAAATCAATGTGACAGCACAGAAAAGGAACCCCTGTATCAGAGAGCAGCAGCTAGTTCCAATATCCCAAGATGGGGAAACTACTCAGTCATTAAGGAACTCTGAATACCCTAACAAAATTTAACGAGGCAAGCACCTATAGACCACTAAGGAATCAATCAACTCAGAACAATAACACCAGACCCAGACATACAGCACATTAGGGTATTACAGAGATCTGATAAATGTAATGATTGCTGGTCTGAAAGGGGTGGATCTTGATTTTGTGCGATGGTGTAAAGTGGGTGATCGCCAGTCAGCAGCCCATTGTACATCTCTCCCGATTCCATTGACTTTGTAAAGATGTAAAACAGGCTGACGACTCGCAATCACCTGTTTTACACTATCGCACAAAGTCAAGATCTACCCCAGTGTGTTAATTCCTGATTGAGGATGAGGTTAGATTCCCAGTGACAGTAAGTAACACAACTGTTTATATTTCAGGGTGAACCTGGCGAACATGGCAGCAACGGAATCGCAGTAAGTTTAGATGAAGGTTTCGGCTAAAAGAACCTCGTGGGCACTTTGCATTAAACCAATACAAGAGGACCAGGCAATACAAGTAGAAAAAAATAGGAAGTTAAGAGTAAGAATGGAAGGCCTGCAGAATTTTTTCATGCATCATAGAGTTACACATTAAGTTACTGAGGAAGCCTTCTGAAGCAGACGGTGTAAATGGGTTCAAAATACAAAGGGATTGAGTGATTCAGTGAGCAATTTGATACGATGTGTTAAATATTTGTACAGTAACATTACTGACAGCAATTAATAGCCCAGTACAATTTCTCCACATCTTTCTGTGTTCCTAGCAACCACCAGTCAGTTTTAGTTCTGTAGCATCTGTCATTCGTTTGAATCCACCAGTCATATCTGGGAAGGCTCTTTCATACTTCTGGATACAAAGCAGTGGATCTGATTGGCAATCTCCTCATCTCTAGCCTCCGACCCTTCACTCTCAGTCACACCTTTCTCACCTCAAAACCGCTCACCTTCACCATAAGGACTGCAGCGGTTCCAGAAGAAGGCCCACCACCACCTTCTCAAGGCAACTAGGGATGGGCTATAAATACCGGCCTTGCCAGTGATGCCCAAATCCCAAGAATCTTTTTTTAAAATTTGCTGATGGTCGGCAAATTGCCAGCAATTTTTAGCCCAGTACACTTTCTCCACATCTTTCTGTGTTCCTAGGAATCATCAGTGTCAATTTTAGTTCTGCAGGGTCTGTCTATCGCTTGAATCCACCAGTCATATCTGGGAAGGGTCTTTCATACTTCCATACTTCTGGATACAAAGCAGTGGATCGGATTGGCAATCTCCCCATCTCTAGCCTCCGACCCCTCGCTCTCAGTCACACATTTCTCATCTCAAAACAACAGTGACTGCATTTCAAAAAGTAACTCCTTGATTGTGAAGTGTTGTGAAATGAAGGAGCTATATAAATACAAAGGACTTTTTCACCTCTCTTATTTTTTTAATCTTGCTGGTGCCCTGCATTATGACTCTTGTTCCTTCACCTACGTTTCTGAATTTAAAATATAATTATTTGCAATGCATCATTGTTCCTGAGTTCATATTTATGTCAGTGCCTCACATGCCTTTTTTTCCACTGAAGTAAAGTGACATTTTCTACTTTGCACACTGTTGCAGTCCCCAAAGGATAAATCTATTTGCACTGTAACTAAAGAGCAGCATAACAAACATGTTACAAGCTGTATAATCCTTTTATTGAGGCTGCTTGTTCCTCTTGTTTTTTCCTCTTGTTTTATGATGCATAAATGTCAGTGGAGTTGGAAGAAGTGGTTTGATTACAAAAACTCTTAAAGACGCCATACACCATAATTAAAATCATTAATTAAGTACCAATTTGCCGACCAGACCCTGTTCGAGCAACTCATGTTAAAGCACCTTAATTGGCTCCAGCTTTGGCATGGTGGGTAAATGTGCCACCTGGGATTGCAGTCCTGAGCCACACAACAACAACTTGCATTTATATAGCGCTTTTATCGTAGTAAAATACTAAAGATCGAGGTCCTAGGTTCAATCCCTTTAATTTTGTGCAGTTTTATTCTCCTATTATCTTTCCAACATCTTTTCACAGCCTGCTTAAAATGACCTTTATATTTCATTAAGCACTTTTCACCTCTTAGTCTTTTTAAAATAAATCTGTCCATAGGCTATTTGACCTGTTTGCTGCTTCTATTGTGCGTCCCCAAAATGTCCATACTCTAATCCGTTACTTGTTCTCCCCTCTCTTCCTTGTCTTGGTCTGTGCTAAGTCCACTTTCCCCTATCAGTAAAATTAGATAGTTTCAGATGATTAAGAGCCCTGTGGCCATTTCATGCCATCCATCCACCTACCAATTATAATAGCTTTGTCTTACATTTGAACGGGCTGACAGGAGTTCAGTTTAACGTCTCATCCGAAGGACGACACCCCTGACAGTGCAGCACTCCCTCAGTACCGCACTAGCGTGACAGCCTACATTACAAGCCTCAAAGAAAGAGTATTAATAACTGAGCTAAGCAGACACACTGCAGAAGGGTACTTAGGATTCCCAGATCTAACTTTTACATTTACTTATTCCTGTTGGATCCGTGGTTCAGTGGATATGCTATTATTAAATAATCACACGGATGCTGTACATTAACAAATAACAGGTCTTTACTGGAGGAGGGTAGTCTCTAGACTGGGGGTACAGAGGCATGCGCAAAGCTTATATACCGGTGTGGTCACTGCCGGTACTACAGTATACAGGAGCTGTAAAAGCAGTTCTGACATAAAGGCACATACACTACATTTCCTCCCCTTTTAGATTAGTAATACCTCTAATATTCAAATAACAATTAACATTTCAACATGTACATTAAACAACAAAAGTCCATTTATAGATTCAGTCTTTGGGGCGGCTTCCTGACCCTTTCGGGATAGCACCTTTCCAGAGGTTCTTGTTCTTGGTGCAGAGGCGATTCTGACCCCTTTTCATCGGGTAGTTCATCGGGTTCCACTGCTCCTGGGTCTGAAGTAGATGCTACCGGTATGTCGGGTTCATCCCCAGGTACTCGAGACATGGGGTTGACGCGTTCCTGTGACGCTAAGATCTGATCGACGTGGCGTCTCACAATGTTCTCCCCGACATCCACTGTGTACATTAATGGCCCCTGCCTTGTACATATCGTTCCGGGTTGCCACTTCTCTGTTCGATAGTCACGGGCCAAGACTGGTTGCCCTACATTGAAGCTCCTTGTCGGCTTCTCATTGATGTGCTGGAATTGTTTGTCCTCAACATTTCTTCGCACATTTGGTCTGAGCAAGTCCAGACGAGATCTCAACCTTTGGTTAAAGAACATCATGGCTGGGGTCTGGTTGGTAACTGCATGTGTCGCGTTTCGGTAGGCTAATAAGAAATTGTCCATCTTATGCTGTAGTGGAATTTCATCGTCGCACATGGCCTTTATCGCCTTCTTAAAGGTTTGTACGAACCTCTCAGCCAATCCATTTGTGGCTGGATGATACGGGACGGTTGTGTAATGCCTTACCCCATTCCTTTTCATGAATTTTTGGAACTCGTCAGACACAAACTGTGGTCCATTATCAGAGCAAATCTGCTCTGGCAAACCGTTTCTGGCAAATATGGTCCGTAGGACTGCAATCGTTTTCTCTGTAGTGGTTGAAGACATTTTTATCACCTCAGGCCACTTTGAATGAGCATCCACTGCTATTAAGAACATTGAGTCCATGAATGGACCAGCGAAATCAATATGCACTCGTTGCCATGGAGAGGAGGGCCACTCCCATGGGTGTAGAGGGACATGTGGTGGTGCATTTTGGACCTTCTGGCATCCTAAGCAGCTCTTAGTTAGGTCTTCGATTTGTTGATCAATTCCCGGCCACCACACATAAGCCCTAGCAAGGCTTTTCATTTTCACTCCCCCCAGATGACCTTCATGTAGCTCATTTAGCACCCTCTCCCTTAACTTGGGTGGAATCACCACTCTGGATCCACACATCACTGTCCCCTGGCATACTGACAGCTGTTCTCTTCTGGATGAGAATGCTGGCAACAGTGAGTTGCCATGTGTTGGCCATCCCCTCACCGTCAATTCATATACCCGTGACAGCGTTGGATCATTGCGGGTCTCCTTCTCTATATCCGCGTTTGTTACTGGCAATCGTTCAATTATTGACGAATAAAATATCTCGATAGGGTCCACTGCTGGTGCTTCCTCCACAGTAGGCAGTGGCAGGCGCGATAGCCCATCAGCGCTCCCATGCTGTTTGGTGCCTTTATATTCTATTTCATATTGATTCGCCCCTAGAAACAGGGACCATCTTTGTAACCGCTGTGCAGTCATCACTGGAACGCCCTTCTTAGGATTAAAGATGGAGACAAGTGGTTGGTGGTCAGTCAGCAAGGTGAACTTCTGCCCATGCAGATAGTGGTTGAATTTTTTTACTCCCCATACTAGGCTGAGGGCCTCCCTGTCAATCTGGGCGTAGTTGCGCTCGGCTGAGGTTAGTGACCGAGACGCAAAGGCTACTGGCCTCTCCAACCTGTCTGGGAATTTGTGCGACAGCACCGCTCCAATACTGTAGGGTGATGCATCACATGCCAAACGAATTGGTAGTGCTGGGTTGAAATGGGCCAACACCTCTTTTGATGTGATCAATTCTTTACACTTCTGGAAAGCTCGTCTACGTTCGTCATCCCACTTCCATGGTACCCCTGTTTGCAGTAGGGTGTTCAGCGGGTGTAATACCGTAGACAAATTTGGTAAGAACTTGTGGTAGTAGTTTACCAGCCCGAGGAACGACCTCAGTTGTGACACATTTTCCGGTGCTGGAGCCTTGACTACTGCCTCAATCTTGTCAGGGGACTTATGTAACCCCTCTTCATCGATGACGTGGCCACAATACGAGATCTGTTTCTGGAAAAACTCGCACTTGTGGCGATTAGCTCGTAGCCCATACTCCTTTAATCTGATGAGCACCTTCTCCAAGTTGGCGAGGTGATCACCGTCATTTTCGCCCGTGACCAAGATGTCGTCCAAATAACACTGGGTCCCTGGAATCCCTTGCAGGACCTGATCCATCGCCTTTTGCCAGATAGCCGGAGCCGAGGCTACTCCCAATACCAGCCGGTTGTATTGATAGAGACCTTTATGAGTGTTGATCGTAAGGTAATGTTTCGAAGCTTCTTCTACCTCCATTTGCAAGTACGCCTGGGCTAGATCAATTTTGGTGAAGCGTTTACCTCCAGATAGCGAGGAGAAAATATCCTCAATTCGTGGAAGCGGATATTGCACCGTGTGAAGGACTGGGTTCACTGTCACCTTAAAATCCCCACAGATGCGGACCTTCTTTGGTTCCCCAGGTGTATTACTCAACGACCTCTTCATTACAGGAACGATGGGTGTAGCCCACTCGCTCCAGTCCACTTTGGACAGTACTCCTGAACATTCCAACCCTTCCAGCTCTGCTTCAACAGCTGGTCTGATTGCATAAGGCACTGGTCTGGCCTTCAGAAACTTTGGGCTTGCATTTTCCTCTATTTTAATCATTGCTGTTACTCCTTTTAGTGTTCCTAGTTCCTCCTGGAACACTTCTTTTGCGTCAGTTAGCATTTTTGACAGTCGTCCAGGTGTGACATCGTCATCCTTTTTGGCCTCAACCTTCAGTGCCTGTATGGAATGCCAATCTAATTGTATCTTCCGGATCCATTCACGTCCTAGCAGTAGTGGTCCTCCATTTGGCAATACATATATATCCATTTTAGGTATTTCCTGGCCTTTATATGTCACTTTCACCCTTATTTTTCCTTTGGGGTAGACTTTTTGCCCCGTATACGTCTTCAAGACAATCTCTGTAGCTTTCAAGGGTATGTGTGAAAACAGCCGCTTGTAGTCTCTTTGATTTATGACTGTTAGAGCTGACCCTGTGTCCAATTCCATTTCCACTTGGACTCCGTCTATCTTGAGTGTAACCCAGATAGTCTGGTGATCCTCCATTTCAGTTACCTTTATAGTTTCAGACAACCCAGCTCCTTGCTTCCGGAGTCTGTGTCACTTTTCTGTTCGTCTGAACCACTGTCCATCACCTGGTGTACCTTTTTGTACTTCTCCTGTGGAGATTTCTTACTGTTGGTTTTCTTCCCAGACCTGCAGACTCTTGCTATGTGTCCTGCTTTCCCACACTGTCTGCACACTTGGTCCTTGAACCAACAATCTTTCTGGTCACGTGTTGTTCTGCCGCAGCGATAGCACTTCCCTGTTCCATAGGACATTTCATTGGTGCCATATTGTTGCGGTCTCCGTTGTATCTCTGCAGCGCCCCTTGCGGCTGCTTCGTGTGATACTGCCATACTGAAAGCTTTGTCCAGCGTAAGGTCCTTTTCTGATAGAAGCCATTTCTGGGTTCCTTCACTTTGTAGCCCACACACAAACTTGTCCCTTAACGTGTCTGCTAGTCCCGCTCCAAACTGGCAGTGTTTCGATAGCTTGCGCAGTTCCGTTAGGTACTCAGCATTGCTTTCGTCTTTGTGTTGGTTCCTTTTATGGAACTTAAATCGTTCTGCTATCAGCAGCAGTGTGGGGTTTAAGTGGTCCTGTAGGATTTCTACTATGCTTTCAAAATTCTTGTTTACCGGCTTCTCTGGGGTTATTAGATTTCGCAGTAACCCATAAGTTTTTGCACCCATGGAATTTAACAGAACCAGTGCTTTATTAGCATCTGGCACTTCATTCACCCTGCAGTACACCTCAATACGTTCCACATATGTCGCCCAATCTTCGACTTCATTGTCGAACGTAGAGATACTGCCACTCTTCGGCATCCTTGGGTGTGAGTTAACTATCACAGATGGCGTCTCCCGCGCATCCCCTTCTTCTCCGCTGGCACAAAATGGCATCTCCCGCGCCTTCCGCCCTTCCCGCGCTCGCCCTTCTTCTCTGCTGCGGCTTCTAAAAATGGCGCCTCTTCCTTCTTCTCCGCGGCTCAATGGCGTCTCCCCTTTCTTCGCCCTGTGGACCCTGTTCAGCCCGTGAGCACTGGCTGTGCTCTGCGCGTTCTTTTTATATTTTTCGACGCCGCTCAGTCTAGAACCCGGCTGTTTCTTACCCTCTCTCTCTCCGGTTTGTTTTATTTTTCTTGACGCCGCTCGGTGTTCAACCCCCGGCTGCGCCCTGCGCTCTTCACCCTCTGTCTTACCCCGTCGACGCTGCTTGGCTTTCTCTCCGCCGTCGGTCGGCTCCAGCCGCTGCTGCTCGGGAAGGGTCTGCGCTGGACCTGTCATCAGTCTCTTACTGCTCGTTGTGGCTGGGGAACCAAGCCCGGCTCTCCACAGCCTCCCCTGCGAAGTTGGATCTCTGCCTGACTGCTGGGCGGTTGCTTGTGGTCGATGCCCGTGTTCCTGGCCTCGACTATTTAAAAAAATTTTTTTTTTATGTTGCAGGTAGATTCGAATCGACACTCGTCGCCACTGTTGGATCCGTGGTTCAGTGGATATGCTATTATTAAATAATCACACGGATGCTGTACATTAACAAATAACAGGTCTTTACTGGAGGAGGGTAGTCTCTAGACTGGGGGTACAGAGGCATGCGCAAAGCTTATATACCAGTGTGGTCACTGCCGGTACTACAGTATACAGGAGCTGTAAAAGTAGTTCTGACTTAAAGGCACATACACTACAATTCCCATCTTGGTTGCTCCCCCGGTACGGTCCCAATCTTTGCTCCCTCCAAGTCCAAGTGGTACACATTAGAACTTATCTGGTGCCCAATTGTTTTAGCCTTCCATCATTAGATCTGGCTGGACCACATCAAGCACTATTGGGCCTCAACGCTCCTCTGCCAAAAACCTGCCACTCCTCCAGGATCATCTTGTAGAGCAAAGATTAACCCCCCGCTTCCTTTCTCCATTACTCACCGTCTCCTAATACCCCTCTGCCCTGCCCCTACCATCCTTACCTCCAACAGCAAGTTGCAAGGAGCTCAATGGATTTTTTTCCACTAAGATTATACAGAGTGTATTGATTTCTATGTGGGTTCAATGACGACACATTCATGAAAGAGAATGGCCTAGAAATTGAGTGGGGTTAGCGCCCAATTAGAGGCGCTAGAGGGCCTTGCGCCGGAATTATAGCCGCTTCGGAAATTGATTTGGGCCCTACCATCGGCGTTAGCCGGTAGCGCTGCGCCGGCACCGATGACGTCATCGGTGTGCGCAGCATCCCGGTTGCCGTGGTAACGCGGCCGGACGCCGAAATTCAGTTGCGGCCGCCTCGCCCGTGGCAGCCGCAACCAACGATTTTTCAAAAGTTTCTTGCTGGACTTAGCGCCGGCGCATTAAGGTGGCGCGGCGGCCGGCCGCTTTCCCGGCGGCCGCCTGCCCGCACCTCCCTCCCCGGACTCCTCCACCACCCCCCCTGTGGCACAGATGTGTGTGGGCCTCGAGCCCGGCACTTCTCCGAGGTGCCGGGCTCATTTTTCGTGCGATTCCACCGGCCAGCGGTCGGCTGCAGGCAGCTCCTCCTTAACAGAAGGAGGAGGCCTGCAGTACCCCAGCCTGCCGCACCGCATCGGGTGCCGCAGCGGGGGATTAGCGCCGCAATCCTGCATTCAGCGCCCATTGCGAGGCGCTGACACCCTCCATTAGCGCCCGCAGCCGTCTGGGCGCGGCGCAGCTGAATTTTTGGCGGGCGCAGCGGCAATTAACGCTGGCCCTAAATTTCGGGCACTACAGCCCTGGCGGAGGCAAACTCAATTTCTAGGCCAATGTCTTTTAATCTAAAGTTTGTTCATCTATGTTAACAGCATTACAGGAGACACCATCTTAGAGATCCATCTAAAACTAAACTAAAACTAAACTCTCTCTCTCACATGCCCTCTGTTGGTCAGGCATAAATAATCAAACAGGCAAATATGCTGGTAAGGCATCATAATCAAACAGGCAAATACCATCACTATTTGCTGATATCATTACATCTCCCTTTCTTAAAACAAAAGTATTTTACTTTTATCTAACAACATGTTTTCTTTGTATTACTCTGCATTTTAACTGTAACACTTAATGAACTTACATTATCATTATCATGATCAAGGTTTTTTAACCTTGCTTTGTGTGTTCACATGAAATATGTAAATACACTAGAACTTGAAGAAAGAATAAGATAACATTACTTCCTTCTATAACAAGAGTCCTTAAATTTGCTCAATGAGTCTCTCAGGAGGCTTCACGCGTCTTGAGGATTTTCTGATTGATTGTCCTTGAATCTGAGTTGTTGCCTCAGATGATGATTTCTCAGCTGTGTGATCAGGTTGTTCAACAATATCAGTCTTTTGACCTGCTGTGTGATCAAGTTGTTCAACAGTATCAGTCTTTTGACTTGCTGTGGCTGGTCCCATGAGAAGATCTCGACGATTTCTTCGCAGAACAGCACCCTCATCTGTCTGAATGGTGTATGATCTTGGTTGAACTTCACTCAGGACAGTTCCCTTCTGAGTCCATATGTTTGTTTTGTCTTTGAACCTTACTTGGTCACCAGTGTGGAGTTCAGGTAGGTTTTGTGTTCCTCTGTCATAGTAGTACTTTTGCTTTGCTTTCTGTTGTTCTTTGAACTTCCTCACTTTCTCCCCCTCTTTTGTTTTCAGGAGGTTCTCCGGGATGGGTAGGTTTGACCTTAGCAGACGTCCCATAAGGAGTTGGGCTGGTGACATACCACACTCGAGCGGCGTTGTGCGGTATACAAGCATGCTCTGGTAGAAGTCAGTTCCACTGTCTTTTGCCTTGTACATCAGTCTTTTCACTGTCTGGACCGATTTTTCCACTAGTCCATTGGACTGTGGAAAGTGAGGACTTGACGTTGTGTGGACAAAGTCCCACTCTTTGGCAAAGTGTCGGAAACTTGCATTGTAAAACTGGGGTCCGTTGTCTGTGAAGACCTCGCTTGCCACGCCATGTCTGTAGAATATGGCTTTCATACATGTTATCACAGCATCTGCAGTGGTGGTGTACAGTCTACAAACCTCTGGATACAGGGAGTAATAATCTGTGACTACAAGATAGTCCTTCCCTTGACATACGAATAGGTCAGCGCCTACCTTCTGGTAAGGTCTGTCTGGCGCTGGGTGTGGTTTTAGTGGTTCTACCGGATTGCTTGCTCGATATTTCAGGCATATTGTGCAGTTTGACACCTCATTTGTCACATCTTGGTTGATTCGTGGCCAGTACATCACCTCTCGTGCTCTTTTCTTACACTTTTCGATTCCCAGATGTCCTCCATGGATCTTTTTTAGCATCTCTTTTCTCAGACTCTTTGGGATAACTATTTTACTTCCTTTGTAGATGATGTCTTCGACCAGTGATAGTTCCGCCCTGCAGTTCCAGTACTCTGCCATGTCAGGTGAGCAGTCTTGCTTCATGTTGGGCCATCCATCCAAGATGCTTTTCCTCAGTCGTCTCATTGTTTCATCTTTGTTTGTCTCAGTCTTTATGAGCTCCATTTTTGCATCTGCTATGGGCAGTGCACTTGTGATCATGTCCACGTAGGCGTTCACTTTTTCATCCATTTTGGTGTTTGCGGGCTCTCTTGGGTCAACAGCTCTGGACAACGTGTCTGCTGTATACATCAGCTTACCCGGTGTGTACGCAACATTCAGTGTATAGCGTTGCAGCCTGATCATCATTCTTTGTATTCTAAGCGGACAGCTATTTAGTGGCTTTTGGAACAATGCAATCAAGGGCTTATGGTCAGTCTCTACACTGATTGCTTGTCCTGACACAAACTGGTGAAATCTTTCACAGGCGTATGTGATGCTGAGCAGCTCCTTCTCTATTTGAGCATATCGCGTCTCCGCGTCTGTCATTGAGCGTGATGCATATGCAATAGGTTGCCAGTAGTCATATTTTTGCAGAAGAACGGCACCGAGCCCACTCTGTGATGCATCTGATGATATCTTGATGGGTCTCGCTGGGTCATAAAACCTCAGAACTGGTTCCTCTGTGAGCAGTTTCTTTAGATCGCTCCATGACTTCTCATGCTCATGATTCCATTCCCATTCTATGTTCTTTTCAGTTAGTCGTCTCAGTGGCGCCATCTTTTCTGAGAGGTTGGATATGAATTTACCCATGTAGTTGATCATTCCATTAAACCTCTGCACGTCCTTTTTGCATTGTGGCTTTGGCATATTCTCAATGGCGGACACCTTTCTGGGATCTGGTCTGATGCCCTCACTGCTAAGGATATCTCCCACGAATGTCAGTTCTGTCACCCCGAGCTGGCATTTCTCTCTATTCAGCTTCAGGTTTGTTTTCCTTGTTGCTTCCAGCACTTTTTTCAGTCTCTCGTCATGCTCAGTTCTCATGGTTCCCCATACTATGATGTCATCCATTGATGTATCAACTCCCTCCAGGTGCTCATAGATCATATGGATAGTTTTGTGATACACTTCAGGAGCTGAGGCAATGCCAAATGGTAACCTTAGGAATCTGTATCTGCCAAATGGACTGTTGAACGTGCACAGTCTTGAACTTGCCTCGTCCAGTTTCATCTGCCAAAATCCTGATGATGCATCTAACTTGCTGAAATACTTTGCATTTGCAAATTGTGACATGATTTCCTCACATGTAGGAAGCTTGAACTGCTCTCTCTTTATTGCTCTGTTTAGATCTCTTGGATCCAGGCAAATTCTGAGCTTTCCATTCTTTTTGTCCACAACGACGAGGGAACTCACCCACTCAGTTGGCTCATCTATCTTCTGAATCACGTTCAGGCTTTCCATCCTGTCCAACTCTGCCTTCAGTTGCTTTTGAAGAGCAAACGGAACTTTTCTGCATGGATGTATGACCGGTGTCATACTTTTATCTACTCTGATCGTGTGTTCTCCTGGAATGCAGCCTAGACCCTTAAATAGGTCGTTGTACTCTTTCATGAGTTCATCATAGACTGTCTCTCCTTCGCTTTCCACAACGAGGACTCTCTTTACCAGGTTCAGTCTCTCACAGGCTATTAAACCTAGTATGGCTTGCACATCCTTTGGCACCACGATTAATGCTAGCATGTGCTCTCTGTCCTTGTGTGTCACTTTGACAATGCATTTTCCTTTCACTGGTATATCAGTACCTGAGTATCCTGTCACTTTCACTTTTATTCCATGTATCTTTGGTCTGGGTCTAATTTTCTTAAAATCAGTCTCTGATATCACATTAACTTGTGCTCCAGTATCCAATTTAAATGGAATGTGTATGTCATTCACTTTTAGTGTCAACATCCAGTCTCTTTTTTCTTTTATGTTTTCAGACACAACATCCACATAGAACTCCTCTATCTCACTTTCATCTACTGTATGGACCTTGCTTCGTTGCGCTTGGTCCTTACAGCAACGGGCATAATGGTTGTTTTTGTTGCAACTATTGCATTTTTTACCATATGCTGGACACTTTTTTGGTGGATGCTGTGTACCGCATCGACTACATGACTTTCGATTGCCCCTTTCATTTTTTGTTCGCTGGCCACGCCTCTTTTTTCACATTGGCGCTCTTTTTGTTAAACGGTTTGTGTCCGTTCTTTCTCACTGCATCCACGTTGCAGCTACTGTCACTGAACAGCTCCTTTGCCTGCGACTTCACAGTCTCTGTGGCCCTACACAGTGCTATGGCTTTTCCCAGGTCTAGATTTTGCTCTCTTAGCAGTCTTTCCCTTAGACCATTATCTGGAATACCACACACCAGTCTGTCTTTTATCAGCGAGTCTGTCAGTCCCCCAAATTCACACGTTTTGCTTCTGTTTCTCAGTTCAGTCACGTACTGATCAATATTCTCTCCCGTTTTCTGTACACATGTGAAAAATCTGTGCCTCTCAAACGTCACGCTACGTTTAGGTATGCAGTAGGCCTCAAACTGTTCCATTATTTTATCCAACTTCATTTTGTCTCCATCAGCAGCGAATGTGAAGTTATTATACACCTCCAGCACTTTATCACCCACGACATGTAAGAACACTGACGCTTTCATTTTATCACTTTTCTTGTCAGCTCCGATTGCCGCTAAATACAACTCCAAACGTTGTTTGAATCTCCTCCAATTTTCAGCCACATTACCTGTCAACTGAAGCTTCGCCGGTGGGTGTAAACCTTCCATTTTTCACTTCGTTAGCTATTCTCCAAAGGTAAGTAACGATGTTCTCTTTTGGCTTGCTAATATGTGGAGAGCTGATTTCGCTGGGTAGCTTACTTGCCACTATCTCGTCGAGTTGCTAACTTCAGATTTTTCCTCTTCATCTCTTTCAATCACTTCTTCTGACACATCTTGATTTGTATGTGGGTTCAATGATGACACATTCATGAAAGAGAATGGCCTAGAAATTGAGTGGGCTTAGCGCCCATTTTGCGGCGCTAGAGGGCATTGCGCTGGACTTACAGCCGGTTTTGAAATTGACTAGGGCCCAACATCGGCGTTACACCGGTAGCGCTGCGCCGGCACCGATGACGTCATCGGTGTGCGCAGCGTCCCGGTTGCCGTGGTGACGGGCCCCAGCGCCGAAATTCAGTTGCGGCCGCCTCGCCCGTGGCAGCCGCAACTAAGACTCTGGCAACAGAGTCTTACACGACTTTGCGCCGGCGCATAAAGGTGGAGCGGCGGCCAGCCGCTTTCCCGCCGGCCGCCTGCCCGCACCTCCCTCCCCGGACTCCCCCACCCCCCCCCCCCCCGCGGAACAGATGCTTCTCGGCTGCGAGCCCGGCACTTCCCTGAGGTGCCGGGCTCATTTTTGTGGCGATTTAACCGGCCAGCGGGCGGGTGCAGGCAGCTCCTCCTTAACTGAAGGAGGAGTCCTGCACTTCCCGAGCCTGCTGCACCGCATCGGGCGCCGCAGCGCCGGAATAGCGCCGCAATGCGGCGCGTAGCGCCAGTTTTCAGGCGCAAATAGCCTTCAGTAGCGCCGGCAGCCGTTTAGGCGCGGCGCTACTGAATTTTTGGCGCGCACAGCGCGACTTAGCACCGGCGCTAAATTTCCGGCGTTAAGCCCCGGCGCAGCGCAAACTCAATTTCTAGGCCAATGTCTTTTAATCTAAAGTTTGTTCATCTATGTTAACAGCATTACAGGAGACACCATCTTAGAGATCCATCTAAAACGAAACTAAAACTAAACTCTCTCTCTCACATGCCCTCTGCTGGTCAGGCATAAATAATCAAACAGGCAAATATGCTGGTAAGGCATCATAATCAAACAGGCAAATACCATCACTATTTCCTGATATCATTACACAGAGAAGTTACAAAATGGAAGGAAGCCATTCGGCCCAACCAGTCCATGTCAGCGTTTACTCTACACATGCCTGAGACCATCAATCAGCTGCTTCTGTCACTTCCTACCCTTGCCCACCAAGCCTAGGTTGCCCCAAGCTCTCCCCATCCTAGCCTTGAAAATGCACCTTTCTCTAGTTGCTCTCTTATCTCCCCATCGTGCCCTCTCCAAGTTCAACTTGCCCATGAGACCTACCTGCTACTCCCCTTGAACCCATTCCCACTAAACTGCTGACCACATAACTTCCCTTCCTGGTCCCCATGCTAGCAGACATTGTAAATGATTCCCTCTCCTCAGTTACTGTCCCCCCTCCATTTCAAAAATGCTGCCACACACCTTCCTTCTCAAAAAACAACCCTCGGCCCCTCTGTCCTTGCAAACTACTGCCCCATCTCCAACCTTTCCTGGCCATATTTGAATCTCTCCAATCAGGTTTCTGCCCCGGCTACAGCACTAAAACATCTGTAAGCAATGTCACAAATGACATCCTCTGTGACTGTGACCATGTGCATTATTCCCTCAGGAGGCTGTGTGAACACAGTATCTGTCCGTGGAGAATCTTGGCTGCTTGGCAATGGAAATGGGGATTAGGACTGTACCCAATAAACATTCACATGCTGTGATTTTTATAGGCATTTTCTCTTACCATTATAGTCCAGAGAGAACCTACCCTTATAAAGGGGGGTGGAAAGCAGATTAAAAAGTAACTTTCAAAAGGGATTTGGATAAATACTTGAAGGGGAAAAATGTGCAGGGAAAGAGCAGGGAGAGTAAAAGAAAAGAAAGACTTGCATTTCTATAGCGCCTTTCATGACCACCGGACGTCCCAAAGCTCTTTACAGCCAATGAAGTACTTTTTGAAGTGCAGTCACTGTTGTAATGTAGGAAACACGGCAGCCAATTTGCGCACAGCAAGCGCCCACAAACAGCAATGTGATAATGACCAGATATTCTGTTTTTTTGTTATGCTGATTGAGGGATAAATATTGTCCAGGACACCAGAGATAACTCCCCTGCTCTTCTTCAAAATAGTGCCATGGGATCTTTTACATCCACCTGAGAGAGCAGGTTTAATATCTCATCCCTCAGTACGACACTGGAGTGGTCAGCCTAGATTTTTGTGCTCAAGTCTCATGGAGTGGGACTTGAACCCACCAACCTTCTGACTCAGAGGCAAGAGTGCTACCCACTGAGCCACAGCTAACAGGATTAATTGGATAGCTCTTTCAAAGAGTTGGCACAGGCACGACGGGCTGAATGACCTCCTTCTGTGCTGTAAAATTCTATGGTTCAATGATTCTATAATGGACCAGAGAATGTTAAGAGAGCTGAGAATCAAATTTCATTACTGCCGAAATTGTGGTTTCCTCCAGCAGAGGGAGCCATTTTATTATGTCTTTATACCGCAGCAGATGATCATTGTGCATTAACATTTGTCAGGCTTCCCAAAATCCTTTGCTGCACCTTGTTCTCTCTAATTAAACTTGATTATGTAGAAAAACAGATCTATTTTTCTGCACAGTGAGTCATGTCGTAAACTGGGCCTTGGGCGAAGTTGTTTCTGTATATAATTAAAGTACATAACTATATACACGCATGCCGACATTCTTTGGATATATATAAATAGGTAAAATTTCAGTTAGCAGAAGGAAATGTCACAAAACATTATAATGATGTTAGAATATTTATTTTAGCATATTAAATGAGCAATTATACAGAAGATCTCCACTGAGCTCTTGAAGCCTGTCTAACGTTTAGAAAGGAAACCTTACTTTAAAGGCTAAAGTACTTTTGAAGTGTAGTCACTGTTGTCATGTAGGAAACGTGGCAGGCAATTGCACACCAAGGTCCCACAAATAGCAGTGAGATAATGACCAGATAATCTGTTTTAGTGATGTTGATTGAGGGATAAATGTTGGCCAGGACACCTGGGAGAACTCCCCATCTCTTCTTCGAATAGTGCCGTGGAATCTTTTACTTCCACTTGACAGGGCAGACGGGGCCTTGGCTAAACGTCTCATCTGAAAGACAGCACCTCCGACAGTGCAGCACTCCTTCAGTACAGCACTAGAGTGTCTGCCTAGATTTTGTGCTCAAGTCTCATGTAGTGGGACTTGAACCCACAACCTTCTGACCTAGAGGTGAAAATGTTACCCACAGAGCCACCGTTGATACTTAAAAGGTTCTAAAAGGCTAATAGGTTCTCAATGGTGTGGAAAGTAGTTAACCTGGAATATTACTTTAAATTAAACTGTGGGTGTAGAACTAGGGGACACAGGTTCAAACGTGTCAAAGACAATTTTAGGACTAATAGCAGGAAATTCTTCTTCACAGAAAGAGTGATCTACTTGTGGAATAAACTTCCAGGTAAAGGAGTGGAGGCAAAAACCCTGGAATCATTTTACAAACAATTGGATGGTAGAATGGGGGAACGCTAAGATCTCTCTGGATGGATAAATTAAGCTGGGCTGAATGGCCTTCCTTCATTTATAGTTATCTTTTGATCTTGTAAGACTCCCTGTTTGCAAGGGGTGCTGAAGGCCAGTTTCCCTCTTAAAAAGACTTTCCTGATAGTAAGATGCCATGTCCAAAAGGAACTTTTATTGGCACGTTTCCCTCTTTAGAAAGGGTCCTGCTCCCTGACAGCCTAATGAATAAAAGCAGCACCCAGTTTAACACTACGCCAGTTAGACCAGAATTACACAGGTTCAGTTCCTGGCCTGTGCTGTGTTAGTTAATCTCAGCTCGGGCAACAGAAGGTCTCAGAACCCTGGGCTGGGAGGACAGGTAACTTTATTGCTGGAGAGTGAAGCCTGTGGCAATGTTCATATTTGTGAACATCGGGCAACGACAGGATTAGGCTCACCGTGAGGTAGATTTTAACTTTCACTGCCAGGCAGTAGAGGATTGGCCGTCTATAATCCGGCAAAGTCCATAATGGGTAGTGGACCTGCTACCACCAGTTTTGCACCCTGCGGTGAAAGTTACTTCACTGTCTAGGCTCCCACACAAAGAACAGTCACTCAGGTGAGGTACAGAAGACAAAAGGGTAGGACTGTACCCTGCAAGGAGTCAATGGGCTAGAGATTGGGCTTGTGCCCAACCATTTAACTAGCATTAACAACCCAAGAACCAATACAGCGTAGGATGTACGCAGTCAAGATAATCACGACAGAATTAGAAGTAAGTTGGATAGCAAAAAAAACCCATAATTTTAAAATGATCTATTCCCTGTACATTTTCTTTTGACTAGTGACTCTTCACTCACCTCCGACCTCCAACCTTTCTCTCTCCATTGCAACCATTTATTATATTTTATGAATCTTTGTCCCTTCAAAGCAATAACTGTATTCAGGAGCCAGCATTATAGCAAGACCCTGAAATTGTTCAATAAGGTTGGGGCTCTTTACTCTAATAGAGGTCTTTAAAATTATAAAGGGGTTTGATAGGGTAGACATAGAAAAGATGTTTCCACTTGTGGGGGAATCCAAAACTAAGGGTCCTAAATATAAGCTGGTCACTTAGAAATCCAACAGCCAATTCAGGAGAAACTTATTTACCCAGAGATGGTTAGAATGTGGAACTTGCTACCACATGGAGTAGTTGAGGTGAATAGCATAGATGCATTTAAGGGGAATCTAGATAAATACATGAGGGAGAAAGGAAAAGAAGGTCATGTCAATAGGGTTAGATGAAGTGGGGTAGGAGGAGGCTCTTGTGCAGCATAAACACCGACATAGACCAGTTGGGCCGAATGGCCTGTTTCTATGCTGTACATTCTACGTCATTCTATCTGATCTGCATTGTGTGCATTTAGGCTCTACAAAATTTACCTTTATATAGAATTCCTGTAAATGTAATCATCATCTCTTTGTGTTACCAAAGGCTCATTAATTCTTTCATTCCACTGTAACTGATAAGGGCAGGGAACTTGTTGCTTGTATATCACACAGGAACTTATTCACGGTTTAATTGGTATATATAAGATCAACATCTCCTGTGTTCAACAAGCTCAGTTTCCTCTTCCATGCCAAACACTTCTTTCCCTCTCTTATCTCTCTATAAAGCCTAAGCCGATTGAAGATTTGAAATGCTCCTCTGAACTTACCTTCTTTGTTCTTGTTAAGCTCCAAATAAGCCATCCTGCATGCTCATCCTCCTATATGTATCCTCACTGTGTTGAGAGCAAGGCTCATCTTACCACACTCTATTTCATTCTTTCCTACAAGCTCAAAATTGTAGAACTCGTCACCTTCCTCAGTCTTCTCATCCTCTTACAGTTTTCAGGATTTTAACCAAGCTTGGCATCCACTAACAACAACAACTTGCATTTATATAGCGCCTTTAACGTAGTAAAACGTCCAAAGGCACTTCACAGGAGTGTTATCAAACAAAATCTGACACCGAGCCACATAAGGAGATATTAGGACAGGTGACCAAAAGCTTGGTCAAAGAGGCAGTTTTTAAGGCGTGTCTTAAAGGAGGAGAGAGAGGTAGCGAGGTGGAGAGGTTATGGGAAGGAATTGCAGAGCTTTGGGCCCAGGCAGCTGAAGGCATGGCCACCAATGGTGGAGCGATGAAACTCGGAGGTGCGCAAGAGGCCAGAATTGGAGAAGCACAGAGATCTCGGAGGATTGTAGGACTGAAAACACGGATGAGAATTTTTTAATTGAGACGTTGCTGGACTGGGAGCCAATGTAGGTAAGTGAGCACAGGGCTAATTACTTTTCGACTTATCTACTCAGCCTTGCTAGTGTCCTGCACTATGGCAGTTGGGCCTTCACCTAAGTTTTTCTTTTAATAAAAAACAAGATTGCGAGTGGAAAAAAATAGCTTGTAGCTCTGGTACAGAGTCAATGATATCAACAAAGTGGAAATGCCAAGGAAGGCCTCTTTAGAAGAGAAAATGCCTCCACACCCCCGTTTTAAAACCCAGTGACTTAGGGGGGAGTTTTTTGGAGGCTCAGTGGGCACATTCGGTGGCGGGTCAGGTGGGAAAACATTTTTTTGACAGCGGGTCGGGACCCCACTGTCAACCCGCCGCCACACGACTTTCCCAGATGTCGGGTCTGTCAGGGCTGAACACACTCGACATGCAGTGGTGGGGGAGGCAATTCAGGTCATTATGACCTCATTAACAGCCCATTAAACAGTATTTTGAGCTCACCATACCATTTTAAGAGGTCGCCCACGGGGTCTACGCTGCTCGGAGAGCACATCAGGTAAGGAGGTCGGGAGTTGAATCCGCATGGGAGCATCTCATTACTTGACAGCTGCAAATGTGCTATAAAAGCTCCCATCTCACAGCTGTTCATTTTCCAAGCTCAGAAGCTGTTGCTTACTGCATCTGGAAGACAGATTGAGCTTTATGCAGGTTCTAAGTGTTTGGAGCAAACTCTCTATCCAGTGTCACCTCATTGGAACAACCTCTCTCACCATTGACAGATCGCTTCTGTCATCTCAAGTTCACCTGCCATCTATTACATCAGCTTCAGTGCCCTTGAAACTATCTCACCTTGGTCCTCAGAATCCCACCACGATCAGCCCCAACACCAGCAGCACCAGGCACACCAGCAGCACCAACAATAACACCAACCTTCTCAGCAATCAACTGATGCTGCAAGGACACAGGGCATCTGCACCCGACCACATTGCTGCCCGGGATGCCAAGTATGGCCTCACTATGGCCAGATTTACTTCACTTGGCTGCCACATGATGCGCCAGGTTGGCACCACCCCACACCAACACCATAAAACATCCCTACAATGCCCAAGCCATTCCTTTCACACTCATCACCATTGCGGGGGGTACTGTTATGTCTCACCATTCACTGCAACACACTAAGCCACTTCCAAAGGTGCACACAGATCTGTCCAAAAATGCAAAGTGTTGAAAATAAAGGTTTCAATGTTTGACACCACATTAACAGAAACTTTACATGAACATGGCTAAAACACACACGTGCCTACCCTTGTGTGTTGTTAGTTGGTATGATTGGACTAGGATGAGGGTGAGTGTGAGAGGTGGCTAATGAGATGGGGACGTGATAATGTAGATAGAAAGGGCTGGGCGGAGGTGCAAGGTAAGTTGGTGTGAGTAAGGATGTGCAGGAGTAGGGTAGGGAAGGCAGAGTGATGGGGATGTGATGAGTGACACAATGGCACACTGCTTTGGCATGTGAAAGATCACTGTAAGAGGTACTAGAAGGCCACAAATGCGATGAAACCTTTCCTAGGGTGAGCGGCCTAAGAAGCGGTAGGGAGAATATTGGTTGGGGAAAGGCCAAAGGTTATTTGCATTTTGTTCCGGTGCCATCTGTTGATGTTGACCTTTTGCTAAATTACCACGTAATACTTCTTTTATGTTGTGCAATTGCACTTCAACTTTCAAAGTCATTTTTCAAAGACGATGTGAAGTGCAATTATTTCAAAGCATCTAATGGTTTTTGATGATAGTTTTATTGTTAATTGGCCATCAAAATGAAATCTCTCAGCTTGGGTTAATACACATTTAATTATCTGCAAACTGGTCCCCGTTGACCAGTTAATTGTGCTTAGGTTGATTTGCATCAAAACTATGTTCATTCTTATTCATAGATTCTTGTTTCCTGGCTTATGTTGAAAAAATTGAAACGTTTACATTTCTCAGTCTACCTATAAACCCTTCATTATATTTGCGGGATTATGGTTTTCGGGAGCTATTTCCCTCAAAATGTTTGATGCTTGTATAGTTCCTTTTATCACTTTTTGAAAGGTCTGGTTATTTGAAGTATGCAATTAATCAGACACCCATCTTTTCTTCCTTCTGATAAGAAGGTTTGCAGAATATATCCAAATAGATAAATTAATCAAGAACCTTTATCCCTTTGCATTTAAAATATGTCAGTGGCAATGTTTTTCTTTGAACATTCCATCTGCAGGGGATTTGCTGCCCACAGAAGTATAAAATAGGTAACTGGTGCATAGATCAGTAACAATAGCATGACATGGCATAACAAAGCTGCCCAGTGTCATCATACTGTTGCACTTCGCAAAATACATCACTGATGGCAGCTATGTATCCATCCTGCAGCCCATCCTTACATAGGACTACATAGGATACACGGCACAGAAACAGACCATTTGGCCCAACCAGTCCATGCCGGCGTTTATGCTGCACACGAGCCTCCTCCCGTCTTTCTTCATCTAACTCTATCAGCATAACCCTCTATTCCTTTCTCCCTCATATGCTTGTCTAGCCTCCCCTTAAATACATCTATACTATTCGCTTCAACCACTCCCTGTGGTAGCGAGTTCCACATTCTCACCACTCTTTGGGTAAAGAAGTTTCTTCTGAATTCCCTGTTGAATTTCTTGGTGGCTATCTTATATTGATGGCCTCTAGTTATGCTCTTTCCCACAAGTGGAAACATTCTCTCTGTATCCACTCAATCAAAACCTTTCATAATTTTAAAGACCTCTATTAGGTCACCCCTCAGCCTTCTTTCTTCAAGAGAATAAAGACCCAGCCTGTTCATCCTTTCCTGATATGTATACCCTCGCATTTCTGGTATCATCCTTGTAAATCTTCTCTGCACCCTTTTCAGTGCCTCTATATCCTTTTTACAATATTGTGACCAGAACTGCACGCAGTACTCTAAGTGTGGTCTAAGCAAGGTTCAATACAGGTTCAGCATAACTTCCCTACTTTTCAATTCTATCCCTCTAGAAATAAACCCTAGTGCTTGGTTTGCTTTTTTTATGGCCTTGCTAACCTGTCGCAACTTTTAGTGATTTGTGTATTTGTACTCCGAGATCCCTTTGTTCCTCTACCCCACCTAGACTCGCACCCTCCAAGTGATAAGTGACCTCCCTATTCTTCCTACCAAAATGTAATACCTCACATTTATCTGTGTTGAACTTCATTTGCCAATTATATGCCCATTCTGCAAGTTTATTAATGTCCTTCTGTAATTTATTGCAGTCCTCAGTATTGACTATCACCCCCAATTTGGTGTCATCCGCAAATTTAGAAACTGTGTTTTTGATTCCAAAGTCTAAATCGTTAATGTAAATTGTGAACAGCAGTGGTCCCAGCACTGATCCTTGTGGAACACCACTACCCACCTTCTGCCACTGTGAATAGCTACCCTTTACCCCTACTCTCTGCTTTCTGTCCTGAAGCCAGCCAGCAATCCATTCTGCTACTTGTCCCCTGACTCCGCAATCTCTAACCTTGTTCATCGGTCTATTATGGGGTACCTTATCGAAGGCTTTTTGAAAATCCAGATAAATTACATCTGCTGCATTACCATTGTCTACTCTTTTTGTTACCTCTTCAAAAAATTCAATAAGATTGGTCAAGCAAGACTTTCCCTTTTGAAATCCATGCTGACTATTCATTATTATATTTTTGGTTTCTAGATGTTTTTCTATTTTTCTCCTTTAGTAGGAATTTCATTATTTTTCCTACCGATATTAAGCTGACTGGTCTATAATTCCATGGAAATAGTCTATCCCCCTTCTTAAATATCGGTATTACATTAGCTATCCACCAGTCCTCTGACATTACACCTTTTTCTAATGAATTATTAACTATGTGTAGTAATGCCTCTGCTATCTCTTCCCTAGATTCTTTTAAAATGCGTGGATGTAATCCATCCGGACCAGGGGTTTTATTCTCTTTGAGTTTGATTAGTTTATTTAATATATCCCCTCTTTTTATTTAAAATGTTCTTCTACTTTGTCCTTTCATATGAATTCCATTCCTGTCTATCCCTTAATGGCCCTATTCCCATCCCAACCATCCTTGTTTTATTGCTGTGCCGGTAAAATATTTTACTATTTTGTTTTATATTCCTCGATAATTTAATTTCATAGTTCTTCTTTGCCTCCCAAATTGTTTTTATTTTACTTCTCTTCTAATCTTTTCGTATTCTCCCTTATCATGCACTCAACTGCTGTCTATGTACTAAATGTATGCCTCTTTCCTTACCCTCAATTTTTCCCTTATGGCTTTATTCATCCATGGCGTCTCATTATTATTCAGTTTGTTCTTTCCTTTCAGTGGAATATATTTTTCCTGCACTCTGTTGAACACCGTTTTAAATGTTTCCCATTGCTGTTCTACATCATTGTTTGCCAATATTGTTGCCCATTTTATTTTCCCAAGTTCTATTCTCAGCCCCTCAAAATCAGCTTTTCTCCAATCTATTAACCTGGTTTTTGTCATAATTATGTCCTTCTCAAATATCATCTTAAAGTATATTATATTATGGTCACTATTGCCTAGATGTTCCCCTACTTTTACTTCTCTTATCTGCTCTGGTTCATTACGTGTCAGTAATGATCGTGTAGATAGGTAGGGGGGATTTTAACCCCGAAAAATGGGTGGGTTGGGGTCAGGTGGGAGGTTAAAGAGTTAAAAATCTGAATCACGACCTCCAACCAGCCCACTTCCGGTTTTAACGGAGACAGAATGGGGGTGGGCAGCCAACCCGCTCCCAGGAGGTGGGTTGACACTTTAAATATTGTAATGAGGTGCTGTGCCTCATGGTAATCCATCATTTCAAATTTTACTCTGGGCGGGCGGGTTTCCCAGACCTCGGGGAACCCGCCAGCTAAAGTGGATCCAGGAAGTAAGTGCCTTCCTACTTACCTGCTGGATCCAGTGTTCCTGACTCGTCAACCCCCCGCGATCGGTAACCCCACCCCCGACCTTCCTCCACGAGGCCTCCGATCTCCAATTCCCCCCTTCAGCCTTTGATACTTGGCCCCCAATCCCCCTCCAGCCTTCCGACGTCCCCCCTCTGGCCCCCAAACTCCCTCCGGTCTCTGATTTCCCCCCCCCCACCCCCATCCCTCCCTTCCTCCTCTCTGAGGTCTGGTGCTGCAGGCCAACCCATCTGACAGCCCACCAGACTCTCCATCTGCCTGGCTGCGGGCGGGAAACAGAGATTCTAAAACCCGTTCTCCTGCGTGTAGTTCTTACATTGACTTAAAGTGTGCGTGATGGGGTAGTGTACCCTACAACTCATCTACTTGTGGAAAATTGGTCCATTCACCTTCTCTATCTTGATGGGCACAAAAAGACAACCCCCAACTTAAAAAAGAAGTTTCTATTTTCATGATGATCAAAATTATTTTCAATGCGTGAGTTCTATATGTTCTTCAGAATTAAAAAGTAACTGATTTCCATGTATCTTCTCCTGATGGTTTACTTTAGGGCAGAGCTGGACTTGATGGTAAAAGTGGAGCTAAAGGAATTAAAGGAGACAGAGGCTTGCAAGGACAGAAAGGTGATCTGGTAAGACAAAACAATTCAGTTAAACTCCTACCTTAACTCATCTCATTTATTTATTTAGCTGAAGTAAAGGACCAGAACTTGAAGTATATGCATCATCAGACCTGCCTCTTGATCCCTAATCAATGTCCACCATAATCATTTGCCTCTTGAAATTTATGCCCAATGATTTCATTGGGGAATATTAGGAGCACCAAAAATCCATGTCTGTACCAGTGTAGTCCCATTGTAATTCTGGTGGTAATCCACCGGAATGGCTTGAAACTAGACTGGGACCTGGAAACACTGGGTCCTGGTCTTTTGTTCCAGTTCCTGGATGGGCTTGTGAAAGCAGAGCCTTTGTCTGGCACAAACAAGGCCATCGATGTAAGGGAGCGTGAGGACCTCCTACGTCGGGAGTTCCCTCAACCTCAGTCCTTAAAGGAACCCGGTGCATTTTTGGCAGTGGTATGCCTAGTGAAAGTAAACATACTGGCCACATCCACAATGGTTGTGCAGCCCAGGATTGTGGTCTGTATCCCAAAAACCTACCCTGCAATGTTTTATAAATACTTTTAAGATGGTCCTTTTGTAAGAGGACCATGGGAGGGGTGCCTTCAGTTACTTTTGTGGGGGCGACAGCCCCACACCCCACCGTCACCAAAAACTTACACTGGACTTCCCGGGCTCTTTAGCAGAGCTGGGAACCAGATGCACCACTAGCCCATCATGGCAGGGTCATGACAGTGTGACAAGTTTACATAAGCAGTTTCCATTATAAATGGGGAGGGAGGTAGAGTTTCCGCTTTGGGCACAATTGGCAAAAATATTTGTTGATATGAAAAAACTTTTAAAACGTGCCTGCTAGTGTCTGTGCGCCTAAAAAATCAAACACAGTTTGAATAGCCTTCTCGAACCAGCGCGATTGGCAGAATCTCACAATGTCGACCTGGGGACGTGGCCAGTTTTGTGGGTGGGGCCTGATCCAGGTGAAATGAATCTTAAAGCAGTGTTAAAGATAGCGGAAAACAGGAACATAAGTGGTTTTGGGCGTAACTCACTTACGTTTAAAATTCCCCGATCTTTTGCACTCTCGAGTCAGTACAAAAAAGGTTCACTCGGTTAATCCCGGGGATGAGGGGATGGACATATGAGGAGAGGTTGAGTAAATTGGGACTCTACTCATTGGAGTTCAGAAGAATGAGAGGCGATCTTATTGAAACATATAAGATTGTGAAGGGGTTGGATCGGGTGGATGCGGGGAGGATGTTCCCGATGATGGGTGAAACTAGAACTAGGGGGCATAGTCTTAGAATAAGGGGCTGCTCTTTCAAAACTGAGATGAGGAGGAACTACTTCACTCAGAGGGTGGTAGGTCCATGGAATATGCTGCCCCAAAAAGCTGTAGAAGCTACATCATTACATAAATTTAAAACAGAAATAGACAGTTTCCTAGAAGTAAAGGGAATTAAGGGTTACAGGGAGCGGGCAGGAATTTGGACACGAGTCTAGGTTCGGATCGGTCATGGCCCTGTGGGTAGCGGAGCGGGCCCAGGGGCCATGTAGCCTGATCCTGCTCCTATTTCGTGTGTCTAATTCTGTTAGATTCAGGAGATGGTTCTGTGATAGTGGATTGGCGGTTAGGATCAGATCAGCCATGATCTTATTGAATGGCGGAGCAGGCTCGAGGGGCCGATTGGCCTACTCCTGCTCCTATTTCTTATGTTCATTGGTTCGGCTGCTATAGCTCACAAAAATGAGCGTAAACTCTACCCCAGGAATTTTATAATGTCAAAAGTTGACAGGATGTGCATGCAGATGTAAATTTTTTTATGTTATTTGCATTGGCAGTCAAGACCAATTATAGCCATCAAGTGAAGCAGGGTTAGAGGCTGTGGAATAATCAGAGCAGGGCATGCAGATATAATTTAGCTCTCATTTCAAAGTCACACATTTTGTCCTTATTTTTATATTTCCATTATAAAGTTTTCATTTGAACTCTCTCTACTGATCTTAAAAGCAATATTTTTAAAGGGGTGTGCAACAAGCTGAGGGGACAATTCTCAGATTATTACATTTCCATCCATTTGCAGTATGTCCATTGAGAATGAAGCAGTAGTTTAATTTGATGCAAAGAGTTTGTTGCACATATTGCACCAGACAGCAATGCTGGAGAAAATCATTGACACCTGGACTGCCATTTCCCACATGGCAGCAAGTGGGCGTGAAAATTACCAGCAGTCCGAATATAGGCCTCTGAGAACTTCTTCGTCAAATTGCTTAATGAGGTACTTGCTTCCCAGCTTCACAGATGCACACCCACACAAGCTCACACATAAATAGTGTGACACGTGATGCCTTAGCTGAAGCACTAAAATACTGCAACACAGCCGTGGATGTTACCTGAAAAACTTCAAAATGTTCTTTTGTCGTTTTGAGCTGTATGTATAAAATCTCGACATTCCTCATTATAAATCACGTAAGTTGGCAGCCCAGGTACCCTCTTGTGCAACATTTTCCGACACATCATGAGGGAAAATTATTCTATTCAAGGGGTAGTGGAGAGATGGGCAAAGAATTGCTCTATGCTAGATGTGGTGAAACCTTAAACCAAGATTCTGTAACACCTAGTGCATGGGGGAAATCTTTCCCCATTATGCAATTTTTCCTTTCAGGATTCCTGATTTTCCCTCACTGTGCACTGAGAGAGTTCTGGAGCAGTTTTTCAACTGAATATTATCACAAACATTCACAGCTGAGATTTAGTGGCAATTTTCTGAATGGGTGATACTAATGGGGCCTTGCCTGTCAAATGTACTGCTCAGAATCTAATGCTCATTAAAATGAACAAAGAGAAAATCGTGGGTGGCACACCCTTGATGTCCTGATATGTATGTCTGTTATAAGAACATAAGAACATAAGAAATAGGAGAAGGAGTAGGCCATTTGGCCCTTCGAGCCTGCTCCGCCATTCAATAAGATCATGGCTGATCTTCTACCTCAACTCCACTTTCCTTGATTCCCTTAATATTCAAAAATCTATTGATCTCTGCCTTGAATATACTCAATGACTGAGCCTCCACAGCCCTCTGGGGTAGAGAACTCCAAAGATTCACCACCCTCTGAGTGAAGAAATTTCTCCTCATCTCAATCCTAAATGGCCGACCCCTTATTCTGAGACTGTGACCCATGGTTCTAGACTCCCCAGCCAGGGGAAACATCCTCCCTGCATCTACCCTGTAAGAATTGTGTATGTTTCAATGAGATCACCTCTCATTCCTCTAAACTCTAGAAAATATAGGCCTAGTCTACTCAATCTCTCCCCATAGGACAATCCCCCCATCCCAGGAACCAGTCTGGTGAACCTTTGTTGCACTCCCTCTATGGCAAGTATATCATTCCTTAGGTAAGGAGACCAACACTGTACACAATACTCCAAGTTCCCACTGGTAGTGTGAACATCAGCCATTTTGAAGTCATTGCAAAAATAGTATAGAGCCCGTGATGTACCAGGACATTGGCACATAATCTAGGCTGGCTCTCCAGTGTAGTACTGAGGCAGCGTTGCATTGCCATCCTTCGGATAAGATGTTAAACCAAGGTCCAATCTGCCTGTTCTACTGGTTTGGGTGGCCATTGAAGGTGGCTATGCCACTATTTAAAGAAGAGCAGGGAATTCTCCAGGTATCCCGGCCAACATTCCTCCTCAACCAACACCACCAAAAAACAAATGAGCTGATCATTCATCTCATTGCTGCTTGTGGCATCTTGCTGTATGCTAAATGGCTACTGTGTTTGCCTAGATAAGTCACTAGTTTATTGTACATGGAGTGCTTTGAGATGTTTGTGAGAGACACTGTAAGGTGCTTTATAAGTGCATGTCTTTCTTTCTGTTTCAGGGGGATAAGGGTGGCCAAGGTTTAAAAGGAAACAGTGGGTCCAAAGGTGCAAAGGTAAGGAAACAGTAACATTGGTGCACATCGACTGTTTGCTAGAACAGTTATGCAGAAAGTTTCTTAGGCAGAATGCAATCCTGTACCATGGTGAAGCACATTGAGGCACCATTAAACAGAGTCATGGCGTGGTGGGACAAATGTTCAACTCCCCCATTTCTCTGGTCTCATTCATACTTCTGTGAGGGAAAGGCAAGGGGAGACCTGGTACCTCCTTATAGCAAGAGAGCGAAGGCTGGACAGAAAGTCTCCATCATGTATTTTTAACATGCTTCCATGTGGCCAGCAAAGGGCATCATTGGGTGTGACACTGAAAAGGCTGTCTGCCAATACATTAGGCTGGCCTGTGCTCGCTGACCTACAGTGGCACCTGGCCCGGCAATGCCTCGATTTAAACATTTTCATCCTTGTTTTCAAATCCCTCCGTGGTCTCACCCCTCCCAATTTCTGTAACCACCTCCAGCACTACAACCCTCCAAGATCTGTGCGCTCCTCCAATTCTGGCCTATGGCCCATCCCCTATTTTAATCGTGCCACCATTGAAGGCTGTGCCTTCAGCTGCCTAGGTCCTAAGCTCTGGAATTCCCTCCCTAAACTTCTCCACCTCTCTCTTCTCCTTTAAGACGTTCCTTAATTCCTACCTCCAACTGTTCTCCTTATGTGGCTCAATGTCAAATTTTGTTTGATAACGCTCCTGCGAGGTGCCTTGGGGCATTTTACTATGTTAAAGGCGCTATATAAATGCAACTTCTTGTTGTTGAAATGAGCTGACCCATTTTTTTATCAGGTCCTCCAGTGGGTTTAGCTTCAGGTTGCAGACAGTTACCTGAGACCCATACGTCGGGAACCTGTAGTACTACCACAAGCTTCGCACAGTGAAAAGGCAACTATAGACAATGAGATTCTAGTGTCACTGGTGTGAACTGGAGCTTATTGTTGGGTTGTTGCTGTTACAAATAAGTTATTGGCATTTTCCTAAAGAAGCATGATACAAGGATATTTGTGATAAGCATTTGAATACTTTGGGGTCAGTAGCAGGATCATGGGCAATGTATATATTGGCAGAGTTTACATGAAGCTGAAACTCAGGGATTGTGTGTAATTAGTAATGAATAAGTGAACATGTTCCTATGAAATTCCTTTGTTAGCAATGAATATAGTGAAAGTTTCTTTACCAACAGTCTAATATGCCCCATTCCACTTTGGACTACTCTGTAGTTCCAGCACTTGCTTTCAGATCCATTCCACTGTAGTTCCCGTGCTTTGGTGGCTCAGTCTATCTCCCTCTGGACCACATATCATGAGCTAAAGTGATCTATTAGCCTTTTAAACTGCTTGAAATGCATGATAATGGCTCAGTGTTTCCCCTGTCAGTCCTATTTCCAGGGTGAATGACCTACAGGTGGGTGTTGCTCACGTTAAACAATGAGGCTTTCCTGGCTTAATTAATACATTGATGTTGTTTAGAAGCCAAACCAAAGCCACCTTCTGGAATCTAGATACATTGGAGCCAGTGGCCATCTTGAACCTTAGCTTTAAATTCATACAGAACATAAGAAATTCAGATGCACGAAACTCATTCTGCCTTTACACAGTAACACTTTCATTGAATCTGTCACAGTTACCAATATCACACAGTGGATGTGATTTTAATGCTCTCTCATGTGTGTGCATTGTGAAGAGAGTAAACTTAGGTTAGCATTAACAAGTATTTTCTTTCTATTTAGGGGTCACGGGGTCTTCCAGGCCAAAGAGGAGAACCAGGGATTAGTGCTGAAAGGGTAACTGGAGTTATTTTTTAAATTCTCTATTGATGCAGATTTCAGTCTACTTTTTTCCCTGAGCCAATCTCTTAACTACGTAATTTAATGTGGTACTAGTCAAGACTCAGCTTTTACATTGCTTTGGATAAGGCATGATGCAGATCTATGTTTCTCCCATGCTCCTCACTGGCAGACCCACTACTTACTAATGGATTTGGTTGATAGCGGTTGGGAGCCACTGTGGAGGTTAATGATGAGTGAAGAAAACGCAAGATTTATTCTCTTGGTGACAGAATAATAGAATAATGTTTTTTGAGAAAGTATGTGGTGCATAGTACTTTAAATGGGAAGCACATCTCCCACCAGCAAGGTGGTGCCATCTAATAGGACAGCATCTTACATCGCTGTTAAGTGTTTCTGGTTTCATATACTGTATAATCTTGGCTGGCACTTCAGTGCAGTACTGAGAGACTGATTCATTGTCAGAGGTGTGTTAGAGAAGTCAAGTCTGGATTGACCAAGATGTGGACAAGGGTTTTGATGGTGGTAGCGGCAGAAATGCAAAATTGGAAGTAAACAGTCCCTGGTGATGGATAGGATATGCGGCTCAGCTCAGGATCGAACAAGACACTGAGCCTGTGCAGTCTGGTTCAGTCTGATTGGGGGGAAAGGTAAAGTCAGTGGCAAGGGATTGAAGTTTTTGGCTAGGCTTCAACCTATTCAATGTTTAGTTGAAAGAAATTCTGGCTCAACCATGATTTAATGTCACAGAGGCAACGGTGGGGTTGAAGGAATTGGTGAAAATGCAGAACTGGGTAATTTAAGCTAGCTTTGTGCCTACAGGTGATATCACTGAGGAGCAGCATGTGCACAAGGAAGAGGGGGGGACTAAGGATAGATCGATGGAGAACTCCAGTGGTGGCCATGCAGGTGTTGATAGAGAAGGCTTGCTGGAGATGCGCTCATTGCATTGGGGCAAGTAGGAGTGGAACCACATGAGGACAGTGCCTTGGAATTAAAACATAAAAACGAGGCAGTGATCAGGATTGTCGTAGGGGACAGGAAGAGATAATGCACTGTGTTTGCAGCCATAGAGGGTTTCATTGGTGACTTTGACCAGGGTAGTTATAGAAAGAAAGAACTTGCATTTATATAGCAGCTTTCATGACCTCAGGACGTTCCAAAGTGCTTTACAGCTAATGAAGTATTTATGAAGTGCAGTCACTGTTGTAATGGAGGTGGTGCAGTTTGGAGGTTTGTTCGTAATATTGGGAGTCAGCAGGCAGCAGAAGTGTTCTGGGAGATTTATACGGTATCAAGAATGGGGGACAGCATAGTTTATAAAGGAACAATTGTGATTTGTGGTAAAATGCATTGCTTAGAGCAAGATGAGAACAGGTTACCAATCTATCAAATTGTATGCTACTGGTTTCACCAAACTTTCACATAACTGGTAAACTTACATTGTTAAAAGCCTAATTCGATTCTGTCTCATTTAAATTAGGAAAAAAATTACAAGTTAAGGAAAGGATAGAAATATGGAATTGAATAGAAGAGGGTACATCTGGGCAGGGGCAACAGCTGAGACTTGACTCAGGTACCTGTCAGTCTGACCGTTAAATATTTTCTGTCTTATTCTAAAGGGTGAAAAGGGCGAGCCTGGGTTGCCAGGAAAGTTGGGTTTAGACGGTCTTCTGGGACTAAAGGTTAGTATCTGCCTTACTATTTCACGATGCTTGTCTCTGAATGGTGAGAACGTGGAACTCGCTACCACGTGCAGTGTTAGAGACGAATAGCATAGAAACATTTTAAGGGAAGCTAGATAAACACATGAGTGAGAAAGAAATAGAAGGACATGCTGATAGAGTGAAATGAAGTAAGGTGGGAGGAGCCTTGTGTGGAGCATAAATACCAGCATAGACCAGACACAGCTTGTTTCTGTGCTGGAAATTCTATGTAATGCTATGTAAAATCTTGGTGGGTTAATCTCTTCGAGTGAAGAACAAATAAATAACACTCACTGTCTTCTGTAAAGTAAATTACCATAAAAATTGTATAGATTGAATCAGATTAAAAGTCGTTACCGGGATTCTTTTTGAGAAACCTTGGTGAAGGAATAAGCCAAAGTGCAGGACCCCAGCCAGGTTGAGGATAAGGGCCTTCCATAGGCTTCATGGGTCTTATGCTGAGTAGACTTAATGAAATGTTGCAGGTATAAAAACGTTGTACGTTCCACTAAATGTTTCTGTGTAATCTAGGGGGTTCAAGGATTTTCAGGCCTCCCTGGGTCCAAAGGAGTTACAGGAAAAAAAGGACATAAGGTTAGTCTTTCTAACATGCTGTTACTTCATGTAGTAATATTAAATGAGTGTCAAGGCACACACTGAGCTAGATTCGTTATCAATCGGTAGAAATTCCAGCGCAGTGACTGAGGACAGGACCAACAAAGTACTTCATGAACTTTATTGCTTTGTAACCCCAGCAAGCACATACTTTAATTAGTGGAAGTACAGTTATGAAAATTAGATGCAGATGGGACAATAAAAGGTGACATCTTAAAGGGAAAATCCAGGTAACTCTGTTCCCAAAAAGCATTTTAGTAATGATTTGCAGTCCTGAGTATAGAATAAATGTCCACTGGGATTTCAAGTGCAAAATCATTCTTTTTCCATCTCAGTCAAGCTTTTCCTCCCCATTGGAAATGGCCAACTTATGAGTAATTAGCATGTGATTTCATCACTGATGGCATCAAATAGCAAAATATAGCCAGTAGATATTTTTATTAAGAGACGGGGAGGAGGGATACATATGGGCTGTGGATAGAAGCTGGCAATTTATTCAAATCTGGTAGTGTATGACTCAATGCCAGTTCCTGTACATCCACACTGTAATTACCTCAAAGCACTGGAGAGGTACCACCAACGCTGCCTCCGCAAGATCCTGCAAATCCATTGGCAGGATAGGCGCACCAACGTTAGTGTTCTCGCTCAGGCCAACATCCCCAGCATCGAAGCTTTGACCACATTCGATCAGCTCCGATGGACGGGCCACACCGTCTGCATGCCCGATACGAGACTCCCAAAGCAAGCGCTTTACTCGGAGCTCCGACACGGCAGGAGAGCCCCAGGTGGGCAGAGGAAACGCTTCAAGGACACCCTCAAAGCCTCCTTGAAAAAGGGCAACATCCCCACTAACACCTGGGAATCCCTGGCCCAAGACCGCACAAAGTGGAGGAGAAGCATCCGGGAAGGCGCCAAACACCTCGAGTCTCTTCGCCGGGAGCAAGCGGAAGCCAAGCACAAACAGCGGAAGGAGCGCACGTCAACCCAAGCACCCCACCCACCCGCCCCTTCAACCACTGTCTGCCCCACCTGTGACAGAGAGTGTAGGTCCCGCATTGGACTCATTAGTCACCTGAGAACTCATTTTTAGTGTGGAAGCAAGTCATCCTCGGTTCCGAGAGACTGCCTAAGAAGAGAAGACTATGAAAATATGTTTCTGTCAGTGGCTAATGGCTATTAAATATAGCATTCTACAACATAGGGATATACATAAAACAAAAGGGGAAACAATGAGATCCCTGGCAGGATCACAAGAAATACGATTAAAGATCAACTCCACTAAACTATAAGTAACAATAGAAATATAGAAATGTGGATTAACATCAGAACTAAAGCAACACAGTAAAGACACAGAGAGAGACTGGTCCAAGTAACTGCACAGCACAAGTACCAGCTACAGAGCTAGACGGAGAGAGAGGCTGAACCAAATAACTGCACAAGTATCAGCTACAGAGATAGACGGAGAGAGAGAGACTTATCCCAGTAGCTATACAAGTACTCTTACCAACTACAGAAACAGAGACATAGGAGACTGATCTAATTAACTGCACAACGCAAGTACTAACCAGAGAGAGAGAGAGACTGATCCATTTAACTGCACAGTACAAGTATCAACTACAAAGAGAAACTCAAAGTAACTGTATAGAACAAATAGCAACAGGCCAATCAGCATCCAAAAAAGGAAGATAGGTTAAAATTTTGGTGGGACCATTCATTTCAGCTGAGAACTTAACCATGCTGCTCATTGATTATTTCCAGCATTCACAGTTCTTCTTTTTCTTTCAAACACCGGGAATTATCTGGGGGATTCTTCCACTCCACCACCGTATCTATGGTGAACACCTCATTTATACAACAACAGCTTGTATTTATATAGCGCCTTTAACGTAGTAAAATATCCCAAGGCGCTTCACAGGAGTGTTATAAGACAAAAATTTGACACTGAACCATATAAGGAGAAATTAGGGCAGGTGACCAAAAGAGGTAAGTTTTAAGGAGTGTCTTAAAGGAGGAAAGAGAGGTAGAGAGGCGGAGAGGTTTAGGGAGGGAATTCCAGAGCTTGGGGCCGAGGCAGCTGAAGGCACGGCCACCGATGGTTGAGCGATTATAATCAAGGATGCTCAAGAGGGCAGAATTTGAGGAGTGCAGATATCTCGGGGGTTTGTGGGGCTGAATGAAATTACAAAGATAGGGAGGGGCGAGGTCATGGAGGGATTTGAAAACAAGGATGAGAATTTTCAAATTGAGGCATTGCTTAACCAGGAGTCAAAGGAGGTCAGCGGGCACAGGGGTGATGGGTGAACAGGACTTGGTGTGAGTTAGGACATGGGCAGCTGAGTTTTTGATGACCTCACGTTTACGTAGGGTAGAATGTGGGAGGCCAGCAGGAGCATGTTGGAATAGTCAAGTCGTTTATGTATGTAAACGGGGTTTCTGCCAAAGTTAAGGTGGCAGAAGCCACAAGGAAATTCACCCCAATGGGTTTTTAAAGGCACTTTACCTGGCAAGCCTGTCCCTTTCAGAACACAGCTGTTTCACATAATGGGCACATCTGGACCTCAAGTTGAGTAACAAAAGGAATGGTTTATTTAGTTTGAACAAGGAATTGCAAAATATTCATGTCCTGCTGTAAGAAATGCTGTTTACGAATGAATACATAGAGAGCGAAATTCAACTTTGGCGAGGCACAAAATGGGAGATAGCGGATTGGTCGCCCATTATACGCCCTGCCTCAGTTTCCCACCCATTGACTGCTTTGAAAAGGGAAATGGGGTGGTGTGTATAATGGGCCTCCAATCCGCTACCACTCATTTTGCATCCCACCAAAGTAGAATTTTACCCCATATTACTGTATTTGCGTAAAACCAGCCTTAAGCATACAAAATGTATTTTGCACCATTTTGTAAAGTCTTATTGACATCAGCAGAATATATTGCCAGTTTTTTTTACATTATTACTTAATTTGAAGTTATCATCTTGAGATTCAAACTATTATGTTTGCGCTTACATTGTACTCTCTGCAACCTTAAAGATCACAGTTGCAGATTGCTTGACTCGGGCGTGCATCTGTGTAATTGAAATAATTCTCCCCACCTCACACCTGCTATTGCAGTTGAGATCTGCTTGGAAACAGTTATGCAGTATGTACGCCATATCATTGCCCATTTCCAAATCTCTGTTTGTTACAGTAATTATTCTTTTACAAGACAGCTGTTGGAGCTCTGATTGACGTGTTGCTCTGAGTCAACTGCTTATCCTCTGCTGGTATTCTCAAAGCATCAATCATAGGGAAAATGTTCTTCTTCTAACCTTGATTTTATGATTATTTTCTTTTGCTCATCAAGGTGAAAAATGGAATACTTACCCAGCTCAAGCGCCCACTGTTAGCATCAAATATCTAAATCTAAGTCAGGTATGGCACAGACAGATGCAGTCAAATTCTCTTCGCCTCTATCCCAGTAATGTGCCTTACCCTGCCTTCATTACAGCATCCCCATCTGCATCATTATATTTTCCATTTCCCACTTTCCATACCAGCCTCTGAGTGATGTAAGATTACAATAGATGCTAAATCCCGTCCAGCATATAAGGAATATATTGTCTAAATTTCTAATATTTGTCTATATACATTAAAGTGTACCAGACCAATCTTTGTCCTTTTTCCTAACATGTATATATAGGAAGTGAACTGGATTTCTACCATACATGTCTAAGGTATAGTAAGAAGCCCGATTAGAACAGTCTTGCATACCAAGCCCAAAGCATTTTAATTGCTTTTATTTCAGATTTCCAGCATCTGCAGTATTTTGCTTTTGTTAATAGTTGTATACTGAGCCAATCATCACAGAATTACAGTATAATCCTGAGTGGAAAGAGTTAACTTCTTGTGAAAGTCATCAAAGATAAAGCCAAACACATACATTAACTAATACTACTTTAGTCACAACACTTATGTTAAGACAACAATGTCATCACTAGATTAGGTATATAGAATTACATTAGGCACTTAAATAGTGGTTATTAAATCATTATAGGCACAAGCGTATTGTAGAATCTCAGGAGTAGCTGGATTCTCTTGATTATGGGCGTAACAAGGTTATCAAACCACTGAGCAAGTTTACTTTACTGGGGGAGATTTTCCTGTTCCTGCACCTAGGTGTATAGGATTGCATGCCCGTAAGGGACCCTACCTGATATTCCCACCATTAATTTAAATGGATGTAAAGTCGGACGGGTTCCCTTTACAGGTGTCCGATCCTCTCCACCTGATTTTCCTCCAATCACTGTACCTAGATGTTCAAATATGCCCAGGTGCAGGAACAGGAAAATCTGCTCCAGTTTGTATTCATCATATCACTGGTAACTTAGTAGCTTTCAATATACAAGCTATCCCCTCTGTAGCATGAAGACAAACATATGACCTTGTCCTGCTGGTATATTGGCTTTGTGGCACTGGCTGTTTGACTACCTCGTATATGCTCATCATAACCTGTGGGAACGCATACAGCGAGTCGCATTCCATGGTCATCATCTTTCTTCAGTCATCTTCTTGTCCTGGCATAACTAACCATAACATGTATGTTCTCTCTATTGTCAGCTGTGGCTCAGTTGGTAGCACCCGCGCCTCTGAGTCTAGAAGGTTGTGGATTCAAGTCCCACTCCAGGGACTTGAGCACATAAAGCTAGGTTGACACTCCAGTGCAGTGCTGAGGAAGCACTGCACTGTCGGAGATGCCATCTTTCAGATGAGACGTTAAACCGAGGCCCCGTCTGCTCTCTCAGGTGGACGTAAAAGATCCCATGGCACTATTTCGAAGAGGAGCAGGGGAGTTATCCCCGGTGTCCTGGCCAATAGTTATCCCTCAACCAATGTAACAAAAAAAAACAGATTACCTGGTCATTATCACATTGCTGTTTGTGGCACCTTGCTGTATGCAAATTGGCTGCCGCGTTTCCTACATTACAACAGTGACTCCACTTCAAAAGTACTTCATTGACTGTAAAGCGCTTTGAGATGTCCGGTGGTCCTGAAAGACGATATATAAATGCAAGTTTTTCAAGTCTTTCTTTTCTCTATTGTTATACTGCCAATTTACATCTAACACTGTACTCAAAGCCTTGAGGTATTAAGTACAGTTGCAATGCAGTTTAGAGGTTTACTTTCTTCAAGTTGACACTTCTTAATCGTAACAACTGTCACTCTTAATAGTTTCTCTCTGCTTCTGCACAATTGCTGCAAAATGTCTTTACAACTTCTATATAACTTTCTATCATTTCAAGCAAGCTTCCTAATGGTTTCTTGGAACTTTCTTGGGAAATCGCTTTCTCTCTGTTCCTATCAATCATTCTGATCTTTCCCCTCAGTCTACCCTTTCTTGTTCTTTCTGCCATAGGGATGGAATTTATACCTTAAATTCTACTAAGAGAAACCACTTCCAGGACTAAAATCTTAGTGACCAAGTCAAAAAGATCAACTCTCTAACATGGATCCTTTCCAAGGTGTCAATCAACTGGACAGGCATGTGTCAGAAACTAGAATGGTCACATTTCAAGTATCTTGATGAAACCAGGCCTTATGGTCATGGCCATTTCCTCTTGCTTTCCCAGAGCTTAAATTAAGACCAAAAAGTCATCTGGTGACACTTATGTCTTCTTAAAAGTATCTGTTTATTTCACAGTTATTTATGGAAACAACTTGAGGTTTGCCATTTCGACAGGTTAACTGTACTACCAGGCTTAATTAAGACATTTGGGTTTGTGTTTGTCCTTTGTCTCAGTTTTTTTCCTCACAAGGCCTTGCTAGTTGTCCCAGAATTACAGGGGTAGAAATTGGTTATGGCCCATTTTTGGGTCCATAATGAGTGGCTGCTGACAGCGCGGGCCCCAACCATAAAGCCCGAGGATGGCCCAAAATTGGTCCTCGGGCCTCATTATCATTATTTTCCGTCGCCTGTCGAGCCTCCACAGGCAGCTAGCCTCTTTTCTAAAGGTGAATGCTAGGCTGCTTGCCTTCCTGAAGTGGCCCAAAGGTAAGTCCCAGAAGGAGGATGTGTAGCAGCAATTGAGGGGAGGGGGGAAGGTGATTGCGAGTGCTCTGGAGTCAGGGGAGCACTGCTCCCATAGCCAGGTGAGCCATAAAGAGATAGAAGTACAGAAAAAGGGAGAGAATAGAGAAAGAGAGAGAGGAAAGCCACTTTTTGACAGGTTTGGCTCTTTTTGGAACAGCGGGATCAGCAGTGACAGACAGGAAATGCAGATTAATGCAAGGGCAGGCCATCCCCTGTGGTGCGTGTACCGGATGGAGCCTGCTATTTTTAACCACACTTATGTTTTTTATGGGATGCGATGCCTCAGAGGTACGACACAGTAAAGGAAGTTCTCAGACCCAGGATTTACTCAGCATTGTCAGGTCTGGAAATAGTAGTATCCTTTAAATGACCATTCACATGAATATAAACAGCACTGTCTTGCACTGTATTAGTCATCTTTTTCTTTCTGAATTTATTGTGTAGGGTTCTAAGGGTATACCTGGACTCACTGGCTTCAAAGGGGCTACTGGTTTACCTGGAATGCCAGGCTCCCCTGGACCACCAGGGCCTCAAGGTGACAAAGGTGAACCTGCAGCAAAGGTAGGATGGGTAAATGGTAAAATAATCTATTGTGTTGCTAAGTATTCCCAACATTTTCTGCTTTTATTTCAGTTTTCCCACATCTGCAATATTTTGCTTTTGTATTGTGTTTCTCTGTCTGTTACATTTTCTTTTACTTTTCTTGCCCTTACTCTCCTGAAGGCAATAGCTGATGATTGATACTATTGCATAGGCACCAGCCACCCTCCAGTCTCCTATCCAAGTGGCCAGTCTTAAAGGTGCGTGGACCCAGGAATTTCCAAGCTGATAGTTCTATAGACTGAATAAAGTGAAGCCACCTTGACTGATTTTATCAATGGATTACACTTGAGAGCACTATACATTAAAGAGTGCATTTCATTAGGGAGGTGCATTACCAAAGCATTTGATACACAGAGGTTGGCTGCGATGAATATGGTGAACATCTTTTTTTACAGTAAATTCAGGGCAAGAATAATACACCCACTGTAGTGCTGGAATTTTATAGTGAAGATAATGTTTCATTTATGATGGAATACATCAGCATGTAAACCTAGAGTTATCAATTCACAAACTGAAGCTAGACCATGCAAATTAATTAGTGCTTTGGGGCATATTTATTCATAAATCCATGTGAAAGACCTTTGCTGCTTATATGAGAGAATGTGTTATTGTCAAGTGATTACACCTTCCTACTATAGATTTTAAATTCAAATTACAAAACAGCTTGAAATCGCAATTCAGTGCCAATTAGTGCTAAAGTAATGTACTTTTGTGCAGGGGTATCCACTAGGTCCATCTAAACCCATTTCACGTAGGAGTCCTTATAGCCAACATAGAATCAAGGCTTTCACCTACCAATCTGGGAAGGATCTGAACTCAGGACTCAAAGGTGAAATTAAGTTGCTCAATTAATTTTTTTTTCAAACCATATACATTTCTCTGGTAATGGGCTTTCAAAAGACATCTATTATGAGCCCACAGACTCCCACAACTACATGATTATGCCTCTTTCCACCCTCCTTTCTCCTTCCCCCAGTTTCCTGTCTCTTGTATTTGCTCCTATGACTCGACTATCCACACCAGAACTTCTGAAATGGACTTTTTCCTCAATCAAGGTTTCCCCTCAGTTGTGATCAACGGGGCCTTTGACTGAGTCTTTCCTCATTTATCGTACTTTTGTTCTTGCCCCCCTCTCTTTCCTCTTGCTCCTCTCCCTCCCCTCACAATGAAACCGTTGTTCTCACCTTCCATTGCAGCAACTTCCACATTCGGCAGATCATCTTCCAGCATTCCCACCATCAACAACATGATCTCACCACAAAGCACATCTTTCCACCTCCTCCTGCTTTCTGAAGTAATTGTTTCCTCTGGAATATTTATTTTATTCTAGCACCTCGAGATCGCCTCATCTTTTTAACTTATCTGGACCAGCTGGGCTCCATAATGGAGCCATTGGATTTCCCGACCCTTCCAATTGGTGAGCTGCTCCAAATGTTCGCCGACAGAATGGTAATGAGGCCTGATGGAAGCGGTCACATGAACATCTATCCTATTGTTGCAATGGGGTGGGAGGACATCACTATATGAACTTTGTTTTTTCTTTGACTCATTAGCCTTTCTAGGTGAGCATAAGGCTACAGAATTGAGGCAACATTTTAGCTCAAATTCTGCATCCTGTGCTCATGTCTGGTGAGGCTGTGTCGGCAGGTCAGCATTACAGTTTCTGCCCTATTGAGTCCACTATGGGACTACTGGAAATTGGACATGGGTGTTATTTAAAATCTGTTCTTCGTTTCAGAATATTTAATTTAATGCTAGTAACCTTTAGAAAATCAAATTATCCAACGTTGCCTGACATTCCTCAATTTATAAACCCAAGTTAATGAAAAGTTAACCTAAATTGGAAAATGTAGCTTGACTGCTGGAAGCCAGGATTAACAAGGCTAAAGTAAGGAAGTCTGGACAGTAGTCTTCCCAATACAGAACCATCCTATGATTTTTAAAATCTAAAACATCTTAAGTAAATAAAACTTTTGTGAAGTAAAACATTTACAAAAGTACAGAGAGGTTTGGAGGTATGTGATGGACCCCTCCCCAATGCAGTTTTGTGAATGACGATTAATACCTAATAGTCCCACTTATTTAAATAGATGACAGGTCTTCCCACGCCTCCCATTGATCTTCATGTACTTCAGAAGGAATGGAAAATGGAGTGTTAGGCTGCCACTATCAAAATACAGAAAGTTGTGTGGGAGGATGGTAAGGAATGATTGATGTATAAGAAGGTTCCCATAGCTTAATCACTTACAGTTTCTACAATTCAAATAGATTTCGTTTTTAAACACAAATACGCCAATTGAAACAACTGAGTGTATGTAATTTGAGCTGAGATGTGGAAGGGCTGTTGGGCAATGTACTGCTCTGAATATGTTTAAGATGGTTAAACATGTTAATATTTATCAATTCAGTTAACTTTTTGCTAGTTCCCTAAGGAGCTGTGATTATTCCTTTGTCTAATATATGGAAGATGCCTGATCCCAGCTGGACAATAACATGGGGCAATAGAATTGGCCTCTGTCCCTGAGAAGGAAAACATGACTCTGGGTATGTGCTCCTGATTGCCATTCAGAGGGCTCCCCCTCCTACTGAAAAATGCATATGTATGGATGTTAGGTGAGATCAGGATCAGTCTCAGCTGTAGTGCTCTCCACAATTGAATAGCCTGCTGCTATTCACTAGCTAGGCTGACATCTAAAGAATATCCACTATGGTGAGGTACCAGAGGACTGGCGGCATTCATGGGACCATACCTCAGAAAATATTAGCATCTTCACAAGACTGAAAAATATACAACTTACTAAAATATTTAATTGCGAATGATTGAAGTCTTCCTTTTTGTTTCTTTATAGGGTGAAGCAGGGAAGAGGGGGAGAACACGCCGTGGTCAGAGAGGCTCTCCAGGGATTTCTGGAGCAAAGGGAGATCTGGTTAGTAAACTCCATATAGATGAGTCAGCAACTACAGTGACTGTCACAGCATGCAATGTGTTAGTTATAGACAAGCAAAAAAGGGTGTGTGTCCTGTTCACTAGTTATTTATCATCAGTAGTAACTCTATAGTCATTTCAAGAATGAGTGATAGACATCAACCAAAACATGTCTTGTTCCGACAACCCGCGAGGACAAAGGCAGTCTGGTAGACCAAAGTTACGAGATGCAGAGTAATTCTGAATTATATAAATAATCAGAATCTCAGCGAAGATGAAATGCCAATAAGATCTCAGGATAGAAACAGATTTTGTTTCTTCAATACTGCCCTATGGGAGTCCTCAACATTGACTCCAAACCCATGAAGTCTGATGGTTTCAGGTCAAACAATGTCAAATAAACTTCCTGCTGATCAATACCTTCCCCCCAACTGATGAATCAATGCTCCTCCACGTTGAGCAGTACTTGGAGGAAGTTCTGAGGGGGTGGGGGACATCAATAACCACCACCACGTGACTGAATAAGCTGGCCAAATCCTGATGGATATAGCTGCCAGATGGGGCCTGACGTAATAAAACTCACTACGCACTTGGTTTGAGCATAAAGCAAGGCTTTAATCAACTTGTTTCAGAACATGGATGTCTAGTTGTACTTCACTAGTTCCTTGTCTTACAAAATGTCCCTGGAAAGCTGGGCCCACGCCCGAGTATTTATACTCCTTAGACGGCGCCACCAGCTGGCCGTCCAGCATTATTTCATGATTAGTTTCTTGATGATGATGAGATTTATAACATTCTTCCTGCCTAAAAGATTTGGAAGTCCGACGACTTCCTCTTAACAGATTAGGCGGACCACGAATACCCGCAGTCTTTTAGATTTTTGTTTATGGCTAGAAGGCACGTCTCCCCGGACTGTGTCTTGGTCCCTGGGCCACTTGATCCGTACCGGTGGATCGCCAGGGCCCGTGTTGCTCTGATCGACCTGAGGGAGGCTGGGGAGATCGTGACTCCAGGTGCGGGTCCCCACAGGCGCAGAACTGGCTTCATCCTGTTTGATAGCCGGGGATTGACCGGAGTCCTGGTCTCGGGTGGCCATCCCACGGGGAGTGCTCGGCTCCCCGAGTGGATCTGGTGGAGCAGCTGGCAGATCTCTCGATGTCCCAGGTAGAGCGTCATCTTCGGGGGAGCGCAGAGTGTCGGCATCATCCCCGTGGGTCCCTCTATCAGTTGGGTCCGTGGAACCGGCTGGACAGGGAGCCAGGTCCCGGAGCAAAACGGTGGACTCCCGCCATCAGGGTACCGCACGTGCGCGTACATGGAATTGACATCCGTGAGTTCTACCTCGTCGACGAGAGGATCGTTTTTAGACGATCGGGCGAATCTTCGGAGCAGCACGGGGCCAGGAGCTGCCAACCATGACGGTAGAGACGTCCCATGGGTGGAGCGACGCTGGAAGCTGAAGAATCGCTCGTGAGGTGTAACATTGGTAGATGTAGAAAGGAGAGACCTGATGGAATGCAACACATCAGGGAGCATAGTTTCCCACTGCTGGTCTGGTAGGTTGTGTGACCTCAGCGCAAGACGAACAGCGTTCCAAATGATAGCGTTTTATCTCTCAACCTGTCCGTTACCGATGGGATGGTATGGTGTTGTTTTACTTGTGGCGATTCCCCGTTGGGAGAGATAATTTTTGAGTTCACTTGACATGAAGGAGGGACCCCGATCAGAGTGGATGAAATTGGCCGTACCGCAAAGGGAAAAGACTTGATCAAGGCATTTGATCACTGTGGAAGTAAGCATATTGGGACAGGGGAAAGCAAAGGAAAAGCATGAATATTCGTTCACCATAGTAAGTAAGTAGGTGTTTCGTGTTGAGGAAGGCAATGGCCCTTTAAAGTCAATGCTGAGTCGCTGCATAGGCTGCATAGCGTGTATGAGCGAGCCATCCGATGGACGGAAGAATTGCGGTTTTAATTCCGCACAAATTCTTTTCACATCTTCCGTAGAAAATAGGAGATTTTTAGATCGCACAAAGTGCAACATACGGGTAACGCCAGGATGGCATAAGTCAGTATGACGATCCGCAAGAGTCGAAGTTGACACAGAAGAGCAGAATGCCCGCGTGAGGGTATCCGGGGCCACATTCTCTTTGCCGGGTCGATAATGTATGGTGTATCCAAAGGCGGCCAATTCCATCCTCCAGAGTTGTATTTTGTTAATCTTGATCTTAGTGCGTTTCCGGTTATCCAGCATAAAGGCCACGGAGCGCTGATCGGTTATAAGTGTGAAATGGCGACAAGCGAGAAAATGACTCCATTTATGTACAGCTTCGATGATGGCCGTAGCCTCCTTCTCGACAGGAGGATAATGGAGCTCGCTACCCTGCAAAGTTCTGGACAGAAATGCAACGGATCGACCACCTTGATTCAAGGTAGCAGAGATCGCCACATCCGATGCATCGCACTCGAACCCAAAAGGAAGATTTTCATCAATGGAACGAAGAGTGGCTTTTTTCAGTTGTCGCTTGAGGAGGTTGAAAGCTGAAATAGCCGTTGCCTCCAATGGAAATGACTTTGCGTGAAGCAGGGGCTGGATCTTGTCGGAGAAGTGGGGTATCCATTTCGCATAATCGGCAAACATGCCGAGTGCCCGATGAAGAGAGCCGAGATTCGTAGGGGGAGGGAGCTCCTGAAGCGGACGAAGTCGCTCTGGATCCGGTTTGATGACACCGTTGCTCACCCAGTAGCCAAGGATGTTGACTGATGGTACTGATTTCACAGATTTGGACTCATTTAAGGTTAAGTTGCAACGACGGAGAACGTCAAAAAATTTCTGGAGGTTGGCATCATGCTCCTTCTGGTCATGACCAGCAATGGTGATATTGAAAAGAATATGTTCTCCTGTTTGACTAGGCTATCCATTGCCCGTTGAAAGACGGCCACCCCATTGGTGACCCCAAATGGATGGCAACAAAACTGGTAAAGCCGACCATTGGCCTCAAATGCCGTATACTTTTTGTCAGAGTCCTTTAACGGTACTTGATGATATGCGCTCTTTAAATCAAAGGTTGAAAATACCTTGTAGTTATAGCAAGGTTATTGACCATGTCATCGATGCGTGGTAGTGGGTAGGCATCCAGGTCGGTATACTGGTTAATAGTTTGCGAGTAATCGATGCAAAGGCGTTTCTTGTGTTGCTTCAGAGGATTTTTGACAATGACGACTTGAGCCCGCCAGGAAAATGAACACGGCTCAATGATACCGTCAGCTAGAAGGCGAGAGATTGCTGCCTTGATAAAGGATCGATCATCTTGGCTGAAATGTCGTGATTTAGCGACTATGGGCTTACATCGGGGGGAAAGATTAGCAAACAAGGCGGGCTCGTCGAGCGAAGCCGCCGAAAGCGCACAAAACGGTACTTTGGAAATAGTAAGCTCCGGCTTTGACCCTCCAAACTCGAAAGTGAGTCTTTTGTGTTGTTTCTGGAAATCCTGTCCCAGGAGCACATCACTGCATAGGTTCTTGAGCACCCCGAGCCGGGTGGAGAAATAAGTGCGGCCATTGAGAATAAGGTCGACAAGACAAAAGCCGGAAGAATTGGTGGTCAGTGTCGTCAGAGCCATTGCAATTTCCCTGTCCGAGGGGTAAATACGCAGTTTTAACTTACTGACAGCCTGCTCACTAATGAAGCTGTCAGAGCTGCATGAGTCGATTAGTGCACTCAAAATGTGTCCATTTACCGAAACCTTCGTGGCTGCATGGGACAAACTTTGGGGAAAAACAGCTGTGATGGGAGGAGGGGCAGTTTTACCCTTGACAGCTGTAACCTTAGTAGTGGTTCTTGGGGGAGGAGCAGTTTTATAGATTGCAGCTGTAACCTTAGTAGTGGCTCTTGGGGGAGGAGCAGTTTTATAGATAGTAGCTGCAAAACTAACAGGAGCTCTCGACCGGTATACCTTAGAAAAGTGGCCTTTCTTACTAACAGCAGCTCTTGACTGGCATACCTTAGAAAAGTGACCTTTCTTGCTGCAATGATTGCAGGTTGCGTTACGAGCAGGACAAAATTTCCTATAAAGGAACGCACCTCCACAGAAGAAACACTTCCTTCCAGATTGCCAAGATGCCGCTAGGGCGGGGTCATCATCAGTGTAGGTTTCTAGGGTAGGGTTGTCATCAGCCAGGTTGGAGTCGTCATCCGTGAGGGCTTCCGCCCGAGGCCTATCGAAGGAGTCACTAAAAGTGATAGCAGCAGCCTGTGCACATGGTGAAAGATAGGTGTCTGCATTCCTCTTTGCTAAGTCCAGAGAACATGCCTGGTCATAGGCAGCCTGTAACTTCAGGGTTTTATTCTCCAACAGACGCTGACGTATGAAGGGAGACACAATCCCATTAATAAAGGAATCACGAATTAACTCCTCCTGGTACTGCTCAGCTGTAACAGCTTTAAGATTACAATCCTTGCTGAGCCTGCAAAGTTTCTGAAGGAATTCGTCAAGTGATTCCCTGGGTTGTTGTCGAGTTGTGGCCAGTAGATGCCAAGCAAAAATTTCATTTGGGGACTTGACATATAGCTGCTGTAGTATTTGGATAGCGGCGTCATAGTCTACACAGTCTTTGATATAATCAAACACATGAGGGGATACATAATTAGCAAGCATTCATAACTTGTTAGGAACATTCTCACCACACTCCTCAACAAAGTTGCTAAAGGTACGATACCAGTGTTTCCATACCTTAGCAGCTGTAAGTGAATTCGGGTCCTGGTCGAGACGGGCGGGTCTGAGTAGTTTCTCCATGATGGATCGATTACTTGTCTGAGTTCCCTTCTACGGTTCGAGTCATAGCTGGCTGTTCCCGAAATCACTCAAAGCATGGAGTCGATATCAAGTTGATTAAATTGACGTAATAAAACTCACTACGCACTTGGTTTGAGCATAAAGCAAGGCTTTAATCAACTTGTTTCAGAACATGGAGGTCTAGTTGTACTTCACTAGTTCCTTGTCTTACAAAATGTCCCTGGAAAGCTGGGCCCACGCCCAAGTATTTATATTCCTTGGACGCCACCACCAGCTGGCCGTCCAGCGTTATTTCATGATTAGTTTCTTGATGATGATGAGATTTATAACAGGGCCTATGTTGGCTGGTGAGGGAATCAACACAAGGAAGTAACCTACTAGGCTTTGTCCTCGCCAACCTGTTGCAGACATGTCTGTCCATGACAGCATTGGCAGAAGTGACCATTGCACAGTCCTTGTGAAGACAAAATCTCTCCACCACGAGGAAGTCCTCCATTATGTAGTGTGGCACTACCACTGTGCTAAGAGTGGGACAGAAAAAGGACAGATCTAACATCCCAAAAATGAGCAACCACGAGATGCAGTGGGCCAACAGCAGCAGCAGAATTGTACACCACCATAATTTGTAAGCTCATGGCCCAGCACAGCCCTCACTCCTTAATTACCAGCAAGCCAGAAGACCAACCTTGGTTCAATGTTTAGTGTAGAAGGGCATGCTACAAACAGTACCAATTTGGTTCACATCACTTGACATTAAGAAACGGCTAAATGCACAGGACAAAGCAAAGGCTATGGGCCCTGACAACATCATGGTTGTAGTGCTGAAGACTTGCGCTCCAGAGCGAGTTGCTCCCCTAGCCATGCTGTTCCAGTACAGCTATGACACTAACATCTTCCCGTGGAAGATTGTCCCGGTATGTCCTATCGACAAAACACAGAATAAATCTAACTCGGCCAATTACTGTCCAATCAGCTTCCTCCTAAACATCAGTAAAATGATGGACAGAATCATCAATAGTGCCATCAAGTGACACCTAGATAATGAATTTCCAAGGGAGTTCTCCCACTCATTGTAACTTCAACAGAAACTACAGAAAAACGGCATAAATGGAAACTCATCTCTCTTACTCACCAATAATTTGCTCGTTGACACTCAGTTCAGGTTCCAAGAGAACCACTCGCTCCAAACCTCATCACTGCCTTAATCCAGACATGGACAAAAGAGCTGAATGCTAGAGGAGAGGTGAGAGTAACTTCCCTTGACATCAAGGCAGTATTCAGCTAAGTATGGCTCCAAGGAGCCCTAGCAAAACTGAAGTCAATTGGACTCAATGGGAAAGCCCTCCAGTGGCTGGATGTGACACAAAGGAAGATAGTTGTGGTTGCCGGAGGCCAATCATTGCAACCCAGGACATCATTGCAGGATTTCCCTAGGGAATCATTGTTGGTCTAACCATCTTCCCATAAGGTCAGGAGAGGGGATGTTCACTGACAATTCTACAGTGCGTAGCTCCATTCACAACTCCTTTGATAATTAAGTAGCCTACAATAGGATCAGCATACCATCCAGACTCAGGCTGACAAGTGAAAGGCAACATTCGCATCACATATGTGTCAGGTAATCGAACAAGAGAAAGCCCGCCCATCTCTCCTTGATCTTCAATGACACCACCATTGCCGAGTCCCCCATTATCAGCATCTTGGGTGTTACCATTGATCAGAGGCTGAACTGAACCAGTCATATCAAAACTGTGGCTACAAGCAGGGCAAGGTCTGGGTACTGTGCTATGAGTGGCTCATCTTATGACCCCCTCAAGGCCTCTCCACTATCTGCAGTGCTCAGTGTAATGGAATATTCACCAGTCATCTGGCTGGATGCAGCTACAGCAACACTAAAGAAACTCAACATAATCCAGGACAGAGCAGTTAACATGACCGGTGCCCCTGCCATTACTATGATAGCACCTTCTTCCTCTGCAACTTCTACACCAAGAAGGACAAGAGCAGCAAAGGTATGGGAACATCATCACTTCCTAGTTCTTTTCCAAGACACACACCATTCTGACTTGGGCAGATATCACCATTCTGTCATCATCACAGATCAGCCATGATCTAATTGAATGGTGGAACAGGCTTGAGGAGCTGAATGGCCTACTCCTGTTCCTATGTTCCTACCACTGGCAGTCGGTGCAGGGCAGTGCTGGGCAGGAGCGGCAGTCTGAGTGGAACAGCGCCGGGCGGGAGCGGCAGTCGGAGTGGGGCAGCGCCGGGCGGGAGCGGTAGTCGGAGCGGGGCAGTGCTGGGCAGGGGCGGCAGTCGGAGTGGGGCAGCGCCGGGCGGGAGCGGCAGTCAGAGTGGGGCAGCGCCGGGCGGGAGCGGCAGTCGGAGTGGGGCAGCGCCGGGCGGGAGTGGCAGTTGGCGCGGGGCAGTGCTGGGCAGGAGCGGCAGTCGGAGTGGGGCAGCGCCGGGCGGGAGCGGCAGTCGGCGCGGGGCAGTGCTGGGCAGGAGCGGCAGTCGGAGTGGGGCAGCGCCGGGTGGGAGTGGCAGTCGGAGCGGGGCAGCGCCGGGCGGGAGCGGCAGTCGGAGCGGGGCAGCGCCGGGTGGGAGCGGCAGTCGAAGCGGGGCAGCGCCAGGTGGGAGTGGCAGTCGGAGTGGGGCAGCGCTGGGTGGATGGAGGCAGGGGCGCGCGGGACCGGAACCCATTGCGAGGCCGGCTCACCGGCGCTGACAAGTGCTGGGCGGGCGACCTCCTGGGGCCCTGCTAGGCAGTCGCTGGTGGTGGGGTGGGAGAGAGAGACAGAGGTTTGTTAGTGTGTGTGCATTTTAATTTAATTTAATTTTAGCGCATGCATTTCTTAAAAAGCTGCATTTAATATAACTTTAGTGTATGCATCTCTGTAAAAAGCTGCATTTTAATATAATATAATTTTAATGTAATATAATGTAAAGGGGGGAGGGAAGCCGAGAAGGTAGGGGTGTGAGGGACAGCGGACCCAAGGGAGGGGGGAGGGGGTTAGTGGGAGTATAGGTGTGCTTGTGTGCTAAGCCCATGCAGCAGAACCTGGTCTCCAATTGTCCTGGGTTTCCTTGCCATTGGACCAAGAACTTGCTCTGTCAAGTTCGTGTGGTAGCTGGTGTGCAACGGCCACCCCACGTTAAAAGAATTCACGCACAGGCATCTTCCACCCCTTTAAAATGAAGTTTGGGACCTAGAACGTCAGGACCCTCATGGACAACCCCAACAGCAACAGACCTGAACGTCGCACCTCTATCCTAGCCCGGGAACTCAGATGCTTCAACACTGACATCACCATCCTGAGCAAGACACGGTGGGCAAGAGAAGGCCAGCTCAAGGAACAAGCTGGCAGATACACCTTATTCTGGAAAGGCAAACCAGAAGAGGAACACCATCTCCATGGGGTTGGCTACACCATAAAAAATTAGCTAGTTTGGCGTCTTAGTGATTCCCCTTGTGGGATAAACGAACGCCTCATGACCCTTCGGCTCACGCTAACCCGGAATCAGTATGCTACGGTTGTCAGTGTGTACACCCCAATCCTGGAAGCTACAGACGAGACCAAAGAGGAATTCTACTCCAGCCTTGAACAATCCCTGTTCCAAGTTCCAACGGGTGACAAGCTGATTCTCCTTGGCGATTTAATGCCAGAGTTGGAAAGGACACAAACCTCTGGAAAGGTGTGATTGGCAGGGAAGGAGTAGGGAAAACCAAATCCAACAGAATCCTTCTCCTATCACAATGCTTAGAGCATGGTCTTGTCATAACCAACACCTTGTTTCATCAGAGAGATAAGTACAAGACCTCACGGCAACACCCTTGCTCCAGGCATTGGCATCTGTTGGACGATGTCATAGTCAGAGTGAGGGACCGCAGGAATGTCCGCATCACACGCGCCATGACAGGAGCCGATGACTGCTGGACTGACCACCGCATAATCCATCCAATATCTCCATCAACCTAGCCTCAAAATGGCGGTGGCAACAGAAACGCTGCCACAGAAAAATCAACGCTGAAGGACCAAAGACCCTGCAAAGAAAGTTCTATTCAGTCAACGCCTCACAGCAAACCTGACGACTCCCAATGAACCAGAGCCACGGAGTGTCCATAGTGCCTGGTCTACCCTTAAGTCCACCATAATTAGCACCTGCGAAGAGACTCTTGGTTACTCTACCAGAAAACATCAAGACTGGTTTGATGAGAATGACCGGGAGATCCAGGAGTTAATGAATCGTAAACGTAAGGGGGGGAAAATTTGGTTGGTTTGCGCCTCCCGTTGGCGCCTTAAGAGGGCGCTAATGGGGCACAAAGCAACTAGCGCCCGGGTGCGGCGATGATTGCGCTGCTCGCGAAATTGACCAGACATTTTGCAGCGGCGCTAAACACTACCGCCACGATCCCTGCGCCCGCAGATCGTGATGTCAGTCGAGCGTGCAACGCCCCGGCAGCGCCCCGGACCGGATATTGAGTGGCGCCCCCTGCCTTACCGCCTGCCGCTAGCAACGACAGGTTGAGGGGAGCGTTTTGCAGTTGGGAAGGGACTGGGGGAGCGCTATTTAAAGCCGACCACTTCTTGCCTTTTTTTGTCGGTGACATTTTTGCACCACGCATTCTGAGTGAAAAAGAGACTTCTGGAGAGATTCAACGCTGTGTTGAGGAGTTTTGGGTACTGAGCAGCACTTTGCAGGCTCATTTTGATTTGATCTTCCTTGCATCGATTTAGAAGAGACTATGGGGGCTGCACTCTGAGCTCTTTCCCTGGGTCTCTCCATTGTTCCTTCCAGCAGATTTGATGTACAGGTCTCTCCAGGCCAAGATTCAAGGCTGCAATGAGCAGCATGTGGATGGAGAGCAAGATCGACCTCCCCTTTAAGAACTGTCTGGCGCCAGTGTGTCTGTATTCCATTGCTGACTGACATCACATGAGCTTCACCAGCGCTCTGAGGTTGTGCCTCGCTCCTCGGCGTTAGCACCTTAAGAGAGGTGTGTAGCGCCTGATTTAGCGCTCCAATCACCTCCAGGGGCGATAGAAGCCAAGTTTGCAGTTGGAGCCGATAATTATCGCCAGGCGCTAAACTTTGCGCCCGGCCGATAATTGCGCCCCAAACGGGGCGATACCGAATTTCTCCCCGAGGCGTTCTTGAATTGGAAGCATCATCACAAATCGAGGGAAAGAAGACAGATTTACAGACAACTGAAGACCGAGGTCCAACAATAAACTTGTGACCTAAAGAACAGATGGTGGGTGGAAAGAGCGCAGGAGATCCAGCAACTAGCTGGCAACCATGACGTGCATGGATTCTTTAGCGCAGTCAAGACCATCTACGACCCAAGCACCCAAGGACCTATCCCGCTGAGAGCTAAGAACGATGAGGTGCTCATCAAGGACAGAGAGGCAATCAGTGCCCGCTGGAAGGAGCACTTTGAAGATCTCCTTAACCAAGACTCCGTCTTCGACATGAATGTCCTTGACTCCATCCCACAGCATGCTATCCGCCACGATCTCGGCACAATCCCAGCCCGGCATGAGGTTGAAAAGGCCATCCGACAGCTGAAAAACAACAAGGCTTCTGGAGCAGATGAAATCCCCGCCGAAGTACTAAAACATGGCGGAGAAGTACTCTTGGCGCGAATCCATGACCTTATCTCCCTTATCTGGAAGGAGAGCATGCCAGGGGATTTCAGAGACGCCGTAATCGTGACCTTGTTCAGGAAAGGAGACAAGTCCGATTGTGGTAATTACAGAGGAGTTTCCCTGTTGTCTGCCACAGGGAAAGTCATTGCAAGAATCCTCTTCAATCATCTCCTCCCAGTGGCTGAAGAGCTCCTTCCAGAGTCACAATGCGGATTCCGCCCACTAAGAGGCACAATGGACATGATTTTCACTGTGCGAAAAATGCAGAAAAAATGTACGGAGCAGCATTAACCTTTGTACATGGCCTTTTTTCACCTCACAAAGGCCTTTGACTCTGTCAACCGAGAGGGATTATGGAGTGTCCTTCTCAAATTTGGCTATCCTCAAAAATTCATTACCATCCTCCATCCTCGATGACATGAAAGCCGTGATCCTTACTAACGGATCCATCACAGACCCAATACAAGTGAAGACCGGGGTCAAGCAAGGCTGTATCATTGTACCAATGCTCTTCTCAATCTTTCTCGCTGCAATATTTCATTTCACCTCTAACAAGCTTCCCACCGGAGTGGAGCTAATCTACAGGACGAATGGGAAATTGTTCAATCTCCATCGCCTTCAGTTCAGAACCAAGATTGTCCCACCCTCTGTTATTGAATTACAGTATGCAGACGACGCTTGTGTTTGTGCACACTCGGAGGCCGAACTCCAAACCATCGTTGACTCCTTCACTGAAGAGTACGAGGGACTGGGCCTTACATTAAACATTGGAAAGACAAAGGTTCTTTATCAACCTGCCGTACAACATTGTCCCCCGACTATAAAAATCCACGACGAGACCTTGAACAGTGTGGATCACTTCCCATACCTTGGGAGCCTTCTGTCAGCAAGGGCAGACATCGATGATAAAATCCTTCAGTGTGCCAGTTCAGCCTTCGGCCGCCTGAGGAAAAGAGTGTTTGAAGACCAAGACCTCAAACCCTGCAACAAGCTCATGGTCTACAGAGCAGCAGTGATACTTGCCCTCCTGTAAGCTTCAGAGACATGGACAATGTACAGTAGGCACCTCAAAGCACTGGAGAAGTATCACCAATGCTGCCTCCACAAAATCCTGCAAATCCATTGGCAGGATAGGCGTACCAATGTCAGCGTTCTCTCTCAGGCCAACATCCCTAGCATTGAGGCATTGATCATGCTCAATCAGCTCCGATGGACGGGCTATATGGGTCACATGCCTGATACAGGACTCCCAAAACAAGCACTCTACTCCGAGCTCCGTCATGGCAAGTGATTTCCAGGAGGGCAGAGAAAACGCTTCAAGGAGGTCCTCAAAACCTCCTTGAAAAAATGTAACATCCTCATCGACTCTTGGGAATCTCTGGCCCAAGACTGCTCAAATTGGAGAAGAAGCATTCAAGAAGGCACTGAATACTTTGAGTTTCTTCGTCGGGAGCACGCAAAGGCTAAGTACAAACATTGGAAGGAGCGTATGACAAACCAAGCACTCCACCCACTCGTCCCTTCAACCACTACCTGCCCCACCTGTGGCAGAGTCTGTAGATCCCGCATAGAACTCATTAGTCACCTTAAAACCCACAATATTGAAGTGGAAGCATGTCATCCTGGACTCCGGGGGACTGCCTAAGAAGGAGAAGACTGGCTCAGAATACTGGATTTCCCTGCCTAACCCCATTGTTGGAGCACTATCATCACTAAGACTGCAGCAGTTCAAGGCAAAGGCCAACTGCCACCTTCTCAGGACAACTAGTCATGTGCAGTAAATATGCCCTTGCCTGTACTGTCCTCATACTGAGAAAAAATACATTAAAAAAAACAGCTAAAGTCTGAAAATTGACTTGATTACCGGGTCCATCTTGGATGTGTTACAAACACATCAAGATAGTGGGGTCGATTTTCAGTGTGCCGTGAAGCGGGCTTTTAGGCGTGCAGGGGACTAAAATCCCGAATTCAGGGGTCCCGACATCATCCCGCCCAAAACCCACCTCCATGTAAGTTTCAAAGGAGGCGGGTACCCGCCCCGCACTGGGACCCGCCGACCCGAGGCGGGAAGGGATTAGTGCCAACTAACTGCCTGTTAACAGGTAGTTAACAGACAGTTTTTAGCCTAATCCCTATTTTGAAGGTTGTCGTGTGGGATTCCCGACGGCTCCAAACCACGCCAGGTTAGAGGAGTCGGGCCGTCGGGTTGAAGGACTTGGAGAGGTCGAGATGTCAGTGTTCAGGTGAATGATGGGTGCATGAGTGCAAAGGTAAGTGTGTTTGGTGTGTCTAAAGTGTGTAAAGAAGTTTAAATTACCTGTACTTACCTTAACAGCCTTTCTTCCTCTAGGCTTCGGGAGTCCATCATTCAGCCGGCACAGAAAGCAGAATGGCTGCGATCTGTCAAAAGTGACAGCCTGCAGCTTTAAGTGCCGGCGAGATTTCTAACTGAGTCTGCGTTGAAGGACTCAGGTTAGAAGTAAGACTTCAGTGTTTGACAGCTTTAAGCAGCTGTGAAACACTGATATTTCATCTGTCAACATGTCTTGACAGATGAAATTTCAGTCTGTGACGTCACCTGTTGCCGGTTGGCCCTTAATTGCGGGCTCAACAAGGTCAATCAAGTGAAAATCGCGTGGATTGGCTGCATCTCGGAGGCGGGACTACAACCCGAAAGTTGTAGTCCCGCCTCCTTCCCGACTTCTGAATGAAAATCCAGCCCAGTGTTTTTGCTCAGTAAGGGTCAAAATTACACACAGTACAGCCTTAGTTATTCTCTTTGCCCTGCTCCACTTTTCTCCTTCTCTGCTGTGGGCTACTTTTCAGTTTCTCACTCAGTGGCTATTCTTTATGTGTGACCCTAGACAGTGAGTTTTCAACTTTTTCATCCTGGGGGTCATCACAGCTAAGCTCGATCCTGTGCTCACCCTATATGCACGTACAACAACTTACATTTTATGGTGCTCAATCTAAGAGTGGTAGATGGAGAGTGGGCACTGATTAGGAGGGGGTGGGAAATGGAAGAGAGTGAGGAGGAGGCAAAAGCACAGTCAAAGAGGAGGGTGTTATGGAGATTATTGAAGGCAGGGATGGAGTGGCAAGACAGAGGTGAAGGACTGAGTACCAGAGGACAAGGGGCAATGTGGCTGAAGGAGCATCCGTCAATCGTGGAGCAGACAGAGAGGGAATAAGAAACAGGTTGGTGTTGCAGGACTGGAGGATGTAAGCAGGGACATAGGGCTGGAGGATCTCGCAGTGGTAGGGATGGCGAGGCTGTGGAAGGATATGAAGATGCAAGGACCCAGGAAGCCAGTGGAGCTTGGTGAGAACAGGGATGATGGGCCGTGGCATGCATGCAGAAGTCACCCAATAGTCATCAGGAGCAGGAACCATGACTGAAATTTTACCTCCGTACAGGGGCACTGACGCCAACCGTAACCCCCTACCATTATCCAGGCCAAGATCAGCTAACTCAGTGCAAATTAGGGATTATAACAGGGACCTTGTCCCAGTCTGTTGAATCTGTTATACCATGTACTTACTACTTGAGTCATCAGTGGAGTCAACTTTAGTACCTTTAATAACTTGTCACACAGCTAGATGAGTTTACAGCCCTTTTTGCCAGTATGACTATTAACAGACATATAAGTAAATGTTATCTGCATTGCAATGAGGATTAAACACAGTACTGGCAAAAGGGACAACTGCCTTGTTCCACTTCCTTCGGAATTGACTGTTTTAAAATGTATTTATATTTACAATGGCAATGAGCCATACAGCTAAAAGTGTAGATGAGCTATATGACAAATTATTAAAATGTACTATTTTCAGAGCATTGACTGAATTAGCAGTGGGCAATAAATGGAGCAGGAAATCGCTCCTTTTCTCCTGAATGCTTTAGGCAACATCGCCAACAAATTTCCAATTTCTAATCCTTTTTTCTTTTTAATTGAACCCATTTCAGGGTTGTCAAGACAAGGAATCCAAATTTTTGTACACAGCATTAGCATTAACCACCCCCAGCTCAGGGACAGTGCGGGTCCAATCCTGAGTCAATATCCTTCTACGCTATCCCAATGAACAACAGCTTATACACCAGTAAATACACCAAAGAACATAATAGAGGAGAAAATGAATACTGGGTGGTTCTACAAGAGCTAGGGAAGGTGACAAAATGTGTGGTTGAATAGGTAGGTTTTAGGGAGGCTTCTGTATGTGGAGATAGCGGTACAGGAAACTTTGTGTTATCCGGAGGCTAAGTGTCCGGCAAGCTCGAGCCACCGGCAAAAATCAGGAGCCGTTTTGTTAGGTTTTTTTTCTTCTCGTGGCTTTTTTTTCCAACAGTCAGGCTCTGGAAAGTCTCTCTGAAGCTGTTGCTAAGCTACAGAGACGCTTCCAAGGTACGGGCCGACTGTTAAGAAGTTGTTGCTAAGCAACAGTGTTTGTTGTCAGATACGGAGATGAAAAGCTCCGTATGCTTCAACATTAACGCTGGTGTGTCCGGCAGTTTTGAGGGAATGGCAACAGCTTGGTCCCGTCGATGCCAGATAGCACAACGTTTCCTGTAGTAAGTTGGAAGGGTTTAGAGAAAGTGCCAGAGTATAGGGGCAAGGTGGATAAAGACTCTGGCTGTGAAATTCGGCTCTGTAATGCCCGGTGTTTTGGCACTACGGGTGCCGTTTTGAGACCAAAATGGTTTTCACTTCTGGTGTGTGAAGGAATAAGCCATATTCAGAAAAATACACCATTCTATGAAAGAATTCTGGCCTTTGTAACATGACAAACTGGGCTTGAAAATCTAAAAGCCTCAACAATCTAAAGCTGTAAACAGCATACAGGCTATTGAGATAAGATAAGTTGTTGACACTGAATCAATAACCTTATTGAAACAGAAGGTTGGAAGCTCCTGAAGTCTGAAGCTTTGGTGTCCTAAATTACATCTCAGAAAGAAACACAGAAAATTAAGAAACATATGCCTTCGTAAAAATGGCTTTAAATGAAACACAGGAGACACGATTCTGTGTTGCAAACAGCTGAGGTAATTAGGAAGACAATGATGCACCAGGTTGAGGTGTTTTTAATTTATACATCGTAAAAAGACACAAACCGAAGACCTTGGTAAGAATGACATCAAATAGATGCATCTGCTGACGCACCATTTTTATGATAAGCTTCGAACACCTAGGGTAGAGACACGAGTCTGCATTGCTACCAGCTGAACTGACTGTAAGAATAGCAGGGGTCAGCAGAAAAATGACTAGAGATAATTAGCTTACATCAGCAGAAAACTTCAAAGAAAATACCACTGAAAAAGGATATAAATATTGAACTTTCAAATGGGAGGATAGTCTCACTGTAAAGGGGCAAAGCGATTCTCGGCTTCAGAGGCAAGCTCTGTAAGTCTATAACTCTTTGTACCTCGGGGATCAAGGTATTGTACTGTATTTGATTTTGGTGGATATCCTGGAATAAGACTAAGAGCTGTAAAAATGTAATGAAGTTAAGATTTGAGAATAAGGATCTCTGATAATAGAATTATAAGATTTCTGTTTTTGGAACTGTCAATGTTGCGATTGAATCACCAACTGTAATTACATGTCAGTTCTTTAATAAATCTATATATTTTTAAAATTGTCTCACATAATGCTTCTGTATCAAACTCGCAAACTCAATCTCTGTACGCTCTTTGGTGAGGAGTAGCAGAATTCTGAGGGAGTTTTCTGGACCCTCATAATATCCAGAACGTTACAGTATAGCTAAACTTATTAAAAGTGCTATCTGGAGGACGGTAACATCTTCAGGTTGTTCCTTTCCTTTAGGGAGAGATGGTCTGGACCTTTAGACCCAATTAAGCATCTTTAGGATTCGGCTACCTCAAACTTTAGTTGAAAGTGAACGTCTGGGGAATACGCCTGATCCGGGATAGCCCTAAAGGGGCTAGGACTAGTAATTATCCCTTCAGGTGTGGGCCACACCAGACGCCATTTTGGTGAGGTTGTTAGCGCAGGCACTAGGAGCATGCACTGGAAGTATGCAGTGTAACACTGATTTGACGCCAGCACAGTCCTTTTTGACCTCAACACTCCAGCTAACCCCCTCTCTTAAACACACACAGCTGAACATGTGTTCAGCAGCAGGAAGGCCGCCTACCAGCACTATTTAAAGTTTTCAGGTTAGTTGCTGATTGATTTCTACTGGCTCTTGGTGAGATTGTAGAAGTAGTGTGTATCCCCCTTGGCCTGCAGCAGGGAGAAAGAGCAGAGGCGACAAAGCTGCTTCAAAAGGAAGGGAAAGAGGGCTCTCAGCAGGAGGCCATATCCACCCAGGGTCTTCAGGGAGCAATTCTCCTACCTCAACCTCAGTGAGGAACAGTGTATGCGACATCTCCGCTTCGCTGAGGAGGTACTCACTAAAATCTGGCACCTTTTGCAGCAGAACTGCAGCCTCAGAGCAGGGCGAGGACGGAAATGCCAGTGGCTGTGAAGGTGAGCATGGCCATGAATTTTTATGTGTCGGGCTCCTTTCAGGCTGAAGCCTGTTATTTCCAACATCTCCCAGTTTGCCATGCACTGTTGCAAAACAGAGGTTATTGAAGCTATGTATGCAAAGAGAGGTGAATACATTTCATTTTCTCTTGCCAGAGAGAAGCAGGCGGAGCGAGCACACGGGTTTGTCAGGATAGCAGGTTTCCCCATGGTGCCTGGTGCCATTGACTGCACACATGTTGCTTTGCGGGCGCCGCATGTGAATTTGGAGATGTACCGGAAGGGATTCCACTCCCTCAATGTCCAGTTGGTGCGCGACCATAATCAGCGCATCATGCAGGTCAATGCCCGGTATCCTGGCAGCAGTCATGATGCCTTCATTCTGTGGCAGTCCGCTGTACCATCCACTTTTGAGCCACCACGACAAATCAGAGGGCGGTTCCTCGGCGACAAGGGCTATCTGCTGACCACCTGGCTCATGACACCGTTGCGCAACCCAAACACACGTGGGAGCATGCATATAACAAATGCAGATTCATCATGGTCTGCTGCATGTTGCACAACCTCGCCATCACGAGGGCACAGCCCTTGCCACAGGTATATGGTGAAGAGTTGAGGAGGAGGAAGAGGAGAAGGAAGAGGAGGAGGAGGAGAAGAGGAGGAAAAGAGGAGGCAACCAACATAGACCCTTTCTGGCCGGGCTGTCCGTGGTCAATTCATCCAACTACGGTATCAGTGAATGCAACCCCCATTTCCCCATTCACCAACAGTCCCAGACCTTACCTTCTCTCTGTTACTGTCCATCACAGCGTCCTCTTGGCCACAATGCTACAATAAAAGCCACCACAAATATTCCAAACCAAATTTATAAATCAAACCATCCAACATTACATACTAAAGTCAACTAATCACCCTTATGCATTCCCTTAGTACCTGTCTTCCATATGTCTTTGCCTGTCCTAGTTCTCCTACGCAGTGCTACCCCAGTGTCTGCAGTATGGCTGGTGGCAGGCTGCTGACTTTCAGTGGGGGAGACTGCAGATGGCCTTGGAGGACGACCACGAGCAGATCTGGGCCTAGAAGGCCCGGCTTCGGACTGCACCATCTCGGCATGGGCGGCAGCAGTCCGGGTTTGCTGGCTAACAGGCAAAAGCAAGGGCACTGGCAGATTGGCAGCGGTGGGAGCAGGAATGCTGTCATCCTTGAAGAGGACAGCAGGTTCGTGCTCCATGGAGCCACTGCCACTCCCCCAGGGCGGTGTCTCAGCAATTCTAGTAATCTGTTGGAGGACAAATTGCTGGACTGCTGTGACAGCCTGCAAGCCCCTTTCAACACTGGTAACCACAACCACGATGGCAGCAGTCTGAGCTTCAGTGGCAGCAAGCTGAGCCTGCAGGAGAGTAGTCTGAGCTTACATGGCAGCAAGCTGTGCTTGCATGACAGAATTCTGAGCTTTCACTGTTGCACTCAGATGTTCGGTGGCTTCTGCTTATGCTGCAGTGAAAGCTGAGACATCGGCCATCTCATGTTGCGCCATGGTTGGGTCCACAAGTGCGCTAATGGAGTTGCCCATCATTTCCATGTTGGAAAGGATGGGCTCCAAACTCTGCACAAAGCCCTGTGTAAGGCTGGTGCCAGACTCCTCCATGCTCCTTGCCATTGCACTCAGGCTTTCTGGCAGGTCTGCCAATGCACAAAGCATTTCATTGTGCATACCCATCCTACTTCTTCTGTAGGCCGCCCCGTCGAAGTCCTCATCTGAGTCCTGTGCAGTAGAACCCATGTGCGACCTCACCCTGCAGGGAGCTGGCACCTATGCTACCCTTTCCACAGCCCTGGCTGCAGGCGACTCGTGCCCGGTGTCTCACCACGTGCAGATTCCGCGTCTAACCTATCCTCTAAAGTACATGGAGTGTCAGTATCTGAGCTGGTGGCTGTGAGTATGAAATCAAGTGACGGTGCGTTGCCTTCAGCAGCACTGCTGCTCCTCTACCTATGCCTGGCCTGGTTGCAGTTCTTAGCTATCTGAAAGGAGAAAGGCACAAGGGTAGAGTTGTGGTGAGGGGATGGGGGGAAAGCAAGAGGTGCATACGTACACAATCTGTAGCTTGTAAATCAGAAGAGATTGTGGGATGGGGGGAAGTGGGATGTGAGAAGGAGGATTAGGTATGAGCATCTTGGATTGTTTCAGCCCCGCCACTAGCCACGGGCTCAGCAATGGCCGCTCCAATAGTCTCCAGCACTGTCTCCTCCTTAGGGGTTAGGTCATGCAGGAGCGCCTGTCTACCTGCGGGTAGCCCCTGCCACCTCCAGTTATGAACCACCTTGTCCTGCAAGAGAGCAGGAAATGAGTGTGGTGCGATGTGTTTGGGTGATGTGGAAATAGGTGGTTATGGTGATAGAAAGGATTTTGGGTCGAAAACTCATTCCAGAATCAAACAGGGTACCAAGATGGTTTTTTTTTCAACAGATACACTACATGGTCTTTATCATCGGTAATTATCTTATGATATGGTTAAAGACATAGAAACATAGAAGATAGGAGCAGGAGTAGGCCATTCGGCCCTTCGAGCCTGCTCCGCCATTCAATGAGATCATGGCTGATCATCCAAATTCAGTACCCTGTCCCTGCCTTCTCCCCATATCCCTTGATCCCTTTAGCCTTAAGAAATATATCCAACTCCATCTTGAATATATTTAATGAACTGGCCTCCACCGCCCTCTGTGGCAGAGAATTCCACAGGTTCACCACTCTCTGGATGAAGAAATTCCTCCTCATTTCAGTCCTAAATGGCTTACCCCTTATCCTTAAACTATGACCCCTGGTTCTGGACTCCCCGGCCATCAGAAACATTCTTCCTGCATCTAGTCTGTCCAGGCCTGACAGAATTTTATAGGTTTCGATGAGATCCCCTCTCAATCTTCTAAACTCCAGTGAGTATAAGCCCAATCGACACAATCTCTCCTCATACGTCATTCCTGCCATCCCAGGTATCAGCCTGGTGAATCTTCGCTACACTCCTTCCATGGCAAGAACGTCCTTCCTCAGGTAAGGCGACCAAAACTGCACACAATACTTAAGGTGCGGTCTCACCAAGGCCTTGTACAACTGTAGCAAGACATCCTTGTTCCTGTACTCAAACCCTCTTGCTACGAAGGCCAACATACCATTTGCCTTCTTAACCGCCTGCTGCACCTGCATGCTTACCTTCAGCGACTGGTGCACAAGAACACCCAGGTCTCTTTGCACTTCCCCTTCTCCCAATCTATTGCCATTCAAATAATAATCTGCCTTCCTGTTTTTGCCACCAAAGTGGATAACCTCACATTTATCCACATTATAGTGCATAAGCCATGTTTCTGCCCAATCACCCAACCTGTCCAAATCGTACTGGAGTTTCACGACATCCTCCTCACAGCATACCCTCCCACCCAGCTTTGTGTTGTCTGCAAATTTGGAGATATTACATCCAATTCCCTTGTCCAGATCATTAATATATATTGTGAACAGCTGGGGTCCTAGGACCGATCCTTGCGGTACCCCACTAGTCACTGCCTGCCACTCAGAAAACGACCTGTTTATTCCAACTCTTTGCTTTCTGTCCGCCAACCAGTTCTCTATCCAAGTCAATACCTTGCCCCCAATCCCATGTGCCTTAATTTTGCACGCTAATCTCTTATGTGGGACCTTATCGAAAGCCTTCTGAAAGTCCAAATACACCACATCCACTGGTTCTCCCTTATCTATTTTACCAGTTACATCCTCAAAAAATTCCAGTAGATTAGTCAAGCATGATTTACCTTTTGTAAATCCATGTTGACTTTGTCCGATCCTGTCACTGCTTTCCAAGTGCTCTGCTATTACATCTTTTATAAGACCAAATGAAATATTATGTAGCTTTGTTGTCCCACAAGAATTCTGATAGGTAATGGAGTAGGCGGATAATTGGAGTGTAGGTAATTGAGGTTCTCCTTTAGTCCTGTGTTTTACTTTAACTTTAATCTTTTCCTAAATCGATTCTATCCAATCTAGTGTTTTCATCCTATTATAAAATCTTTCATTTACTTTAGTCCTGTTGCCTCCCACCTTCCATTTAGCAGGTGGAAGAGGGTGTTTTAAAATGTAACTAATTACATTCAAGTAATTCAAAAATAACAGATGGCAGATACATCAGATCTGAGCCCGTTGCTCATCCTTGCAAGGACATGATCACACAAGTTGATGAAGTGGACTCCAAGATTCTTACTCATCCAGTTACTCAGTTCCCCTGCTCCCCCTCCCCCAGCGAGTGCTTGTTATTTTATTTCCAAGTGAACAAGCCACATGGACAGGCAGTCTCAGTATTTTACAGTAAAGAATGAATCATTGCACAAAACAGCAGAACGCGACCAATTAGTGTCACATTCAACTTTTGTAGTACTTGATTGTGATGCTCAAATATTTAATTGAAAGTTCAATAAAGACCCCCCACCCACCCAACTTTCATAAAAGGAGAGAATACTTGCTGGTTTTGTTCTTCCTGCGCATTCTAATTCTGCTCCATGACCAATTAAGTATATACCTTCCGCCACCCACTCACCCTCATCATGTGCAGTGTGCTTTATTTTTGCATGTTTTACATTTGCTAAAAATAGGAAATCACAGGAGGCGTTGTGTTACCATACACCCAGGTGTTGATGATGTCAGTCCACTATACTAATAAGGTAACAAATTATAATGTGGCCCTTTTAAGTCATGACCCATTCAAGTCATAGCCCATTTAAGTAAGAACTCTGAGTTATTTATTTTTCACTAGTAAAACTTATGTGAAGAGAGTAAAAGAGTAGGAGGGACAACACTATAAATCAAGAAAGTAGTGACTTGACTAATGAAAACTTGGGGGGGAAAATTCATTTGTGCCCCCTTTGGGGCGCTAACTTTGCCAGGGTGCTCCTTTTAGTGCCCCGAAAAAGTTAGCACCCCTGTGCCCAAAATTTAATGGTAGCACCGCAAGCAGGAGGTGCGGCACTACTGGAAGCACTCCCCCTCTATCTTGGGGTACTCCCATTGAATATCGCGGTGCTACATGCAGCAGCACCACGCTGCTGGCACATAGTGCCACGGTACTGCAGGCCTCCCTCCCCTGATTAAAGGGACGGGGTCTAGCGCAGCATGCACCGGGGCCCTGCTGGACCACCAGGGAGCGGGGTACCAGCAAAAGAGCCCGGCACCTGCCCTTTAATTATCGCCACCCCGGCCGCAAAATGCCCCCCTGACCCTGTCGGACATAGCATCCAGCGGTAGGTCGGGGTCGCGAGCCATGTTTGTGGCTGGGGCGCCGTGCACGGCGATGACATCATCGCTGGAGGCGCAGCGTTGCAGGGCGCTACCGGCTACCACCGCCCCATGCCTCCTGCTGAATTTTGTGGGAGGCATTAGCGCCGCCACGGCCGGGTGCTAGTTGCTTTGCACCCCGTTAGCGCCGCCTTGGGAACTCTCTTGCCATAGTTCCACTCCTACACGAGTCTGACTGCTATTACACTGGACTGCGTCCCTTTCTCCTCTCAGCACTGCTCCCAGCACTATTGGCAGGGATTTGGCCTCTGTATATTATAGGAAGTAGCACTTGAGAGATCAGGAGTTCCATCTATAGTATCAAAAGGCCACAATCCCTGCTACTGGCGCTGGGGGCAGTGCTGAGAAAACAGAGGGAGAGATCCGGTCTTGTGCATTAATATCCAGACTCATATAGTAGCGGGACTGAGTGGGAAGTAGGTCAATGGATGACAGTGAAAGGGGAATAGAATGGGAATTAAGCGGGGAATGGATAGCAATTTGACCGATTCTGGCATCAAGGAGCCCTAGTAAAACTGAAGTCAATGGGAATCAGGGAGAAAACGCTCTACTGGCTGAAGTCATACCTAGCACAAAGGAAGATGGTTGTGGTGGTTGAAGGTCAATCATCACAGCCCCAGGACATCGCTGCAGGAGTTCCTCAGGGCAATGTCCTAGGCCCAACCATCTTCAGCTGCTCCACCTCCAAGTTCCCCTCCAAGTCACACACCATCCTGACTTAGAAGTATATCGCCGATCCTTCATCGTCGCGGGGTCAAAATCCTAGAACACCCTACCTAACAGCACTGTGGGAGTACCATCACCACACGGACTGCGGCGGTTCAAGAAGGCAGCTCACCACCACCTTCTCGAGGACAACTAGGGATGGGCAATAAATGCTGGCATTGCCAGAAATGCCCTGATCCCATAAATACATTTTTTTTTTAAATTGGAGGTGGAACAGGATGAAAGAAAGAGGGAAGGAGGAAATAGCTGGCAATGAAGGGGAGAGGAATGGATGTTAATAAAGCAAAGAGGCAAATGGACGGTAATGAAGGGGAGAGGGAAGAGTACAGAAGCAAGAAGTTGTGTTTTGCGGAGGGTAGAAGCTGTGATGGAGTAAGAAGGAGCTTGAGCATTAACTGAGAGAGTGTGGGGAGGGAGAATATCGGGATGAATGGGGAAGGGAAGGAATGCCAGCATAAAGTACTGTCTTTACTGGATTGCAAGGGGAGAAGTACCAGATTAAATTGAGCAAGGAAAGGGTAAAGGGTCCCAGGCGTAGACTTTGACATTGTGCGATAGTATAAAACAGTGGTAGCAAATCGGCAGCCCATTTTACATCTTTCCCCAGTTTTATTTTCATTAAAGCCAATAAAACTAAAAATTCACAGAGATGTAAAACAAGCTACCAATTTACTATCACCCGTTTTACACAATCGCACAAAGTCAAAATCTACCCCTCAGTGCTTTATTAACCGAGGCCACTAAACAGGGAGCAGAAGTGACTGTAACCATGGTGCATGATCCACCTCATCCTACTCAATCCCTATGTGACTTTTGGTATGATCGATCATATCATCACCACCGGTCTCTCCTCCCTGGCTCAATGGGCAAATGCACAGTCCAGTCATGCTCGTGAACTCTCTCCCTAAACACTTTTGTCTTGCTAAAGGTCTCCCCACCTTCAAACTCAGCCATTTCCCCTAGTCCCGTTCCTGCCCCATCTCCTATTTCTGCTCAAATCTGATTCCAAACTGTAATGCTCTGTTAAAGGTGCTATATAAAGGTAAGTTGTTGGGAATCCTGGGTCATTCCATTGTCTTTAGCTCAGGAGTGTTGATGCTAATCACTTAGAGATCAGCTAATTTGGGACACACTGGGGAAACAGCCTAGGATCTTCTGGATGACTCAATTCAACACTGGACCAGCTGACCGTGGGGAACTTCAATACCCAGTTTCTTATCTATTTTCATGCCCATTTGTAATGTTGTGACATCATGAAAAATAATGTAGCATGCGCCAGCATGGACTGGTTAGGTCGAATGGACTGTTTCTGTGCTGTATATTTTATGTAATCTATCCAGAGAGTGGCTAGAATGTGGGACATGCGATCACAAGGAGCAGTTGAGGCGAATATCATAGATGCACTTCAGGGGAATCTAGATAAACACATGAGGGAGAAAGAAATAGAAGGATATGTCGATAGGTTTAGATGAAGTAGTGTGGGAGGTGGCTCGTGTGGAGCATAAAAGCACTGGCATGGATTAGTTGGGCCGAATGGCCTGTTTTCTGTGCTGTAAATTCTATATAATGGTTGATATACAATGAGCTTTCTTCAGTTTTCATCTTGGAGACTGATATGGGACAATATAAACAAGAGTGAAGATACATCAATGCATTAAATGTGGAACTGTTCACTACTGATACATTTTGTTTCCTTTTGAGCAGGGAGAAGTTGGCCCCACTGGTCTGAAGGGTGAAAAAGGAGATCCTGGACTTTCAGTAAGTAACCTTAGATAACAGATAAGGAGCACAGTGAGTCAAAAGACTGCCTTTTATCTCTAGTGCCTGTATCCAAGACTAGCTGTAGGGAAAGAAGTCCCTTTTGTCATTTAATCACTCCTGCCCCCCACTCTATCACAGACCATCCCTTTTATTCTCCACCTCCTCCCCACCCCTGGCTCTTACTTGCTTATAAACTGTTAATTCTCTAACTTCTTCCAATTCTGATGAAAGGTCATCAACCTGAAACGTTGGCCCCGATTTTTGGCTTGTGTGGGAAATGGTCAGGTTTCCCCGAATGTGGGGTTTCTGACATACATAAAAAAGTGTCAGCCAGTTCCACGCAATTTTCCCTCAAGTGGCCAATTAATTCCCAGCATGTGGGAAGCCTTGCTAATTGTCCAATTCGAGTCAGAAATCCCCACAGTATGATGTCATCATTCGTGGTGCTTTCAAGGTCCATAGCAAGCACTGCATCATCTGAAGGCTTCCAAACGAACCATACAGGATGGCAGAGGAGCCTGCAGCAGCTGTGGCCAGTGCCAGACCCCGAGCTGCCTTCAAATTCGACGAGGCTTCACTGCAGGCATTATTGGATGGGGTTAGGGCCCACAGGGAGGTCCTCTTCCCTAGGTCAGGGAGGAAGAGGCCTCCCACTGAGACCAATGCTGCATGGATGCAGGTGTCAGCAGATGCCAACTTGCTGGGAGTCACCAGAAGAACCTTGGCATTACATCTCTAACTCCTTCCTTTACTCCCCACAGTACCATCCAGAGCCCCCGTCCTCACTGTGGAGGAGGAAGAGGCTGTGCAGCTAGACTCCTCAGAGGAAGCTCCAGCCTCTGAGGGCACAGCGTCAGCAGAAGTAAGCGCACCCAGCACCAGTGCAGACACTCACACCTCGGGGGGACCTTCGGGACATAGAGTAGTGTTGTCACCTGGTGTTTCACAGCTCACAAGTGAGCCTCAGCAAATTCTGGAGACAGGGACAGCAGTGGAGAGTCCTCGTCGGAGGGCGCAGGACTCTGCCAGCTCAGCTCAGCTGCGTTGTATGTCGACCCTCTGCCTCTGGGTCCATCCGCAAGAGAAGAGGTGATGGATCTCCATGCACAGATGCAGGAGTCTCTGGCAGGTTTTGTCTCCAGGGTCGCTGCGAGTGTGGAGCGAATGGAGGAGTCCATAGCGACCATGAGCAGAGCCTTTGTGGAGTCATTGGCGCATGAACGCATCACCATGGAAAGGTTGGCAACTTCCATGGAGGAAATAACTCGCCAGGGTACGGAAAACATGGTGAGTGCTCATAAGAGAATGACATCTCTTGAGGAGCGTTGGCCATCTGTTGAACAGAGATACCAGATCTTCATGGAAGTACTTCTGAGTAGGACTGCCAGTGCAGAAACGGGTCCCCATGGCCCCCTAAAGCGCAGCAAGGTGCTCTCAAGCCACTTCCAAGCGCTGGCCCCTTCTGGCCTGTGCAGCTTCAGGTGAGTGAGCAGCAGCCTGGTGCTCCTGTTGCTGATCCTGCTGTTCCTGGTTCTGCTGCTGCCGCCTCTGCTGCTGGAGATCCTCTAATGGCAAGAAGGGAAGGAAAAAAAGATGTCCCATGCTTCTCGTAGATGCCTCCGCTGAGGAAGCGCTGAGTGAGGGTGGCGAGAGGGGCTTCCCAGGAGATCGCTTTGGAGAAGTGTGTGAGGCTCCAACCTTCCACAGCTGTGCCTAAGCCTTGAAGAAGTAGCCCCAAACCTGCAACAACAAGGTCCTTCAACATACAAGTGCTGTCCCTTTAAATCGCAGCTTCTCCGATTGACCTGCAGCTGACAGCAAGCAAGCCAGCAAGCTTCACGCCAGGTCTCATCAGCGGGGTTCCCCGCAGGCGTGTTTGATGTGGGGAAAGCCCCAAAGTCGCAACGGCCCCGGAAAATCTACTTCAACAAGGTAATTATTGGTCATTAGTGTGCCGACGACCAGTCCCGCCAGCGGCGGCCGGGACTGAAGTGGGTCACGGAGAAACGGCAGTCCGAAAGTTGGACGGGGTGGGGAATCAGGCGGGGGGGGTCCCGACCCGCTTTTTCGGCGATTTTCGGCCCCCGGCCGCATGAAAAGCCGCCCGACGGCTGCCAGAAAATTGACCCCGTTAACTCTGTTTCTCTCTCTACCAGTGCTGCCCAACCTGCTGAGTGTTTCCACCATTTTCTCTTATTATTTCATATTTCCAGCAGCCGCAGTATTTTGCTTTTGGGATAAAAGTCTCCTCTTTCTCTCTGGCTGTTGTAAACATCAAAGGAATTTGTGACAGCCTCATCCCATTTCCTCCTGGTTTTTACCCAATAGTACAAAACTGGCCTTCCCAATGCTATCAACCTGGCCACAGTAGGCGCAGTAGTATAGTGGTTATACTGGACTAGCAACTCAGAGGTTGTGAGTTTAAATTGCAGCATGGCAAGCCGTGAAATTGATCTCAATAAATCTGGTAAATTGTGGGATTGCACCAGTAAAAATTACCATGAAAACTGGTGGCTTGCCATAAAAATTGGTTCAATCAGTTCAGTAATGTTCTTGTGGGAAGGGAATGCGTTAGGCTTGGCCTCTTTTGTTCTCGTGGTTGAATCTTAAGGCCCTCTGATGTGGCCTAGCAAGCCATTTAGTTGTACAAGCCATCACTAGACATGGGTAATAAATGTGGCTTGACCAGTGTCACCCACTGGTTGCTACAACAGTGTATTACTCACGGGTCCACTTTTTAGACAAAAAGCAAGTATCCTGGCATCTTCATGTGCCCACAAGGAATTAGGCTGATATTGGTGAAACTCATTTCAAAAAGGACCTTCACAGCTCGATCAGAGAGGCGATTTCTAGGCTTGATTTGAACCAAAGTTCTAGAGGTGAATGAGCAATGTACCATTCAATCCCTCTGTTATTGCTATTTGCCATTAATGGCTGCCCTGCGCTGCAATCCAGAACATCTAGATGAAACAGCCCCTTTAATCAAGCCCAGATTGACAAAGCGGGAGAGAGTACTCTAATTTTAAATTTGATTATCTTCATACTTCTTTCTTTCATTTAGGCAGTGGAAGTCTATGGGATTCCCTAATGGTTCAATGAGTAGACTGCGTGACATGGTGCAGAGCCATTCAGAGCAGGAAGGCCCCAGGTTTGATTCCCAGTCTGTGCAGATCTCATCTGGGCAGGTGGTTATCGTCCTTAGGGAGAGTAAAAATTAGCCAAGATTCTTACTCCTAGTTCTATCCAATGACCAATTTGAAAGTGCACGTGTGTGAATGTCAGCTAATGGCAAGACTGAGTTTGGCTGTGATGGCTCCCTACCTCACAATCGAATAGGCTGCCAGCTCCCACTGTCTGAGCTCATATATAAAGAACTAGCTGAAGTGCCCGGCGGTGCCGAGGCTTTTTCGAGGGAATGTTGTTGTTGGAAGAGAGAGAGAGAGCGACTGGGGGGAAGAGAGAGAGAGCGACTGGGGGGAAGAGAGGGAGGGGAGGGGAGGGGAGAGGAGGGGGGAGGGGAGAGGGGGGGAGGGGATGGGGGGGAAGAGGGGGAGGGGGAGGAGGGGAGGGCGGGGAAGGGAGGGTGGGGGGAGGGGAGGGGGGATGGCAGGGGAGGGGGGGAGGGAGGGGGGGGAGAAGGGAGGGAGGGTGGGGGGCCCCCCCCGAGGGTCGCGCCCCCCCCGAGGGTCGCGCCACCCCCACCCGAGGGTCGCGCCCCCCCACCCCCGCCCGAGGGTCGCGCCCCCCCCCGCCCGAGGGTCGCGGCCCCCCCCCCCGCCCGAGGGTCGCGGCGCCCCCCCCCCCCGAGGTGAAGACCGCCGATTGCGCGCGCAGCAGGAGCTGAGACGCGGCGTCTCTGGCTCGGCTGGCGGGCCCGGTTGCCAGGGTAACCGTGACGCTGACCAAGCCCCGCCCCCAGGCCGAGCCAGAGAGAGAGAAACGCTGCGTCTCAGCTGCTCCTGCTGCGCGCGCGGCCCCCCCCCCCCCGAGGGTCGCGCCCCCCCCCCCCCGCCCGAGGTGAAGACCGCCGATTGCGGCTGTGCGAGACGGCCGGCCGGGGTTGCCAGGGTAACGCTTGACGCTCAGCAAGCCCCGGCCGAGCCAGAGACAGCGCGTCTCAGCTCCTGCTGCGCGCGCACCCTAGCGGCGCTGGGCTGAGGCTCGGCCCTCCAGCCTTCGAGTGGGGCCGGGAGGTGCCTAGCTCGGGCGTGGGTGCGGAGGAGACGCCGAGGCTTCTAGGCCTACCTGGAAAAACGGGGAAAGGTAGGAAAATTAATGAGATTAGATAAGTTAATTACTTTCTAAATCATTTTTTTTTAAAACAATATGTGTTTTAAAAGCAACGTTTTTTTTTAAGACGCAGAAAGCAGGAAAAAGAAAGGAAAAGTTTGGAATCAAGATAGCGGCGACTCACCTCGGTTCAGAACGATAAAGCCCGGCCACACACGCACCGATTGGCCCGGCGGCACACGCCAGCAACCTGGCGTACGATTGGTCGAGCTCGAGGTCACTCTGTCGCTAATGAGCGGATAATGAGATGCTAATGAGCGGAACGTTGAAGGTTTTTGGGATACCGCGGGCGCAATTTTAGCCCGGCCGAAACGTAAATACGCTTAAAACCGTCTCAGAAGCGTAAGCTTTCTTTGGAGGTAACGCGCGCGTAGGTACGCCCTGTAACTTTCGAGCGCATACCCGCAAGACGCACACGCGATGACAGACAGAATGACAGACAGAATGACAGAATGACAGACAGAAGTACCGATTTATATATATAGATGGCTGCTTGAAGGAGGGATTGAAGGACTGCAAGTGCCCTTGGAACAATGGCCCAGTATGAGAGCATGAGATAGTGCCTTCAGCCAAAATGGAAGAAAAACTAATGCAAGGTTCCTTAGCAAAAGCATTGTGATTCATGGAGTTGAGCCCTATACTATGGGCAATACTTATCCCTTAACCAACGTCACTGAAACAGATTATCTGGTCATTTATTTCATTGTTATTTGTGAGAGCTTGCTGTGCGTGAATTGGCTGCCCATTTCCTACATTACAACGGTGACTACACCTCAAAGCACTCAATTGGCTGTAAAGCGCCTTGGGACTCCTGAGGACATGAAAGGCGTTATATGAATGCAAGTCTTTCTTTATACTTTTATCCTTTGTGTGCAGGAAGAAGAAGTGAAAGAGGTTGTCAGAAAAGAAATGAGCGACAAATGTGGTAAGTCAACTAATGTTACTGTGCTCCTGAAAGTAAAGTGAGGTTTTAATTCTCAAATGATTTCAGAATATGCCAACACGACGTTAGTATAACTATGTGTTTGCTTGTATGTGCGCAAATGCAATTTATCAACATGATAGTTAAAAAACTTTTAACTACCATTACAGCTTTAACAATTCTTATTGCTCACAGGACCCAATAGACAGTAATTCCCCAGGCATTGTGTTTGCTCGATATTGCAGATGGAACTCATGTGTAATTGAATCCTGCTATTACAGAAGCACGAGCCCTCAAACTAGCATATAAAATGAAAATTGGATCTATTTGCATTTACGTATAATGAGCGGTAATGGAACCTTATTAAAAGGCTGCACATGTAAAAGATTCAGACTTTAATAATTACTTAAAGGTCACGGATGCTTCATAATGTGACTTTGTTTTTTCCAACCGCCTTTCAAACTGAGCTTGGGAATTTTATGATTCACTACATTTAAAGCTGTAGCCCAGCTTCTCCGATGGCTCAGTTGCCACAGTCAGCATGTAATTAAGTCACATGGGTCAGAAAGTCTCGGGTTTGACTGTCAAAGTATCTGGTCTCAGGCAGAGTAGCTGTAGGGTGTTACTGGAATTGATCTCTGTGCTCTTACACCAGGGAGGAGAAAAATCAGCTAGGATTCTACTCCTGATTGACATCCAGTGACTCTTGTTGGAAACTGCGTATGTGGGGTGTCAAGTGAGGACAGGGTCAAGCTAGAATTGCAATGCCCTCATGGATGACTGGCCTGCCAACAGTCATTGCCTAAACTCGTAGATAAATGTGGTGAATCACTAGAGGGCTGCAAGTACCTATTGTTCTGTACCCCAGCATGAGTCAGAACCTGTAGGGGAGCAAGGGAGAAAATAGAAGGGGGCAACTATATTCTCAACCTTGTAATGATATCAGCAAATAGAGATGTTATTTGCCTGTTCGATTATGATGCCTACCAGCATGATTGCATGTATTGATTGCTTGTGCCTGACCAGCAGAGGTCATGTGACCGAGACAAGCAAGGCAGTCGAGTTTAGTTTCAGTTTCGTTCTAGATGCATCACAGCATCGTGTCTCCTGTAAAAGCTGTATAAAAGAGTTGAACAGACTTTAGATTAAAACTCATTCTCTTTCATAAATGTCTCGTCATTGAACCCACAAAGAAATCAATACATGGTGTCAGAAGTGGCTGAAAGAGATGAAAAGAAAAATTCTGAAGTTAAATCAGCTCTCCACAGATTAGCAAGCCAAAAGAGAACATCGTTGCTTACCATTAGAGAATAGCTAACGAAGTGAAAAAATGGAATGTTTACTCCCACCGGCGTTGCTTCTGTTGACAGGTAATGTGGCTGAAAATTGGAGGAGATTCAAACAACGTGTGGAGTTGTATTTAGCGGCAATCGGAGCTGACGAGAAAAGTAATAAAAGGAAATCGTCACTGTTCTTACATGTCGTGGGTGATGAAGCGGTGGAGGTGTATAATAACTTCACATTCGCTGTTAATGGAGACAAAATGAAGCTAGATAAAATAATGGAACAGTTTGAGGCCTACTGCACACCTAAACGTAACGTGACGTTTGAGAGGCACAGATTTTTCACATGTGTACAGAAAACGGGTGAGACTATTGATCAGTATGTGACTGAACTGAGAAACAGAAACAAATCGTGTGAATTTGGGGGACTGACAGACTCGCTGATAAAAGACAGACTGGTGTGTGGTATTCCAGATAATGGTCTAAGGGAAAGACTGCTAAGAGAGCAAGATCTAGACCTGGGAAAAGCCATAGCACTGTGTAGGGCTGCAGAGACTGTGAAGTCGCAGGCAAAGGAGCTGTTCAGTGACAATAGCTGCAACGTGGATGCAGTGAGTAAGAACGGACACAAACCGTTTAACAAAAAGAGCGCCAATGTGAAAAAAGAGGCGTGGCCAGCGAACGAAAATGAAAGGGACAATCGAAAGCCATGTAGTCGATGCGGTACACAGCATCCACCAAAAAAGTGTCCAGCATATGGTAAAAAATGCAATAGTTGCAACAAGAACAACCATTATGCCCGTTGCTGTAAGAACCAAATGCAACAAAGCAAGGTCCATGCAGTAGATGAAAGCGAGATAGAGGAGTTCAATGTAGATGTTGTGTCTGAAAACAAAGAAGAAGAAAGAGACTGGATGTTGACACTAAAAGTGAATGACATACACATTCCATTTAAATTGGATACTGGAGCACAAGTTAATGTGATATCAGAGACTGATTTTAAGAAAATTAGACCCAGACCAAAGATACATGGAATAAAAGTGAAAGTGACAGGATACTCAGGTACTGATATACCAGTGAAAGGAAGATGCATTGTCAAAGTAACACACAAGGACAGAGAGCACACGCTAGCATTAATCATGGTGCCAAAGGATGTGCAAGCCATACTAGGTTTAAAAGCCTGTGAGAGACTGAACCTGGTAAAGAGAGTCCTCGTTGTGGAAAGCGAAGGAGAGACAGTCTATGATGAACTCATGAAAGAGTACAACGACCTATTTAAGGGTCTAGGCTGCATTCCAGGAGAACACACGATCAGAGTAGATAAAAGTATGACACCGGTCATACATCCATGCAGAAAAGTTCCGTTTGCTCTTCAAAAGCAACTGAAGGCAGAGTTGGACAGGATGGAAAGCCTGAACGTGATTCAGAAGATAGATGAGCCAACTGAGTGGGTGAGTTCCCTCGTCGTAGTGGACAAAAAGAATGGAAAGCTCAAAATTTGCCTGGATCCAAGAGATCTAAACAGAGCAATAAAGAGAGAGCACTTCAAGCTTCCTACACGTGAGGAAATCATGGCACAGTTTGCAAATGCAAAATATTTCAGCAAGTTAGATGCATCATCAGGATTTTGGCAGATGAAGCTAGACGAAGCAAGTTCAAGACTGTGCACGTTCAACAGTCCATTTGGCAGATACAGATTCCTAAGGTTACCATTTGGCATTGCCTCAACTCCTGAAGTGTATCACAAGACCATCCATATGATCTATGAGCACCTGGAGGGAGTTGATACATCAATGGATGACATCATAGTATGGGGAACCACGAGAACTGAGCATGACGAGAGACTGAGAAAAGTGCTGGAAGCAACAAGGAAAACAAACCTGAAGCTGAATAGAGAGAAATGCCAGCTCGGGGTGACAGAACTGACATTCGTGGGAGATATCCTTAGCAGTGAGGGCATCAGACCAGATCCCAGAAAGGTGTCCGCCATTGAGAATATGCCAAAGCCACAATGCAAAAAGGATGTGCAGAGGTTTAATGGAATGATCAACTACATGGGGAAATTCATATCCAACCTCTCAGAAAAGATGGCGCCACTGAGAAGACTAACTGAAAAGAACATAGAATGGGAATGGAATCATGAGCATGAGAAGTCATGGAGCGATCTAAAGAAACTGCTCACAGAGGAACCAGTTCTGAGGTTTTATGACCCAGCGAGACCCATCAAGATATCATCAGATGCATCACAGAGTGGGCTCGGTGCCGTTCTTCTGCAACAATATGACTACTGGCAACCTATTGCATATGCATCGCGCTCAATGACAGACGCGGAGACGCGATATGCTCAAGTAGAAAAGGAGCTGTTCAGCATCACACACGCCTGTGAAAGATTTCACCAGTTTGTGTCAGGACAAGCAATCAGTGTAGAGACTGACCATAAGCCCTTGATTGCATTGTTCCAAAAGCCACTAAATAGCTGTCCGCTTAGAATACAAAGAATGATGATCAGGCTGCAACGCTATACACTGAATGTTGCGTACACACCGGGTAAGCTGATGTATACAGCAGACACGTTGTCCAGAGCTGTAGACCCAAGTGAGCCCGCAAACACCACAATGGATGACAAAGTGAACGCCTACGTGGACATGATCACAAGTGCACTGCCCATAGCAGATGCAAAAATGGAGTTCATAAAGACTGAGACAAACAAAGATGAAACAATGAGACGACTGAGAAAAAGCATCTTGGATGGATGGCCCAACATGAAGCAAGACTGCTCACCTGATATAGCAGAGTACTGGAACTGCAGGGCGGAACTATCAGTGGTCGAAGACATCATCTACAAAGGAAGTAAAATAGTTATCCCAAAGAGTCTGAGAAGAGAGATGCTAAAAAAGATCCATGGAGGACATCTGGGAATCGAAAAGTGTAAGAAAAGAGCACGAGAGGTGATGTACTGGCCACGAATCAACCAAGATGTGACAAATGAGATGTCAAACTGCACAATATGCCTGAAATATCGAGCAAGCAATCCGGTAGAACCACTAAAGCCACACCCAGCACCAGACAGATCTTACCAGAAGGTAGGCGCTGACCTATTCGTATGTCAAGGGAAGGACTATCTTGTAGTCACAGACTATTACTCCCTGTATCCAGAGGTTTGTAGACTGCACACCACCACTGCAGATGCTGTGATAACATGTATGAAAGCCATATTCTCCAGACATGGCGTGGCAAGCGAGGTCTTCACAGACAACGGACCCCAGTTTTACAATGCAAGTTTCCGACACTTTGCCAAAGAGTGGGACTTTGTCCACACAATGTCAAGTCCTCACTTTCCACAGTCCAATGGACTAGTGGAAAAATAGGTCCAGACAGTGAAAAGACTGATGTACAAGGCAAAAGACAGTGGAACTGACTTCTACCAGAGCATGCTTGTATACCGCACAACGCTGCTCGAGTGTGGTATGTCACCAGCCCAACTCCTGATGGGACGTCGGCTAAGGTCAAACCTACCCATCCCGGAGAACCTCCTGAAAACAAAAGAGGGGGAGAAAGTGAGGAAGTTCAAAGAACAACAGAAAGAAAAGCAAAAGTACTACTATGACAGAGGAACACAAAACCTACCTGAACTCCACACTGGTGACCAAGTAAGGTTCAAAGACAAAACAAACACATGGACTCAGAAGGGAACTGTCCTGAGTGAAGTTCAACCAAGATCATACACCATTCAGACAGATGAGGGTGCTGTTCTGAGAAGAAATCGTCGAGATCTTCTCATGGGACCAGCCACAGCAGGTCAAGAGACTGATACTGTTGAACAACCTGATCACACAGCTGAGAAATCATCATCTGAGGCAACAACTCAGATTCAAGGACAATCAATCAGAAAATCCTCAAGACACGTGAAGCCTCCTGAGAGACTCATTGAGCAAATTTAAGGACTATTGTTATAGAAGGAAGTAATGTTATCTTATTCTTTCTTCAAGTTCTAGCGTAGTTACATATTTCATGTGAACACACAAAGCAAGGTTAAAAAACCTTGATCATGATAATGTAAGTTCATTAAGTGTTACAGTTAAAATGCAGATTAATACAAAGAAAACATGTTGTTAGTTAAAAGTAAAATACTTTTGTTTTTAAGAAAAGGAGATGTAATGATATCAGCAAATAGTGATGTTATTTGCCTGTTCGATTATGATGCCTACCAGCATGATTGCATGTATTGATTGCTTGTGCCTGACCAGCAGAGGTCATGTGACCGAGACAAGCAAGGCAGTCGAGTTTAGTTTCAGTTTCGTTCTAGATGCATCACAGCATCGTGTCTCCTGTAAAAGCTGTATAAAAGAGTTGAACAGACTTTAGATTAAAACTCATTCTCTTTCATAAATGTCTCGTCATTGAACCCACAAAGAAATCAATACAAACCTGACCTCTAAAGTTCATTGGAACCAACTGGTTTGCATCTAAAAAGGCACTACTAAGAATCTTACCTTTTAAAGATATGGGTTGGAATCATCAGGGGTAAAATTATACTTTGGCGGTGGTGGAAAATGAGCGGTATTGGATGTGGCTGAAATTTCTCTTTTTTTGTTGTTGCATTTTTTGCATTCTCTCAGCACAGAGAGGTCTTTGCACTACTGGAAAATGGGAGTGGTATTGGCCACCCCTTACTGGCTGTAGGAAGAGGAGAAACAGAAACAGCAGCAACAACAGGTGGGGAAGTTTCAAGAAATCGCACACGGCCATGCAAGAAGTCCAGGAAGGAGGAGGGCTGCTAACTGAGCTACCTGAACCTCAGTGAGGAGCAGCATAGAAGGAAATTACAGTACTCATGAAAGGTCATTGCAGGAATCTGCAGAATGCTACAGCAGCACACAACCATGTCTGGCACTGTGTCAATTAAGGTCACCACCGCCCTGAATGTCTATGCATCAGAGTAATTTCAGGCTTCAACTGGAGACATATGTAACATTAGTCAGGCTGTGGTGCATTCCACTATAAAGCCATAGCTGATGAATTTGCCACGTTCCACATGTACCCCTAGGAGCCAGTAAGAAAGGCCTGTGGCGTTTGCAGCCATTGCATCATTCCCACCAGTGCAAGTGCTATCGACTGCACACAAGTGGCCACCAGGCTTCCTGCCAATGAGCCTGGCACCATCATGAACTCCCTTAATGTCCAGTTGGTCAGGCAGATGTATTCCCACTTTCCATGGTAGCTCTTATGATGCCTACATCCTACAGCAGACGAGCATTCCCTCCTTTTATTTGACGAGGAGCGACAGGTGGAGAGTCTGGAGAAGCTGAGATTGTTCTTCTTAGAGCAGAGAAGGTTAAAGAGAGATTTAATAGAGGCATTCAAAATTATGAAGGGTTTTGATAGAGTAGAGAAGGAGAAACTGTTTCCACTGGCTAAGCTATCCTACAACCGACAGATCAGATCAAAGCTCTGCAGTCCTGCCACATCCAGTCGTGAATGGTGGTGGAAAATTAAATAACTAACGGGAGGAGGAGGCTTCGTGAACATCCCAATCCTCAATGATGGCGGAGCCCAGCATGTGAGTGCAAAAGACAAGGCTGAAGCATTTGCAACCACCTTCAGCCAGAAGTGCCAAATGGATGATCCAGCTCGGCCTCCTCTGAGGTCACCAACATCACAGAAGCCAGTCTCCAGCCAATTCGATTCACTCCACATGAAACGGTTGAGCGCACTAAATACAGCAAAGGCTATGGGCCCCGACAACATCCCGACCTGTGCTCCAGAATGAGCCACGCCTCTAGCCTAGCTATTCTAGTATAGCTACAACACTGGCAACTACCCGATAAAGTGGAAAATTTTCCATATGTCCTGTCCACAAAAAGCAGGACAAATCCAATCCGGCTAATTACTGCCCCATCAGTCTACTCTCAATCATTAGCAAAGAGATGGAAGGTGTCGTCGACAGTGCTATCAAGCAGCACTTACTCACCAATAACATTTGCGCCACACTAGTGCTAGGCAATGACCATCTCCAACAAGAGAAAGTCTAACCACCTCCCCTTGACATTCAATGGCATTACCATCGTTGAATTGCCCCATCAATATCCTGGGGTTTACCATTAACCAGAAACTTAACTGGACTAGCCACATAAATACTGTGGCTGCAAGAGCAGGTCAGAGGCTGGGTATTCTGTGGCGAGTGATTCACCTCCTGGCTCCCTAAAGACTTTCCACCATTCACAAGGCACAAGTCAGGAGTGTGCTGGAATACTCTCCACTTGCCTGGATGAGTGCAGCTCCAACAACACTTAAGGGGGATGCGGACCTCCGGTTGAGAACCTCTGAACTAGAGCACCCATGACTGGGAGCAAGTGGTCTGACCAGAACCCTTGAAGTCAGAAGTACTTCTCCACTTGCAGCACCACTCCCTGTCACCTCACTAACTTTCAACAACTCTAGAAAGCTCCAAACAGGTCCACAAACTTACACAGAGCCAGTAGAAATCAAAAAGCAAGTTACCTGAAAGTTGTTGATGATTCCTTTAAATTGCACTTGTGGGGGGTCCTAGCAGCTGCTGTGCGAGGTTAACACAGGGCGTTAGTTCCAGCGATAACAACGAAAATGACAGCGCCAACGTCAAATAAGTATTGCAAGCTGATTGATGTCATTATCTGCCTACTTACCATACTTCCTGCACGTATTCCTAACGACCGCCCTACCGCCCACACCAAGATGGCGTCTGGCGCGGCCTGCACCAGAGGTGTGCGCGCACTGCTCGGACACCATTTTGGACCCAGTTCTGCACCCGTAGAGCCCTAACAATGGACTCTACGGCCGTGATCTTACCTTTGGAGACGTGCTGGAGGCGGGGCTTCTGGTTTCCGGGGTTCTGTCCCGCCCCCAGCGACATCTGATGAGCCCACGCTATTTTTCCTTGATTGGCCTTGTTAAGCCTGCCCTGCGGGCTTAGCTGGCCAATTTCGGGAAAGCCGGTGACAGATGATGTCAGTGTATGACACTTCATCTGTCGAAAAAATTTTGACAGATGAATTGTCAGCATTTGACAGTTTTGAGAAGCTGTCAAACACTGATAATCTCTGTTCTAAGGTGAGCCTTTTCACAGAAGGCTCACCAAGACCTCTCTCCTCAGCACAAAGCAGATGACTGCGGCATCTGAGAATGCAGCAGCCATTCTGTCATCTCTGCTGTTGAGATGAGGCACCTCCGGATCCCCAAGGGTTGAAGCCTGTAGAAAGAAACAAAGGTAAGGAAACTTTTTCCAACACCTTATGCTCACCTCATACTTACCTGTCCACACTTGCACCCATCACTCACCTCTACAGCTGATATTTTGACCCCTCTCACCCCCGCAGACCCACTGCTCGCCTCGCTGACCCTGGCGAGGTTCACAACCGTCGGGAAGTCCGCACTTGCAGGCGTAAAATGGGGAAAAGCCTCTAATCGGCCTCTAATCTAAATTGGCTCTAATCCCCTTCCTGCCTCAAGGAGACGGGTCCCTGCACGAGTTGGGGACCTGCTCCCAATTTTTCCCATTTTGCCAGCAGTCCTGCCTCCAAACCTGCCTCCTCAGGGCTGGTAAAATCCAGCCCGTATGTAACCGAATATCTAGGCCAATGAAAACAAATTCCATCCAACAGTTCTGTAATGTATCTAACATGGCAAGAAATTGAATTCATTTTATTCTGAGCACAACGCTGGCTGATACTATATTGCTGAATGAAAATGTTATTTGATTCGGGAGTAATGAAGAGAAGAGCTGCTTTACTGGTAAATAAATGCCAGCATTAGTTTAAGCACGAGGCAGGAGCCGAATGCTTAAATTAATCTCAAAGGTTCTGTTGACCTTTGACAGACACAGGCTTGTTAATTATCAAATGAAATAATATCTTAGCTGTAGACACTGTTAGTCGTAAAGCTGAGGAATTATTTTAATTAACAATTTTTTTGCAAAACTGGAGCTCTTATAAATGTGGAGTATATTCAACCTAAGTCTTCCTTGATGACTCAGTGCAAAAATCCATCATTCAGTGTGGTACTGAGCCATATAGACCAGGAAAGGCCCAGGTTTCATCCTTGGTCTGTGTTAAGTTAGCTGATCTCAAGCACTAGTGAGTGCTGCAATTGGTTTCAGATGCCCTGGGTGAAGGAGGAGGAAGAATTTGGCCAGAGTTCCTGCTCCCGATTGCTATCCAATGACTCCCACTGGAGAGTGCATGTGTGTGAGCATTGGGTGAGAATAAGATTGGGACCGACTGTGATGGCTGCTATGGTTTGATAGCCTGCCAGAGATTTTGGGCTCGATTTTGCCAGCTCTGGGGAGGCGGGTTTGGGGGCGGGACTGCTGGGAAAATGGCAGAATTTGGGGGCGGATGCCCAACCCGCCTCCATACCATCTTGCCAGGAGGCGGGTAGCCGACCCGCGCCGGGTCCCGCCTCCTCGAGGCGGGAAGGGGATTAATGCCAATTAACTGCCTGTTAACAGGTAGTTAACAGGCAGTTTTTTGGCTAAACCCTATTTTGAGCCCTGAAGTGTGGGCTTCCTGATGGCTCCAAACCTCGCCAGGGTCAGCGAGGCGGGCCGTCGGTCTGCGGGGGTCAGCGGGGCCGAGATGTCCGGTGTGCAGGTGAGTAATGGGTGCATGTGTGCAGAGGTAAGTGTGTGAGGTGTGTGTAAAGTGTTTTAATAAGTTTTACTTACCTTTACTTCTTCCTGCAGGCTTCCTCCCTTCAGGTCTTGGGAGTCCCTCAGCTTACCGGCACAGAAAGCAGAATGGCCGCTGAACTGTCAAAAGCTGCAGCCTTCTGCTTTCTGGTCAGGAAGGCTTTCTAATTGAATCTTGAGTAAAGACACAACTTAGAAGCCAGATTGTCAGTGTTTGACAGCTTCACAGAGCTGTCAAACGATGACATTTCATCTGTCAAAAGCTCTTGACAGATGAAACGGTACTCGCTGACGTCACCTGTAACTGGCTTTCCCTTAATTGGCCTGCTGAGTCCGCTGGGAAGGTCAATCAAGGGAAAATAGCGTGGGTTGGCCACAAGTCGATGGAGGCGGGACTAAAACCCAACAAGTGGGAGTCCCGCCTCCAAAAGCTCCCCGTTGACAAAATCCAGCCCTTTAACTCCCAGTGCCCGGCGGAAATGGGGTGATAGTGGAGTTGAAGTGGAGGTGATGGGCTTACCGTCCCTCTTTGGGAAGGCTGGTGTGTGATGTCACACTATTTACTTATTTTTAAAATGTGACAGTATAATGCTGTATTAATAGTACATCAAAGCATGCCAAATATTAAACACACTCCTAATTTTTTGTATCGGAGTAAAAGCGCAGTTAAAGTGCCATATTGCATTTCCCGTTGAGCATGGTAACTACTCAATTCTATCTTGGCTGATCTAAGCATAATTTCCATGTAGGAAGTCAACTGGTTCTATGTGCATCTGTGTTTGTGATAATTGTTGAATTTGTTGTCAGGCAGCTGAAATCTCAAGTTAATCAACCCTGTTACTTGTTTTAACAGCTTGTGCAGGTGAGTCTGAATGGATGTGGGTCGACAGAATGGTGAGAAATAACCCTTTATAAGAAATAACTCTTCTTTTGAAAATATATAACAATGTCTGAGTGTAAGTTAAGATGTTCACTTTTGGCTGGGATTTTCCCCTCTCCAACCTTCTGGAATTTGTGCCTTTTCCCAGCTGTTCCTAAAGTAGCCATGATGAAGATGCTTTCACAAGAGAGCTCAGCTGAGAGAAGGAACATCACTGTGTTGATCACCATGCCCCCCAGGCCTTCCAATTATATTTAATTGAAGAAATAATCTGCATATAGTTCATAAAAAGAAAAAAAACTACAAACGCTAGAATTCTGAAATAGGCCTTTTGTCAGAACTGGAAACTGGAAGGTAAGTGACTTCTTAATAGGAATAAACAAGAGGAAGAGAAGAGACTAACCCTCTCCTTTCTTTTATTCAGTGATTAAGGGACTCATTTCTCTTGTCTTCCATTTCCAGTTCTGACAAAGGATCTACACCTGAAACATTAACCTATCTTTGCTCATAAAAGTTGTATTTGTGAGCTTTAGACCTGCTAACTGGAAACTTGTAATTATTGTTTTAAACTTAATTGCATGCCCAATTTTATTTTATCCCCGCACTACCAGTCACCCCATGTATCACATAGCTGACCGTATTTCCTCTAATTGATTCAGGACTTTGAGACATCCCTCTGACTTCAGTGAGGACATTTTATTTCTGCAGTGTACTGCCTTTGTGGTGAGCAGTACCATTACATTTTCTATCTCGTGTGTCCAACGCCCTGTTGTTATGTTGGGTTGCTATGGAGCCCAAGCTTTTTTTATAAACATAAACATGGGAGAATACAGCACCTGTTTTTTCCATAGTCAACAATTCACCAACAAAACACAAGAAAGTGGGTTTGAAATTTGCGATTTCTGAGAGTGTGATTTTTTTTATGTAAGAAGTCACACAACACCAGGTTATAGTCCAACAGCTTTATTTGAAATCACAAGCTTTCGGAGCGCTGCTCCTTCTTCAGGTGAAGTGGAGAAATGCATAAAGACACAGCTTATATAGTCAGAGAATCATGTCAGATGTTTACAGGTAACCTTTCCAACTGCCATTTATCACACCTCGGCAGAGAGATAATCACAGCAGTCAAAGGTGTGAATGGTGTCCAAACAGGTCAGTCAGGGAAACATTACATCAAAGAACAATGAGGTGGGGTCACAAGGGGTCAAATATTGCAGATGCTGGGGTCTGTATGAAAAACAAAAAAACAGACAAAAAACATTTTTTTTGGCTGGAAATCACAGCAGGTCCGGCCGCATCTGTGTAGAGAGAACAAGCCAATGTCGACTCGAGTCTGGATGACCCTGCATCAGGTGGGGTTACATGTAGCGTGACATGAACCCAAGATCTCGGTTGAGGCCGTCCTCATGGGTGCGGAACTTGGCTATCAGTTTCTGCTCGACGATTTTGCGTTGTGTGTCTCGAAGGCCACCTTGGAGAATGCTTACCCGAAGATCGGAGGCTGAATGTCCTTGACTGCTGAAGTGTTCCCCGACTGGGAGGGAACACTCCTGCCTGGTGATTGTTGCACGGTGTCCGTTCATCCGTCGGGGAACACTTCAGCAGTCAAGGACATTCAGCCTCCGATCTTCGGGTAAGCATTCTCCAAGGTGGCCTTCGATAGCCAAGTTCCGCACCCATGAGGACGGCCTCAACCGAGATCTTGGGTTCATGTCACGCTACATGTAACCCCACCTGATGCAGGGTCATCCAGACTCGAGTCGACATTGGCTTGTTCTCTCTACACAGATGCGGCCAGACCTGCTGTGATTTCCAGCCAAAAAAAATGTTTTTTGTCTGTTTTTTTGTTTTTCATACAGACCCCAGCATCTGCAATATTTGACCCCTTGTGACCCCACCTCATTGTTCTTTGATGTAATGTTTCCCTGACTGACCTGTTTGGACACCATTCACACCTTTGACTGCTGTGATTATCTCTCTGCCGAGGTGTGATAAATGGCAGTTGGAAAGGTTACCTGTAAACATCTGACATGATTCTCTGACTATATAAGCTGTGTCTTTATGCATTTCTCCACTTCACCTGAAGAAGGAGCAGCGCTTCGAAAGCTTGTGATTTCAAATAAAGCTGTTGGACTATAACCTGGTGTTGTGTGACTTCTTACATTTGTCCACCCCAGTCCAACTCCGGCATCTCCACACCATGATTTTTTTTAGCCAGTCCTTAATTACTAAGAGATAAAATTTAGTTTACATCTCTACAACTTTAATCAAATACATTGTTGATGGTTCTAAGTTAACCAAATTATATTTAATTTCCAATGATTTCCTGAAAGATTCAGTATGAGCATGGCCAGTCCTGTTATATCCAGGTTTGGTTAAAAGCAGCTGATTTACCCCCACCCATGGCCTTTTGAGTAAATGCACTGACAGATGAACCATTCTGACCAAAAGGTCCACTGTTCAATTCCCATTATTTGCTAATCTCAACCAGGTAGCAGTTGGGTGCTATAACAACAACAACTTGCATTTATATAGCACCACCTTTAACATAGTAAAACGCCCCAAGGCACTTCACGGGCACTTTACAAAATTTGACACTGAGCCACATAAGGAGACATTAGGACAAGTGTCCAAAAACTTGGTCAAAGAGGTAAATTTTAAGGAATGTGTTGTGGAGTATTTTAAACCAACACTCGACACGAGGTTTTAGATCGATAGTCAAGTTGTCTTTATTGCACCAGTGGGGAAACAGTCTGCTCTGTCTTAGCCAGACCTTTCCAAATTGTTACAGAAAACACTACATTTTTATACATTTCAATAAGCATGGCCACCTCATGCTAAATTCATTCCTGCCACCTGATTGGATCTTGGCCTGCATGCACCTTCACGGATTGGTTACGAATCTTAATATAAACATGTATAAGCTGCCTCTTCAATCAATCACTCAAACTGCTGAATGCTAATTAAAAGATACCTTGGAATGTGACCTAGGTAATAAAGTTCTTACGGGCAGTTGAAATGCTGGACATCCTGTTTTATATCTCTCCAAAGGCCAGCTATCTTTGACCGCATCTTTATGGATGTGGTCTTTCATGTTGGTCCCTGTCTTCCTTACACTATTCAGTGAAACTGCCAGCGATGTCAGTTTAACTCTTTCCCAACTGCAAATGTCTTAAAGGAGGAGAGAGAGAGGTAGAGAGGTGGAAAGGTTTAGGGAGGGAATTCCAGAGCTTAGGGCCTAGGCAGCTGAAGGCACGGCCACCAATGGATGGATGAAAATCGGGGATATGCAAGAGATCAGAATTGGAGGAGCACAGAGATCTTGGAGGGTTGTAGGGCTGGAGGAGATTAGAGGTAGGGAGGGGCAAGGCCATACAGGGATTTGAAAATCAGAATGAGAATTTTAAAATGAGCTATGATTGTCTACCACAGCTGCTATGGAAGCTCAGACAGCTGCCATCTTGGCTTTGGGGGCTAGTGTTAACAGGCGCTTCCAGAGCGTCACATCACTCTGTTCTCACACAGAGCCGTAAGAGTTCTAAGACGTAGTCCCAGGAGAGCGGCCTTGGCTCCATGGGGAATGCGCCTGCTGTCCTCTCGCAGGAGACAGCATGCCTGCTTCCCCACCACCCACTCCACCAGTGCCCTTGCTAGTACCACACAGCCAGCTGGGCCAAACTGCCTTAGAGTCATAGAGTCAAATTCAGTCGCGTTTGCGCCCACTTATTGGCTATAGAGTGGTTTGCGCCGGAAGTTTTTTAGCGCCCGAAATTCAGTTGGTCCCTAACATCGACGTTAGCTGGTAGCGCTGCGCCGGCACCGATGACATCATCGGTGTGCGCAGTGCCCCGGTTCCAATGCTATTCCGTGCCAATGGCCAAATTCAGTTGCGGCCGCCTCGCCCGTAGCGGCCGCAAACAGCATTTGAAAAACGGTGCCTTGCAACTCCGAGAGGCCAGCGCATAAAGGTGGAGGGGCGGCCGGCCGCTTTCCCGGCGGCCACCTGGCCGCACCTCCCTCCCCGGACTCCTGCACCACCCCCCCGCGGCATTGGTGTCTGACTCCTGCGAGCCCGGCACTTCTCCGTGGTGCCGGGCTCATTTGCCGGGGGAATCCAGCGGCGATCTCACGGCTGCAGGCAGCTCCTCCTTAAGAGAAGGAGGAGGCCTGCAGTACCCCAGCCTGCCACACCGCATCGGGTGCCGCAGCGGCAGCTGGACGCCTGAAACTGACTTTCATTGCCCCAAACGAGGCGGCCAAACCCTGCAATAGCGCCCGCCTCCATTTTGGGGCGGCGCAACTGAATTTCAGGCAGGCGCTACGGGAATCCGGGCGAGCGCAAAATTTCGGGCACTAAAGACCTGGCGCGGCGATACCGAATTTTTAGCCCATAGAGTTATACAGCACGGATAGAGGCCCTTTGGCCCATCGTGTCCGCGCCGGCCATCAAGCCCTGTCTAATCTAATCCCATATTCCAGCATTTGGTCCGTAGCCTTGTATGCTATGGCATTTCAAGTGCTCATCCAAATGCTTCTTAAATGTTGTGATGGTCCCTGCCTCCACAACCCTTTCAGGCAGTGAGTTCCAGACTCCAACCACCCTCTGGGTGAAAAAGTTCTTTCTCAAATCCCCTCTAAACCTCCCACCCTTTACCTTGAATCTATGCCCCCTAGTTATTGACCCTTCTACTAAGGGAAAAAGCTCCTCAGTATCCATCCTATCTATGCCCCTCATAATTTTGTACACCTCAACCATGTCCCCCCTCAGCCTCCTCTGCTCCAAGGAAAACAAACCCAATCTGCCCAGTCTCTCTTCATAGCTGAAGCGCTCCAGCCCTGGTAACATCCTGGTGAATCTCCTCTGCACCCTCTCCAAAGCGTTCACATCCTTCCTGTAGTGTGGCGACCAGAACTGCACACAGTATTCCAGCTGTGGCCTAACCAGTGTTTTATACAGCTCCATCACAACCTCCTTGCTCTTATATTCTATGCCTCGGCAAATGAAGGCAAGTATCCCATATGCCTTTTTTACCACCTTATCCACCTGTTCCGCCGCCTTCAGGGATCTGTGTACTTGCACACCCAGATCCCTCTGACCCTCCGTCTTGCCTAGGGTCTTACCATTCATTGTGTATTCCCTTGCCTTGTTAGTCCCCCCAAAGTGCATCACCTCACACTTTTCCGGGTTAAATTCCATTTGCCACTGTTCCGCCCATCTGACCAACCCATCTATATCGTCCTGCAGACTGAGGCTACCCTCCTCGCTATTTACCACCCTACCAATTTTTGTATCATCCGCGAACTTACTGATCATACCTTTTACATTCATATCCAAGTCATTAATGTAGACCACAAACAGCAAGGGACCCAGCACCGATCCCTGTGGTACCCCACTGGCCACAGGCTTCCAGTCACAAAAATAACCTTCGACCATCACCCTCTGCCTTCTGCCACTAAGCCAGTTTTGTATCCAATGTGCCAAGGCACCCTGGATTCCATGGGCTCTTACCTTCTTGACCAGTCTCCTGTGCGGGACTTTATCGAAGGCCTTACTGAAATCCATGTATACCACATCCACTGCGTTACCCTCATCCACACACCTAGTCACCCCCTCAAAAAATTCAATCAAATTAGTCAGACATGATCTTCCCTTGACAAAGCCATGTTGACTATCCCTGATTAATCCTTGCCTCTCCAAGTGGAGACAAATTTTGTCCCTCAGAATTTTTTCCAATAATTTTCCTACCACTGATGTTAGGCTCACTGGCCTGTAGTTCCCCGGTTTTTCCCTACTTCCCTTCTTGAATAATGGTACTACATTAGCGGTTCTCCAGTCCTCTGGCACATCCCCTGTGGCCAGAGAGGTCCTGAATATATGTGTTAGAGCCCCCGCAATCTCTTCCTTTGCCTCACACAGCAGCCTGGGATACATTTCGTCCGGGCCTGGGGATTTATCCATTTTTAGGCCAGCTAAAACCGCCAATACCTCCTCCCTCTCGATGTTAATATGTTCGAGCATATCACAGTCCCCCCGCCCTATTTCTATGTCTACATCGTCCTTCTCCATAGTGAAAACAGATGCAAAAAATTCATTTAGAACCCCTCCTACATCTTCCGGCTCCACACACAGATTGCCACTTTTGTCCCTAATGGGCCCTATTTTTTCCCTAGTTATCCTCTTACCCTTAATATACTTATAAAACATCTTAGGATTTTCCTTTATTTTGCTCGCCAGTGTTATTTCATGGCCCCTCCTTGATCTCCTAATTTCTTTTTTAAGTATCCCCCTGCACTTTTTGTACTCCTCTAGGGCTTCCTCCGTCTTTAGCCTTTTGTATCTGCCAAAAGCTCTCCTTTTTTTCCTAATCCATTCTCGTATATCCCCTGACATCCAAGGTTCCCTGTGGTTTTTGGAACCACCCTTGACCTTTACGGGAACATGTTGCCATTGTATGATCTCAATCTCCCTTCTGAAAGCCTCCCATTGTTCCGATGCGGATTTTCCTACAAGTAGCTGATCCCAGTCCATTTTGGCCAGATCCTGCCTTATCCTATTAAAATCAGCCTTCCCCCAATTTAGAACCTTTATTTCCAGCCCATCCCTGTCCTTTTCCATGACCACCTTAAATCTCACCATATTATGGTCACTGTCACCAAAGTGCTCACCTACTAGCACTTTTTCCACTTGGCCGGCCACATTCCCTAGAATTAGGTCCAGTGCCGCCCCCTCTCTTGTAGGACTTTCTACATGCTGGCTCAAAAAGCTCTCCTGGATGCACTTTAAGAATTCTACACCCTCTGAGCCTTTCACACTCTGACTATCCCAGTTAATATTGGGGAAGTTGAAATCCCCCATTATTATTACCCTATTATTTGCACATTTCTCTGAGATTTGCCTACATATCCATTCCTCTATCTCCCCCTGACTGTTTGGAGGCCTATAGTACACTCCCAGCAAAGTGCTTGCCCCCTTTTTGTTTTTAAGCTCCACCCATATGGCCTCATTAGAGGAACCTGCTAATATATCATCCCTCCTTACTGCAGTAATTGACTCCTTAATTAATATTGCGACACCCCCTCCTCTTATACCTCCCCCTCTGTCTCGCCTGAAGATTCTGTACCCCGGAATATTGAGCTGCCAGTCTTGCCCCTCCCTCAACCATGTCTCCGTGATAGCAACAATATCATACTCCCATGTGTTTATCAACACCTTCAGTTCATCCACCTTATTTGCAAGACTCCTTGCATTAAAATAGATGCCATCCAGCCTTGCCCTTATATATTTGCCCTGTCTACCAAGCTGACTTGTTTTTTTCTCTATAATTGGCAGCACATCACCCCCTATTTCAGCTCCCCTCTGTATCCCATCCCCCTGCCAAGTTAGTTTAAACCCCCCCCAACAGTGCTAGCAAACCTCCCTGCAAGGATATTTGTCCCGCTCTGGTTCAGGTGCAACCCGTCCGACTTGTACAAGTCCCACCTTTCCCTGAAGCAGGCCCAGTGATCCAGGAAAGTAAAATCCTCCCCCCTACACCAACTCTTTAGCCACGCATTCATCTGCTCTATCCTCCTATTCCTACACTCACTAGCACGTGGCACTGGGAGTAATCCAGAGATTATAACCTTTGAGGTCCTGCTCTTTAATCTGTTACCTAGCTCCCTAAATTCTTGATGCAGGACCTCATCCCCCTTCCTACCTATGTCGTTGGTCCCAATGTGGACCACGACCTCTGCCTGCTCACCCTCCCCCTTAAGAATGCCCTGTAGCCGCTCAGTGACATCCATGACCCTGGCCCCAGGGAGGCAACAAACCATCCTGGAGTCATGTTTGCGGCCACAGAAACGCCTATCTGTTCCCCTTACGATAGAATCCCCTACCACTATTGCTCTCCCACTCTTTTTCCTCCCTTTCTGAGCAGCAGAAGCGTCCCTGGTGCCAGGAAGCTGGCTGCTGCTGCCTTCCCCTGGTGAGTCATCCCCCTCAACAGTATCCAACTTGGTATACCTGTTTGAAAGGGGGATGTCCGCAGGGGTTCCCTGCACTTCCTGCCTGCCTCTGTTGCTCCGCCTGATGGTCACCCAATTTCTTTCTGCCTGTGCAGCCCTACTCTGCGGCGTGAACAACTCGCTAAACGTGCTATCCACGACCCTCTCAGCATCGCGCATGCTCCAAAACTCATCCACCCGCAGCTCGAGCGCCGCAATGCGGTCTACAAGTAGCTGCAGCTGGATGCATTTCCCGCACACATGGTCGTCAGGAACACTGGCAGCGTCCCTGACTTCCCACATGGAGCAAGAGGAGCAGAACACGGGTCTGAGCTCTCCTGCCATGACTTACTCCTTTAATTCATTTAAAAATTTATTCAACACCCCAGTTACAGGTATACTCTAGGGCACTTTATTTACCAACTGTCCCCACTACAACACAGAGACCCTAGAAATTTAACACCACTGAATTCAAGCTTGTATTGAAAAGAGAGAAATACTCACCAACCAATCACTTACCTGCTTCCCGCTGACGTCACACTTGGATTACTTTTTACCTCTCTCCCGGAACCTGGATTGGTATGCCTCTGGTTGCTCCCTCTTATACTCCGCCGCCTCGGGCTGCTCCCGCGCAGGTCCGCTGCTTCTCCGGTCTCGGGGCTGTGGGCCTCGGTGCCTCTGGTTGCTCCCTCTTATACTCCGCCGCCTCGGGCTGCTCCCGCGCAGGTCCGCTGCTTCTCCGGTCTCGGGGCTGTGGGCCTCGGTGCCTCTGGTTGCTCCCTCTTATATTCCGCCGCCCCGGGCTGCTCCCGCGCAGGTCCGCTGCTTCTCCGGTCTCGGGGCTGTGGGCCTCGGTGCCTCTGGTTGCTCCCTCTTGTACTCCGCCGCCTCGGGCTGCTCCCGCGCAGGTCCGCTGCTTCTCCGGTCTCGGGGCTGTGGGCCTCGGTGCCTCTGGTTGCTCCCTCTTATACTCCGCCGCCTCGGGCTGCTCCCGCGCAGGTCCGCTGCTTCTCCGGTCTCGGGGCTGTGGGCCTCGGTGCCTCTGGTTGCTCCCTCTTATATTCCGCCGCCCCGGGCTGCTCCCGCGCAGGTCCGCTGCTTCTCCGGTCTCGGGGCTGTGGGCCTCGGTGCCTCTGGTTGCTCCCTCTTATTGGCCTTGGCCCACATCGAGATGGTGCAGCCTGCATCCAAGCCCTCAAGGCCCACAGATGCATGAGGTCGCCCGCCACAGTCATCTGAAGTGTTCTCAAAGGACACTCAGCAATCTTCCACCTCCCAAGCTGTAGCCACTAGGGAAGCACTTCGTAGGAGCACTAAGGTAAGTAAACGAGTACAGGCACTAAGGTCTGGCACAAGGGTGTTTCTTTATTATTTCTGTTAACTATTCGATCCAATGGAATTGAGTTGTTGGATCATTTTTTGTTCTGAATTTGGTGTTTGTGTGTTTATATTTTAGTGAAGTGAGGGCAAGGCCCATAAGGTAGGACTGAAAGGCAATCGGATGGTGTAGTAAGGATGGTAGTGAAAAAGATTGTGGGACTGCTGGTGTATTGGATGGGAGGGATGGTTCATGTGAAGCGCTCTTGGATAAGCCACTCTCCGAGAGCTCTGGCAGCGCGGGGCTCTGGTGGTTGATTCCACTCCATGTAATCTGTTTGCAGCCAGTTTACGGGTGTATCTGGGCACAAATACAGAGGAAACACCAAGCCTGGAATTCAAATCAAAGAAGCTCCTAATTACTTAAGTGTAAACATGATGGACATGTGAATAGCACAAAATATTGTGATAACAAAATGCTCTACATCAAAGTAAAGCATTTGCCTATGCCTCAAAATATGTGTATTATTTGAATCTTTAATTAAATGCTATGGGGAAGACAACAGAGTGAGTGAAAGCCTTTTATTTTGACTGTTGCTGAGGTACAGTTCCACAAATGCCGACAGCCCTTCAGTACCTCACCCAAGTGGTAATTACTTATGTGTGGGTAGACAGTGAGTGTTGACAGACTAGTTTAACCATGGGTGTTATTGAAATCCACTGGATTCATTGAGGACTGGGAAGTTTGGCTGAGTTTTCCTACCCTTAGCTCAAGGGCACATAGGCCAACCACCATCCCCACTGATCAGCAATCAAACCTGAGACCTGCCTCATCCATATGGCTCAGTACTGAGCTTATCCTTAAGGAGAGCTGTGAAAGCCTTTTAAAAAAATAAACTGAACAAGACACAAAATAACTGCTAGAAATGTAGGATAGATTCTTACACTTTAGGAAGGATGTCAATGCCTTGGAGAGGTTACAGAAGAGATTTACTGGAATGGTACCAGGGATGAAAGACATCAGTTATGTGGAGAGACTGGAGAAGCTGGGGTTGTTCTCCTTAGAGCAGAGAAGGTTAAGGGGAGATTTGATAGCGATGTTCAAAATCATGAAGGGTTTTGATAGAGTAAATAAGGAGAAACTGTTTCCAGTGGCAGGAGGGTCAATAACCAGAGGACACATTTAAGGTAATTGGCAAAAGAACCAGAGGCAATTTGAGGAAAAACATTTTACGCAGCAAGTTGTTATGATCTGGAATACATAGTCTGAAAGAGTGGTGGAAAGAGATTCAATAATAACTTTCAAAAGGGATTGGATAAGTACTGGAAGGAGGAAAATTTACAGGGCTATGGGGAAAGAGCCAGGAAGTTGGACTAATTGGACAGCTCTTTCAAAGAGCCATATAGGCTTGAGGGACTGAATGGCCTCCTTCTGTACTGTACCATTCTAAGATTCTATATTTCAGTGTGTTGGAATCAAAGAACAATCTGCAGGATAAAAAAAGTCAATCTTTCCTACAAAAGATTGCATCAAACACAGAAGGAATTATCCTGGGTGGTCAGGGACACCTGATAACATCCAAACAAATAAGCACAGTCTGGATACTGTAAAGGGTTAACTGTCTTCCACCATTCTTAATATTACTAAACACACCAACATAACCATAGTCAGATCGAGATGTGCCGCTGTACTTATTGTGGGTTATTTTCTGAGTATGGGGATCTCGCTGTCACCGACACAAACTTAGAAAATCACAGGTGAACAGCCCATTGTTTTCCATCCTAATATGCACTGGTGGCAGACAAGATTCTCCATTTTCCAGCATCTACTCTGTCTCTTTTCTTGAACATCAGAAAATAAACATCAAACTTTTATGTGCTCGTAACTCACAGGGTTAAAAATTCCCCCACGCAAACCTTGTGCTGCCTGCTAATTATAATGATTGTGTTGTGCAGCCCAGTGCTGAATGCGCCGCTAAGTGGCTGCACGCCTCAGCAGGGGGCCCAAGTTCATGCGAGGCTAGCGCCACTTAAAACTAGCCTGCACTATTTAAAGATGGTCTGCACCTCTTAAAGGGGAGGTGCATTCTGGATGGAGCAGTTAATTCAACTGGCTGGAGAACAAAGTCTGAGCAGGAAGAACAGAGAATAATGGCGCAACAGGGCAGAAAGCGATCTCCAAGATTCTTGGATGCAGCACTGGAGGCCTTGGTGCAGGAGGAGAGAGGTCCTGTAGCCACAGAGGGCCAGGAGACCCTCCAGACAAACTCTGAGAAGGCAGATAGCCATCGCGGTCAGTGTCAACAGTGTAGCCGCAAGGACCTGGATGCAGTGCCGCAAGAAGTTTAATGACCTCACAGGAGTGGTCATGGTCAATGAATTCATCCTCAAATGCCATATCCATACAACTGTACCACTAGGCTCAGATACTGCTCAATTCAACACCACCCTTCACTCGCCTACCAACAATCTCTATTAATCACAACTCAAACCTCACATTCATAGCTTCACCTCACACTCACACACTTAGCACTGCTGCAAGCCTTACACCCACATCTCACAGCTTGCACACACTGCCAGCTATTCAACCATGACGGGCACATCAGTCCATCACTGACTTCAAGGGCAAAAACACCAGTCCCCCGGTCAGCGACGCCTCCCTTCCGGAGGAGCTTAACAACTTCTACGCTCGCTTCGACAGGGACAACAAGGAGCTGGCTACCAAAGCCTTGCCACCCCCGGAAGACCAGGTGCTCACTCTGTCGACCTCCGACGTAAGGGGCGCTCTACGCAGAGTGAACACACGAAAGGCTACTGGACCGGATAGCATCCCTGGACGGGTACTCAAGGAATGTGCTGATCAGCTGGCTGATGTCTTCACCGCCATCTTCAACCTGTCATTGGCCCAGGCAGTAGTCCCTACATGCTTCAAGACCACCACCATCATTCCTGTGCCTAAACAAGCGGCTGTGACGTGTCTGAACGACTATCGACCTGTCGCACTCACACCCATCATAATGAAGTGTTTCGAGAGACTGGTCTTAGCCCACATCAAAGCCAGTGTTCCTGCCTCCCTTGACCAACACCAGTTTGCCTATCGGGCAAACAGATCAACGGAGGATGCAATCACAACTGCTCTACACTCGGCACTGAATCACCTAGATGGTAAGGAGACCTACATCAGAATGTTGTTTATAGACTACAGCTCAGCATTCAACACTATCGTCCCCAACAAGCTGGCCACCAAACTCCAAACTCTTGGCCTGAACACTTCCCTCTGCAACTGGACCCTGGACTTCCTAACAAACAGACCCCAGTCTGTCAAATTAGGTAACCACACCTCCCCTCCCCTGACCCTGAACACGGGGGCCCCACAAGGATGTGTGCTGAGCCCCCTCCTCTACTCCCTCTTCACCCACGACTGTGTGGCTGTTAATGGTTCCAACACCATCATCAAGTTTGCAGATGACACCACGGTAGTAGGCCAGATCACCAACAACGATGAGTCAGCCTACAGGGAGGAGGTCCAGCATCTCGTGAAGTGGTGCGCCGACAACAACCTGGCCCTTAACACCAAGAAAACAAAGGAAATAATCGTGGACTTCAGGAAGTCCAAAGGCGGAAGTCACACCCCCATCCACATCAATGGGGCGGAGGTGGAAAGGGTGGCCAGCTTTAAGTTCCTCAGAGTCCACATCACGGAAGACCTCTCCTGGTCCCTCAACACCTCCTCTCTGGTGAAGAAGGCCCAGCAGCGCCTATATTTCTTGAGGAGGCTGAAGGGATGTAATCTGTCACCCCCGATCCTCTCTAACTTCTACCGCTGCACTATAGAGAGCATCCTGACAAACTGTATCACGGTATGGTACGGCAGCTGTAGCTCCCATGACCGGAAAGCCCTGCAGCGGGTAGTCAAAACTGCCCAACGCATTACCGGCACCCGGCTACCGACCATAGAACATATATATCAGAAACGCTGCCTACGGAGGGCACGGTCCATCATCAAAGACCCTACCCACCCCAGCCACAGTCTGTTCGCCCTCCTACCATCTGGAAGACGCTACAGATGCATTCGCACCCCTACGACCAGATTTAGGAACAGCTTCTTTCCCAGGGCTGTCATCCTACTGAACTCCACAAATAAACACTAAAGCCTGCACATCTGCCGATGCACTTTATTATGGTCATATTTATGCTAATATATATGTACAAATGTATGTTGAAATGTTTAAGTGTCCTAATCCAAATTGTACACTCTCGGGAGCCGCAAGCCTACATTTCGTTGTACTGCACTTGTGCACTAACAATGACAATAAAAGTTGATTTGATTTGATTTGATTTGAAACACATTGCACCACACTCACTGACACACTTCCCTCTCTCTTGCAGGACAACATGGCTCATAACTGAAGGCAGCAGGGGCTACCCACAGGGAGACAGGTGCACCTGCATGACCTAACCCTCATGGACGAGATGGTGTTGGAGATAATTGAAACAGCCATCACTGAACCCGTGACCAGCGGCGTGGCTGAAACAATCCAAAATGACGGTATCCTCATACCTAATCCTCCTTCTCACTTCCCACTTCCCCCTCAACCCACAATCTCTTCTGATTTACAAGCTGCAGATGGTATAAGCATACAGTTCTTGCTTCCCGCCTCCACGCCCACCTCCACTCACCGCAACCCTACACTTGTGCCTTTCTCCTTTCAGATAGCCAAGAACTGCAACCTGGCCAGGCAGTGGTGGAGGAGCAGGAAGTGCAAGAGGAAGAAGGAAGTGATGTTGAAGACTCACCATCACTCGATTTCACCTGCTCAGATACTGACACTCCATGTACTTTAGAGGATAGGTTAGGTGCAGGATCTGCACGTGGTGCGACACCAGGCATGAGTTGCCTGCAGCCTTGTAAGTAACATTTGTGCCACACAAGTACCAGGCAATGACTACAAGAGAGAGTCTAACCACTGCCCCTTGATATTCAAAAGCATTACCATCATCAAATCTCCCCCCATTAACATCCTGGGTGTCACGATTGACCAGAAACTTAACTGGACCAGCCACGTAAATACTGTGGCTACAAGAGCAGGTCAGAGGCTGGGTATTCTGTGATGAGTGTCTCCCTGCCTGACGCCCCAAAGCCTTTCCACCATCTACAACGTACAAGTCAGGAGTGTGATGGAACACTCTCCACTTGCCTGGATGAGTGCAGCTCCAACAACACTCAAGAAGCTCGACACCATCCAGGACCAAGCAACCTTAAACATTCACTTCCTCCACCACCGGCGCACCGTGGCTGCAGTGTGTACCATCTACAAGACTTGCCAAGGCTTCTTCGACAGCACCTTCCAAACCCGTAACCTCTACTTCCTAGAAGGATAAAGGCAGCAGGCGTAAGGGAACACCATCACCTCCAAGTTCCTCTCCAAGTCACACCATCCTGACTTGGAAATCGCCGTTCCTTCATCGTCGCTGGGTCAAAATCCTGGAACTTCCTCCCTAACAGCACTATGGGAGTACCTTCACCACACAGACTACAGCAGTTCAAGAAGGCGGCTCACCACCACCTTCTCAAGGGCAATTAGGGTTGGGCAATAAATGCTGGCCTTGCTAGCGACGCCCACATCCCATGAACTAATAAAAAAAAATGCCAGGGCAGTGGGAAAGGGTAACGTAGGTGCCAGCTCCCCAGAGGTCGAGGTCACACATGAGTTCTGCTGTACAGGACTCAGATGAGGACTTCGGCGGGGCGACCTACAGAAGAAGGCTGATGGGTATGCACAATGAAATGCTTGGTGCATTGGCAGGCCTGCTAGAAAGCCTGAGTGCAATGTCAAGGAGCATGGAGGGGTCCGGCACCAACCTTGCTCAGGGCTTTGTGCAGAGCTTGGAGCCCATCCTTTCCAGCACAAAAGTGATGGGCAACTCCATTAGCACACTCGTGGACCCAACCATGATGCAGCATCTGATGGCCGATGTCTCAGCTTCCATTGCAGCACAAGCAGAAGCCATCCAACATCTGGTTGCTGCAGTGGAAGCTCAGACTTCTGTCATGCAGGGTCAGCTTGCTACCTGCAAGCTCAGACTGCTCTCATGGATACATAGATACATAGAAGATGGGAGCAGGAGTAGGCCATTCGGCCCCTCGAGCCTGTACCGCCATTTAATGAGATCATGGCTGATCATCCAAATTCAGTACTCTGTCCGTGCTTTCTCCCCATATCCCTTGATCCCTTTAGCCTTAAGAAATATGTGTTGAAAGGGGCTTGCAGGGTGTCACAGCAGTCCAGCAATCTGTTCTCCAACAGATTACTAGGATTGCTGAGGTGCCGCCCCGGAGGATTGGCAGTGGCTCCGTGGACTATGAACCTGCTGTCCTCTCTCAGGATGACAGCAGGTTCATGCTCCCACCACTGCCTCTCCGCCAGTGCCCTTGCTTTTGCCTGTCAGCCAGCCAGCCCGAACTGCTGCCGCCCATGGTGCATTCTGAAACTGGTCCTTCTAGGCCCAGGGCTGCTCGACGCTGTCCTCCAAGGCCATTTGCAGTCTCCCCCATTGAAAGTCAGCAGCCTTTCACCAGCCATGCTGCAGTCACTGGGGTAGGACTGCATAGAAGCACTAGGACAGGCAAAGGCACACGGCAGACAGGCACTAAGGGAATGCACAAAGTGATTAATTGACTTTGGTATGTAATATTGGATGATTTCATTTGTAAAGTTGATTTGGAATGTTTGTTTTGTGGTGGCTTTTATTGTAGCATTGTGGTCAAGAGGATGCTGTGATGGTCAGTAACAGAGGGAAGGTAAGGTGTGGGACTGTTGGTGAATGGGAAAATGGGGTTGCGTTCACTGGCACCGCAGTCAGATGAGTCGATCAAGGATAGCCTGGCCAGAAAAGGGCTGTGTTGGTTGCCCTTTTCCTTCCTCCTCCTCAGCTCTTCGCTGTATACGTGGTGGCAAGGGCCGTGCCCTCATAATGGCGAGGTTGTGCAGCCTTCAGTAGACGACAAGGAATCTTGAGACCCTCTCTGGTGAGTACTGCTGGGCTCCTCCAAAGTGGTCCAGATAGCGGAAGCATTGTTTAAGAACCGTAATGGTCTGCTCAATCACATGGCAACATGGCTATTGTTTTATGCATGCTGCCCACGTGTGCTTGGGTTGCGCAGTGGAGTCATGAGCCAGGTGGTCAGCAGATAGCCCTTGTCGCCCAGTAGTCATCTTCTGGTTTGTCGTGGTGGCTCAAATGCGGATGGTACAGCGGACTGCCACAGATGCCAGGATACCAAGTATTGACCTGTATGATGCGCTGAGTATGGTCACACACCAACTGGACATTGAGGGAGTAGAATCCCTTCCGGTTGTGGTACATCGCCGAATTCACATGTAGCGCCCACAAAGTGACGTCTGTGCAGCCAATGGCACCCTACACCATGGGGAAATCTGGTTTCCTGGCGAAGCTGTGTGCTCGCCCCACCTGCTTCTCTCTGGCAAGAGAGAATGAAATGTATTTACCTCTCTTTGTATACAGAGCCTCAGTGACCTCCCTTCAACAGTACACAGCAAACTGGAAGATGTTGGCAATATCACCTACTCCAGCCTGGAAGGAGCCTGACACATAAGAATTCATGGCACCACTCACCTTCACAGCCAGTGGCAATGCCATCCTCGCCTTACTTGGAGACTGCAGTTCTGCCTGCAACATGTGGCAGATTTCAGTGACCACCTCCTTTAGTGAAGCGGAGGCGTCACATACACTGTTCCTCGCTGAGGTTGAGGTAGGAGAATTGCTCCCTGAAGACCCTAGGTGGATATGGCCTCTTGCTGAGAGCCCTTCTCCTCCTCCTCCTCCCTTTTCGGCAGCTTGTCCTCCTCTGTGTCACCTCTGCTCATTGTCCCTGTCCTGCTGCAGGCCAAGGGGGATACAAACTACTGTGCCCATGTCTGGGAGCAACTGGTCTGAGCAGAAGCCTTGAAGTAACCTGCCACACCACTCCCTGGACACTTCAGCAACTTCAAATAAGATAACAGACCACCAAACACTTCTACAAATTCACCAAGAGCCAGTAGGAATCAATCAGAAACTAACCTGTAAGTAGGTGATGATCCCTTTAAGTAGCACTGGTGGTGGGTCCTTCCTGCTGTTGAATGCATGTTCAGCTCTGCGCGTTTAAGAGAGGGCGTTAGCTCCAGTGTTGAGGTCGAAAATGGTAATGCTGGCGTCAATGACGTCACAATCTGCGTACTCAGCATATTTCCGGCGCACGCACTAACAATCTACCCAAAATGGCGTCCAGTGCAGCCCACAACATAAGTGTGAGCGTGCACCGCGGACGCCATTTTGGACCCGAATCGGCACCCATAGCACCGAAAAACTGGACGCTACGGAGCCAAATTTAGCAGATCAGTAATGCGATGACTATTGTGTGTTAAATTCAACAGATTGCATGGCAACTACATAAGAGAAATAGGAGCTAATGATTGCGATGATCTGTTACATCATTCATTTCATGATTCTTCTCTGAATTTTTATATATCTCTATATTCATTTTATATATTTTCTGATATCAATATTCCTGTTCACCTCTTTTATTTCAATTCTGAAGAAGGGTCCATACCCAAAGTGTTTGTTCTCTCCACAGATGCTGGCTGACCTGCTGTATGCTTCCAGCATTTTCTGTTTTTTTTCTTCTTTCACACTATGTGGTCTAGGGCAAATTTTTTCCCTCCCTCTTTTGAAGGTGTTGATTAATGCTGGGGCATGGTTCCACGGGCACTCAGCACTTCACCAAAGTGTTTTTTTTTAATGTGAGTGACAACAGCCTTTTCAACTAGGGGAGGTAGAGGACATCACATCTCAGCCCAATTCTATCCTCACCCGATATCAACACATGAACTTTACGATCAGGATCAGGAACCCTTGGCTGATTTTTTTTTTATGCCATTGCCCTACATGAATTCCATCTTAGGTAATTGTAGCTACCCAAATGCTGTTCTATCTGAAAGTAGCTAACTGAGCACACATTAAGGATTGAACTATGGGACCTTTACTGGTCTGTAGGAGTTAGTTCCACACAGCATGGTGCACTTACCAGCTGAGCCACTGGGGGACCCTGCAGGCCAGATTCTAATTCTATTTTGTTACCAAATTAAAACATTTAGCATAGATGAGTACAGATGAGTACAGTTAACTGGGATACAAGAAAGGCAAGTGATTTCTCAGGACTGACTGGAATATATCATGCTGCAGATCAGCACAATACATTGGGAAGCAATCACAATAACACACATACAGGCAATCAGGCCTGGGGTTTTAAGATAATGCAGGTTAGTTGTATTGAACTTGTAGTGTATGTACCTTTAAGAGCCCCTGTGTACTGTAATACCAGTAGTGACCACTCGGGTATATAAGCCTGTATAGCGTCTTGTATCTTTTAGTTCACCTCCAGACTTTGTTCAGTAAACACCTGTTAAACCAACTCCTGCATTCCGTGTCTCCATTAACACACGGATACAACAGTGGCGACGAATTGGAAACAGACTTACCTGCAATTCGACAGCACCTCAAGGAGATCGATTCCTCAGACGAAGGTCAAAGAAAAAAACAAAAAATAAAAACTGTGGTTTCACCAGCTAGCCGGGCTGGTGGCAGGTACTGCACTAATCCTTCCTGGGCGGCGGGCTGGGGCTCGATCGGGTGGCTCTGCAGCAGGGCCGAGCAGCGAGTCGGAAGGCGGAGGCAAACAGAGACGGAGGGTGGAGCACTCGGGAGACGGCTGGCGCTGCAAAGCAGGTCGGCATTCGGACCAAGCAGAGGGAGGGAAAAGTCCCAGAGAGTCCGGCGGGAACAAGTCTCCAACTATTAAAAATATCTGTGTAAATAAAAAACCGCGGAGAACAGCGTTGTCAGCAGCGGCAGCGGCGAGAAAGCGCGGGAGGCGCCATTTTTGATTTTCAGGATGCCTAAGACTGGCAATATTACTGCTTTCGATAGTGATATAGAGGATTGGACCACATATGTGGAAAGAGTGGAGGTATATTGCACAGTGAATAAAGTAGAGGATGATAAAAAGGCATCGGTACTTCTAAATCTGATGGGCGCAAGGACATACGGGCTGTTACGAAACTTAATCACTCCAGCCAAACCGATGGACAAGAATTTTAAGGAGATTGCTGATACCCTACAGGAGCACTTAAACCCAACACCGCTGCTGATAGCGGAACGATTCAAATTCTTCAGGAGGAATCAGCACAAGAATGAAAGTAACGCTGATTACCTCACCGAATTAAGAAAGCTGTCAAAGCACTGCCAATTCGGGGCAGGACTGGCAGATTCTCTACGAGACAAATTCGTCTGCGGTCTCCTAAGTGAAGGGACACAGAAAAGGCTACTTTCTGAGAAAGATTTGACACTGGACAAGGCTTTCAGTGTGGCTGTATCATACGAAGCAGCAGCAAGAGGAGCTGCAGAGATACAGCAAAAGCCACAGGACTTCGGCACCCATGAAATGACACGGGGTTTCGAGAGATGTTATCGCTGCGGCAGATCCACCCATGACCAGAGGGACTGCTGGTTCAAGGACAAAGCATGCAGGCAATGCGGAAAGATGGGACACATTGCACGTGTATGCCGATCTGGAAACAGAAAATCCACTGACAGAAAAAAAATCAATAAGGAAAAGTACAGAAAGGTACAAATGATGACGGACAGTAGCTCCGAAGACCAGAAGAGCGATAGTAACTCCGGAAACAAGAGACTAAGCTGTCTCAAATTACATAATGTAATTGCCAAAGAGGATTACCAGACCATTTGGGTTACCCTCACGACAGCGGGGTCCCCAATTAAAATGGAGCTAGATACAGGATCAGCTCTGACCGTCATAAGTCGACGGGATTACGAGCGGCTATTTCCGCATATACCTTCGAAAGACACATCCATTATCTTGAAGACATATACGGGGCAGAAAGTATACCCCAGAGGGAAAATAAAGGTGCCTGTTGTATACAACGGCAAGGAAATACAGAAGTTGTATTTATGCGTTCTGCAAGATGGTGGTCCACCGTTGTTGGGATGTGAATGGATCAGGAAGATACGTTTAGACTGGCACTCCATTCAGGCACTGACGGTGACCAGTAAGAAAAGAAATGATGATGATGTCATACCTGAACGATTAAAAGACATCTTGGCTAACGCCAAAGAAGTGTTTCAACAGGAACTAGGAACCTTGAAAGGCGTCACCGCCTCAATAAAAGTGGAAGATGTGGCAATTCCCAAGTTTTTTAAGGCAAGGCCGGTGCCATACGCAATTCGTCCAGCAGTCAAGGCAGAGCTGGAGAATTTGGAAAAAGCAGGCGTGTTATCCAAGGTAGATTGGAGCGAGTGGGCAACACCCATCGTCCCGGTCATGAAGAAAATGTTGAATAATGATAAATCTGAAGAACAGAGAAAAATTCGCATCTGTGGGGACTTCAAGGTGACTGTAAACCTGGTCCTTCACACGATACAGTATCCTCTTCCAAGGATAGAAGATATTTTCGCCTCACTATCCAGAGGGAAACGTTTCACCAAAATTGACTTGGCACAGGCATATCTACAGATGGAGGTTGAGGAGGCCTCTAAAAAGTATCTCACGATAAACACACACAAAGGCCGGTACCAGTACAATCGACTGGTTTTTGGAATAGCATCAGCTCCAGCTATCTGGCAAAGAGCTGTGGAGCAAGTCCTGCAAGGGATTCCGGGGACTCAATGCTACCTAGGCGACATCCTTGTAACAGGAGAAAACGACAACGAGCACCTTGCCAATTTGGAGCAGGTGCTCACTAGGCTGAGAGAATGGGGCCTACGAGCAAATCGCCCCAAGTGCGAATTTTTCCAGAAACAAATATCATATTGTGGCCATATAATTAATGAAGAAGGGTTGCATAAGTCACCTGAAAAAATTGAAGCGGTCATAAAAGCCCCGGCACCTGAAAATGTCTCACAATTAAGGTCATTCCTGGGATTGATAAATTACTATCATAAATTTTTACCGAACTTGTCAACTGTTCTGCACCCTCTTAACGCACTGCTACAAACGGGAGTAATTTGGAAATGGAGCGAAGACTGTAAACGTGCCTTCCATAAATGCAAAGGCTTGATCACGTCCAAGGAAGTGTTGGCTCATTACAACCCATCACTGCCAATCAGACTGGCGTGCGATGCATCCCCTTACGGCGTAGGAGCGGTATTATCGCATAGATTCCCTGATGGCTCGGAGCGGCCGATAGTTTTTGCGTCACGCTCATTGAACTCAGCTGAGCATAACTATGCCCAGATCGACAGGGAAGCACTCAGCCTGGTGTGGGGAGTGAAGAAATTCAACCATTACCTACACGGACAAAAATTTACCTTGTTGACTGACCATCAACCCCTCGTCTCCATATTCAACCCTAAAAAGGGCGTTCCCATTATGACAGCGCAAAGGCTACAGAGGTGGTCCCTTTTCCTAGGGGCACACCAATGTGACATAGAATACAAAGGATCAAAACAGCATGGGAATGCTGACGGTTTATCGCGCCTACCGTTGCCAACGGTAGAAGAGGCACCTACAGTGGACCCAGTGGAGATGTTCCACTCAACCATAGTAGAATGTCTACCAATAACAAATTCTACCATTGAAAAGGAAACGAGAAATGACCCGACTCTCTCACGAGTCTACGATTTAACGGTGAAGGGATGGCCAGCACATGGCGAACCACTGTTGCCAGCATTCTCGCAAAGAAGAGAACAGCTGTCAGTGTGCCGAGGAACCTTGATGTGTGGATCCAGAGTGGTGATTCCACCCAAACTCCAGGATAAAGTGCTAAAGGAGCTTCACGAGGGGCATCTGGGTGGAGTGAAAATGAAGAACCTAGCCAGAGCGTTTGTGTGGTGGCCAGGTATCGATGGAGACATCGAAGAAATGACCAAGAGCTGTCTAGGATGCCAGAAGGTCCAAAACGCCCCACCACAAGCCCCTCTACATCCATGGGAGTGGCCCTCATCTCCATGGCAAAGGGTACATATCGATTTTGCTGGTCCATTTATGGACTCAATGTTCTTAATCGCGGTTGATGCACACTCCAAGTGGCCGGAGGTAATAAAGATGTCCTCCACCACCACGGAAAAAACCATCACAGTATTAAGGACCATATTTGCCAGGAATGGGCTGCCTGAACAGATCTGTTCTGATAATGGACCGCAATTTGTGTCCGAAGAATTCAGGAAGTTCTTAAAAAACGGTGGGGTTAAGCACTACACGTCCGCCCCATACCACCCCGCCACCAATGGATTAGCTGAAAGGTTTGTCCAGACCTTCAAGAAGGCCATAAAGGCCATGGGTAATGAAGACATAAATCTACAACATAAGGTAGATAACTTCTTGTTTGCATACAGGAATGCAACACATGTGGTTACAAACCAAACTCCCGCCATGATATTTTTCAACAGAAGACTAAGATGCCGGCTGGATTTGATCAAGCCAAACATCAGAAGGGACGTAGAGAACCGGCAATTTCAAGGCATGAATGAAAGGCCAACTAGAACCTTGCAGATAGGTCAACAAGTTTTGGCCCGGGACTACCGTACCGAGAAATGGCAGCCTGGAACTATTTGCACACGACTAGGACTGCTGATGTATACCGTGGACATTGGTGAAAGCATAATAAGGCGCCATGCTGACCAGATCATAGAGTCATCCGAAAAGGGACAACCTACACCACAACTCTATACGCCTAATGATGAAGCAGAGATACCCATAGTATCTACCTCCGATCCGGTGATACTGGAACCAGATGAACCCGACACTGGCATTCAAGCCGAATCGACCTTGCCAAAAGAACCTACTACACCACTGAAAACTACTACACCACCGAGGCGTTATCCGGACCGAATCAGGAAGCCTCCAGAGAGACTAACTTATAATTGATTAACTGCAGCAAATGTGTAGATTATTGTTCTTGTAAACATGTTAATTAATGATTACTTAAAATGTTATGTACTAATTATCTAAAAGGGGAGGAATTGTAGTGTATGTACCTTTAAGAGCCCCTGTGTACTGTAATACCAGTAGTGACCACTCGGGTATATAAGCCTGTATAGCGTCTTGTATCTTTTAGTTCACCTCCAGACTTTGTTCAGTAAACACCTGTTAAACCAACTCCTGCATTCCGTGTCTCCATTAACACACGGATACAACAGAACTGTGCCTTTGTAAATAGAAACCTTTCTTTTACTTAAAAACCTGAATGGCACTGTCTGTTTTTGGAACCCAACAGAGTTTCACAATTAATACTTTACCTACAGTATACAAGACCTCACGGGCTCGATTTTGTCATTGGGGCGGGCTGGGGGCATGTCAGCCGCTTTTCGTGTTATCCACCTGACTCCACTTTGATGTGGGGGAAAAATGTGATTTTCACCTAATTGGCCAATTGATTCCCAGCGTGTGGGAACCCCTGGCCCAATGAGTCTTTCCATTCTGAAAGTCGCCTCCGATGACGTCATCAATGCTGCTGGATTTAAGGCCTGTGTAGTAACCTGGGAGGTTATGAGTAACCTGACCCACCAGGTGGTGCTGTGGCAATTGCTCTCCTGAGTTAAGTCTGATCTGTACTGTTGTACTCTTTGTTTTTGCTGCCTCATGGCAGAAGCTTTTATGTGCAAGGGTTGATTAAACCATGTTAAGGAGTTAACCGGTGTCCGTCTCCATCTATGGCCACCTCAAGATACCACACATGGCGACGAGAATAAAGGATGGAAAAGTTTTGGTGGATCAGTCATAGTTAGGGAGTATTCGGAAGAGGTGCTCGGGTTGGTTAGCAAACTAGTCGGAAAAGCACGAGGCTAGGCCGCGGGAGTCGAAACAGAGTTTGATTTTTTGGCTGAAGTGACCGGACTCCAAGGATGGCAGGAACGGTAGGCTCCGTGGCACCTTTTGACAGCAAGTCACAGTCTTGGGAGGAGTATATTGAAATACTGAGCCATTTCTTTATGGCAAACGAGGTGGACAGTGCTGGAAAGAAAAGGGCCATTTTACTGAGTTGTGTGGGAGCGCAAACCTATACACGGATGAGGAATCTGCTGAGCCCGGAGCGGCCAGGAGAAAAATCTTTTGACGAGTTGGTGAGTCTATTAAAGAATCATTTCAATCCGAAACCTAGTGAAATAGTACAGAGATGGAAATTCAATTCGAGGATTAGGAGGCCGGAAGAAAGCGTTACCGAGTATGTGGAGGAGCTTCGGAAGCTTGCACAGGACTGTAATTTTGGAAATGCGCTCACAGTCATGTTAAGGGACAGACTAGTATGCGGAGTTAACGACGACAGTATACAGCAAAGGTTGCTGTCAGAAGAAGGATTAACATTTGAAACGGCACTTAAAAAAGCACAAGCCATGGAGACGGCTAACAAGGACATTAAGGACTTAAATAGTATGAGCAAGGAGAAATGGAGTAAACCAGGGGGAGGAGCTGTTTTCAAGATGGAAGCTGGCGCGAAAAGTCCAGCAGTCGGGGTTGGGGATTGCTACCGATGTGGCGGTACGAGCCATTATGCAAAGGACTGCAGGTTTGCAAAGGCAAAGTGCCACAATTGTGGAAAAATAGGGCACTTAAAGAAAGTCTGTAAAAGGGCAGTGAGTGAGAGAAGCAGTGCTAAAGGGGCAAAGCATGCAAAAGGGGGGAGGGAGAAGTACACAAAGCGGGCAAATTACATACAAGAGGAGGAAGAGTCTAGTGAGTCTAGTGAGGAGGTTTTCACTGTATACAGTATAGACACTTCAAGGCCCAACGTACCCCCTCTCACTCAGTATTTGATAGTGAACGGAGGTCAAGTAAAGTTTGAGATTGACACCGGATGTAGTGTAACCATAATGTCGCAGACTGAGTACGCCAAGCTATGGGGGGAAGCAAAAGTACCAGAGCTAGGTACATGCCCCATTAGTCTCAAAACCTACACAGGACAGAAGGTGGACATTTTGGGGGCGGCCGAAGTACAAGTGGAACACAAAGGAGTCACCAAAGAGCTTACAGTGGTAGTGGTAGCAGGGTCAGGGCCAAACCTGTTAGGGCGAGGGTGGATCAGTGAGTTGAGTGTGTACTGGCAGGCAATGAATAAAATGGAGGACAGTACAGAGGCACTGCAAGAAGTGCTGATGAAGCATGAGTTAGTGTTCAAGGACGAACGGGGCACCTTAAGGGGAGCCACAGCCAAGATTCATGTAGCCAGTGATGCCATGCCTCGTTTCTTTAAACCAAGGTCGGTACCTTTTGCAATGAAAACCAAGGTTGAGGCGGAACTAGATTGCCTGCTAAGGGACAAAGTAATAGAACCAGTGAAATTTTCAGACTGGGTGGCATCAATAGTCCCGGTATTGAAGCCCGACAGTAACGTAAGGGTGTGTGGTGACTATAAGTTAACAGCGAACAGAGTATCATCACTGGAACAGTACCCCATTCCGAGAATGGAGGGCATGTTAACATCGCTCGCTGGGGGAGAAAGATTCAGCAAACTGGACATGAGTCATGCGTATCAGCAGATATTGCTAGATGAAGAATCAAAAAGTTTGTCGCAGTGAACACGCACAAGGGGCTGTTCACGTATGCCAGGTTACCATTTGGTGTCCGTTCTAGCCCAGCAATATTCCAACGGACTATGGAGGGCATTCTGCAGGGCATTCCAAAGGTGGCCGTGTACTTAGATGATATTCTGCTAACAGGAAGTGATGATCAGGATCACTTAAAAACACTGGACAAAGTGCTACAGCGGCTGGAAGAGGCGGGGCTATGCCTGAAACGGAGTAAGTGTAGTTTCATGGAGAAGGAAGTTACATTCCTGGGACATCGGGTGGATGCCACAGGCCTCCATCCACTACCAGGGAAAGTGCGGGCAGTGCAGGATGCACCTGCACCCACCTTAGTGACTGAACTGAAAGCCTATCTAGGGCTCCTGAATTATTATAACCGGTTTCTTCCAAACTTATCGATGCTGCTGGCACCCCTGCACAAACTGCTGAGAAAGGAGGAGCCATGACGTTGGGGGCCAGAGCAAGCAAAAGCGTTTCAGCAGTCAAAGGAGCTACTTCAGTCCAGCAGGGTGTTGGTGCATTACGACGAGAAGAAGGAGCTGATAATGTCCTGCGACGCATCACCCTATGGAGTGGGGACAGTGTTGGCCCACCGCATGCCAGATGGAGCAGAAAGGCCCATCGGGTTTGTTTCACGCATGCTCACAGCTGCGGAAAAGAACTATTCACAGCTTGATAAAGAGGGGTTGGCCATTATATTTGGAGTAAAGAAATTCCATAAGTACATATATGGGAGGAAGTTTATAATCAGTACTGACCACAAGCCTCTTATTAGCTTACTGAATGAGATGAAAGCGGTGCCTCAAATGGCATCACAGAGAATAATGAGATGGGCAGTAATACTAAGAGCCTATGAATATGTGATCACGTACAGAGCCGGCAAGGAAAACGGGAACGCGGATGCTCTCAGCCGCCTGCCCCTCTCAAAATCTCCTCGCAGTACTTCCCCTGAGGAGCACGTCCTGATGCTGGATCAGGAGATCAGTCCCCTGATGACTTCAGCGCAAATCCAGGGCTGGACAGCCAAGGACCCCGTTCTGTCAAGGGTCCGTGAGTATGTGTTGAAAGGCTGGCCAGATCACCATGAGGGACCGGAGTTCGCGCCGTACAGACAGAGACAGCACGAGCTCAGTGTCCAAGATGGATGTGTGCTATGGGGAGCACGCATCATAGTCCCAGAGCGGGGATGCTCTACTTTGATGGAACAGTTGCATCAATCGCACCCAGGAATGACTAGAATGAAAGGACTGGCTAGGAGCTACTTGTGGTGGCCTAACTTGGATGCTGAAATTGAGTCAAAGGTAAAGTCATGCACTATATGTCAGGAACAGAGGAAAGCACCTGCCGGGGCACCACTCCATCCCTGGGAGTGGCCCAGCAAACCCTGGAGGAGAATTCACATAGACTATGCGGGACCTTTTATGGGCAAAATGTTTTTGGTGCTGGTGGACGCTCACTCAAAGTGGATTGACGTTTATCCAGTGAGCTCTGCAACGACTGATGCCACACTGAATTGTCTCAGGAACAGCTTCAGCACGCATGGTATTCCAGAAATGATTGTATCCGACAATGCACAGTGTTTTGTTAGTGAAGGGAGCAAAGAATTCATGGTAAGGAATGGAATCACACATGTCACCTCGGCTCCATATCACCCAGCCTCAAATGGGTTAGCCGAGCGAGCCGTGCAGACTTTTAAGGAGCTCATGAGGAAGAGCTCAGGTGACACCCTGGAGACCAAGCTCAATAGAGCCTTGTTTAGTTATCGTATAACACCCCAAGCTACCACGGGGCTTTCTCCAGCTGAGTTGATGATGGGGAGAAAGTTGCGGTGCACATTAGACCTGATACACCCAGGTCTCAAAAGCAAGGTTGAGACAAAACAAACAAACCAAAAAGCGTACCATGACAAACATACTAAAGCTCGCCAGTTCGCCATAGGGGACTCTGTGTACACCCGGAACTTCGGTTATGGACCTAAATGGATACCAGGACTAATCCAGGACATTACAGGACCTGTGTCGTACTCCGTGTTACTAGGGGATGGTCGAGGGGTTTGTCGGCATGTGGATCAGCTTTTCAGCCGGCAGCAGGGGGAACTGCCTCAGATGGAACAAAGGGCAGTAGAGGAGGCTGTTCCAGGACCCAGCATGGCTTATAAGGTGCCAGTGGACACTGGTACTGCCAGGCCACAGCGGGACAGAGTAAAACCAACATCAGAGACTACTCCAATCTCAAGTGCGAATGAATCTGAGAATCCACCACAAGTGGAATTAAGACGTTCACAAAGGATTCGCAAGCAACCAGAAAGACTTATACAAACCTGTTAAATTAGTCAGGGGTTAACCATGGTTAGAGCATACTGGTTAATTAAAACGTAGTACCTAGTAAGGGTTACTGTTTAAGAATTGCATACGGCAATCTTAAGGGGGGAGGAGTGTAGTAGCCTGGGAGGTTATGAGTAACCTGATCCACCAGGTGGTGCTGTGGCAATTGCTCTCCTGAGTTAAGTCTGATCTGTACTGGTTGTACTCTTTGTTTTTGCTGCCTCATGGCAGAAGCTTTTATGTGCAAGGGTTGATTAAACCATGTTAAGGAGTTAACCGGTGTCCGTCTCCATCTATGGCCACCTCAAGATACCACAGCCTGCAAGCAGCCTTGCTTCTTCTGCAGACTTTAAACTTTATGGCCAGTGGTGTGATCGATTCATTCAGCCAATATGTCCAGCAGTAAGCCAAAGTCTGCACCAAGGTTTGATGACGCAGCCCTGCAAGCTCTGGTGGAAGGAGCAAGAGGAAGTAAGGAGGTGCTCTTCCCTTCCTCAGGGAGAAAAAAACCTCCCCAGCAGACGAAAGCTGTGTGGATGCAAGTAGGCCAGGAGGTCAACTCGCTGTCTATGTGCTGCAGAACCTGGCTGCAGTGCAGGAAGAGGTTTCATGACCTTCTGCGCACTGGAAAAGTGAGTATGACTTTCCCATCACCCTCAATCTGATCCCCATTGCCTCTCCTCACCAGCACTCAGCTTTGACAACCTCTTCCTCCACATCGCACTTGACAATGACATCCCTGCACCCTTACCCATTCCCTCAGCTTTGACAACCTCTTCCTCCACATCGCACTTGACAATGACATCCCTGCACCCTTACCCATTCCCTCTCTCTCTATGGTCATATTCACCTAACTATTCGACTATGCAGCCCTCACACTCTCTATCGCTGTGATGCTATGAAAACAACTTACAACACACAGGGAGGGCCCTTGGTCTTGCCACCTCACTCCATCGTTGTCTCCTTCTAGCCATCAATGATATGGATTCTCTACACTCACTCCTTCATTCTCACTCAAACTCCACTTGTCTCCCTCATTACAGGAAAAGAGAGTTCACAATAAGAGGGAAAGAGCAAGGACAGGAGGAGGGCCACCCTCAGTAGCCCAGCTCACCCCCTGGGAGGAGGCGGCCCTGGAGATCGTGGGAGTGGAGGAGGATGCACAAGTGGGGGACGGACAGACGGGTGCATCAGATCAAGATGGTGACAGAATAGTTTATCATCTCTCTCATTGACATTGCATGAGTCACTGATAATGATTCTGATGCTCAAACAGATTGACTTTTGATCATCTGCAATATTCAATGTGCATGTAACCTTGGCCTCACATCTCTGACTCTTTCCTTTACTCCCCCACAGGACCATTGAAAGCCCCCATCTCCACTATCCAGGAGGAACAGCTTGAGCCTCCAGACTCTTCAGAGGAAGCTGCAACCTCTGAGGGCGCAGCGTCAGCAGAATTAAGCGCACCCAGCACCAGCGCAGACACTCACACCTTGGTGGTACCTTCGTGAGATAGAGTAGAGTTGTCACCTGGTGTATCACAGCTCACAAGTGAGCATCAGCAGATTGTGGAGACAGGGACAGCAGTGGAGAGTCCTAGTCGGAGGGCGCAGGACTCTGCCAGCTCGGCTCAGCTGCATGTCGACCCTCTGCCTCCAGGTCCATCCAGAAGAAGAGCGGTGCTGGAACTCCAGGAAGAGGTGCAGGAGTCTCTGGCAGGTTTTGTCTCCAGGGTCGTTGCGAGTGTGGAGCGAATGGAGGAGTCCATCGCGAACATGAGCAGAACCTTTGTGGAGGCGTTGGCGCATGAACGCATCACCACGGAAAGGATGGCAACCTCCGTGGAAAGGATGGCTACCTCCATGGTAAGGCTGGCTGCTGTAGAGGAGAGGATGGTTACGGTAGAGGAGAGGATGGCTACGTCCATGGAGGAGCTTAGTCGCCAGGGTATGGAAAACATGGGGCAGGATTTTCATTGGGCCATGGAGGTGGGATTGGAGGCGTGTGGGGGGTTAAAATCCCAAAATCGGTGGGCACGAACCCATCCCGCCCCCAACCCACCTCCATGCCAGTTTCAAAGGAGGCGGGTACCTGACCCGCACTGGGACCCATCTCCCCGAGGCGGGAAGGGGATTGGTGCCAATTAATTGCCTGTTAACAGGTAGTTAACAGGCAATTTTTAGCCTAATCCCTATTTTCATTGGTGAAATGTGGGATTCCTGACGGCTCCAAACCACGCCAAGTTAGCGAGGTGGGCCGTCGGGATGAAGGGCTTGGAGGGGTCGAGATGTCCGGTGTTCAGGTGAGTGATGGGTGCATGAGTACAAAGATAAGTCTGTTTGGTGTGTTTAAAGAAGTTTTACTTACCTTTACAGCCTTCCTTCCTTCAGGTCTCGGGAGTCCCTCATCTCACCGGCACAGAAAGCAGAATGGCTGCGATCTGTCAAAAATTGCAGCATTCAGCTTTCTGCTCCGGAGAGATCTCTAAATCATCCTGAGAGGAAGGAATTAACTTAGAGTACAGATTGTCAGTGTTTGACAGCTTCAAACAGCTGTCAAACGCTGATATTTCATCTGTCAAAAGGTCTTGACAGATGAAATATCAATCTGTGACATCACCTGTTGCCGGGTGGCCCTTAATTGGCCTGCTGAGCCCGCTGGGCGGGCTCAATGAGGTCAATCAAGTCAAAATCGCATGGGTTGGCTACAACTCGATGGAGGCGGGACTACAACCCCAAAAGTTGTAGTCCCACCTCCTACCCGCCTCCTCAATGAAAATCCAGCCCATGGTCTTTGTTTAGAATAGACTGACATTTCTTGAGGAGCGATGGTCAGCTATTGAGCAAAAAAACCAGACCTTCAGGCAAGTCCTCGGGAGTAGGACTTCCAGTACAGAAACGGGTCCTCATGGCCCCCCTTAAGTGCAGCAATGTGCTGTCAAGCCACTTGCTAGTTCTGAAGTGGGGCTGACCCATGAGCGGGATGTTGGTGGCAGACAACAAGGAAGTGGGGGCTCCTCTCCAAGCGCTCACACGACCATGCCACTGCAAAGCCCTCGGACAGAGCTCCACCAGAGTCCCCACCCAACTGAGATCGGCGTCTCAACCCCTGCACAGCCGCAGGAGCAGCAGACTGTTGCCGAGCCCTCACAGGTTCGCCAAAGGTGTCGAGACAGGAGCAGCAAGAAAGTGAGCAAGGGACCTCCACATCTGCTGAAGCCACAGGGGAAGCACCACGTAGGAGCATGCGTAAGAGGAAGATAATGCCCAAGTAGTCACAAGGGTAGTCACTTGGGTGTCATGTTGTATTTATTTTTGAAATGTCATCAGTTGCCTGTTTTGATAAAAAAAATTCTGATGGCAAACTGTTGCAGTTGTGGCCTGCATCATTTCTCAAATGGGACTTCCACAATGAGGGCTTAGGGCGACTTGCAATTGTCAGTATGGTGGTCAGGGTGATAGGAATCCGCAGGTTTTTGGCCATTGTCAATGCTCTGGTAAGAAGGTGCGAGACAAAAGTTTTTGATTGGCCAGGCTAAGCAAATCTGGCCAAGATGAGTGCGTTCCTTGCATCCCGGGCAGCAATGTGCTCGCATGCTGCTGGCGCTGGTTGATGCGCCTCTGCAAGTTGGTCGTTGTCGCTCTCCTCCTCCTCATTTGAGGAGGCTATGTGATGAGCCACTTGTTCTTCAGGCATCTGCAAGCCACAATGCTGTGCCATGTTGTGAAGTGCACAGCAAACCACGATGATTCTGGAGACTCTGCCTGCTGAGTACTGCAGGGCTCCACCTGATCTATCCAGGCATCTAAAGCACATCTTCAGCAAGCCGATGGTTTGCTCGATTAAGGATCTGGTGGAAATGTGGCTGGAGTTGTAGCGCTCCTCAGCTTCGTTGGATGGCCTCCTCAATGGCGTCATTAGCCACGTCTTCAGGGGATAGCCCTTGTCTCCAAGTAGCCATCCGTTAAGTTGGTCTGGTGGACTGAAGAGCGGAGGCACACTAGACTGGCGCAGGATGAAGGAGTCATGGAGACTGCCAGGGTACTTTGCACAAACATGCAAAATTTCCTTCTTCTGGTCACACACCAGCTGTACGTTGAGGGAGTGGAAACCCTTGCGGTTGACAAAAATACCTGGATTGTGATGGAGTGCCTTTAGGGCCACATGTGTGCAGTCAACGATGCCCTGCACCCTTGGAAATTGTAGTGTATGTACCTTTAAGAGCCCCTGTGTACTGTAATATCGGTAGTGACCACTCGGGTATATAAGCCTGTATAGCATCTTGTATCTCTTAGTTCACCTCCAGACTTTGTTCAGTAAACACCTATTAAACCAACTCCTGCATTCCGTGTCTCCATTAACATACGGATACAACAGTGGCGACGAATTGGAAACGGACTTACCTGCAATTCGGCAGCACCTCAAGGAGATCGATTCCTCAGACGAAGGTCAAAGAAAAAAAACAAAAAAAAAACTGTGCTTTCACCAGCTAGCCAGGCTGGTGGCAGGTACTGCACTAATCCTTCCTGGGCGGCGGGCTGGGGCTCGATCGGCTGGCTCTGCAGCGGGGCCGAGCAGCGAGTCGGAAGGCGGAGGCAAACAGAGACGGAGGGTGGAGCACTCGGGAGATGGCCAGCGCTGCAAAGCAGGTCGGCATTCGGACCAAGCAGAAGGAGGGAAAAGTCCCAGAGAGTCCGGCGGGAACGAGTCTCCAACTACTAAAAATATCTGTGTAAATAAAAAACCGCGGAGAACAACGTTGTCAGCAGCGGCAGCGGCGGGAAAGCGCGGGAGGCGCCATTTTTCTCGGCAGGGAAGAAAGGAAAGCGCGGGAGGCGCCATTTTTGATTTTCAGGATGCCTAAGACTGGCAATATTACTGCTTTCGATAATGATATAGAGGATTGGACCACATATGTGGAAAGAGTGGAGGTATATTGCACAGCGAATGAAGTAGAGGATGATAAAAAGGCATTGGTACTTCTAAATCTGATGGGCGCAAAGACATACGGGCTGTTACGAAACTTAATCACTCCAGCCAAACCGATGGACAAGAATTTTAAGGAGATTGTTGATACCCTACAGGAGCACTTAAACCCAACACCGCTGCTGATAGCAGAACGATTCAAATTCTTCAGGAGGAATCAGCACAAGAATGAAAGTAACGCTGATTACCTCACCGAATTAAGAAAGCTGTCAAAGCACTGCCAATTCGGGGCAGGACTGGCAGATTCTCTACGAGACAAATTCGTCTGCGGTCTCCTAAGTGAAGGGACACAGAAAAGGCTACTTTCTGAGAAAGATTTGACACTGGACAAGGCTTTCAGTGTGGCTGTATCATACGAAGAGGAGCTGCAGAGATACAGCAAAAGCCACAGGACTTCGGCACCCATGAAATGACACGGGGTTGCGAGAGATGTTATCGCTGTGGCAGATCCACCCATGACCAGAGGGACTGCTGGTTCAAGGACAAAGCATGCAGGCAATGCAAAAAGATGGGACACATTGCACGTGTATGCCGATCTGGAAACAAAAAATCCACTGACAGAAAAAAAATCAATAAGGAAAAGTACAGAAAGGTACAAATGATGACAGACAGTAGCTCCGAAGACCAGAAGAGTGATAGCGACTCCGGAAAAAAGAGACTAAGCTGTCTCAAATTACATAATGTAATTGCCAAAGAGGATTACCAGACCATTTGGGTTACCCTCACGACAGCGGGGTCACCAATTAAAATGGAGCTAGATACAGGATCAGCTCTGACCGTCATAAGTCGATGGGATTACGAGCGGCTATTTCCACATATACCTTTGAAAGACACATCCATTATCTTGAAGACATATACGGGGCAGAAAGTATACCCCAGAGGGAAAATAAAGGTGCCTGTTGTATACAACGGCAAGGAAATACAGAAGTTGTATTTATGCGTTCTGCAAGATGGTGGTCCACCGTTGTTGGGATGTGAATGGATCAGGAAGATACGTTTAGACTGGCACTCCATTCAGGCACTGACGGTGACCAGTAAGAAAAAAAATGATGATGATGTCATACCTGAACGATTAAAAGACATCTTGGCTAACGCCAAAGAAGTGTTTCAACAGGAACTAGGAACCTTGAAAGGCGTCACCGCCTCAATAAAAGTGGAAGATGCGGCAATTCCCAAGTTTTTTAAGGCAAGGCCGGTGCCATACGCAATTCATCCAGCAGTCGAGGCAGAGCTGGAGAATTTGGAAAAAGCAGGCGTGTTATCCAAGGTAGATTGGAGCGAGTGGGCAACACCCATCATCCCAGTCATGAAGAAAACGTTGAATAATGATAAATCTGAAGAACAGAGAAAAATTCGCATCTGTGGGGACTTCAAGGTGACTGTAAACCCGGTCCTTCACACGATACAGTATCCCCTTCCAAGGATAGAAGATATTTTCGCCTCACTATCCAGAGGGAAACGTTTCACCAAAATTGACTTGGCACAGGCATATCTACAGATGGAGGTTGAGGAGGCCTCTAAAAAGTATCTCACGATAAACACACACAAAGGCCTGTACCAGTACAATCGACTGGTTTTCAGAATAGCATCAGCTCCAGCTATCTGGCAAAGAAACATATAGAAACATAGAAGATAGGAGCAGGAGTAGGCCATTTGGCCCTTCGCGCCTGCTCCGCCATTCAACAAGATCATGGCTGATCATCCAAACCCTAGCACCCGGTCCCTACACCGACAGCCATCCCACCCAAGCCCTATCCCCGTAACCCCACATATTTAATCCCCCCCAACACTAAGGGCCAATTTTTTTATCATGGCCAATCAACCTAACCCGCACATCTTTGGACTGTGGGAGGAAACCGGAGCACCCGGAGAAAACCCACGCAAACACGGGGAGAATGTGCAAACTCCACACAGACAGTCACCCGAGGCCGGATTTGAACCTGGGTCCCTTGCGCTGTGAGGCAACAGCGCTAAAGGGATTCCGGGGACTCAATGCTACCTAGACGACATCCTTGTAACAGGAGAAAACGACAACGAGCACCTTGCCAATCTGGAGCAGGTGCTCACTAGGCTGACAGAACGGGGCCTATGAGCAAATCGCCCCAAGTGCGAATTTTTCCAGAAACAAATATCGTATTGTGGCCATATAATTAATGAAGAAGAGTTGCATAAGTCACCTGAAAAAATTGAAGCGGTCATAAAAGCCCCGGCACCTGAAAATGTCTCACAATTAAGGTCATTCCTGGGATTGATAAATTACTATCATAAATTTTTACCGAACTTGTCAACTGTTCTGCACCCTCTTAACGCACTGCTACAAACGGGAGTAATTTGGAAATGGAGCGAAGACTGTAAACGTGCCTTCCATAAATGCAAAGGCTTGATCACGTCCAAGGAAGTGTTGGCTCATTACAACCCATCACTGCCAATCAGACTGGCGTGCGATGCATCCCCTTACGGCATAGGAGCGGTATTATCGCATAGATTCCCTGATGGCTCGGAGCGGCCGATAGCTTTTGCGTCACGCTCATTGAACTCAGCTGAGCGTAACTATGCCCAGATCGACAGGGAAGCACTCAGCCTGGTGTGGGGAGTGAAGAAATTCAACCATTACCTACACGGACAAAAATTTACCTTGTTGACTGACCATCAACCCCTCGTCTCCATATTCAACCCTAAAAAGGGCGTTCCCATTATGACAGCGCAAAGGCTACAGAGGTGGTCCCTTTTCCTAGGGGCACGCCAATATGACATAGAATACAAAGGATCAAAACAGCATGGGATTGCTGACGGTTTATCGCGCCTACCATTGCCAACGGTAGAAGAGGCACCTACAGTGGACCCAGTGGAGATGTTCCACTCAACCATAGTAGAATGTCTACCAATAACAAATTCTACCATTGAAAAGGAAACGAGAAATGACCCGACTCTCTCACGAGTCTACGATTTAACGGTGAAGGGATGGCCAGCACATGGCGAACCACTGTTGCCAGCATTCTCGCAAAGAAGAGAACAGCTGTCAGTGTGCCGAGGAACCTTGATGTGTGGATCCAGAGTGGTGATTCCACCCAAACTCCAGGATAAAGTGCTAAAGGAGCTTCACGAGGGGCATCTGGGTGGAGTGAAAATGAAGAACCTAGCCAGAGCGTTTGTGTGGTGGCCAGGTATCGATGGAGACATCGAAGAAATGACCAAGAGCTGTCTAGGATGCCAGAAGGTCCAAAACGCCCCACCACAAGCCCCTCTACATCCATGGGAGTGGCCCTCATCTCCATGGCAAAGGGTACATATCGACTTTGCTGGTCCATTTATGGACTCAATGTTCTTAATCGCGGTTGATGCACACTCCAAGTGGCCGGAGGTAATAAAGATGTCCTCCACCACCACGGAAAAAACCATCACAGTATTAAGGACCATATTTGCCAGGAATGGGCTGCCTGAACAGATCTGTTCTGATAATGGACCGCAATTTGTGTCCGAAGAATTCAGGAAGTTCTTAAAAAACAATGGGGTTAAGGACTACACGTCCGCCCCATACCACCCCGCCACCAATGGATTAGCTGAAAGGTTTGTCCAGACCTTCAAGAAGGCCATAAAGGCCATGGGTAATGAAGACATAAATCTACAACATAAGGTAGATAACTTCTTGTTTGCATACAGGAATGCAACACGTGGTTACAAACCAAACTCCCGCCATGATGTTTTTCAACAGAAGACTAAGATGCCGGCTGGATTTGATCAAGCCAAACATCAGAAGGGACGTAGAGAACCAGCAATTTCAAGGCATGAATGAAAGGCCAACTAGAACCTTCCAGATAGGTCAACAAGTTTTGGCCCGGGACTACCGTACCGAGAAATGGCAGCCTGGAACTATTTGCACACGACTAGGACCGCTGATGTATACCGTGGACATTGGTGAAAGCATAATAAGGCGCCATGCTGACCAGATCATAGAGTCATCCGAAAAGGGACAACCTACACCACAACTCTATACGCCTAATGATGAAGCAGAGATACCCATAGTATCTACCTCCGATCCGGTGATACTGGAACCAGATGAACCCGACACTGGCATTCAAGCCGAATCGACCTTGCCAAAAGAACCTACTACACCACCGAAAACTACTACACCACCGAGGCGTTATCCGGACCGAGTCAGGAAGCCTCTAGAGAGACTGGCCTAGAAATTCAGTTGGGCGCGCCAGCTGTTAGCGCCTTAGGAGGAGTAGATCTCGAGCGCTAGGCGCGTAGCGCCCGGGCGCAGCGCGATCTGCGCCTCGCCCCAACTTCAGTACACATTTAGCACCGGCGCAAAGTCTTAGCGCGCGCCCTGCTGCGCGCGCAGATCATGACGTCATTTCGTCGTGCAACGCCCTTTGTGCGCCCCGAACCGGAACTTCACTCGCGCCGGGCCATTGTGCGCCGGGCGGCCCTAACGACTGTGAAGTGGAACGGTACACAGCCGAGGCGGGCCGCGGGGAGCGCTAATTAAAGGGCACTTACCCTGCACTATAAAGGCCAGCCATTTTGCAGCATTCACTCTTGTGCAACGGTTTTTTGGAGAGAGACCAAGGAGGAGAGCTTACTGGTTTGGACCAACACTAGGACAGGTATTTTTGGCTCAGGCCAGAGCTTAGCAATTATCTTTGCCTTCATTGAGAGCTCAGTGTTTGCCAGCATATAATGGGGGCTGCATTGGGTGCCAACGCTGACTTTCAGCCTTATGCCAGAAGGGCTTACAGACGCCGTGAGAGAGTGGCAGCTCTGGCTAGATGCAGAGGGGGCAACAGGCGTCGCCAACTGAGGCCTTACCCACCCAGGGTATACCGCCAGCAGTCCTCCTATCTGACCATGTCTGCCGCGATGTGTGTTAGGAGGCTGCGATTCAGAAGGGAGGTGGTTGCAGACATCTGCCAGCTGCTTCACAGAGATCTGCAGCCACAGCTGATGCGCAGGACGTCTCTGTCAGTGACAGTGAAGGTGACGGTGGCTCTCAACTTCTATGCCACCGGCTCCTTCCAATCCGCTGCTGGGGACATCGCTAACATCTCCCAGTTCGCCGTGCATTGCTGCATCCGCCAGGTGACCGAAGCCCTTTTCAGAAGGAGACATCAATTCATCTCCTTCCCCATGACCCTGGACAAGCAGCAGCAGCGTGCAGTGGGATTTGCAAGAATAGCGGGCTTCCCCATGGTGCAGGGCGCCATTGACTGCACGCATGTGGCTTTGCGGGCACCTCTGGAGCATGCCGAGGATTACCGCAACCGGAAGGGCTACCATTCCCTCAACGTACAGCTGGTGTGTGACCACAGGCAGCGCATCCTAGCTGTCAATGCCCGCTTTCCAGGCAGCAGCCACGATGCCTTTATCCTGCGACAGACAACTGTGGCTACATTTTCCAGGCACAGCCTCACCCAAGAGGATGGCTTATCGGAGACAAAGGCTATCCTTTGTGTACCTGGCTCATGACCCCGCTCCGCGCGCCCACGACCCCTGCTGAAGAGGCATACAACGAGAGCCATCAAGCGACTAGGAACATCATAGAACAAACAATCGGCGTCCTCAAGCAACGGTTCCACTGTCTCGATCACTCCGGGGGAGCCCTCCAGTATTCGCAGGAGCGAGTCTCCCAATTCGTCGTCGTTTGCTGCATGCTGCACAACCTGGCTATCCGCAGGACTCAGGCACTGCCACCTCACGTTGGACCACCACCTCAGGAGGAGGAGCAGGAGGAGCATGAGGAGGAGGAGGACGAGGAGTACCAGCCCAGGAGGGAGGCACAAGGTCCAAGGGCCGCCCGTCGGCGGCTTATTGAACGTCACTTCTAGGCCCCCTGTCAGGGAATGGCTTGTGCCAATGAAAGAACATGATTGCAGCCGCTCCGCAAGCCCTCAGCCGGTTAAGGCAACAAACACTTCAAAGATCAAACATGGACAATGTTAATAAATAAAATGCTTTATTGTACAAACTCAGGGGGGCCCTTCCCACATGAAAACCAAAAACAGACGAAACCCCCAAAAAACACTCAAACACATTACTCGCTCCCACAACCTGGAGAGGATTAACAAAACAGTGCAACTAAAATGGCCGTCATCCTCGGTCTTCGTAAAAAACAAACATCACATCCTCGGCCTTCAAAAAACAAACATCCAATTCTCGGCCTTCAAAAAACAAACATCCAATTCTCGGCCTCAAAAAACAAACATCCAATTCTCGGCCTCAAAAAACAAACATCCAATTCTCGGCCTTCAAAAAACAAACATCCAATTCTCGGCCTCAAAAAACAAACACAACTGGCCACACATTCGACTTTTTGGCCCGCTAGGGCGATGCCTTGGCCATCTTTGTGTGGCCCCTGCCCGCCCTGCTGCTCCTCCTCAAAGTAAGGCCATTGGCTGCTGCAAGGCTGGGGGCAGGCTCCAGAGGGGCACATGTCGTGACGGCAGATGCCCTTGGGGGTCGGCCTAGTCGAGGTCTGGCTGTCGAGCGGGCGGCTGTTGAATGCTGCAGCTGTGGCTGGCCAGCATCAGTCGCTGCAGCAGCTCCTGGCAGTTCCACTGGGGGAGTGGCAGTGGCGGCTGGAGGAATGGGGGCAAGCTGGCGGATGGCAGGCGCTCGCTGGTCGCCTGAGACACTGGCACTCGCCCGGGCCAGCACTGCAGCATGCGCACCAATCTGCCGAGGGACAGACCGCTGTGCTGCTGCAGCGCGCCAGGTGCCCTGGCGATGCCTGGCTGACACAGCGAGTGTGGCAGCAGTGAGTGCCCGTGTTGACCTGTTCAGTGACCTCATCAGAGCACCCAGTGACTGCACGGCACCACTGATCAGCTGCCCACTCGCTGCCTGAGCTGCCCCGAATGCCGCCCGACTCGCTGCCTGCTCTGCCCCGAATTCCGCCAAACTGATGGCCTGTGAGGCCCCGACGTCGGTCACACTCCGAGAGAGGGACTCGATGGCCTCAGGCAACCGTGCCACTACCCCCATGAGCTCCGTGTGCCGGCGCTCCGAGTCCGCGGACAAGTCCTCGAGGCGTTCCATCTCCTTGGCGAAGACCATCTCCGGACTGGAGGCCGAACTCTCCCTCTGGGGAGAAGGCCGCCGAGCTGGCCTACCCTTCCTGCATTGCTGGACGCCGCTGGGCCCAGCAATTGGACTCCCCTCCGACCCTTCCCCCCTCTGGGGAGAAGGCCGCTGAGCTTCCACCCCCCTCCCGCGTTTCTGCAGGCCGCAGGTCCCATGAGCTCCCCTCCCCTCCGACACTTCCGCCACGCTCCCCTCCAGGGAAGACGTGTCCCCTACATTCGCATGGGTTGCCGCGGCTGAGGGTTCCCCTGATGGGCCGCCTTCCTCTTGCTCCTCCTCCTGCTCCTCTTCTGAGGGGCTGTCACTGGCAAGTTCAGGGACCTCCTCCTCACCATCTGAAAGCAGGAAGGCACAAGAGTAGCTTTAGAGTGAGGAGAGGGCATCAGCGAGGGATGCATGAGTGGTGGCATTCAGCGCATTGGTCGGACAGTGGCAAAGGATGTAGATCTGATGCGCAAGTGGGACGAGAGAGGTCCAAAAGGTGATGTCCTTACCATTGGTGCCCAGAACAGGGTCGGCATCTCCACATGCAACGGGGCCAATCACCCGGCCACCCATGATGCGCTCCACGCGATGTTGCAGCTCGGTCAGCGGCTGGATCTGGGGTCGACCTCCCCCGGTCGCAGTCCGGCTCTTCTTCTTATTGGCCAGCTTGGCCTGCAAGAGAAAGGACGGCCTCTAAGTACAGTGTGTAGCCCTGATCTTGTGTGCACTGCCTCCCATGGTGGAATAGCCTGGCCAGTGTGTCGCCCTGATCTTGTGTGCACTGCCTCCCATGGTGGAATAGCCTGGCCAGTGTGTCGCCCTGATCTTGTGTGCACTGCCTCCCATGGTGGAATAGCCTGGCCAGTGTGTCGCCCTGATCTTGTGTGCACTGCCTCCCATGGTGGAATAGCCTGGCCAGTGTGTCGCCCTGATCTTGTGTGCACTGCCTCCCATGGTGGAATAGCTTGGCCAGTGTGTTAAGTGTAGAATGTGCAATTGATGTTCATGCCTGTCCCATAGCTGCTGGATGAGGGCTAGCCATTAGGGCTTTCAGGTCCCTTTGCCCATAATGTGAGGTGCACATGCAAGGATGAGGAGGACACTGGAAAGGGTACTCACCCTGACAATCCGAGTGAGGTCATTAAACTTTTTGCGGCATTGGACACCGGTCCTGGGGACCTCGCTGTTGGCTGACACCTTGCTGGCGACATGCCTCCAGGCTCTCCGGTAGACGCGGACCGGCGCCTTCCTGCCATTGTCCGGGTACAAAATATGGCGCCTCTTCTCCACACCACCAACCAGCACACTCAGATCATGCTCTGAGAAGCGCTGCACTCGTTCACGGGCCTTCTGCATGGCTTCAGGCGCTATTTGGGTCCAGCAGCAGTGTTCAGGCCTAGCTGGAGGGCTCCACTATCCAGGGCGTGGCAGCAGACCAAGTCGACCCTTCCCCCTTAAGAGCTGGCCGGCGCCAGTGTGTCTGCTGTCAATCACGAGATGGCTGCACCTGCGCTGCGCCCGGCCTCGGCGCTCTCGCTCAGCACCTCCGGCTTAGCGCCTAAAGAGAGGCGTGCAGCGCCAGTTTTAGTGCTCGAGCAAACTCTTAGGGCGAAGCTAATGAATATCGGAGAAGTGGCCTCGATTTTGCGCCGGGCGCAAACTTTAGCGGCCGCCCGACTTTACCGCCCCAAAAGTGGCTACAATTAATTTCTAGGCCACTGACTTATAATTGATTAACTGCAGCAAATGTGTAGATTATTGTTCTTGTAAACATGTTAATTAATGATTACTTAAAATGTTATGTACTAATTATCTAAAAGGGGAGGAATTGTAGTGTATGTACCTTTAAGAGCCCCTGTGTACTGTAATATCGGTAGTGACCACTCGGGTATATAAGCCTGTATAGCGTCTTGTATCTTTTAGTTCACCTCCAGACTTTGTTCAGTAAACACCTGTTAAACCAACTCCTGCATTCCGTGTCTCCATTAACACACGGATACAACAGAAAGCCTGCCAGATTGTCAAACCCAACCGCACGCGTGGTTACACTGGCTTGATCCTTGGAGAAATGGATGTGATTGTGCGCGATGGCAAAGAGGACATTGGTTACCTGCGTGATGTAAGTGTGTGCGGCTGCCTGGGAGATGCCACTGATGTCTGCTGCTGATCCCTGGAATGAGCCTGAAGCAAAAAAGTTGAGTGCGGTGGTGACTTTGACGGCCACTGGTAAGGGGTGTGCACCTGCTCGTCTGGGCTCCGGGTCTTGCTGCAGCATTGCGCAGATGTCACCCACTACCTCTCGAGAAAGTCTGAGCCTCCTTTGGCACTGCTGCTCAGTCATGTTGAGGTAGCTGATCCTCTGTCTGTAGACCCTGTTTGGGGGGTATCTCCTGTGCCGACGGGCTTCCATGCGCTGGCGCCTTCTGACCTGTGCAGCTTCAGATGGGTGAGCAGCAGCTTGGCGCTCCTGTTGTTGCTGCTGCTGTTGGTGCTGCTGTTGTTCATGGTTCTGCTGCTGCCGCGGCTGGTCTTCGTCCGAATCTGATGTCCAGGAGGAAAGGAAATAAATGGTTCCTATGCTTCTGGTATATGCCTCAGTTGAGGAAGCGCTCAGTCAAGGTGGGGAGAGGGGTTTCCCAGGAGGTCACACTGGAGATGGGTGTCAGGCTCCAAACTTCCACAACAATAAGTATGCCTGCTAAAAGTTCCCCCAGACCTGAGACAACAAAGTTCTGCCACCTGCAAATGAAGATTGCTGAAAACTCCTTTTTAATGGTGGAGCTGCAGCTGGTAGTAAGCAATCCATTTGTGCTACCATCAGGTTTCACTGGCATGTTTCAGAGGAGGCGTGCAGCACGTGGGAAAACTTAAAATCACAAAGGACCCTCAAAATGGGATTATAGAGGCACTTAACTAGTTGTTAAGAGGCGGGATGGAAACGGGGTCAGAAAACACGCATTTGGGAAAATTGCTTGGAGGCGGGATCGGACCCGCCCGCCAGTTTTTGCAATTTTAACACCTCACACACCTCCAATCCCACCTCCCCGGGCCTGGCAAAATCGAGCCCCACGAGTCAGGGGATTATATCTGAATATGCAGGAAAGGTTATTTAAGTCGTCATCCTCCTGTTCCCAAACAGATTGCTGATTTGTTAATACTCATCAAGGTGAGACATGTTCGTACAGGAGAATAGAGCAAGTTTTGCCTCTGGATCAATATCAGGCATTTTCGAGAGCGATCTACATACCCTTCCCCCGCCCCTAACTCTAACTGTCCTGGGCCTAGGAATCTCGATCTAAAACCTAGAGTACACTCAATCATACACCTTAAAGCAACAAGGGGAAGAGATAGAATGGACATAACCTAGCGCCACTTAAAAAGGTCGCATAGAAATGACGAATTCATACATCGTTTTAAATTAAACATTGATAAATAACTGTTGAAGTTTTACACACAATTGTAGAGCAACAACAACAACTTGTATTTATATAGTGCCTTTAACATAGTAAAATGTCCAAAGGTGCTTCACAAGAGCATTATCAAACAGAATTTGACACTGAGCCACATAAAGAGATAGGAGAACAGGTGAACAAAAGCATGGGTCAAAGAGATAAGTTTTAAGGAGCATCTTAAAGGAGGAGAGAGCAGAACTTATTGGTCAGAGTTTGTTACAAGCTAGTAACATATCAAAGGGTTTGAGTGGTTTATTAATGCCACCTGAACCTTGAGATATGTCACTGTCTTTCTGCAAACTTTACATGTGGTAATCTATATAATGTATGCAGAAAATGTCATTTCTTACTGGGTTTTTTGTTTCTATGGCAATTCCTTTAGAGACACTGGGATGCCTTGCCAGAACATAGCCCCATTGGCTGGCTGTCCTTCCTGGAAGATCACAATGTCAAAATAGGCAATTTGATGGTTTTTGCTCATGAATTACTGCCAAGGTCATTCTCGGATGCTGCCCAATCAAATTTCTAGGCCAAAAGGTCCTATTATAGGGATCCAATTTAGTAGGACACTGTTACTTGCAGTATGGAAGCTGGGATAACCCTCACCGTTCGTTGGAGAGCAAGAAAAGGGGAAGAAACAGCAGCAAACCTTAGATTGGATAATATTCAATGGCCAGTAGGTTGTAAGTGGAGGCCAGAAGCACATAGAGCAGTATGTCTACCGAGGTTAGCAGGTGCAGGGGGGAGGTGGGATGGTACTGACCCTTGAGGCTGTATAATGAGCACCACTGTTGTACACTTTTGTATAAGGTCGCGACTGCTGCCAACGACATAAAGTAGTTGCACATGCGCAGTTCCAATGGTTTCTTGGTTGTTCTTGCCGGACTTCGTAGGCAGCAGTCACTCTGATATATTAATGTGGTTTGTTTGTGAAATAAATCATCTTTGTAATTATTAGAAATAAAGATAATCGCGGTTTCCAGTCATTTCTAACACGTTTCTAGTTGCCACTGTGGTGATTTGATGGTGGGGTCCAGCTCGGATCCGTGTTCCTCACGTGTAGCTGGTGGGCCTGCGAAGCAAAAGCTCCTGGAATTTGTCAACAATCAGCATTCAACAAGCTTTAAATTTAAGTAATAATAGACATGGCTGATGATGGCTTAATGTTAAATATTACCAACAATAGGGAAGAGGTGGGGAAAAGAGATCGCTGCTGCCGAACTGAGCCAAGAGAGAAAGTTAACAGCGCTGCCGAACTGAGCTGAAAGGAAAATTAAAATTAAAATTTGAATTGCTGTTTCTATTGGCTTATGTTGAATTTCTATCGGCTTATGTTGAATTGGTGTGTCTTATGTTGAATTAGTGTTTCTATCGGATTAATGAAAGTTATGAAAATTGACATTTATGCGTAGAATGCTTCTGTGCAGCTTCCGTAGCTCCTGGTAGCTTCCGGTTTGTTGGCAGCAGTCACTCCATTTGTATAAAGCGACTACCTGTAAAGGGATGTAGGTACATTTGTAACTGAGAAAGTAAGCTGCTAAAAACACTCGCTCTTTGTAATGATGGAATTTTCAATGAAACGTGTTGGATTTTCAGTACCTCAACATTACTGCAACACAACAAATTTCTAAAACTTCTGGTCATTTTTAATTCATCAAGAAGAATATAAGAACATAAGAATCTGGCAATGAGCAAAAATAATTTGATCCATCAAAGCTATGATTTTTTTTGTAGTGAATCAAAGTAGGCAACATCATTCCTGGGGAGCTAATGATGTTTCTATTTCAGTAGCCAGCATCTGCATCACATACCCTCCTGGTCACACAAGCTGAGACACCTATCAAATTGTACAGCTGGTTATGACAACTTAGAACAGTTGCAATGTGTTACCAATTGAGAAATGTTTATTTGAGTGAATATATTTTTGTAATTTTCCTAGGACAAGGAAATCAGTTGAAGTTATTGTGTAAAGTCACTTTGCCGGTATTATATTCACCAGAATGATACCGGGGCTAAATGGGTTAAATTATGAGGAAAGGTTGCATAGACTAGGCTTGTATTCCCTCGAGTATAGAAGATTAAGGGGTGATCTATTTGAGGTGTTTAAGATGATTAAAGGATTTGATCGGGTAGATCGAGAGAAACTATTTCCTTTGGTGGGGGGAGTCCACAACATGGGGCATAACCTTCAAATTAGAGGTGATGTCAGGAAGCACTTCTTCACACAAAGGGTGGTGGAAATCTGGAACTCTCTCACCCAAAAAGCTGTTGATGCTGGGGGTCAATTGAAAATTTTAAAACTGAGATTGATAGATTTTTGTTATGCAAGGGTATTAAGGGTTACAGAAACCAAGGCGGGTAGTTGGAGTTAAGATACAGATCAGCCATGATCTAATTGAATGGCTGAACAGGCTCGAGGGGCTGAATAGCCTCCTCCTGTTCCTATCTTTTTATGTACAGGTAGACTATCCTTTATCCGAACTTCCGAAAACCGAAAACCTCTAATAACTGAAAGTTTTTTCGTTCAGCGTAAGTCGTGCGCACGACAGGACCAGAGTGGCGCACGACTTACGCTGAGCAGGGCAGAGGGTCACAGAGTTCCCTCCTGGGTAGGAGATTGCAGGCCGAGCCGGGCGGTGTGTAGGAGGTACCGGGAGAGTGAACCCAACAATACAGCGGCCGGTCCGATAGCTGCAGCGGCCCGTCCGATATTCTTTTCTCCCCCGACCCGACCCGCGGCCCGTCCGATATTCTTTTCTCCCCCCCCACACCCGACCCCCGACCCGTCCGATATTCTTTTCTCCCGACTCGACCCGAACCGCGGCCCGTCCGATATTCTTTTCACCCCCCGACCCCCCCCCTGGACCCCCCCCCCGACCTGGACCCCCCCACCGGACCCCCCCCGACCCCGACCCCCCCTGGAGCCCCCCGACCCCAACCCCCCCCCCCGGACCCCCCCAACCCCGACCTGAACCGCGGCCCGTCCGATATTCTTTTCTCCCCCCCCCCCACCCGACCTGATTTGCGGGCCAGCTTAGTAGGAGTCAGCCGATATCCGGCTTTCCAGAGAAGCAGGAAGGGGAATGAGACACGGAACAGTCGCAAGAGGCAGCCTGAACTTTTACAATTTATATTAAATACAAATTTCCCAGTCTTATAATAATACCTTCTGAAATCCGAAAAATTCCGAAAACCGAAACTCAGCTGGTCCCAAGGCTTTCGGATAAGGGATAGTGAACCTGTATATCATACTCTTGGAAATGTGATTTTTAGTTCTGTGATATTTATCCACATAATCAATGGAAATATTTAATTGGGTGTGAAATTTCTCTTAATCTAAAATAGGAGCGTCTCTGGTTTTCTCTGTAATTAACAATCCGTCAACAAGATTTCAGGAATGCATTGCCTTGAAACATTTCAATCTCTGAGAATGAAATTCTGTTCCAGAATCATTTGTTACTGAGAAAAACTGGCATTCTTACATTATTCATTAAAAGAGAAACTTCATCCATCGTTTCTTACATCTGCAATGTCCGTGGGTGTAGTATAAAATGTGGTTTTAGAGTTGCACGCAAGGTGAAGTAGGATAAAGCACCAACTACACTGTTACATTAAGCACCTTTGCAGGTAAAGGGAATAGTAGGGGAGAGACCTTAATTGATGAGGAACCATAGTAGAGAACCTACCTTCTATCACTCTATGTTTTGTATTATCTGTGCATTAAAGCCATACACACCAAAGAAACATGAATCCCACCCATTATTTAGTTTAGATTGCAGTTATACTGCACTATTGGTCACAGACCAGTAGCTGTAGAGTGCAAGCAAATCTGGCAAGAATGCTTATGTGTATACACAGTGCTCTGTTTCCCCAGTGACTTACTTGTAATGTTAGAGAGTAGGTGGAAGTGATTGATTTCTTATAATGCTAAAACAACTCAATACTAAGTGTTGTAATGTGATCAGGAGATGCAATGGACTGCCTGAGCTATTCCTTAAATCTGGCTTCATGTGGCCCTAGAGGCAGGTCTAAGGTCAAGCCCAAGTAATGACGGTAAGTCTCCTGGAGGGGGCAGATGCCCTGCTCCAGAAGTTGGGCAAATATTCTACTGACAATCCAGTGTTGTGCTAAGGGAGTGCTACATTGTGAGAGGTACTGTCCTTGAGCTGACACATTAAACTGAGGACCTGTATGCCACTTTCAGTGGATAGTAAAGATCCCTACGCACTCATTGAAGGACAACCAACATTCCTCCCTCAACACCACTAAAAATAAATTAACTGGTCATTCATAGCATCGCTGTTTGTGGGATCCTGCGGTGTGCAAAATGGCTGCTGTGTTTGCCTACTGACCAGCAATCACTGTACTTCATCATTGTATATAAAGTAATTTGTGCTGTTTCTAAGAGATGTAATGAGGTGCTATATAAATACAAGTCTTTCTTCTTGCTGTCTCCCCTTTAGGAAGAGATTTCCACTTGGTTATTAGAACAGGTGATTCTGATGAAGACTCTTGGGAAAAAGGTACAGAAAGGAAGAAGGGTGCGTATAATGGAAAGGACTATGAAGAAGACAGTGAAGAAGTAGAATTTGAAGATGAAGTTGGATTTGGAAATGTAACACAACTTGAGCAACAGGTGCCAAATACTACAGGTGGAGTACAGGTTTATTAACGTATTTTTAGTTCATTGAGGGGGAGGGGGGGATTTTAACACGGGGGAGTGTGTGGGGGATAAATGGCCAAAAAATGGAAGCGTGTCGAGAAGCCGGCTCCAACCCGCCGATTTCGGCATTTTAAATATGGTAATGAGGCTAGAGGCCTTGGATTTAACCTGCTTTGCAGGTTTAATTGTGGCCGGCCGGGTTTCCCGGGCCTCAAGGAACCCAGCAGCTGCAGCGAGGCGAGGTCAGCCTTAGGGAATAATTCTTGTGGGCCAGAAGGAGCAGGAGTGCTTCCTCCCCCCCAACCCGGAGTCGGAGATCATACCTACCTGGCCCTGTGGCCTCTTCTCCAGCGTTTCCCGCCCGACTTGAAGCCAAGCCTGTCAATCAGGCTGACTTCCTTGGGGGGAACTTATCAGTGACGTCAGATGCACACTGAAGTTAAAACTCCACGGCATGCGGGGAGACCCGGACATCCGGGTTTCCCACGTGCTACCGGGCGGAACAAAAAGTTAAAATTCCCCCCCAGATTTCTGTACAGGTACATAGGAGAAATAGAATATGCAGGACAAGACCTTTGTGATCCAAAGCTCAAACAATACCATACCATGCTGTCTGTCTTATATTCCTCAACCATTTCACTTGACAAAAAATTAACCAGCTACCTCCAGAATTTGCTGACATTATCCCCATCCACTATCTCTCTGGCAGTCTCTTCCACACATTCACCACCTTCAATGTGAAGCAATTAATTCTCACTGTTGAACTTCCATGCTCTCTACTTAAAGTATTTGTGCCTACATTACATAGTATTACATAGTATTTACAGCACAGAAACAGGCCATTCGACTCAACTGGTCCATGCCGGCGTTTATGCTCCATATGAGCCTCCACCCACCCGTCTTCATCTAACCCCATCAACGTATCCTTCTATTCCTTTCTCCCTCATGTGTTTATCTAGTTTCCCCTTAAATGCATCTATGCTATTCACCTCAACTACATGCTTCTGGCCCCCACTTACAACTGAGGCACAGTAGACTGCTGCAGGATGAACGAGTCATGATAACTGCCAGGGAATTTGGCGCAAACATGCATAATGTTCTTTCTGTGGTTACACACCAGCTGGATGTTAAGGGAGTGGAAGCCCTTGCGGTTCACAAATACAGCTGGGTTGTGATGGGGTGCCCTAATGGCCACATGTGTGCAGTCTACGACGTCCTGCACCCTTGGGAAGCCTGCCATATTTGCAAAGCCAACCACACGCGTGGTAACACTTGCTTCATCTGTGGAGAAGTGGATGTAATTGTGTGACTTTGCAAAGAGGGCATCTGTAACCTGCGTGATGCAACTGTGTGCGGCCGACTGGGAGATGCCGCTTATGTCTGCTGCTGATCCCTAGAAGGATCCTGAAGCAAAGAAGTTGAGTGCAGTGGTGACTTTGACAGCCACTGGTAAGGAGTGTCCACCCGCTCCTCTGGGCTGCAGGTGTTGGTGCAGCATTGTGCAGATGTCAGCGACTACCTCTCGCGAAAGTCTCAACCTCCTTTGGCACTGCTGATCACTCATGTTGAGGAAGCTCATCCTCGGCCTGTAAACCCTGTGTTGGGGGTACCTCCTGTGGCGCGGTGCAGCCCTGTGCTGACGCCCTCTGCCCTGTGCAGCATCAGGTGGCTGAGGAGAAGGTTGGCACTCCTATTGTTGTTGCTGCTGTTGTGCCTGGTTCTGCTGCTGCCGCCATGGCTGCTCTTCCTCCGATTCTGAGGACCAGGATGAGAGGGTATAAATGGTTCCCATTCTGCTGGTATATATCTTAGTTGAGGAATAGATGTTATAAGTGCTCAGTCAATGTGGGGAGAGGGTTTTCCAAGGAGGTCACAGTGCCTATGGATCTCAGCTTAAATACTTACAAGCTCAATAGATCTGCAAAATGTGTTCCAAAAACCTCAAAATGGAAAGTTCTGGCATCTGAAAGTGAACTCATGTTACAGGTCAGCTTTTATGCTGCAGGAACAGCTGTCAGGTATTCAGCGAGTTGCTGAACCCGGCACAATCAGCTGGCGTATTTGTCGCACGACGTGCAATCTGCTGAAAATGTTGCAAAATGGGAGAAGCCTCTTAAAATAGGATTATCCAGGCAGCTAACAAGCTGTTAACTGCCTTAAGTGGCTCTCCCGCCGCTTGGTATCAGGTCTGATTGGAACTCGCAGACCCGACACTTTGTAAAGTTTTGTGGAGGCGGGATGGCGGCAGATTCGCAACCCGCCGTCAATCATTTTGATTTTAACTCGGGACCCGCCCCCGCCCTCTGAGCGCCGGCAAAATCGCGGCCTTAGTCATAAACTCTTCCTTGCATGGAAATCTAGATTTGTCATATTGTTTCTGACTCCAACTAATTGTTTCCCAAGATCCCAAAACTGTGTATCTCCTTACATCTGTCAGTCATCCCAGGCCCCTTCCATCTACAAGGTTTTTAAAACCCAAGCTCGGTATTACCTAAAGACTTCCTGATTTATCTTGCTTCTTCTCATATTCTTCTCTACCTTGATGGTCCTGTACTGTGAACCTTGGCCTTTCATGTGTGTGTGTGTGCGCGCACACGCGTGCACACTGGAACTCAGAAACCGAGAAAATGCTGTAATATCATGGCAAGTCAGTCAGCACCTTTTTAGATCTTAAATTATCTTTGTTTTTAATTATCTTTGCTAAAAGCAGAAAATATTGAATTACACTGATTTAATGATTATAATTGCTAACATGTCACAGTAGTTCATTTCCAATGCACAATTATTAGGCAGTTTGCAGAGTATTTAACGCATTAACTCCCTCTTTGTGATTGGTGTATCTATTGATTCGCTCCCGTCTTTCCCTCTCTATTTTTCCAACCTTATTAAAACATTTATTTATTTTTCAGCCTTCTGTTCTGATGAAGGATGTACATCCAAAAATATCTTTTCTCTTTACAGATGCTGATTTACATGTTGTATATTTTCAGCATTTCTCCTTTTATTTCTTCTAGCATTTGCAGTTTTTCCTTAACAAGCCAGCATTCTTTGCAAGTAATGCACCCGCTGTATTTTACATCCTTGCCTCCTGCGATATTTCCAATGTGTACAGTGTAGCGTTCTGACTGGCATAAGGAACCTGTGAGTGTAATGATATAGTACGCACAAATATAGATGTTGCTTTACTTTAGTGGCAGTGTTTCATATCAATTCAAGTATGAGCCTTTATAAAAAGCCCCTTAAAAATCAGTATCTGATAATACATCAGTTAGGTATAGATAATATATCAGTTACAGAAAACTTTTTTTCATCCGGCACCGATGGGACCGACGTGGGGCCGGTTCATCAAAAATTCAGGATAAACAAAAGCTATAGTAAAGCAACAAACTCTGTTGCTTAGCAACAGGTTCAGAACAATGGCCACAAGTTCCAAGCGTCTCTGTAGCTTAGCAACAGCTGCAGCCACACCCTTGCACACCAACAGATCGAGGAAGGCAAGTAATAAAACTTACCTGAACCTACTCCCGAATTTTGCCGGTTAACCGAGATTTACGGTTATTTAGGTGCCAGTAAATCGAAAGTTTCCTGTAGCTAGAATTGGAGTAAGGAAGTCTCGTAGTGAGAGGGTTTGAGTACAGGAACAAGGACGTCTTGCTGCAGTTGTACAGTGCTTTGGTGAGACCATATCTTGAGTATTGTGTGCCGTTTTGGTCGCCTTATCTGAGGAAGGATGTTCTTGCCATGGAGGGAGGGATTCATGGAGGGGTTCACCAGGATACCTGGGATGGCAGGAATGACGTATGAGGAGAGATTGGGTCGATTGGGCTTATACTCACTGGAGTTTAGAAGAATGAGAGGGGATCTCATTGAAACTTATAAAATTCTAACAGGACTAGACAAGACTAGATGCAGGAAGGATGTTCCCAATGGTCGGGGAGGTCAGAACCAGGGGTCACAGTCTAAGGATAAGGGGTAAGCCATTTAGGACAGAGATGAGGAGGAATTTCTTCACCCAGAGAGTGGTGAACCTGTGGAATTCTCTACCACAGAAGGTAGTAGAGGCCAATTCATTAAATATATTCAAGAAGGAGTTGGATATATTTCTTAAGGCTAAAGGGATCAAGGGATATGGAGAGAAGGCAGGAACGGGGTACTGAATTCGGATGATCAGCCATGATCTCATTGAATGGCGGAGCAGGCTCGAGGGGCTGAATGGCCTACTCCTGCTCCTATCTTCTATGTTTCTATGTTTCCAAGGAGCTGCAGAATGTCATTATTTTAAGCCTTAATAAACCTTTTTGTGATTCATTTCTCATTCAAGGTTATATTTATTGAACCTGAAAACTAGTTCAGCATGAGAGCCCTACAGTGAATTGTAACTTCATCTGTTGGTTACTGTGGTCAGATTAATTCACTGTGTAAGTAATGGAGACCAACAGTTGAGGTTTCTTATCCCTCACCCGTAACAATTAACTTAAGCTACAGAAACATGGAACTGACCCTGTCCAGCAGAACCAAAGTTATTACAAAACAGCACATCAACTAACTTAAATAGTATGTCATGTTGATGGGTGGCTTTTTTGCAGTAACATTTTCTTCTGTGAAACGGTATATGTTATTTGTGAACAGGTGTCAGTACTTTACTTTATGAAACCCCAAGAAGCAGCTGAGACCCAAATCCGCTAACAGCCAATCAGACCTGTCATCCTAAGAAGCAAGATCAAGGCCCTCATCACCTTTCCAGCATGCTAAACAACTTTCCCAACCATACATGAAAGCTTGAACACAAGAATCTATCAATCATATCCTACAAGAATGATAAGAGTAATAGATGTGTGAAAATCTGATTAATTGACTGACGACTTTAGTTTTAGATGACAATAACTGAAGTTAAGAAGTGTGGGATCAAAATGGTATAACACATTTTTGAAGTCACAAAGTTCTTGCTGGAGTAGAGGTTTAATGTGCTTGTTGGCTCTGTTCTGTACATGCAGGGGATATAGTGCCATTTGGCGGTCAAGATAATTTACCAAAGGTTCCTGGGGTTTTAACCTAAGTTACTTCCATGTTCCATATGGCAGTTAGTTAAGAAAACCCAACCATCAACTGCCCAGACAACTGCCTTTCAATCTAAGCAATATGGTATGGAGAAGAGCTGGGTGGAGTTAAGTGGACTGGCTTGCGAGTAAGCCCTAATGTTGGTAGCACTGATGAACTGGAGGCAGCTGGTAAAGGAAGTTGCTGGATGGGTGGCAACTAGCTTTCTCTAAAACTAGCAGAAGACAGAAAAGTGAGATCTTGGTAGTGCCAAGGTTGCTGGAGTCAAAATAATGTTGGTAGGGCAATCGGAGTTTTTGACTTGCCTATTTTGTTACCACTCATAGCTCTAATGGTTGCTCTACAGCACGGTGGCATAGTACAGTCTAAAGATGTGCGGGTTAGGTTGATTGGCTATGATAAATTGACCCTTAGTGTTAGGGGGATTAAATACGTGGGGTTACGGGGATAGGGTGGGATATGTGTTGGTGTAGGGGTTACGGGGATCGGGTGGGATATGTGTCGGTGCAGGCTTGATGGGCCGAAATGGCCTCTATCTGCACTGTGGGGTTTCTGTGATTCTGTGTGATTCTGTGAGATGCCAGCACATACATCTCCACGGGTAGGGCAAATACAGCAAATACTATCTGCCCAACTGTTTCCAGTATCCTCTGACGAGCTCTGCATAAGAGTGCACGTTACCAAAGAGCAATAGGGCATCTGACCTGCTGCATGAAAACACCTGCTTTAAACATCAGTGACCTGATGACTATGTCCTTATTGCTCCCTGGCTGATGTTGCAGAGAACCCCCCAGTGGCTGCCTGCAATGATTCTGTGCCATAGAAGTTGAGGGTAGTGGTCAGTCACCCTCATAGCCACTGAGAGAGAGCTGTGCAGGCAGATGAGCCCGGCTGCAGGTCTTGCAATGCACATTAGCATCTTCAAAACAATGATAAAAATAAAACCCTTTCAAGTGTATTTTTATAGATATTATAGAGGAAGAGAGATTCAGGAGAGCAGTCAGAAGGAAGATAATAGACAACTCTTCCGATGGCTGGTGCTATTTCTGGGTTGACTGAAAGATTATCTACATCAATTCTGCTGCTGTTAAAATATTCTCAGAGCTCCTTTAGCCCAGAAGCTTCAAACAGAATCTTAAATCTAATGGATTTTTAAAAATGTGTAAAACCTGACTTGCACACTCAAGCATTCTTTTAAAATGTATTTGGGAAACTTTGCCTGATAATAGAAAGTTGAAAGTGGCAATTATGTTTCATGGAAAAGTCTTTGTTAAGCCAAGTCGTGAGCAAACAATAGGGAACTTTTTTGGGGATACTTAAAGGGATCGCTGGAGGCAGCCACCAAGAAGGGAAATAATTTTTTTTTTCAAACTTACCTTCACGTGGAACCAGGAGCAGCAGAAACGTCACACCACTACTCCGGGCCATTGTCTGCCTGCACTTGCTCCTGTTAAATAACTTTTAAAATGGTTAACATTAAACCATTGCTTACAATATAGACGTACACAACCACACTGCTACTCTACATTTACCAGACTAATGGGATTTTGTCTTTAAAGGATATGGAACCAAGGTGGGTAAATGGAGTTGAGATGCAGATCAGCCATGATCTAATTGAATGATGGAACAAGCTTGAGGGGCCAAATGGCCTAATCCTGTTCCTATGATGGAATTATCATCAATATTGATTTTGTCGTTAAAACTCAGTGGTCTAGGAATTGGTTTCAGCCTGTTTTCAGGCGCAGAATGGACAGAGCACTGGGAGTGCGTACCAGAAGGCAAAGGTCAGAGGCAGCTCCAGAACACCAATTTGCTCCAGCTGATTTGTTGGCAGCAGCCTCGGGTTGACCTGTGCGAGAGGTTGGGGGTTGTGGGGGAGGAGAACAGGAGGGTGGGGCGGGGCGAGTGCGGGCTGGCAATGGTGTAGTGATGTGGCAATCCTACTCCTCCTGGCTCCACATGACAATAAGTTTGAAAAAAAAATACTTGCCTTCTTGGTGGCGGCCTCCAGTGATCCCTTTAAGAACCGCTGATAGGTTGCAGGAGGAACCAATATACGGAGTGGAGCGGAATTGTCTACCATCCATGGGGAAGAGGACCTCCTTCCTGTTGTTCACCTGCTCTACTGACATTTCCACAGTTACATTGAAAAACCCTGGGGCCCTGCTGGAACTTGTGTTGTCCACAGACATCTTCCTGCAGCTCCACTGTGTTGCTTCTCTCCTTTGCCTTTTAAGAAAGCACCTCCCCTTTAAGCTACTGCAGCTCCTATTGTTGCGTCCGTGTATAATAAGACACAGACTGCGGAGAACGGTACAACAGGTGTTTACTCAACGTGGCTCACAGTGGAACTGATCTGTACAGATTACTACTCAGTGCTATATACAGGTGTGGTCACTGCCGGTACTGCAGTATACATGAGCTGTAAAAGATAGTTCCCCTTAAAGGTATATACATTACAATTCCTCCCCTTTTAGATTAACAGTACCATAACACTCATTTAACAATTAATTATCAAACTAATTACAATTAACACTTTTAACATGCAACATTAGCTGAAAATAGTCTATTTATATATTCAATCTTTGGGGAGGCTTCCTGATCCTTTCTGGATAGCGCCTTTCCCGAGTGTCTTGCTCTTGGTGCGGAGGCGATTCTGGCCCCCTGTCGTCGGTTGGTTCATCAGCTTCCGATGCTACTGTTTCTGGGGTAGATGCTGTAGTGTCCGTGTGTTGATAAAGACACTGAAGACAGGAGTTGGTTCATAGGTGTTTACTAAGCAAAGTCTGGGGGGGGTTCTAACAGATATACACAATATACAGGCTTATATAGCCCGAGTGGCAATTACCGGCATTACAGCACACCTGGGGCTCTTAAAGGCACATACACTACAATTCCCTTTTAGCTAACCAGTACATCATATTTTAAGTAATTATTAATTACATGTTATAAGAAAAATAATATACACATTGCTGTAGTTAATTAATTATAAGTCAGTCTCTCAGGAGGCTTCCTGACTCGGTCCGGATAACGCCTCGGGGGTGTAGTAGTTTCTGGTGGTGTAGTAGGTTCTTTTGGCAAGGCTGATTCGGCTTGAATGCCAGTGTCGGGTTCATCGGGTTCCAGTATCACCGGATCGGAGGTAGATATGGGTATCTCTACTTCATCGTTAGACGTATAGAGTTGTGGTGTAGGTTGTCCCTTTTCGGATGACTTTATGATTTGGTCAGCATGGCGCCTTATTATGCTTTCTCCGGTGTCCACGGTATACATCAGTGGTCCTAGTCGTGTACAGATAGTTCCAGGCTGCCATTTCTCGGTACGGTAGTCCCGGGCCAAAACTTGTTGACCTATCTGGAAGGTTCTAGTTGGCTTTCATTCATGCCTTGAAACTGTCGGTTCTCCACGTCCCTTCTGATGTTGGGCTTGACCAAATCCAGCCGGCATCTTAGGTTTCTATTGAAGAACATCATGGCGGGCGTTTGGTTGGTAACCATATGTGTTGCATTCCTGTATGCGAATAAGAAGTTATCCACCTTGGGCTGAAGTTTTATGTCTTCATTACCCATGGCCTTTATGGCCTTCTTGAAGGTCTGGACAAACCTTTCAGCCAATCCATTGGTGGTGGGATGGTATGGGGCGGACGTGTAGTGCTTAACCCCATTGTTTTTTAAGAACTTTCTGAATTCTTCGGACACAAATTGCGGTCCATTATCAGAACATATCTGTTCCGGCAGCCCATTCCTGGCAAATATGGTCCTTAATACTGTGATGGTTTTTTCCGTGGAGGTGGAGGACACCTTTATTACCTCCGGCCACTTGGAGTGTGCATCAACCGCGATTAAGAACATTGAGTCCATAAATGGACCAGCAAAGTCGATGTGCACCCTTTGCCAGGGAGATGAGGGCCACTCCCATGGATGTAGAGGGGCTTGTGGTGGAGCGTTTTGGACCTTCTGGCATCCTAGGCAGCTCTTGGTCATTTCTTCGATGTCTCCATCGATACCTGGCCACCATACAAACGCCCTAGCTAGGTTCTTCATTTTCACTCCACCCAGATGCCCCTCGTGAAGCTCCTTTAGCACTTTATCCTGGAGTTTGGGTGGAATCACCACTCTGGATCCACACATCAAGGTTCCTCGGCACATGACAGCTGTTCTCTTCTTTGCGAGAATGCTGGCAACAGTGGTTCGCCATGTGCTGGCCATCCCTTCACTGTTAAATCGTAGACCCGTGAGAGAGTCGGGTCATTTCTCGTCTCCCTTTCAATGGCAGAATTTGTTACTGGTAGACATTCCACTATGGTAGAGTGGAACATCTCTACTGGGTCTACTGTAGGTGCCTCTTCTACCGTTGGCAACGGTAGGCGCGATAAACCGTCAGCATTCTCATGCTGTTTTGATCCTTTGTATTCTATGTTGTATTGGTGTGCCCCTAGAAAAAGGGACCACCTCTGTAGCCTTTGCGCTGTCATAATGGGAACACCCTTTTTAGGGTTGAATATGGAGATGAGGGTTGATGTTCAGTCAACAAGGTAAATTTTTGTCCGTGTAGGTAATGGTTGAATTTCTTCACTCCCCATACCAGGCTGAGTGCTTCCCTGTCGATTTGGGCATAGTTACGCTCAGCTGAGTTTAATGAGCGTGACGCAAAAGCTATCGGCCGTTCTGAGCCATCAGGGAATTTATGGGATAATACTGCTCCTATGCTGTAAGGGGATGCATCGCACGCCAGTCTGATTGGCAGTGATGGGTTGTAATGAGCCAAAACTTCTTCGGATATGATTAAGTCTTTGCATTTATGGAAGGCACGTTTACAGTCTTCGTTCCATTTCCAAATCACTCCTGTTTGTAGAAGTTCATTAAGAGGGTGTAGAAGAGTTGATAAGTTCGGTAAAAATTTATGATAGTAATTTATTAATCCCAGGAACGACCTTAATTGTGAAACATTTTCAGGTGCTGGGGCTTTTATGACCGCTTCAATTTTTTCAGGTGACTTATGCAACCCTTTATTATTAATTATGTGGCCACAATATGATATCTGATTTTGGAAAAATTCGCGCTTGGGGCGATTTGCTCGTAGGCCCCGTTCTTTCAGCCTAGTGAGCACCTGCTCCAAATTGGCAAGGTGCTCGTTGTCGTTTTCTCCTGTTACAAGGATGTCGTCTAGGTAGCATTGAGTCCCCGGAATCCCTTGCAGGACTTGCTCCATAGCTCTTTGCCTGATAGCTGGAGCTGATGCTACTCCAAAAACCAGTCGATTGTACTGGTACAGGCCTTTGTGTGTGTTTATCATGAGATACTTTTTAGAGGTCTCCTCAACCTCCATCTGTAGATATGCCTGTGCCAAGTCAATTTTGGTGAAACGTTTCCCTCCGGATAGTGAGGCGAAAATATCTTCTATCCTCGGAAGAGGATACTGTACTGTGTGAAGGACCGGGTTTACAGTCACCTTGAAGTCTCCACAGATGCGAATTTTTCTCTCTTCTTCAGATTTATCATTATTCAATGCTTTTTTCATGACTGGAATGATGGGTGTTGCCCACTCGCTCCAATCTATTTTGGATAATACGCCTGCCTTTTCCAAATTCTCCAGCTCTGCCTCGACTGCTGGACGAATTGCGTATGGCACCGGTCTTGCCTTAAAAAATTTGGGAATTGCTGCATCTTCCACTTTTATTGAGGCGGTGATGCCTTTCAAGGTTCCTAGTTTCTCTTGAAACACTTCTTTGGCGTTGGCCAAGATGTCTTTTAATCGTTCAGGTATGATGTCATCATTGTTTTTTTTCTTACTGGTCACCGTCAGTGCCTGAATGGAGTGCCAGTCTAAACGTATCTTTCTGATCCATTCACGGCCCAACAACGGTGGACCACCATCTTGTAGAATGTATAAATACAACTTTTGTATTTCTTTGCCGTTGTATACAACAGGCACCCTTATTTTTCCTTTGGGGTATACTTTCTGCCCCGTATATGTTTTTAAGATAATGGATGTGTCTTTTAGAGGTATATGCGAAAATAGCCTCTCGTAATCCCGTCGATTTATTACGGTTAGAGCTGATCCTGTATCTAGCTCCATTTTAACTGGGGACCCTGCTATCGTGAGGGTAACCCAAATGGTTTGGTAATCATCTTTGGCAAGTACATTATGTAATTTGAGACAGCTTAGTCTCTTGTTTTCGGAGTCGCTATCGCTCTTTTGGTCTTCGGAGCTACTGTCTGTCATCATTTGTACCTTCCTGTACTTTCCTTTATTGATTTTTTTTTTTCTGTCTGTGGATTTATTTTGTCCAGATCGGCATACCCGTGCAATGTGTCCAATCTTTCCTCATTGCCTGCATGCTTTGTCCTTGAACCAGCAGTCCCTCTGGTTATGGGTGGATCTGCCGCAGCGATAACATCTTTCGAAACCCTGTGTCATTTCATGGGTGCCGAAGTCCTGTGTCTTTTGTTGTATCTCTGCAGCTCCTCTTGCTGCTGCTTTGTATGATACAGCCATACTGAAAGCTTTGTCCAATGTTAAATCTTTTTCAGAAAGCAGCCTTTTTTGTGTTCCTTCACTTAAGAGACCGCAAACGAATTTGTCTCGAAGATAATCTGATAGTCCTGCCCCGAATTGGCAGTACTTTGATAGCTTTCTTAATTCGGTTAGGTAATCAGCATTACTTTCATTCTTGTGTTGATTTCTCTTGAAGAATTTGAATCGTTCCGCTATCCGCAGCGGTGTTGGGTTTAAGTGCTCCTGCAGGGTGTCAACAATTTCTTTAAAATTCTTGTCCTTTGGTTTGGCTGGAGTGATTAAATTTCATAACAGCCCGTATGCCTTTGCGCCCATTAGGTTCAGCAGTACTGAAGCTTTTTTTTCATCTTCTATTCCATTTGCAGTGCAATATACCTCTACTCTTTCCACATATGTGGTCCAATCCTCTATTTCGCTATCAAAAGCATCAATATTGCCAGACTTAGGCATTTCAGAAAAGATATGGTGCTTCCCGCACTTTTCTTTCTTTTCTGCAGCAAAGATATGGCGCTTCCCGTGCTTTCCCGCCGCTGCTGCCGATGACAACGCTGTTTCCCGTGGTTTCCGTTCTTTTTAAAAAAAAAATTATTTACAGTTGGAGACTCGTTCCCGCCGGACTTTCTCTCCAGGTCTGAACGCTGACCTGCTTGCCGCGCCGGCCGTCTCCCGAGTGCTCCCTCCCAGTCCGTTATTGCTTGCCTCCGATTTCGCTGCCTGTCTCAGCTGTAGAGCCAGCCGTTGGAGCCCCAGCCTGACGCCCAGGAAGGACTAGCGCAGTACCTGCCACCAGCTTGGCCAGCTGGTGAAACCACAGCTTCTCTCACTTTCTTGAGTCTTCTGGACGCCCGAGGAATCGATGTCCTTGAGGTGCTGCCGAATTGCAGGCAAGTCCGCTTCCACTTCGTCGCCACTGTAGTGTCCGTGTGTTGATAAAGACACTGAAGACAGGAGTTGGTTCATAGGTGTTTACTAAGCAAAGTCTGGGGGGGGGTTCTAACGGATATACACAATATACAGGCTTATATAGCCCGAGTGGCAATTACCGGCATTACAGCACACCTGGGGCTCTTAAAGGCACATAAACTACAGATGCGACCTGTACGTCGGGTTCATCACCAGGTACGTATGGGCGAGGCATGGGGTTGACTTGTTCCTGTGACTCTAGGATCTGGTCAGCATGGCGTCTCACGATGCTCTCCCCAACGTCCACTGTGTATATTAGTGGGCCCTGCCGTGTGCATATCGTTCCTGGCTGCCATTTTTCTGTTCGGTAGTCACAGGCCAAGACTGGTTGCCCTACATTGAAGCTCCTTGTTGGCTTCTCATGGATGTGCTGGAATTGCTTACTCTCAACATCTCTTCGTACGTTTGGTCTGAGCAAATCCAGGTGAGATCTTAACCTTCGGTTAAAGAACATCATGGCTGGGGCCTGGTTGGTGACTGCATGTGTTGCATTCCGGTAGGCGAACAGGAAATTGTCCACCTTGTGCTGCAGTGGAATGTTGTCATTGTACATAGCCTTTATTGCCTTCTTAAAGGTTTGTACGAACCTCTCAGCCAATCCATTTGTGGCTGGATGATACGGGGCGGATGTGTAATGCCTTACCCCATTCTTTTTCAAGAACCTCCGGAACTCTTCGGACACAAGCTGTGGTCCGTTGTCGGAGCAAATCTGTTCTGGCAAGCCATTCCTGGCAAAAATGGTCCGTAGGACTGCAATAGTTTTCTTCGTGGTGGTGGAGGACATTTTGATGACCTCAGGCCATTTCGAGTGCGCATCCACGGCTATTAAAAACATTGAGTCCATGAATGGACCAGCAAAATCAATATGCACCTGTTGCCATGGAGATGAGGGCCACTCCCATGGGTGTAGAGGGGCCTGTGGTGGTGCATTTTGGACTTTCTGGCATCCTGAGCAGCTCTTGGTCAGGTCCTCGATTTGTTTATCGATTCCCGGCCACCACACATAAGCCCTGGCTAGGCTTTTCATTTTTACCCCTCCCAGATGACCCTCATGAAGCTCATTGAGCACTCTGTCCCTTAACTTGGGTGGAATTACCACTCGGGATCCACACATCAAGGTCCCCCGGCACACTGACAGCTGTTCTCTCCTTGTCGAGAATGCTGGCAACAGTGAGTCGCCATGTGCTGGCCATCCCTTCACCGTCAAATCATATACCCGAGACAGTGTTGGGTCATTTCGGGTTTCCTTTTCGATACAAGCGTTAGTTACCGGTAGGTATTCAACTATAGTCGAATGGAATATTTCGACAGGATCCACTGGGTGCTTCCTCCGCAGTAGGCAGTGGCAGGCGTGATAGCCCATCAGCATTTCCATGCTGTTTCGTGCCCTTATATTCAATCTCATAGTGGTGCGCCCCTAGAAAAAGTGACCATCTTTGTAGTCGTTGCGCAGTCATCACCGGAACGCCCTTCTTTGGATTAAAAATGGAGACAAGAGGCTGATGATCAGTCAGCAAGGTGAATTTCTGCCCGTGCAGATAGTGATTGAACTTTTTCACTCCCCACACTAGGCTGAGGGCCTCCCTGTCAATCTGGGCGTAGTTACGCTCGGCTGAGGTTAGTGATCGTGACGCAAAGGCTATTGGCCTCTCTGAGCCGTCCGAGAATTTGTGCGACAGCACCGCTCCAATGCCGTAGGGTGACGCATCACATGCCAACCGAATTGGTAATGCCGGGTTGTAATGGGCCAATACCTCTTTCGATGTGATTAGTGTTTTGCTCTTCTGGAAAGCTCGTCTACATTCGTCACTCCACTTCCATGGCACCCCAGTTTGCAGTAGGGTGTTCAGTGGGTGTAGTACTGTAGACAAATTTGGCAAGAACTTATGGTAGTAGTTTACCAGCCCGAGGAACGACCTCAGTTGTGACACATTTTCCGGTGCTGGAGCCTTGACTATTGCCTCAATCTTCTCTGGGGACTTATGTAACCCCTCTTTATCGATAACGTGGCCACAATACGAGATCTGTTTTCTAAAAAACTCGCATTGGGGCGGTTAGCTCGGAGCCCATATTCCTGCAATCTAGTGAGCACCTGCTCCAGGTTGGCGAGGTGATCACTGTCATTTTCGCCCGTGACCAGGATGTCGTCCAAATAACACTGGGTCCCTGGGATCCCTTGCAGGACTTGTTCCATTGCCCTCTGCCAAATAGCCGGAGCTGATGCTACCCCGAATACCAGCCGGTTGTATTGGTAGAGACCTTTATGGGTGTTGATTGTGAGGTATTTTTTTGATGCTTCTTCTACCTCCATTTGCAGATACGCCTGGGCCAGATCAATCTTAGTGAAGTGTTTCCCTCCAGATAGCGAGGCGAAAATATCTTCAATCCGCGGAAGTGGATATTGTACGGTGTGAAGGACCGGGTTCACTGTTACCTTAAAGTCCCCACAGATGCGAACCTTCCTTGGTTCCCCAGGCGTGCTGCTCAACGACTTTTTCATCACAGGGACGATGGGTGTAGCCCACTCGCTCCAGCCTACCTTGGATAGTACACCTGAACGTCCCAGACTCTCCAGCTCTGCTTCGACGGCTGGGCGGATTGCATAAGGTACCGGTCTGGCCTTAAAAAATTTTGGGCTTGCGTTTTCTTCAATTTTAATCGTCGCTGTCATGCCTTTTAGTGTTCCGAGTCCTTGCTGGAACACTTCTTTCGCGTCAGTTAGGATCTTTGACAGTCGCCCAGGTGTGACGTCGTCATCCTTTTTGTCAGCCACAGTCAGTGCCTGTATGGAATGCCAATCCAGTTGTATTTTCCGGATCCATTCACGTCCCAGTAATGGTGGTCCTCCATCTTGCAATACATACAGGTCTAGTTTTGGTGTTTCCTTACCGTTATATATAACGGTCACCCTTATTTTTCCTTTGAGGTAGACTTTTTGCCCCGTGTACGTCTTCAAAATAATTTTTGTGTCTCTCAAGGGTATGTGTGAGAATAGCCGCTCGTAGTCCCGTCGGTTTATGACTGTTAGGGCTGATCCTGTGTCCAATTCCATCTTTACCTGGACTCCTGCTATCTTGAGAGTGACCCAAATGGTTCGGTGATCCTCCGTTGTGATCACATTATGTAGTTTCAGACAACTCAGTTCCCTGCTTTCGGAGTCGTTATCACTCTTTTGTTTGTCTGAACTATTCTCCGTCATCTTATGTACCTTCTTGTACTTTCCTTTGGTAGGTTTCTTATTGCTGGTTTTCTTTCCCGACCTGCAGACTCGTGCTATGTGTCCTACTTTTCCACACTGTCTGCACACTTTGTCTTTGAACCAGCAATCATTCTGGTCGTGTGTTGTTCTGCCGCAGCGATAGCACTTCCCTGTTCCATATGACATTTCGTTTGTGCCATATTCTTGCGGTCTCTGTTGTATCTCTGCAGCGCCTCGTGCTGCTGCTTCATATGATACCGCAATGCTGAAAGCCTTTTCCAGCGTAAGGTCCTTTTCAGATAAAAGCCGTTTCTGGGTTCCTTCACTTTGAAGCCCACACACAAACTTGTCCCTTAAGGTATCTGCCAGTCCCGCTCCAAACTGGCAGTGTTTCGATAGTTTGCGCAGTTCTGTTAAATAATCAGCATTGCTTTCATCCTTATGCTGGTTCCGTTTGTGAAACTTGAATCTTTCTGCTATCAGCAGCGGTGTGGGGTTTAAATGTTCCTTTAGTATCGTTACTGTCTTCAAAACTCTTTTCCATTGGCTTCGTTGGGGTTACTAGATTTCGTAATAAACCATACGTCTTTGCACCCATTAAATTTAACAATACCGACGCTTTCTTGTCATCTGACACCTCATTTGCCTTGCAGTACACCTCTATTCGTTCGACATATGTAGTCCAATCTTCGACTTCATTGTCAAATGCGGTGATACTGCCACTCTTCGGCATTTTGGGTGTGGTTTAAAATGGCGTCTCCCAATGGCTTAAAGTGGCGTCTCCCGTGCTTTCCTTCCTCCTCCGCTGCTGCCAACGCCGTTCTCGGCGGTCCTCATGGCAATGGCGGCGCCCTGTAGGTTTTGCGCGCTTCTCCTGCGCTGCTGCCAACGCCGCTCTCGGAGGTCCTCGTGGCAATGGCGGCGCCTCGCGGGTTTCTGTGCGTCTCTCTCTCCCTCTCTCCGACGCTGCTCGGCCCCTGAACACCGGCTGCGCCCTGTGCGCTCTGCCGTCTGTCTCTCTCCCCCGTCGACGCTGCTCGGCCCTTTGCTGTGCCGCTCGGTCGGGCTCTAGCCCGCCGCTGTCCGGGAAGGGTCTGCGCACTCCCTGTTGCCAGCCCGTTTCGCTGGACCACCTCGACTGGAAAGCCAAGCCTGGCTCTCGACAGCCTCCCCCGCAATTCTCGAGTCTCTGCTGGATGACTGGGCGGTTGCCCGTGGTCGACGCCCGAGTCTCTGGCCTTGAGCTCCAATCCACTGATCTCCAGGAACGAATCCCCGGGAGGTGATGCAGAGTTGCAGGTAGGTTCGAACTTGCCTCGTCGCCAATGTTGCGTCCGTGTATAATAAGACACAGACTGCGGAGAACGGTACAACAGGTGTTTACTCAACGTGGCTCACAGTGGAACTGATCTGTACAGATTACTACTCAGTGCTATATACAGGTGTGGTCACTGCCGATACTGCAGTATGCATGAGCTGTAAAAGATAGTTCCCCTTAAAGGTATATACATTACACCTATAGCGTCCGATTTCTCACCTCCTAATCAGTGAGCTGCCTGTGGGGCATTGTGCTAATGAGCGGTGCCCCAGAAACTAGGAGGGGTATCTCATGGACTGCTCTAGCTGGCCCGCCGACTCCTCTGGCTGGCCCGCTCACCTCAACCTGTTTACCACAGGGAAAAGCAAAATTGTCCCATAGAGTGTAGATTAATGTTTGGAGATTACTATTGGGCTGACAGTTGCCATCTCTTGGCAAGTGCATCCTATACAATGGAGTTCACTTCATGTGGTTTTTGTGAGGCATGGCTCTCATGTTTGCAGTACACACACCTACATTGTGAGGCTGTTTAAGAAACTCATCTTAACTGGACCAGCCACATAAATACTGTGGCAACAAGAGCAGGTCAGAGGCTGGGTATTCTGTGGTGAGTGTCTCACCTCCTGATCCCCCAGAGCCTTTCCACCATCTATAAGTCAGGAGTGTGATGGAATACTCTCCACTTGCCTGGATGAGTGCAGCTCCAACAACACTCAAGAAGCTCGACACCGTCCAAGACAAAGCAGCCCACTTGATTGGCACCCCATCCACCACCATAAACATTCACTCCCTCCACCACCGGCGTACTGTGGCTGCAGTGTGTACCATCTACAAGATGCACTGCAGCAACTCACTAAGGCTTCTTCGGCAGCCCCTCCCAAACCCGCGACCTCTACCACCTAGAAGGACAAGGGCAGCAGGCGCATGGGAACACCACCACCTCCAAGTTCTACTCCAAGTCACACACCATTCTGACTTAGAGGTATATCACCGATCCTTCGTCGTCACTGGGTCAAATTCCTGGAACTCACTCCCTAACAGCACTATGGGAGTACCTTTACCACCACCACCTTCTCAAGGGCAACTAGGGATGGGCAATAAATGCTGGCCTTGCCAGTAATGCACATATCCCATGAACGAAAGAAAAAATCTCCTGCTTGTTAAAATGCTAAATTATGATCATCATGGCTGAGGAGGCCATCAGAGCCAAGCTAAATGCCTTAAAATTCTGAACAGAGGGTATCTTGAAGCTGCTGACAGGAGATTGTTGTATTCTGTTCCATTTGGGTGTCATGCAGCTTGCATCAAGAATTCCTCCACTGTATGGCCTAATGGATAACATCTGGAAATCCCACCCCTCTTCCTTGTGAGGAAAGCTCAACAGAATCTGTACTTTTTTCTCCTAATTTACTCTCTCCTCTTCTCTTCCTTCCCATCCTCTCTTCTCCTCAAGGGTCATGACTCATGATGGAGTATGGTTCTACTGATGTTGACAACTCTCTGAGTGGCCATTTTTTGTGTGTGAACATTGGCCATGAGTGTTAGTAGGCTGCTCAACCATAGGAGACCATCGCAGCCAAGCCTCATTCTTTCCTTATACGTGCAGACAAGCCAGAAGGGTCACAGTTGGTCATCGGTCAGGATCAGGAACCCTGACTTATTTTTCCTTTCCCGAGTGACCACTTGTGGTGTCGCCCATCTGAGCTCTGCTAACTTAACACAGACGTATCATTCCTGGGACCTTCCTGGTTAGTATGACTCAGTGGCAAACTTGTTCAAAGAGCCACAAAGCTTTTTTACCCCGCAACATTGAACACTAAAAAATATGATTGTTTATTTTACCCCAGAAAACATAAAGTACTGAACTGAAATACCATCAAATAAATCAGTTGAAGAAATGTACTTCCATTTATTAGTCTGGCTTGTCAGTATGTCTGTAATTTTTATCTTCTGTAATAAGCTAGACATTCTGTTATCTTATGAACTGAGCATAAAGGTTAATTAATGTTCCAGAATTATTTCAGCTTCCATTGCTCCTCGCTGTCCTGGTCTGTCATGTCACAGTAAAATTGCTGCAGTTCTCTTACACATCATGCATTAATGGATTACATTAGACATCTTCTCACATTCCTTCGTGGAGTCCCTGTCTGCTAAATAGCACAGTAAATTGCACCTCTAATGAGGTTCAGAGCCAATGTAGAAGGTTTAGCAAACAGGATTGTACGTGGCAGATACAATTATTGTTAACCCTGCAAACAACACTCCTCCTTTATCCAGGGTCAGGACCAGCGGTATGGGCTGTAGTTAGTGTTATATGAGCATTAAAATGTCCCCTGTAATTAATTTTTGTGCACGGTCCCTTTTAACTGCCTGCGCGGCCCATTCAAATTATCATGCATGCGCGGTTATTTCCATTGAAAAGACGGTCAGCGGCCTGCGCGGGACCTCCAGACTGCTGTGTGGTCGCGCAGTTTAGTGGGAATGTTGACGGGCACACAGCATTTAATTGATTACTGCCTTATATGCCTCAATGGCACAGGAACAATGATGATGATAATGATCACGTTTTTACCATGAGATGCATCAAACACTTGCTTACCTTTGTGAGGGGATTGGATTAAGTCTTAAATTAAATAATATTGCTTTATGGACCAACATATTCAGTTACCAGGCACAAGAGTGCCGACTGAAGAGTTTTGAAAAGCAAAAGGTGGATTTAAAGGATTGGAGATAGTTTAGAAATGGACTGAAGGGATTGAAGATTTGAAAAGTAAAAAGTATTGGAAGAAAGTTGATGAGTGAAGAGATGGGACTGGAGTGCATGTGGATTAACAAATTAAGAAAGACTTTGATTAATATCTATCTATATATATAAATCGGTACTTCTGTCTTTCTGTCTATCTGTCTGTCTGTCTGTCATTGCGTGTGCGTTGCGGGTATGCACTCGAAAGTTACAGGGCGTACCTACGCGCGCGTTACCTCCAAAGAAAGCTTACGCTTCCGAGACGGTTTTAAGCGTATTTACGTTTCGGCCGGGCTAAAATTGCGCCCGCGGTATCCCAAAAACCTTCAACATTCCGCTCATTAGCATCTCATTATCCGCTCATTAGCGACAGAGTGACCTCGAGCTCGACCAATCGTACGCCGGGTTGCTGGCGTGTGCCGCCGGGCCAATCGGTGCGCGTGTGGCCAGGCTTTATCGTTCTGAACCGAGGTGAGTCGCCGCCATCTTGATTCCAAACTTTTCCTTTCTTTTTCCCGCTTTCTGCGTCTTAAAAAAAAACGTTGCTTTTAAAACACATATTGTTTTTTAAAAAAATGATTTAGAAAGTAATTAACTTATCTAATCTCATTAATGTTCCTACCTTTCCCCGTTTTTCCAGGTAGGCCTAGAAGCCTCGGCGTCTCCTCCGCACCCACGCCCGAGCTAGGCACCTCCCGGCCCCACTCGAAGGCTGGAGGGCCGAGCCTCAGCCCAGCGCCGCTAGGGTGCGCGCGCAGCAGGAGCTGAGACGTCTCTCTCTGCCGGGGCTTGCTGAGCGTCCAGCGTTACCCTGGCAACGGGCGCAATCGGCGGTCTTCACCTCGGGGGGGAGGGGGGGGCGGCCGCGACCCTCGGGGGGGGGGCCGCGACCCTCGGGGGGGGGGCCCGCGACCCTCGGGGGGGGGGCCTGCGCGCGCAGCAGGAGCAGCTGAGACACGGCGTCTCTCTCTCTGGCTTGGTCAGCGTCACGGTTGCCCTGGCAACCGGGCCCGCCGGCCGAGAGAGACGCCGCGTCTCAGCTCCTGCTGCGCGCGCAATCGGCGGTCTTCACCTCCGGGGGGGCGCGACCCTCGGGGGGGGGGGGGCGCGACCCTCGGGGGGGGGGCGCCCGCCGCCCTCCCTCCCCTCCCTTCCCCCCGCCCTCCCTCCCCCCCTGCCCTCCCTTCCCCCCCTCCCTCCCTTCCTCCCCCCCGCCCTCCCTCCCCCCTCCCTCCCTTCCTCCCCCCCGCCCTCCCTTCCCCTCCCTCCCCTCCCCCCCGCCCTCCCTTCCCCTCCCCTGCCCTCCCTTCCCCCCCTCCCTCCCTTCCTTCCCCCCTCCCCTCCCCCCGCCCTCCCTTCCCCGCCCTCCCCCTCCCTCCCTTCCCCGCCCTCCCCCTCCCCTCCCCCCCCGCCCTCCCTTCCCCTCCCCCTCCCCTCCCCCCTCCCCTCCCTCTCTTCCCCCCACCCCTCCCCTCCCTCTCTTCCCCCCAGTCGCTCTCTCTTCCCCCCAGTCGCTCTCTCTCTTCCCCCCAGTCGCTCTCTCTCTCTCTCTCTTCCAACAACAACATGCCCTCGAAAAAGCCTCGGCACCGCCGGGCACTTCAGCTAGTATAAGTATAAGATAGAGGTGATTGACTGCTGTGTGGAATTAGAGGATATCTGAGCTGCTGGAACCATGGAAGTGTCTTGTCAAGGAAGCCTCGGACATAGAAGATGTGATTCGCATCAAGTGTTGTTTGAGAAATTATGGCCGGAATTTTCCGACTGCCGAGCGTGCAGGTTTGGAGGCAGATCGGCAGTAAAAGTCGTATTAAAAGGGAGCACGTCGGGAACCTGCCGTCATCCCGCCTCCTCACACCTTTAACTCAGGCGCGTTTGCCAGCGTGGCACGGACCCAAACAGCAGAGGCGGGCGACCTAATTAAGCTCATTAAAACCTTGTTGCCAGACCCTTAACAGTGTTTTGAACCAGACCTTTTGAATTTCACTGGATGACCATGGGAATCACGCAGCTCAGGAACCATGTCTGTCAACCTGAGGCGGAAGCTCAGTGGCCATTGTGCGAGGTCATTAATGCAGAGCATCGAAATCCAAATAAATACTCCCACATTACACCTCATTACTTGCCTAAGGGAAAGGTTCTTGCTGACTCCATTTTGAGCACAGATTTAGGTGTCTAGAGTTTGCAAGTCTTTTCTGCAACCTCGGAAACCACTCTCACCTCATTGCTACTATCACAACATTGACAGGTTGCTTCTCTGATCTCTACTTGACCTGCTTTCTATTACATCAGCATGGGTGCCGCTTATACTGTCTCACCTTGGTCCTCAGAATCGGACCAGGATGAGCCCCAACACCAGCAGCAGCAGGCACACCAGCAACAGCCGCAGCAACAACAACAGCAGCCTTCTCCTCAACGACCTTATGCTCCACAGGACAGATGGCACCAGCACAGGGCTTCACCACACTGGAGGCGATACCCCCAACACAGGGTATACAGGCAGAGGATGAGCTTCCTCAATATGACTGAGCCGCAGTGCCAAAGGAGGCTCAGGCAATCGCGCAAGGTCATCGCAGACATTTGCAGCTTGCTGGAGCAAGACCTGCAGCTCAGAGGACTTGGTGGACACGCCTTACCCGTGGCTGTCAAAGTCACCGCCATCCTCAACTTCTTCGCCTCAGGCTCCTTCCAGGGATCTGCAGCAGATATGTGCGGCAACTCGCAGTCGGCCGCCCATAGATGCATCACACAGGTCACCAATGCCATGCTTGACAAGTCAGCCAATTATGTCAACTTTGCCACTGATGAAGCCAGTGTTACTGAGTGGGCGCTTGGCTTTGCCACTCTGGCTGGCTTCCCACGTATGCAGGGCATCATCGACTGCACACATCTGGCCATCAGGGCACCCCCACATCACCCAGAAGTGTTTGTGAACCACAAGGGCTTCCACTCCCTCAATCTGCAGCTCATCTGCAACCATAGGAAGATCATTATGCATGTGTGCACCAAATTCCCTGGCAGCTGTCATGACTCTATTGTCCAGCGCCAGTCCACCCCCCCCTCAGCTCTTCGCACTGCCAAACACACTTACCAGCTGGCTGCTTGGAGATAAGGGCTATCCACTGAAGACAAGGGCTATCCACTGAAGACATGGCTCATGACACCCTTGAGGCGGCCAAGTACTGAGGCAGAGGAGTGCTATAATGAAAGCCAAATGTCCACCAGATGTGTCATAGAGCAAACAATAGGCATGCTGAAGATGTGCTTCAAATGCCTTGAAAGATCTGGAGGAACCCTTCAGTACGCACCAGCCAGGGAATCAGTAGAATCGTCATCGTCTGCTACACACTGCACAACACAGCGCAGCAACGAGGATTAGCGCTGCATGAGGAGCAAGGCAGAGAGCACACAACCTCTTCAGAGGAGGAGCATCAGCTGGAAGACGAGGAGGAGGAGTAGGAGGAACATAAGGTCCAGATGCCAGCAGCACCGGAGCACATTGCTGCCTGGGAGGCCAGATTTACTTAACTTCCTGCATTACACCCATATGGCTGCCACATGCTGTGCCAGGTTCCCCCCCCCCCCAAAAACACCGACAATGACCAAGCCATTCCTTTCACACTGACCACCGTTTCTGGAGGTAACGTTATGTCTCACCATTCATTCCAACTCACTAAGCCACTTCCAAAAATAGGCATGACCGGAAAGTGGTGAGAAGAAATAGTTTTATATGTGTCATAACATTAACGGAACCTTAACAATAACACTTTTTTAAACACCCATGTGCTTACCCTGGTGCATCTACATCTGTTTCATTTTTTGTTTAAGCGTGCTTCTACAAGGTGCAACTCCTGTGGCTTCAGCAGAGGTAGAGGCAGCCTGCTCAATTCCCTGCTGCGACTGCGTAGACACTTTTGGCAGACATCCTCTGAGTTTTGGAGCCAGTGATGGCCCTGCCAATGTCTGCTTCTCCTGCGACTGTGCAGGGGCAGACTCGGCTATCGCGATCTGAGGAGGTATCTGGGGCTCTGACTGAGGGGGGGGCAACGGGGGGAGAAGTGTGAGCACTTTGAGAGGAGCCCCCATTTCCATGTCCCCTCTCACCATCATCCCTCTCATGGGCCACCCGCACTTCCCTGCTAGCAAGGAGCTGGAGAGCACCTTGCTGCACATCAGTGGGGCCATGAAGACCCAAATCTATGTTTACATCCCTCCTAGAGAGGGGGTCTATGAGCCTCTGCCATCTGTTGTCCATAGATAGCATCTGCTCATGTGAGTGGCGCATTAGCTGCTCCATGCAGGTGGCCATCCTTTCCATGGAAGCGCATACCATCCCCAGTGCCTGTAACACGGTGGTGCTCATGTTGGAGATGGACTCCTCCATTCTCTGCACATTTGAAGACATCGTAGCCGCAAAGCCTGTCAGAGCCTCCTGCACTTCTTCCTGCACCTCCAGGATCACCCTCTTTCTCTGCATGCAACTGAGCAGAGATGGGTGTAACATTTGCATATTGAATTATCATTGGCCCGCAGGCATCTGTAAGGACTGCTATTGTTTAGAAGACCCAGGGGTCCTGACTCCATCTTGTCCACACGGTGCTGTATGGATTGAGAAAGCTTACAGACCTGATGCTTCATTAAAGAGTTTAAATTGTAATATTCCGTTGTCCTGCAATTTATTATTTTTGTACAAAGTGTGCAAAACAAAACATGGTATCAGAACAGGGATTTGAAATGGACATTGTTGGAGCTCCCTTACCTCGAATGAATTGGGGATCTTTGAACTTACATAGAGAATGGTGCAAGTTCAAACAACACGTGGAATTGATGTTCTCGGCTCCACTGAAAAGCAAAGGGGAGGAAGAAAGATGCAGCTACCTACTCTTGTGGATCGGAGAAAAAGGGAGAGACATTTTTAACACATGGTCTCTCACCGCAGATGAAGCAAAGGTACTGAAAAGTTATTTTGACTGTTTTGAAGCATATGTGATGCCCAAGACAAATACGATATTCGCTAGGTACAAGTTTCAGGAGAAAGTACAAGGAGCTAGTGATTCGTTTGAACAGTTCGTGACTGAGTTAAAACTGCTGGTAAAAGACTGTGTATATGCCGATAAAGATGAGATGGTCAGAGACCGCATCGTGTTTGGAATACATTCAGCTAAAGTGAGAGAGAAACTTTTGAATATTGGGTCCGGGCTAACGCTGGACAAAGCTATAGACATAGCTAGATTGCACGAGATAGCCCAAGCACAGTTGAAAACTATAACCGGCGCCACGAACAGCTCGAGTGAACAGACAGTGCATGCAGTTAATAGATACACACCAAAGAACACTGCCCAGAGAGCGTGTTTCAGAACAGAAAGAACAGCGAGAGTTCTAAAAATGGGCGACACAGACATAAAACGCTTCAAAAACTGTGGATATTGTGGAAACAACTGGCATGGAGAAAAGGAGTACTGCCCTGCCAAAGGAAGGCAATGTACTAAATGTGGTAAATGGAACCACTTTGCTAAAGTTTGCAGGACTGCTTTTGGAAAAACAGTACCCACAGTGACAGCCAAATGCCAGATAGAGAGCCAAATGCAAAGGAACTGTTTATTGATTCTGTGTCACAGAAAAAACAGATTTCAGAGACTGAGCAAGCTTTTGCCGATATTGAGATAGGAAAACAGGGCAAAGAGCTTAAGTTTAAACTAGACACTGGATCTCAGGTTAATGCAATTCCTCTGAGTGAGTATCACAGCTTGAAGGATGAGTGTGAGCTACAGCCCACCTCATGCAGACTGACCGGCTATGGGGGTGAGCAGCTCAATGTAAAAGGCACATGCGTGATGAAATGCAAGTACAAAGAAAGCGACATGAAGTTGAACTTTTACATTGTTGATACTCAAGCACCTCCAGTGCTAGGTCTAAAGGCATGTTTAGACATGGACCTCATCAAGCCAGTGCTATCATTGACAGCATCAGTTGAGAAGCAGACAGTCATGGAGGAGTTTGCTGACGTTTTCAAAGGAATCGGACTAGTCCCAGGTGAATGCACTATTCACCTTGACCCAGCAGCAACCCCTGTGGTTTGCCCACCGAGAAGGATACCCCTTGCTCTACGTAGTCGCCTGAAGGAGGAGCTGCAGAGCATGGAGAATACAGAAATCATCGTCCGGGAAACAGAACCGACAGAGTGGGTCAACGCGTTAGTAGTGGTCGAGAAACCACGTACAGGCAAGCTCAGAGTCTGTCTCAACCCCAGAGATATGAACAAGGCTATCAAACGTCCTCACTACCCTCTACCAACGCTAGATGACATCACACCCAAGCTAGTGGGAGCACGTTACTTCAGTGTAATGGACGCACGATCAGGATACTGGACTATCAAGCTCACGGAAGAGTCATCTAAGCTAACAATGTTCAACACACCATTTGGACGCTACCGATTTCTGCGTTTACCATTTGGTCTTATCTCAGCTCAGGATGAATTCCAGCGGAAGATCGACGAAACCTATGAAGGCCTCGACGGAGTAGTCGCAATCGTAGACGACATCCTCATCTATGGCAGGAATAGAGAGGAACATGACAGGAACCTCCGTGCAATGCTACAAAGATCATGGGAGAAAGGTATCCGGCTCAACCCCGAGAAAAGCATAATCGGATCCACCGAGATCAGTTATTTCGGGCGTCGCCTCTCAACTGATGGCATTAAGCCGGATCCAGAGAAAATCTCCGCCATCAAGAAGATGGAGCCGCCGAAGAACCGCGCAGAGCTAGAGACAGTACTAGGCATGGTTAACTACTTAGCCAAGTTTGCCCCGAGCCTCTCCGAAATCAACGCACCCATGCGTCAGTTGCTCAAACAATCCAATGAGTTCCTGTGGGACAAACAACATGACACAGCATTTCAGAAAATGAAAGACCAATCACCAGAGAACCAGGACCAGTTCTTGCCTACTTCGACCCCAACAAAGAGCTCAGACTACAAGTGGACGTATCAAAGTACGGACTAGGCGCTGTATTACTGCAAGAAGGAAAGCCCATCGGCTACGCTTCCAGATCTCTCTCAGACAGTGAAATAAACTATGCTCAAATCAAGGAAGAGCTATATGCAATTCTGTTTGGATGTAAGCGTTTCCGCCAGTACGTCTATGGCCGACAAGTCATTGTGGAATCTGACCACAAGCCCCTCGAGTCAATCATGAGGAAACCGCTAGCCGCAGCCCCACCAAGGCTACAGAGAATGATCCTTCAGCTACAGAAGTACGACTTCACAATCATTCACCGTCCAGGCAAAGACATTCCTGTCGCAGACACGCTCTCCAGAAAGTCTCTTAGCTACCAGGACAGCAGCCTCAGTGAAGGCATGGCTGTGCAGGTGCACATGGTGTACAACAGCTTACCTGTGAGTGACTTAAAACTGAAGGAGATCCAAGCAGGAACAGAGAAAGATGCACAACTCACACTGCTGAGCAAAGTCATACATGAAGGATGGCCTGAGGAAAGGAGGAAATGCCCTCAGAGCATATCTGAATTCTGGAACCACAGAGACGAACTGTCACAAATCAACGGAATCATCTTCAAAGGGGAGAAAATCATCATTCCTACCAGTCTCAGAGAAGAGATGTTGACAAAAATTCATGCTGGACATATGAGCATGGAAAATGCAAACAAAGAGCACGTGACATTATGTTTTGGCCCGGAATGTGCAAACACATTGAGGACATTGTCGAAAAATGTCCCATTTGTCTAGAACGCCGCCCATCAAATGTCAAAGAGCCCATGATACCTCACCGTATCCCAGACAGGCCCTGGCAGGTCGTGGCAATGGATCTGTTCACATGGAACAATAAGGACTACATAGTGACTGTTGATTACTACAGCAGATTTTGGACAAGCTTCACAGCACCACATCTGCAGCTGTGATCCACAAGCTAAAGGCAGCCTTTGCCAGGCATGGCATGGTAGAGACTTTAGTCTCAGACAATGGCCCCCAATACAAATCAAAAGAGTTCGAGTCGTTTGCCAAGGCATGGGATTTCACACATGTCACATCAAGCCCACATTACCCTCAAAGTAATGGCCTTGCTGAAAAACTGTCCAGATTGCAAAAATACTCATGGACAAAGCCAAAGCGGACAAAAGAGACCTCTACATCAGTCTCCTTGAGTACCGTAACACTCCGGTTGACAACTTCAAGTCACCAGCGCAGCTGTTGATGAGCCGCAGACTTCGCTCAATCCTTCCAAGCACCAACCAGCAGCTGCAGCCAGAGGTCGTCAGTTGCAAGCAAGTGCATGCAAAACGTGTACAGAGACAGCAACACCAAAAGAGATACTATGACAGGTCAGCTAGACTACTGCCGCTGCTGCACAATGGAGAATCCGTCAGAATCCAGGAGCATGACTACTGGAAGCCAGCAGTCATCATCCAGCCAGCTAACACTGAGCGATCGTATCACGTCCGCACCCCAGAAGGACAGGTGTACCGCCACAATCGCAGGCACCTCCTGAACACCAAGGAACAACACCGTCATTCCGATGAGAGGATCAGTTCAACAGAGTGTGATGAACAGAGCAATACACAAAACACATCATACTTACCTGAACCTAAACCTGAACCGGAATTGTTGACCGATTCAGGAGCATGCTCAGTTCCATACCGCACAAGGTCGGGACGAGAGGTCAAGCCTAGAGTTATCCTTGACTTGTGAACTGTCAAAGGGTGTAGGCGGATTGCTGCCCTAAAAAAAAAACTGTACATCGTTATTGAAACGTTGAGATGTTTTCAGCGCTAGTTAAATGCTGAGTTTACTTATATGTTTATGCTACCTAGAACATTATGTAGAAGAAAGGTTTAAAAGTAATGCATAACATTTTTCTTTTACAAGAAAGGGGATGTAACATTTGCATATTGAATTATCATTGGCCCGCAGGCATCTGTAAGGAATACCTATTATATTCACATGTGATCACATGCTGAGTTGTCATTGGCCTGCAGGCATCTGTAAAGACTGCTATTGTTTTGAAGACCCAGGGGTCCTGACTCCATCTTGTCCACACGGTGCTGTATGGATTGAGAAAGCTTACAGACCTGATGCTTCATTAAAAGAGTTTAAACTGTAATATTCCGTTGTCCTGCAATTTATTATTTTTATACAAAGTGTGCAAAACAAGACACTGGGAGCATCCTGCGCCCTCTGACAAGGAGTCTCCACTGCTATCCCTGACTCCTCTTGCTCACTTGTGACTTGTGAGACACTAGGTGACAACACTACTCTATCTCGCATGGGACCCACCAAGGTGCGTGTATCTGTGCTGGTGCTGGGTGCGCTTAGGTCTGGTGACAGTGCACCCTCTGGAGGCTCCTCTGAGGAATTGTCTTCCTCCTCTGGCTGGACAGCTCTTGATAGACCTGTGGGAGAGTAAAGAGAGGATTTACAAATGTTTTATTAAGAATGGGTGATGATACCATGATGCACATGATGACCATTCACTGGCTTCTAACATCAGTCCCCATATGTACAAGATTATGACGGGTTTGGATAGGCTAGATGGGGAAAGGCTATTCCCACGAGTTGATGGTACAAGGACTAGGGGACACAGATTTAAGGTTTTGGGCAAGAGATACAGGGGGATGTGAGGAAAAACCTTTTTACTCAGTGAGTAAACTCACTCCGACGGAAGTGGTGGAAGCGGAGATATTCAATGTTTTCAAGGGGAGACTGGATAGGCACTTGAGGGAAATAAACGTGCAGGGCTACGGGGATAGAGCGGGGGAAGGGGACTGACTGGATTGCTCTACAGAGAGCCAGCGCAGACTCGATGGGCCGAATGGCCTCCTTCTGTGCTGTTATGACTCTTTGGCCGCGATTTTGTCATTGGTGTCGGGATGGGTGCAGGACAGCTGGTTTCCGGCTTCCGGTCCCGCCCCCAGCTGCCTCCACTCCACAGACGTGATTTTACTTTGATTGACCTTGTTAAGCCCGCCCTGAGGGCTTGCCGGCCAATTAACAGGAAGCGGGTCTGATGATGTCATTTGATGATGCATCATCTGTTTCCTTAAAGGGACCATGCACAATTTTATTTTGACAGTTGATTTCTCAGAGTTTGACAGCATTGAGGTGCTGAAAGCACTGACAATCACTGCACTAAGGTGACCTCTTGCACCCAGGCTCTCCAATGACTCCCTCCATATGCTGGAACAGATGGCAGCTGCAGGTAAGGTGACAGAAGCGATCTGTCACTGGTGACAGAGGTTCTCCCAATGAGGTGGCACTGGACATATAGGCCTAGAAATTCAGTTGCGTTCGCCAGCCGTTAGCGCCATAAGAGGGGTACATTTCGAGCGCTAGGCACTTAGCGCCCGGGCGCAGACCGATCTGCGCCTACGCCCAACTTCAGTTGACATTTAGCGCCGGCGCAAAGTGTTTGCGCCCGCTCAGCTGCGCGCGCAGCTTATGACGTCATTTCGTCGTGCAACGCTGTTTGTGCGCCCCAAACCGGAACTTCAGTGGCGCCCGCCCAATGTGGGCGTGGCGCTGTTAAGAACTGTGAAGTGGAACGCAGCAGAGGCCCTGCGGGCCTCGGGGAGCACAAATTAAAGGGCACTTACACTGAACTATAAAGGCCAGCCATTTTGCTGCAATGACTTTAGTGCTTTGGATTTCTGGACAGAGACCAAGGAACAGACCTTACTGATTTGGGACAACATAGGAGAGGTTTTTTTGGCTTCTGGCCAGAGCTTGGAAATTTGACTCATTGTGATTTCACTGTTTGCAAGTATATTATGGGGGCTGCATGGGGTTGCAACCCTCAGTTCCAGCATTATGTGCGAAGGGCTCGCAGACGCTGTGTGAGAGGGGCAGCCATGCCTAGACGCAGAGGGGCCATCAGGCGTCGGCAACGTAGGCCTTACCCACTCAGGGAATACCGGCAGCAGGTGTCCTATCTCACCATGACTGCCGCGCAGTGTGTTAAGAGGCTGCGCTTCAGAAGGGAGGTGGTTGCAGAGATCTGCCAGCTGCTTCATAGAGATCTGCATCCACAGCTGATGTGCAGGACGTCTCTGTCGGTGGAAGTGAAGGTCACGGTGGCTCTGAACTTTTATGCAAGCGGCTCCTTCCAAGGCGCTGCTGGGGACATAGCGAACATCTCCCAGTTCGCCGTGCATCGCTGCATCCGGCAGGTCACCGATGCCCTTTTTGCGAGGAGACACCAATTCATCTCCTTCCCCATGACCCTAGAGAGGCAGGAGCAGCGTGCAGTCGGATTTGCCAGGATCGCCGACTTCCCCATGGTGCAGGGCGCCATTGACTGCACGCATGTGGCTATGCGGGCACCTATCGACAATGCCGAGGATTACCGCAACCGGAAGGGCTACCATTCCCTCAATGTACAGCTGGTGTGTGACCACAGGCAGCGCATCCTAGCTGTCAATGCCCGCTTTCCAGGAAGCAGCCATGATGCATTTATCCTGCGCCAGACTACTGTGGCTGACATGTTCGAGGCACAGCCTCCACCAAGGGGATGGCTTATCGGGGACAAGGGCTACCCTTTGTGTACATGGCTCATGACCCCGCTCCGCGCGCCCAGGACCCCTGCTGAGGAGGCATACAACGAAAGCCATCAAGCCACAAGGAACATCATAGAGCAAACGATTGGCGTTCTCAAGCAACGGTTCCGCTGCCTGGATCGTTCCGGCGGATCTCTACAGTATTTGCCGGATAGAGTCTCCCAGTTCGTCGTCGTTTGCTGCATGCTGCACAACCTGGCTATCCGCAGGACTCAGGCACTGCCACCTCACGTTGGACCACCACCTCAGGAGGACGAGCAGGAGGACCATGAGGCGGAGGAGGAGGAGGAGGAGGAGTACCAGCCCAGGAGGGAGCCACAAGGTCCAAGGGCCGTCCGCCGGCGGCTTATTGATCGACACTTCTAGGCCCCCTGTCAGGGAATGGCTTGTGGCAATGAACGCACCTGAATGCAGCCGCTCCGCAAGCCCTCAGCCGGTTAACGCGACAACCACTTGAAACATCACACATGGACAAGCTGAATAAATAAAAAGCTTTATTTAACAAACTCAGGGCCCTTCCCACATGAAACACAAAAACAGTCAAGACCCCCAAAAAACAGTCAAAAACATATCTCACTCCCACAACCTGGCGAGGAATCACAAAACTTGTCCATCCAATTGGCCTTCATCCTTGGCCTTACCAAGACAAACCCCCCCATACAGAACTCAAACACCCCCATATAAAAAAACATTTGCCTTCATCTTCGGCCTTACCAAAATAAACCCCCCCATACAGAACACAAACACCCCCATATAAAAAAACAGTTGGCACCACACTCTACTTGGTGTGCCGAGAGGGCGAGTCCTTGTGCAGGCTTGTCCGGCCCCTGCCCGACCTGCTGCTCCGCCTCAACCTGGGCCCTGTGGGTTTTGCAAGGCTGGGGGAAGGCTCCTGAGGGGCACAATGCGTGACGGCAGATGCCCTTGGGGGTCGGCCTAGACGAGGTCCGGCCCTGGAGGGGCCGGCTGCTGACTGCTGCAGCTGTGGCTGGGCAGCATCAGTCTGTGCAGCAGCTCGTCGCAGCTTGGCTGGGGGAGTGGCAGTGGCGGCTGCAGCAATGGGGGCAAGCTGGCTGATGCCAGGCGCTCGCTGGTCGCCAGAGACACTGGCACTCGGCCGGGCTGGCACTGCAGCAAGCGCAGCAATCTGGTGAAGGCCAGACCGCTGTGCTGCAGCAGGGCGGCGGGTGCCCTGGCGATGCGTCCGTGACACAGCGAGTGTGGCAGAAGTGAGTGCCCGTACTGCCCTGGTCTGTGCCCGCATCAGACCAGCCAGTGTCTGCACGGCACCACTCATGAACTCTTGACTCGCGTCCTGTGCTGCCGCGAGTTGGTCGACACCCCTGGCCTGTGAGTCCCCGAAATCGGCCACACTATGAGCCAGGGACTCAATGGCCTGAGGCAACTGTCCCACAACCCCCATGAACTTGGTGTGGCGCCGCTCCGAGTCCGCGGACATTTCATCAAGGAGGCGCACCTCCTGGGCGAGGACCGTCTCCGGACTGGAGCCCGGACTCTCCCTCTGGGGAGAAGGCCGCCGAGCTGGCCGACCCTTCCCGCGTGCCTGGACACCACTGGGCCCAGCAACTGGCCTCCCCTGCAACACTTCCCCCCCTCTGGGGAGTTGGCAGCCGTGCTGGCCGACCCTTCCCGCGTGCCTGGACGCCACTGGGCCCAGCAACTGGCCTCCCCTGCAACACTTCCCCCCCTCTGGGGAGATGGCAGCCGTGCTGCCCGACCCTTCCCGCGTGCCTGGACGCCACTGGGCCCAGGAGCTACACCCCCCTGCAACACTGCCCCCTGGCTCTCCTCCAGGCAAGACGTGTCCCCTCCATTGCCATCCCCTGGCGCGGATGAGGGTTCCCCCGATGTGCCGCCTTCCTCTTGGTCCTCGTCGTCCTCCTCTTCCGAGGGACTGACATTCGCAGCTTCAGGGACCTCCTCCTCACCAGCTGAAAGCAGGAAGGCACAAGAGTAGCTTTAGAGTGAGGACAGGGCGTCAGCGAGGGAGGCATGAGTGGTGGCATTATGCGCATTGGTGGGACAGTGGCAAAGGATGTAGATCTGAAGCGCAAGGGGAACGAGAGAGGTCCAAATGGTCATGTCCTTACCATTGGGGCCCAGCACAGGGTCGGCATCTCCAATAGCAACGGGGCCAATCACCCGGGCACGCATGAGTCGAGCCACGCGCTCCTCCAGCTCACTGAGCTCCTGGAACTGGACACGGCCTCCCCCGGTGACAGTCCGGCTCTTCAGATTCTGCGCCAGCTTGGCCTGCAAGAGAAAGGACGGCTTCTAAGTACAGTGTGGTGCCCTGTTGTTGTGTGCACTGCCTCCCATGGTGGAATAGCTTGGCCAGTGTGGTGCCCTGTTGTGTGCACTGCCTCCCATGGTGGAATAGCTTGGCCATTGTGTAAAGTGCAGAAAGTGCTATTGATGATCATGCCAGTGCCATAGCTGCTGGAGGAGGGCTGGCCATTCGGCCTTTGAGGTCCCTTTGCCCATAATGTGAGGTGCACATGCAAGGATGAGGAGGACACTGGAAAGGGTACTCACCTTGACCAGCCGAGTGAGGTCGTTGTACTTCTTGCGGCATTGGCCACCAGTCCTGGGGACATCGCTGTTGGCTGAGACCCTCTGGGCGATTTGCCTCCAGGCTCTCCTGTACTGCCTCCTGGGAGCCTTCTTGCCACTGTCCGGGCACAAGATCTCTCTTTTCTTTTCCAAACCCCTAAGCAGCACCCTCAAAGCATGCTCTGAGAAGCGCTGCGCTCGTTCACGGGCCTTCTGCATGGCTTCAGGCGCTATTTGGGTCCAACAGCAGTGTTCAGGCCTAGCTGCAGGGCTCCACTATCCAGGGCGTGGCAGCAGACAAAGTCGACCCTTCCCCCTTTAAGAGCTGGCCGCGTCAGGGTGTCTGCTGTCAATCAAAACATGACCGCACCTGCGCTGCGCCCGGCCTCGGCATTATCAGACTGCACCGCCGGCTTAGCGCCTAAAGATAGGGGTGCAACGCCAGTTTCAGCGCTCGCCCAAACTCCTTGGCCAAAGCTACTGAATATCGGCGAAGTGGCCTCCACTTTCCGGCGGGCGCTAAGTTTAGCGCCCGCCCGACTTTACTGCCCCAAAAGTGGCTATACTGAATTTTTAGGCCATAGTTGGATTGAAAAACTTGTAAGCTAAAGAAATCTGTAACTGTTTTAAAAATGCAGTACCCAACATTTTCTTTGCTCTGAAACTCACCATGTGCAACGTTGGATCCTTCACACCACTTCTGCAGCTGTCATCATTCCACAAACATTACAGCAGACTCACAACACGCCACACTTACCTGGCGTGGTGTCTGGACATCGGGAAAGCTGACCCAGAAGCGGGAAAATCCAAAAACAGGCTGAAAACTTCTGACAAGTACCTGTTAATAGGCAGGTAATTGTCTTTAATCCGTTTTCAGCCGCTAGGTGCCGAGTCCATTTGCAAATCGGGGACCCGACACTTGGGAAAGCTGTTTGGAGGCGGGTTGATGGCGGATTCGGAACCCGCCGTCAATCAAATCGAATTTAACCTCTGACCCGCCTCCAAACCCACCCTTTGAGCAAGGTCAAAATTGCGGTCTATGACTCTGAGTGACTGCTGTATGCCATGTGGCTGTATGAGATGTAATTCTGTCACCAGGTTGCCGAGAGGTCCCCCTCTTTCCGTCTCCCACCATCAGCAGCTCCGCAACTCTTGACACCTCCAGGCGACCTCTACTGCTGCAGTCAAAGTGGCGAAGGATGGAGGGCCACCTCCAGTTCTCTCCCTCTCCCTGTTGTTGTGTGCTCATTTCTCCTGCAAGGAGGGAAAGAAGAGAAGTTTGAGTGAGAGTGATGGCATTGGTGTAAGGAATGTGTGGATTACATCTGTAGTGGGTGACTATGAGGGAGTGTGATGCTAATGCCAAAGTGCCAATGCCAAATGGCCTCCTTGTGTGGTGTTAGTTGGTATGATTGCATTAGAACGAGGGTGAGTGTGAGGGGTGGTTAGTCAGAGGGGGATGTGAGTGTGTACATAGAAAGAGAGGGATGGGTGGACGTGCAAGGTATGTTGGTGTGAGTAATGATGTGCAGGAGCAGGCTTGGGAAGGCAGAGTGATGGGGATGTGGTGACAGGCCCAGCAGGATGAAGGTGAGTGTGGCTTTGCACTCACCTTTCCTAATCTCATGAGATCATTGAAGTGCTTCCGGCACTGCACCCAGGTCCGCCTCACCACATCCCTGCTGTTCACCTCCTCTGCAATTTGGAGCCAGGCTCCTTTGTCTCCTGGGGAGGTCTCTTCCGCTCATCCGCAGGGAAGAGGACCTCACTGCGTGCTCTGACTCCCTCCACAAGAATATGTAGGGAGTCATCTGAAAACCTGGGTGCAGCCCTCTGTCTTTGTGAAGCCATGTTTTCAAGTCTGAGCAATAAGCAGATTGTGCAGTATCCTCCCTGCACACTCCTAGATGAACCTTTAAATGCGATGTGGCCAAGGCTGCTTTCAATATCCCCGCTGGAAATGAGTCATCGATGACATCATCAGACCCGCACCATTTGATAGGGCCGGGAAATGCGCAGGCCTGCCTTAATAGGCGCCATTAACTGAAAGTCACTCTGAGGAGCGGGATGATCAGAACAACGCAGTTCTGACCCGCAACGCGGCCCGCACGCACCCGACCCGACTCAGAAGAGAAAATTCCAGCCCTTGAGACTGGCATTCCATTCATTCATTTAAATGGACCACAAATCAGGGGCTGCCAGATTGTGATTTCTCAACCAGTGTTCCCTGCAAGCACCAGGGAATCACCCCTTAATGCAGGATCCATGTTAGAGAGGTATTCTAGGCTGGGAAATTCCTTGGAGCTGCTCCCCCACTGCTGGTGTTACTTTGCCGGAAGTGCAGCGGGAGCAAAGGAACATGCAACATGCCTTTCCTGAGGGAGTTTGTTAGGGTTTACACCAACTATTCCAATTTCTAAGATGCCTACCTCTGTACTTCAGTATCATAAGGATCTGAAGCTCCTGCTATATTTTCTTGTATCTGTAGCGAAAACCAAACATAAATGTGAATGAGAAAAAAAAGGTAATGATTTGACTATAACTTGCGAAGGAGATACATATATTATTTATCCCATTGACTTGTCCAGTAAGGATCACCTTGGACAAGGATCTGGTATGCTTAATTAAGAATTCTATACAATGAGAATGAACTAGAAAAAATGGGAGTAGCTGAGTGTACGTGTGCAGGGCAAAATTCAACAGGACAAAAACAAACTGGCAATTTCTATGGAGAAAAGGAAAACTATAGAACATAAAGAAAAATCGGAGGCAAGGTTGAGGGGCAGCAAGATCAGCCTCATGAGAGTCGGGAGGGGGGTGGGGAGGCAATCGGGACGGGGTGTGCGGGGGGTGGGGCGAGCTGTGGCTGGCAACGGCCCCCGGTTTCAATGCAGATCCAGGAGGGAGCACTCCTTCTCTTCCTGGCTCCACAATAAGGTAAGTAAATAAACGTGAAATTTACCTTTTGGGTGGCAGCCTCCAGCGATCCCTGTAAGGACCGCTGGGTTTGACTGCTGAGCGCCTGAAAAAAACTGGCTGGTTCCTTGCTGCGGTCAGTCGCTGACGAATTTCACAAAGGGATGTGAAATGGGTGTTAGGCCTCCAATTTGCATTTGCAATGGGCCTAACGTCCGTTACAGGTGCGCGCCCTGGAATCCTACTGAGCAGCCTGACCAATATGGCGGGCAGCGAACTTCAGGCGGGGAAGAGCCATATTAGACCCTTAGGCGCCTATTTTACGCCTGTAAAATGGGAGCAGCGTGGTCGGATTGCTATGCTGCTGGATCTAATAAATCAATAAAGAGCTAGTTGTATCCCAAAAGAGAGAGTGCTCTGGGAGGCAAGATGTAAGCCTGTGCCACACGTACCCAGCAGGATAGTACCCAGTCTTAATACTTAGTGGCACAGGTTAGTAAGGTATTCTGTTCCCCAGCGATAAGATCCTTGATCTCAATGACAAAAAAGAATTCTTCAAAATAAAGGACTAGGATAAATTATGCATAAATATCGGGGATAAATTATGCATAAATATCATTAATAAATCAAAGTCTGTTTGACATTTCTAATAGTGTAACTGAAACAAAAAAAAATCAGATATTTAATTTTCTTTTAGGAACCACGAGACCCTTTAATGGAAATAACAGGAAGCAATTATATTTCTGATTTAGTTCAACAACCAATTGCTCTGTGACATTTATCAAGTTTAACTAAAATACTTATTATCTTCTGAAATACATTAGATGGCAGGACCAATTGTTCAAATAGAGTCTAATTCAATATGCGTCGCTCATTATCTCCTTAAACTTATGTCTCCAACCAGTTATGTTGAATAATGAAGACTTAATGGGCGCATCCTTTAAGAAGAAGCAGCTTCTGGCGAGTCCATTAACAGGTAAAAATCCTTATATTAACTTCTTTAGAAGCAAGTCACATTGCCTATTCTCTATGCTAAATGAAGGGTATGGTTCTTCAAGGAAGAAATGTTAGCTCATTAATATATTGCAAGATAACACAGCCCCACCAGTAGGCTATTGGGTCAATGCTCTGCTAGTTGGCACTAACCAGAGAGACCAGGAAGGTTCCAATTACAGGTTTTGATCTGTGCTGGGTTCTGAGATGACCCAGCAACTACTCCCAGCACCTCAGACCACACTGGCTGGCACTTCATGGTTGCTACCTGGCATGTCAGGAGGTCTTTGAAGTGACCAGCTGGGTTGAATGGATCTGGCATCAGCCATCCAATCATGCATCCATGCCTCCTCCTGCCATAGTCCAGCTGTTGGACATTCCTTTTCAATAACCAGAAATCAGCATGGGAACAGACCTCTGGCCATCACTTAGGAATGTGAATCATATTCTCAAGGTTCTCTCAAGCTGATCCACTAAGCTGCCCATACCAGACGTGACAGCTTCTTGTTAACTGAAGTTCCAGATCCCCATAGCCTCAGTCACAGCATTTCTGAGAGAAACAACATCTGCACTTTGGACCTCTGCATTGGGACCTTCCCTGCAGATTCCCGTGGAGTTTCGACTCACTGCTTGGTTGGCTGCAAGCTTATAAATCCCTCATGTATTGCTACAGAGATGTCGATCAGCTGATTCCTTAGGTGGCACAGTAAATAGTGTAGATAGGAGCAGAAAGTTGCAACAGGACATTTATAGATTAAGTGAGGGTGCAAAACTGTGGCAGATGGGGTTCAATGTGGGAAAGTGTAAGGTCATTCACTTTGGACTTAAGAAAGATACATCAGAGTGTTTTCTAAATGGCGAGAAGCTAGGAATTGTGTAGGAGCAGGGATTTAGAGGTCTAAGTACAGAAATCACTCAAACCTAGTGGTCAGGTACAAAAATTAATTAAAAAGGCTAATGAAATGTTAGGCTTTATCTCAAGGAGGCTAGAATACAAAGGGGTGGAAGTTATGCTACAGTTGTATAAAGCTCTGATTACACCACATCTGGAGTACTGCGATCAATTCTACAACAACAACTTGCATTTATATAGTGCCTTAACGTAGTAAAACGTTCCAAGGCGCTTCACAGGAGTGTTATCAAACATAATTTGACACTGAGTCACATAAGGAGATATTAGGGCAGATGGTCAAAGAGCAATGTTCCCTTTAAGCTGCGTGGCCGTGTGGCCACACAGCGCTCTGCAGCTCCCACACAGCCGGCTCACTGGCTTTTAAATACAGGAAACTTTCGTTTAACCGGAGGTTAGAAGTTCGGAAAGCTCTATCTACCGGCAAAATTCAGGAGCCGTTTTCTATAAGTTTTTTTACTTCTCGTTGCTTTTTTTTCCCCAGTCAGGCTCTGCAAGGTCTGTAGCTAAGCAACAGCTTCAGCTAGAGACGCTTGCAGCTGCAGCCGACTGTTTTGAAGCTGTTGCTAAGCAACAGGGTTTGTTGATTCACACGGAGCTGAAAAGCTCTGTATGTTTCAACATTAGCGCTGGTTTATACGGCAGTTTTGATCTAACGGCACCAGCTCGGTCCCGTCAGTGCCGGATACCAGAAAGTTTCCTGTAGGAAAACCTCGCATGATTATAATTATTTTAAAATCGAGGCGTTGCTCAACCAGAAGCCAATTAGGTTAATGAGCACAGGGGTGATGGGTGAACGGAACTTGGTGCAAGTTAGGATACAGGCAGCAGAGTTTTGGATGAGCTTAAGTTTATGAAGGGTGGAAGATGGGAGGCTGGCCAGGAGTTCGTTGGAATACATAGGATTTCATACAATATACAGCACAGAAACAGGCCATTCGGTCCAACCAGTCCATGCTGGCGTTTATTCTCCACTCGAACCTCCTCCCATCTTTCCTCATCTAACTCTATCAGCATAACCCTCTATTCCCTTCTCCCTCATATGCCTCTCTAACTGCTCCTTAAATGCATCTATACTATTCGCTTCAACCACTCCCTGTGGTAGTGAGTTCCACATTCTCACCACTCTTTGGGTAAAGAAGTTTCTTCTGAATTCCCTATTTGATTTCTTGGTGACTATCTTATATTGATGGCCTCTAATTTTGCTCTTCCCCACAAGTGGAAACATTCTCTCTGTATCTACTCCATCAAAACCTTTCATGATTTTAAAGACCTCTATTAGGTCACCCCTCAGTCTTCTCTTTTCAAGAGAAGAGAAACCCAGCCTGTTCATCCTTTCCTGATATGTATACCCTTGCATTTCTGCTATCGTCCTCAAATTTAGAAATGGTGTTTTTGTTCAAAAGTCTAATTCGATAACATAAATTGTGAACAATAGTGGTCCCAGCACTGATCCTTGTGGAACACTACTTCCCACCTTCCTCCACGCTGAATAGCTATCCTTTACCCTTCTCTCTGCCAGCTAGCTATCCATTCTGCAACTTGTACCTGACTCCGCATTCCCTGACCTTATTCATTAGTCCATTATGTGGTACCTTATCGAAGGCCTTTTGAAAATCTAGATAAATTACATCTACTGCATTACCCTTGTCTACTCTCTCTGTTACTTCTTCAAAAAATTCAATTAGGTTGGTCAAGCAAGACTTTCTCTTTTGAAATCATGCTGACTATTTATTATTATATTTTTGGATTCTAATTGTTCTTCCATTTTCTCCTTTAGTGGGGATTCCATTATGTTTACTACCACCGATGTTAAGCTGACTGATTTATAGTTCCGTGGACATATTCTATCTCCCTTCTTAAATATAGGTATTATTATGTTAGCTATCTGCCAGTCCTCTGGCACAACACCTTTTTTCTAATGAACTACTAAATATGTCAAGTCTAGAGGTAACAAAGTCATGGATGAAGGTTTCAGCAGCAGATGAGCTGAGGCAGGGGCGGAGTCGGGCAATGTTATGGAGGTGCAAATTGGCAGTCTTAGTGATGGCGCAGATATGTGGATGGAAGCTCATCTCAGGGTCAAATACGATACCAAGGTTGCAAACAGTCTGGTTCAGCCTCAGACAGTTGCCAGGGAGAGAGATGGAGTCGGTGGCTGGGGAACGGAGTTTGTGCTGGGGATCGAAGACAATGGCTTCGGTCTTCCCAATATTTCATTGGAGCAAATTTCTGTTCCTCCAGTACTGGATACCGGACACGCAGTCTGACAATTTAGAGGCAGTGGAGGGGTCGGGAGAGGTTGTGGTGAGATAGAGCTGGGTGTCCTGGTGGGGGAGTCCAGAACAAGGGAACATAACCTTAAAATTAGATCTAGGCCGTTCAGGGGTGATATCAGAAAGCACTTCTTCACACGAAGGGTAATGCAAATCTGGAACTCTCTCCCCTAAAAATCTGTTGAGGCTGGAGGTCAATTGAAAATTTCAAAACTTAGATTGATAGGATTTTGTTAGGCAAGGGTGTTAAAGGTTACGGCATAAAGGTGGGTAAATGGAGTTGAGATACAAGCTGATTGAGAAGATGGTGGAACAGGTTCGAGGGGCTGAATGGCCTACTCCCACTCAATGTTTCCCATAATTTTTTCTGGGTGCATGGCCCATTCACAGTTTCATGCAAACGCGAACTTTAACATTGCAAAAGCTGGTCCCGGGCTACGCGGGACCAGAAGAGAGCCACGCAGCTTATAGGGAATGTTGCTTCCATTCCTATGTTCTTCTACTGCCACCTCCCCATCTTCTTCCTCAAATATGGTGGATGCTTCACTAGCTGTTATCTCCTAATTCCACTGAAGTGAATCCCCTATTGTGGGTGTATCTGAGCTGGTGGTTGCACGATCGGAAGCGTATGGTGGGCCAAGTTCCTCATGCACACTGGGGCCAGAGACGTCGGGCGGGGGGGAGGCGGGATTTTCGGCAGAGCATTCAGGCTCTAGCGATCCTCTGAGCTGGCTAAGATGGGGTCTTGAGCTGAAGTGCTAGTTTAGTCCATGTTTAGCCCACGTTCAGGCTTGGGCTGATAAGTGGCAGGTAACATTCGCACCACAGAAGTGCCAGGCAATGACTATCTCCAACAGGCGAGAGTCTAACCACCGCCCCTTGACATTCAACAGCATTACCATCGCCGAATCCCCCACCATCAACATCCTGGGGGTTACCATTGACCAGAAACTTAACTGGACCAGCCACATAAATACTGTGGCAACAAGAGCAGGTCAGAGGCTAGGTATTCTGTGGCGAGTGTCTCACCTCCTGACTCCCCATAGCCTTTCCACCATCTACAAGGCACAAGTAAGGAGTGTGATGAAATACTCTCCACTTGCCTGGATGAGTGCAGCTCCAACAACACTCAAGTACTCGCAGCAACTTGCCAAGGCTTCTTCAGCAGCACCTCCCAAACCCGCGACCTCTTCCACCTAGAAGGACAAGGGCAGCCGGCGCATGGCAACACCACCACCTCCAAGTTCCCCTCCAAGTCACACACCATCCTAACTTAGAAGTATATTGCCGATCCTTCATCGTCGCTGGGTCAAAATCCTGGAACTCCCTACCTAACAGCACTGTGGGAGTTCCTTCACCACACGGACTGCAGTGGTTCAAGAAGGCGGCTCACCACCACCTTCTCAAGGGCAATTAGGGATGGGCAATAAATGCTGGCCTTGCCAGCGATGCCCACATCCCATAAAATAATTTTTTTTTAATTATCATTTAATTACATTACCTACTTAGAGAAGGCCTGAAAAAGTCTAAATATTTCAATAAACACTTTGATATAAGTAACTGCAAGAAAAAGGTGGATGGTGTATCAGTGTTGACCTTGGTGTGTCAATGAGTTATGTAAACAACCAGTATAAGTTTATAGGATATACAATATACAAATAACATCTTCACGTCAGCAAAATGCTTCACTGTGGCCTGAGATGAGGCCAGCTTGATTCAGAGTTTGTCTTTCTCTCTTTATGCCTACATAGTTCCTTGTAGCCAGCCAATGGATGAAGGTTCCTGCTCACAATATGAGCTGCTGTGGTATTATTCTCCTGAAGGCAATGAATGCAGACCATTTGTGTACAGTGGCTGTGGAGGAAACAGCAATCGCTTCCTTTCAAAGCAAGGATGTATACATACATGCGTGGAAGGAAAAAAGGTAACGTTGATTTTTTTTTGAACTTATCAAGGTGAAGGATTTCAGTGCTGGGAAATTTTAAAAAATTGCACTTTTGTCACTCTCGGCATCATGCATTCCTGAGCCAACTATACCAATAATCTGATGCAGAGTAATGTTTCCCTCGCTTTGCTCCAATCGTGGAAAAGCTAAACCAGCATAAAGTTCCCATTACCCACACTTGTCTTTTGGCCTGTCTAAGTGACATTGATAATGTGTGTAGTTTTGTACTCTTTGTTCCCGCCCACTAGAAACTGGATTGAGATTTGACCATATGCATTTCTTCTGTGAGCCTTGAAACAAGCAACAACTTTCATCTCATCAGTATGCACTTGATTTAGTTATAGGTAGCAGATGTGGAAGGACAATGTTCCTATCCATTGTGTCTCCCAGCCCTTATTAGACAAAGTTAAGCATGGAAGTTGACAAGATGTTTGTAAAAACAATTGGAGTCCATGTTAATTTCATTCTGATCTGGTGTAAAATAAAATTTCCTGCCCTACCCTAGATGCTTGAAGTGTGTGAAAGGTTCTGTGGGAATCAGATTGAATAAGGATAAGTACAGATAGAGATGACTGAATAGTGTGTGGACAGCATTATCGGCCCCAATATTTACGGGTCTACATGCTCGGAGTGGAGGGGAGGAGTTATGGATAGGAAACCCGGAAGTGCTGGTTTCCCAAACTTCCTGCAGGTTTTAACTGATTGCCAGGCTGTCTGGCCTGTCAGGCGGGAAAGCCTGCAGCAGAAGGATGCAGTGGAGGAGCAGGTAGGGAGAGATTGCCGTTGGGAAGGGCGGGATGGTGGTCGGGGGGAAAAGTTGGTGGTTGGGGGCGGCAAGGGGACAAGATGGTGGTCGGGGGAGCAAGATGGTGGTTGAGGGGAGCGAGGTGGTGGTCTGTGGGGGTGAGATGGTGGTCGGCGGGGGGGGGGTACGAGATTGCGGAGGGGGGAGGGTTTACAGGTTAGCTTGTTGGGCCTGGTGGAAACACACCTGCTCCTCCTGGCCCACAAACAGTGCTGTAAATGCACTTACCGTATGGATCCTGCCCTTCTCACCTCTTTTTATCTGCCAGAATTCCTGAGACTGACATTAGTTAAAAATTAAAGCATGTTAAAATGGAAGCACGCAGCCTCCATAAAAGCTTTTACCAACTGATCCGCCTCCTGAGAGCAGATTGGTCGCCTGCCCCCTGTCCCGCCTCCATTAAGTGGGTGGGTTTGAGGCAGGTTGTAGTCAGGTTTGAATTTTTTTTTAATTTTAATTTCTCACCTGACCTTAACCCACCCGTTGTTTCTGAGTTCCTAGCACCTTGGGAATGTCCTGTAAAGGAAGGTAACCAGTAAAGAATATATAGGCCCTAAATTTGCGGTCAGTATGACGGCGTACTCGCAGAGTACGACGTTATACCGCCTTTGAAATTGACCACAAGTTCGGGATTTCCAAATCCCGAACTTGTGATCTGTCAAGTCCCGTCGCTGCATCGGCTTTGCTGCACGTTTCACCTACCCCACCCATTGAAATCAATGTGCTGGCGAAAAGTTGGGCTAATTGCCCACCTACTGCGCATTAATTACGCTGGAAATTTTTACGGCTGGTGCAAACAGGCACAAGAGCCTATTTGCACAGCGTAAGGAGGGGGGATGAGAAAGTTATATTGGTATTAATTATCTTGAAATTAAATTAACAACGCCTGCTCAGTTTACCTCGCCGCTTTTGTCAAAACCCACTAGAATAAGCATTAAGACACAATGCTGATTCTGAATGACCTTACCCTCAGCAAGTTCACTTTCATTTTTATCGATTTTTTTTTTAAACGGACACGTTTTCCATTATACTAATGCTGTATGTCATTTGAAATATTCAACGGAACATAAAATTATGAATCCAACATGATATAAATCTGTTGCTGTTCACATAGCTTTATTTTAACAGTCCTTTCATAGTTTCCAGTTTTAATGGAATAGGAAAATTCAACGTTTTTGGTATTTGATTACCTGGCTTGCAAGCGCAGAGATGAATTTGTTTTGATTTTGTTTAGTGCAAGTTAAATATTTAAATACCAATAACATCCTCTTTATAGTGGGTCTTTAAAAGTGAATGTTACACAAAAAACTGGGAACATCTACAACCACAAACAATAGCAATCTCCTCTGTTTCCTGATTGGCTAGGAGTCAGGAAGTGAAAGGAGCACCGCCCCACGTGAGCCCAGGTACACGTATGCACAATGGTGCGCTCCTGGGATCCGTGGGCCACTATGTTGCGCGCAACTCTGCAGTGAAACAACGCAAGTTTCTATTTCAGATTTCCAGCATCCGCAGTATTTTGCTTTTGCCATAATGTAGATAAATATTTTGGAATTTGGCAGGAGCCAAGGAGAATCTTTGTAGAACCTTTCCTCAGGAAAGGAAATGGGCTAGTTGGATTCCTGATCAGTGGAAGGAATAGGCTTGATGGGCCAAATGGCCTTTTCTGTTTCCCTCCTTTTAAAATTTTCTCATTAGCAATTTTCCTGCCCTCTCAGGTTCCCATTGCATGCCGGTACTTCTTTTTGCAAAGTAGCAAACTTAGTATTCACACAACGCGAGGGAGCGGGGGGGGATTTTAAGCTGATCTGTACCGTAACTCCATTTACCCGCTTTGGTTCCGTAAACCTTAATACCCTTGCCTAACAAAAATTTCAACGTTTTTGCTCTTATTTCACACCCAGAGAGTTCATTAAGCTAAGTGGCAGGGATTCTCCTGATCCCTTGGGCAATATAATGGATTTTATACTGGGGTCTTTCTAAAAGCCATGAAAAACAACTATCTTTATTTTTGTTTCTTTATCACAGGATTGACACCAGGAAGACGAATGATGACCTTCTTTGAAAAATATATATATATATATATAGTATCTTGAGCTAATAAAGAATTGATGGTCAGTGAATATGCCCCTGCATTCAAGAAGACAAGACACAGGACAACAAATTGAATAATATGGAGAGGAAATCTGAAACTGACAGATCCTGCAGCATGAATGCCAACAGCTGGAAAAGTTCTAACTGTAGACATGTTTGTGTATAAGAGTTTCACTGAAATTGCTGTGTGGCTTTGATTGCCAAGGTTAGTGAACCAATGACCTATGTATTTGACTTTCTTTCTGCTTAGACTTTTCAGAAATTGATTCATTTTTGATATCTTCTTAAAGTTGGAGAAAACCTTGGGTTTTTCATTTGCTATTTATAATGGTATGAGGGTATATTTTTTCTTCCTTCCCATGTTTTATTTTGAGAAACTAAACAAAATAAAAGTTGAAAAAAGAAAAACAGGCAAACGTTTAACAAGTAATGGTCGAGATATAAAGATGTTTAAATGAAAAAAGTCAAAAGTTTTGTTTTAACAGGTGAAAAATGATAACACTGGTTTTCACACCAATATCGTATTAATTTTAAGGGATGGTACATTGACGGCCTATTTGTGCAGTAAGTTAACATGCTTCAGGCCTGAGGTGGATCTGGGTTAAGATCAGCACAGCCACACGGGCGTAGAGGGGCTAGAAGTAGGAAGAAGAAAAAAAACATTGTTTTTGCCCATTTGTCAGACAGAAAGTAAGAATTGTATTAGACAAGACAAATTTTCTGGCTGAAAAAGATGTTGCTGATTACTTAGATTTGCTGGCTAGGAATTTGTTGCTAAAGCTTGTGCGGTATTTATGGTGGCTTCTCAAGAAAATGTTCTTGGGTCTCTTGCTTTAGAATGATCCTGATATACTCTCAACCAATCCTTTACTGTATCTTCTATTATCAGACATAACATTTCAATTTATTCTGCTTGCCTTTTCCTAGCTGGTATTAAAAGGCAATCTAATGACCAGAGCCGGAGTAAGACTAGGGCTCAGAGAACATTCGGGGTCTCTCTGCGCCCTCTCCCAATGCATCCCCCACCCTTCCCTGTCCCCCCGCCACCGCCCCCCGATCCATTAAACCACCACCATGTAGTAAAAAACATGAACAAATATCCCTGTAGAATGTTTACACTTTAAGAAATGGAACATTTTTCTACTTTGAGCACCCAGTGTCAGTAACAACAATTCCCAAGACTAGCATAATTGAGAATGGATGGAGGATATGCTCCCTTAGATAACCAAAAAAATGTGCCTAAATCCCAACCTCAAGAGAGCACTCCCATACTGTATTGGTGTGACATTTACAGCTCCCACATCAATCATTCTTTTCCCTTTTTAAATAGGATTTGTGCCAGAACCTTAATGTGAAATTAGGTTGGCAATATCCAAATTCATCTTATTCAGAACCCTTATTGTCAGTTGAGAGAAAAATTTCAATCCACCAATGTGAGCTGTATTCAACCCTATAATCTCAGGGATGTGGTGAGTGCTCCATGCAGTCCACTAGCTTTTTGAAATAAATAAATGCTATTGAAATGAAATTTCAAAATGCATTTTACATCTTCTAGAACTGCTTCAATTAAAATTAAGAGTATATAACCCAATGATAGATACAGAAATAACAACAGAAAATGCTGGAAATACTCAGCAGGCCAGGCAGCATCCGTGGAGAGAGAAACAGAGTTAACGTTTCAGGTGTGGGACCCTTCATCAGAACTGGAAAAAGCTGGAGATGTAACAGTTAACGTTTCATAGATAACATAGATACAGATCTGAATGATTCATTAATGTAACCAACACTAAATATTGGTTATTTTGGTAAAAGTATCATTTTTAAGAGAAAACGCTCTACCATGTTTTCAATGCTATGTGATGATTAAATAGGATCCAAAAGCAAATGTAATTTACTGTACAAAAACAGGAGAGCATTTGTGTGAAGTTCAGTTGATGTGCATCAAAAGATAAATAAATGGAAGAGTTTTATAAGGTTGGATCTGGTATTTTTCCCCTTTTTGTGTAGTATCTTCAATTTTCTTTCCTCCTCTCCAGGGGGGGATTATTGCACAAATGTTCGCTGGTCTCTAGCATTTCAAGTGACCAATGTTTTGGCCGTGTTTTCGGATTATGTCTCATACTAGATGAGAAATAGGAGGGGGACAAGGATAGATCCTTGGGGGACCCCAGAGGTAATGATGCGGGAATGGGAAGAGAAGCCATTGCAGGTGATTTTCTGGCTACGATTAGATAGATAAGAATAGAACCAGGTGAGTGCAGTCCTACCCAGCTGGACGACGGTGGAGAGGCGTTGGAGGAGGATGGAGTGGTCAACCGTGTCAAAGGCTGCAGACAGGTTGAGAAGGACGAGGAGGGATAGTTTACCTTGGTCACAGTCAAAAAGGATATCATTTGTGACTGTGATGAGAGCTGTTTTAGTACTGTGGCAGGGGCGGAAACCGGATTGGAGGGATTCAAACATGGAGTTCCGGAAAAGATGAGCACGGATATGAGAGGCGACAACACGTTCAAGGACTTTGGAGAGGAAAGGGAGGTTGGAGATGGGGCGGTAATTTGCAATGACAGGGGGGGGGTCAAGGGTTATTTTGAGGAGAGGGGTGATGACAGCAGATTTGAAGGAGAGGGGGACAGTACCTGAGGAAAGCGAACTGTTAACAATGTCAGTTAACATGGGAGCCAGAAAAAGAATTTGGGTGGTCAGCAGTTTAGTGGGAATAGGGTCGAGGGGACCAGGAAGTGGGTCTCATGGACAAGATGCAAGATGAGCATGGAGAGGTCAAGAGGGGAGATCGGAGAGAAACTGGAGAAAGATGCGAGTTCAGGTCTAGGGCAGGGAGGAACCTTAGAGGAAGTTTGGCCCAGTGGGATAGGGAAAGGAAGGAACATGGCAGAGACAGCTGATCAGATGGTCTCAATCTTAGAGACAAAGAAGTCCATGAGCTCCTTGCACTTGTTGGAGGTGAGTGTGGAGGAGACAGGGGAGAGAGGTTTAAGAAGACGGTTAGCAGTAGAGAATACTGCTGCTTGTGTAAATATCCATTTTATGTGATATGTGTAAATGTGATCCTCAGTATGGATGGGGGGAATTGAGAAGATGATCGGGGAAGCGATACTTTGTTAAGAACCGTACGTTCTCTTCATATCAACTCTGTGTTCCAAGATCATGATCTGACATTTTCTGTAGACTGTCTTTTTTTCACATATTTTATAACAACATAAAGTATAGAATGAGAAAAGGCCATTTAACCGTCAAGTCCGATCCTTTCACCAAGCACGTACAATTTATGCAATCTCTACTATGCCCATTTTAGAGTAAAGTTTAAGAAACCCAGACCAATGATGGCACATTGCATCCAGAAATTACAGGTCAGAAAAGTGGGTGTCTGATCTAGCACACCTGATTCGCATGGCACCTGATTTACAGTGACCACACTTCAAAAGTACTTAATTGGCTGTAAAGCATTTTGGGATGTCATGAGGTCGTCCCAAAGGTGCTTTACAGCTGCAAATCTTTCTTTTTCTTTCTTTTTATGGGCAATTTGAGAGCGAATAACAGAGCTGCACTTGTGGCCTAATCCGAAATGTCCTATCCATCATTACCATTTCCATCTCCACATCATCAACCACCTCTGCCCATTCCACCATCACCATTGAAACCCATATACAGGCTTCCAATGCTAACAACATATATTATATATCACCTTTAATGAAGTAAAATGTCCCAAGGTGTTTCACAGAAGCGTTATCAAACAAAATTTGACACCAAGCCACATAAGGAGATATTAGGGCAGATGACCAAAAGCTTGGTCAAAGAGGTAGGTTTTAAGGAGCGGCTTAAAGGAGGAAAGCGAGGTAGAGAGGGGGAGGGTTTTAGGGAGGGAATTCCAGAGCTTAGGGCCAAGGCAGCTGAAGGCACGGCTGCCAATGGTGGAGCGATTAAAATCGGGGATGCACAAGCGGCCAGAATTGGAGGAGGCCAGATATCTCGGAGGGTTGTAGGGCTGGAGGAGGTTACAGACATAGGGAGGTGCGAGGCCATGGAGGGATTTGAAATCAAGGATGAGAATTTTAAAACTGAGCCGTTGCATAACCAGGAGCCAACATAGTTCAATGATGGGTGAACGGGACTTGGTGCGTGTTAGGACACGGGCAGCAGAGTTTTGGATGACCTCAAGTTTACGGAGGGTGGAAGATGGGAGGCTGGCCGGGAATACGTTGTAATCTAGAGGTAACAAAGGCATGGATGAGAGTTTCAGCAGCAGGGGTGAGCTGAGGCAGGGGTGGAGTCGGGCAATGTTACGGAGGTGGAAATAGGTGGTCTTAATGATGGCACGGATATGTGGTCGGAAGCTCAGCTCAGGGTTAAATACGACCAAGGTTGCAAACAGTCTGGTTCAGCCTCAGACAGATGCTAGGGAGAGGGATGGAGTTTGTGGCGGGGACCGAAGACAATGACTTTGGTCTTCCCAATATTTAATTGGAGGAAATTCCTGCTCATCCAGTACTGAATGTCGGATAAGCAGTCAGACAATTTAGAAATGGTGGAGGAGTCGAGAGAGGTGGTGGTGAGCAATATTCCCTCTAACATTTTTTGGACCGCACAGCCCATTCAACATTCTGCACATGCACGGTTTTTCCATTTAAAAACCGGTGAGCCAGCTGTGCAGGACCTCCAGAGCGCTTAAAGGGAACATTGGTGGTGAGGTAAAGCTGGATGTCGTCAGCATGCATGTGGAAACTCTGAGCTTCACCCTAATTAACGCCATTTCATCCAAACTTTGCCACCTGCATCCTTTTCAACCTATCCTCACCAATCTCTAGTGGTTCCCCAATCCCCAATGCATTGATTTCAAAATACTGATGCTTGTTCCTCCTGCACATTCTCCTTCTTGCCCTCCCTATGACCCCAGCCATTTTAGCCCTAATGGATGGAATTATCTTACTAAACTCTTGCCTTACTCCTTGTCTACAAAAGCAAAATACTGCAGTTGCTGGAAATCTGAAATAAAAATAGAAAATGCTGGAAATACTCAGCAGCTCAGGCAGCATTTGTGGAAAGAGAAACAGAGGCAACGGCCGGAAATTTGCCAGCGCTCAGCGGATGGGATGGATAGTAGGTCAGCTGTTAAATTGAAAATGATTGACAGTGGAACGCGCACACTGGACTTTCCCGATGTCGGGTCTGCCAGTGCTGAGCAGACCCAACAGGCAGTGGCAGGGGAGGCAATTAAAATCATTAGTGACTTGTTTACAGACACTTAACAATCCTTTTTTCCCAGCTTTTTGAATTTGACAGGTCGCCCACCGGTTTCCCGCTGTGCCTAGAAGCTGAGGCGGGAGGTCACAGGCCATTGGTTCAGCTGATGAGTTGACAGCTTCAAATGTCAAATCAAAGCTCCCAGCTGATGAGAAGTGTTCCCTTAGCCACTAGCTTCTCTAATCTGCATTTCCACTACCGATTCAGAATGCTGCAAGTGTCCATCCAGTCTGACCTCATTACCTCTCCCACCAGTGACAGATCGCTTCTGTCATCTCTACTTCACCTGCCATCTATTCCATCAGCATCAGCAAAATTTATACTCTCTCAACTTGGTCCTCAGAATCCCACCACGATCAGCCCTAACACCAGCATCACCAGGCACACCAGCATTACCAGGCACACCAGCAGCATCAGGCACAGTAGCGGCACCAGGCACACCAACTTTTTCCACAATCAACTGATGCTGCACAAGACAGAGGGCATCAGCACCCGACCACATTGCTGCCCGGGAGGCCAGGGATGGCCTCACCATGGCCACATTTACTTCACTTGATGTTGTAAACTCTGGCTGCCACATGATGTGCCAGGCTGGCACTAGCCCACACCAACACCATAAAGTATCCCTACAATGCCCAAGCCATTCCTTTCACACTCATCGCCATTGCAGGTATTACCGTTAGGTCTCACCATTCACTGCAATTCATTAAGCCACTTCCAAAGGTGCACACAAATCTGTCCAAGAACGCAAAGTGTTGAAAATAAAGATTTCAATGATTGACAGCACATTAACAGAAACTTCACATGAACATTTGCTAAAGCACCCAAGTGCCTTTTGTGTTGTTACTTGGTATGATTGGACTAGGATGAGGGTGACTGTAAGGGGTGGCTAGTGAGATGGGGAAATGATAATGTAGATAGAGAGGGATGGGTGGAGGTGCAAGGTAAGTTGGTGTGAGTAAGGATGTGCAGGAGTAGGGTAGGGAAGGCAGAGTGATGGGGATGTGATGAGTGGCACAGCAGGATCAGGCTGAGTGTGGCTTTGCAGTAAAGTTTCATGATCTACTGAGATCATTGAAAGGTTTGCACCACTACAGCCTGGTCCTCCTGACGACATCCCTGCTTGTGCCCTCCTGTGCAGTGTGCAACCAGGCTGCGTTGGTCTCCTGGGGTGGTCTCTTCCACCAACTGGAAGGGAAGAGAACCGCCCTGTGTGTTGTGACTCCCTCCAGAAGCATATGGAGGGAGTCATGGGAGAGCCTTGGTGCAGCCCTGCACCTCTGCAGTGCTTGTCAGTGTTTGCAGCAACTCAATGCTGTGGAATACTGACAACACAAATGTCAAAAGAGAGTTGTGCATGGTCCCTTTAAGGAAACCAGCTGATGATGCATCATCAAATGATGTCATCAGGCCCGCTTCCTTCAATTGGCTGGGAAACTCACTGGATGGGCTTAACAAGCCCAATCAGGGGAAAGTCATTTCGGAGGCCGGGATGGAGCCAGCAGCGGGGCCGTGACCCACCACTTACGTTGCCTGCCACTGACCTGCCGAGGTAGGGAAAATCGTGGCCAACGTTTCAGGTTGATGACCTTTCGTGACAACTGGAAAAAGCTAGAGATATAACGGGGGGAGAAATTCAATATCGCCCTGTTTGGAGTGCTAAATTTTGAAAGCTGGAAAAATTAGCGCCAGTCGCTAATGATTCTCAGCTTTTTCTAAATTGGGTGTTAGCACTCCAGGAAGGAAGTGGAGCGCTAAATCAAGCATTATCATTTCCCTTCGGGAGCACTAAACCTCGCAGGAGGGGCGGTAGAGGTGCAGCGTTGTACAATGTCCCGCGCAGCGCTGCCAGGATCCGAGGCTTCTTCCCTCCCTTAAAGGGAAGGGCCTTTGCTGCAGGCTCTGCATTTCAACGATGTCCCTTGTCGCCAACGGCAGCCGGGATCCGCGACGATCAGCCCCAGGCACTCTAACAGAGCGCAGGGCTGATCAATCGTGTCAGTTAAAAATTTTCAAACGGCAACCTAAGGGATGGAAACAAATTTTTTCTGCAGACCAGCGGCCTTACCTTTAATTACCGCTCCCAAAGCTCCCGGCCTCCCAAACAACACCTCCTGCAGCTGTCTGTGTTATCGCCCGGCGCTGCTGCAGGGCGTGGAACCAAATTTCGGGTCCAGGGTGCTGCGCAGCCGGATGACGTCACGATCTCCGAGTGCAGGTGATCATGGCGCTAGGGGTTACCGCCGCCGCAAACCTCCAGGTGAATTTCGTGAGCGGTGGTACTATCGCCGTGCTCGGGCAGTAAGTCATTAGCGCCCCGTTATCGTCCCCTGGAGGTGCTAACGGGAGGCGATAAAGAGGCAAATTTCTAGCCCAACAGGTTTTAAGCAAGTGCAGAGGTTCTGTTCCTCGAGCTTACATTGAGCTTCATTAGAACAGTATAGGAGGCCGAGGACAGAGAGGTCAGAGTGGGAGTGGAGTGGTGAATTAAAGTGACAGGTGACCGCAAGCTCGGGGTCACGCTTGCGGACTAAATGGCGGGGTTTCCGCAAAGCGGTCACCCAATCTGCGTTTGGTCTCCCCAGTGTAGAGGAGACCGCATCGTGAGCAGTGAATACAGTATACTAAAGTGAAAGAAGTACAAGTAAATCGCTGTTTCACCTGGAAGGAGTGTTTGGGGCCCTGGACGGTGGGAAGGGAGGAAGTAAAAGGGCAGGTGTTGCATCTCCTGCGCTTGCACGGGAAGGTGCCGTGGGAAGGGGCAGGGGATTTGGGGGTGATTGAGGGTGGACCAAGGTGTCGCGGAGGGGGCGGTCCCTTCGGAATGCTGAAAGGAGTGTGGAGGGGAAGATGTGTTTGGTGGTGGGATCACGGTGGCGGAAATGGCGGAGGATGATCCGTAGTCCTTGTCTCTCAGCTTCAAAAGTCTCCTAAAAGTCTATCTCTTGAACAATACTTTCATTCCCTTCCTCTAATTAGTCTCCTACTACTGATCTGTCTGTATGTCCTCTGTGAAGCACCTTGGAATTTTAAAGACACTGTAGAGCAGAATTTTCACTTTGGTGCCCCCACTACATGCCAGGACTCATAGCAGGAAATTGTGCACCCAATTTTTGGTCCATTCATTTTAATTACCAGAAAACTACAGGCGGCAGGTGTGCAATTTCATGATATGTGTTCCTGGCGTGTGCTGGGAATGCCGAATTGGAAAATCTTCCTAATATAAATGTCAGTTGGTGTTGTTGTAATGTCCCTGTGTTACAATCTCTATGATCCTTGAATGAACTTTCTTCACATTTTCCTGTAGCTTACAGGGCTGATTTTACAAATGCACACTCCCAGTGGTGAGTCTTACTTGGCGCACAAATCTGAAAAACACAGGTGCACACCTCAGGATTTTCTGTAGTATCGAATTAATCGTGGGAACACTCGTGCAATTTCCAATTATGCACTCCCAGGGAGACACTGCTGAGAGGATGCATTTGGAAAATTGACCCTTACCAGTTTTCTTTTCTTTTTGTAGTATATCTATTTCACAATAAATAATTGATTGCACACAAAATATTAACAAGCCAGAGGGTAAGAGAAAAAAAGATAGTGAGATAATTAAACCAATTAGCTGTCTCTTCTTTGTGAAAGTAGTTAGTAGATTTAAGGTCTATAATTCTGTCTGTTGTTTGTCTCCACTCCTTGCTCTCAATGATATGTCCTGATTTGTCCTTGTCGATCGATAAAAAATGAGCTTTATCCAGCATGACTGTGCAAGTTCTAAAGCAAAGCATGCACCTCTCTACTGCGTTCAGGTACTGAACAAGCTGTGCACATTTCCAGCATTTATTTTTGTTCTTAATTCATTTGTACAAACCAACCTGTCTGAGAAAGTATTCTTTCCCTCCCCTCCTAAACCTCTCTCCCTCCTAAAAGTGGTGGCTTATGCTGTGGTAAGAGTCCAAAGGTGCTGGCAGTTCTGCAGTACCCCACTCATGTGGCCATGATTCCTAATGGCTACTCCTGCTCCTATTTCTTATGTGCTTATGTTCATATCTATGAGAGCAAGGAGTGGAGACAAACAACAGGCAGAATTATGGACCTTAAATCTACTAACTACTTTCACAAAGAAGAGACAGCTAATTGGTTTAATTATCTCACTATCTTTTTTTCTCTTACCCTCTGGCTTGTTAATATTTTGTGTGTAATCAATTATTTAGTGTGAACCTGGTGGTTGTTGAGAGGCTATTCAATTGTGGGAGAGTGCATAACATCTGAGTCTAATCCTGTCCTTGCCCAACTCCCACACATTCTAACAGAAGAGACTGGGGTTAAGAACATAAGAAATAGGTGCAGGAGTAGGCCATTCAGCCCTTCAACCCTGTTCTGCCATTCAATAAGATCATGGCTGATCTTCTACCTCAACTCCACTTTCCTGCACTATCCCCATATCTCTTGATTCCCTTAATATCCAAAAATCTATCGCTCTCTATGTTGAATATACTTAATGACTGAGCATCCACAGCCTTCTAGAGTAGAGAATTCCAAAGGTTCACAATCCTTTGAGTGAAGAAAATTCTCCTCATCTCAGTCCTAAATAACCGACCCCTTATTTTGAGACAGTGACCCCTCTAGTTCTAGACTCCCCAGCCAGGGGAAACATCATCCCAGCATCTACCCTGTTAAGCTATTTTAAATATTTTATTAATTCAATGAGATCACCTCTCATTCTTCCAAATTCTAGGGAATATAGGCCTATTCTCCTCAATCTCTCCTCATAGGACAATCCCACCATCCCAGGATTCAGTCTGGTGATCCTTCGTTGCACTCCCTCTAAGTACACTGGCCAATACATTTTGGACTGGGCTCTCTGCACCACCTGCTGCCCACCCGATGCCCACCCATGGTGAAAATCAGCCCACTGTTTCCAGTGAGGGGTTATAATAAGAGGACATTGTAACATTTGCATATTGATTTATCATTGGCCCGCAGGCATCTGTAAGGAATACCTATTATATTCACATGTGATCACATGCTGAGTTGTCATTGGCCTGCAGGCATCTGTAAGGACTGCTATTGTTTTGGAAGACCCAGGGCCCTGACTCCATCTTGTCCACATGGTGCTGTATTGATTAAGAAAGCTTACAGACCTGATGCTTCATTAAAAGAGTTTAAATTGTAATACTCCGTTGTCCTGCAATTTAATGGGCCAGAAATTCCAGGCCAGAAGCGTGAGTGCGGTCGGCTTACTCACGCTTCTGGCCGTTGGAAATGCCGGCGTTCAGCATGAACAGCGCATGCGGGGAACAACGGCATTTCCAGACCTCGAGCGCGTGCGACTGCACAGGCAGCGCTTGCGCAGTGAACTTCGTGGATTTCATTCATGAAATCCGTGAGGTTAAGTCCTTAGAAGTTACACTGAAAAAAAGCAAGTGTAAAGTGGTTCATTGGCTGCGGAGGAAGATATATTTTATCGTGGAGCTTTTGAAATGCAATATTTTTGTTTGGGAAAGGGAGGGAAGTTATTTTAAGAAATTTTAAGTAAGTTTTAAAGTTAAAATTTTTTTTTTTTTTAAAGGGTTTTCAGAACGGTAGGTAGAAGGAGCAATTGTGGCTGTGTGAATGGAATGTGAGAATGAGTTATGTATGTATGTCCACATATATTCCTTTACGTATATGTATGTATGTTTTATATTCCTTTACTATGAATGTATGTTTTTAATTATGATTTTCCAATAAGTTACTTTCTCTGAAAGTCATAATTAAATAATACATTCATACACATAAGTAAAGGAATATATACATAACACGCAAAGGAATATATACAGACATACATACTTTCAGAAGCTCCACGATAAGAAATATCTTCCTCCGCAGCCTCTGTAGCAACTGTACCCATGCTTTTTTCATGTGTAAGTTGTAATGACTGGACCTCACTGAAAGCATTAATGAAAGCGGCGAATTATACTGCGCACGCGCTGCCTGTGCAGTCGCACGCGTTCTGCCTCTGAACCCCTTCGTTCAGAGGACAGGAAATGCCGGTTTTCCCCACATGCACTGTGCATGCTGAAAACCGGCATTTCATCCGGCCAGATGCGTAAGTACCCCGACCGTACTAGCGCATTTGGAAGGGAATTATTGGGCCAACATTTTACATGTCAATAAAATAAAAAATTTAACACTTGCACGACTTGCCCCCTCGCATCTGCGACTGAGGGTCCAAGGAGGTGCATTGCGCAAGAGGTCATCATCGCACGTATCCTCACACTGTTCCCTTTGGGGAACTGTATGAAGTGGTGGAAGGATTTATGGCCGTGATTAACGCTCATTCCGTGACCGTAACCATCTTTGAACCAGCCATTAGGGTGGTTAGTCCTATGGCGGGAGGGTTTTACGGGCTCCCACAACCCATCTGAGGGGGGGGGGGGCCACCAACACCCACGGACGCAAGTATCCCGCTGGATGTCCACCCAGAATTTAAAGTTGGAGCTCCGACTCCACTTGCCGGGACTGTCTGGAGTGGGGTTCAAAACCCTACTCCTTCTGGCCCAACGGCGGGGATGCTTACTGCTACGCAAAAGGCCCACTCCGCACAAAAGGTGACACCCATACGTTTCCTGCGCCTTTTCCCTCCCCGTGACTGGAGCCCTATGCTGCCATTTCACGTAGCTAATCGGATTGGGCGTTTGTCATAGCGGTAGGATCCCCGCCGCTGGGCCAGATCAGGGTAGGGTTTCGAACCCCGCTCCAGACAGTCCCGGCAAGTGGAGTCGGAGCTCCAGCTCTAAATTCTGGGTTGACATCCAGTGGGATATTTGCGTCCGTGGGTGTGGGTGGCCCCCCCTCCTTGTATAGCTTGTGGGAGCCCGTAAAACCCTCCCGCCATAGGACTAACCGCCCTAATGGCTGGTTCAAAGATGGTTACGGTCACGGAATGAGCGTTAATCACGGCCATAAATCCTTCCACCACTTCATACAGTTCCCCAAAGGGAACAGTGTGAAGATACGTATGACGATGACATTGCTAAATAAATAAATGGAATTAAAAAAATTCTTTTAGGGCTTTTAAAAGTCTTTAAATTGCTTTAATTCTCTTTAAAACTACTTCAGATTACTCAAAATAATGTAAACATTTAAAAAAGTTTATAAAAGTTACCAAAATCTTCAAAAAACTTCCAAAATCCTATTTAAACTGCTGCTTTGCATGTAAAAAAGCAAAGCAGCTTGACAGAAACATTGGGGGCGTGTCCAGTGAAACTGAGACCTCAAGGGGCGTGTCTCACTTACACTGCACGCTCCTGGGTCCGCGCTGGCTGCACTCCTGGGTGGCGTGACGTCATACGCTGCCCGGGAATGTGCTTTCAATTTCTCCAAGTTCAGGCGTCCCAGAAGCTGATCGGCAGGAGCGCGGGGTAAGTGCAAATACGGGGCTTGCACGCGCTGCAAGCCCCGTTCTGGAATTTCTGGCCCATTATTTTTGTACAAAGTGTGCAAAACAAGACATGGTGTCAGAACAGGGATTTGAAATGGACATCGTTGGAGCTCCCTTACCCCGAATGAATTGGGAATCTTTGAACTTACCTAGAGAATGGAGCAAGTTCAAACAACACGTGGAGTTGATGTTTTCGGGTCCACTGAAAAGCAAAGGGGAGGAAGAAAGATGCAGCTACCTACTCCTATGGATCGAAGAAAAAGGGAGAGACATTTATAACACATGGTCTCTCACTGCGGATGAAGCAAAGGTACTGAAAAGTTATTTTGACCGTTTTGAAGCATATGTGATGCCCAAGACAAATATGATATTCGCTAGGTACAAGTTTCAGGAGAAAGTACAAGGAGCTAGTGAGTCGTTTGAACAGTTTGTGACTGAGTTAAAACTGCTGGTAAAAGACTGTGTATATGCAGATAAAGATGAGATGGTCAGAGACCGCATCGTGTTTGGAATACATTCAGCTAAAGTGAGAGAGAAACTTTTGAATGTTGGGTCCGGGCTAACGCTGGACAAAGCTATGGACATAGCTAGATCGCACGAGATAGCCCAAGCACAGTTGAAAACCATAACCGGCGCCACAAACAGCTCGAGTGAACAGACAGTCCACGCAGTTAATAGGCACACACCAAAGAACACCGCCCAGAGAGTGTGTTTCAGAGTTCTAAAAATGAGCAACACGGACATAAAATGCTTCAAAAACTGTGGATATTGTGGAAACAACTGGCATGGAGAAAAGGAGTACTGCCCTGCCAAAGGAAGGCAATGTACTAAATGTGGTAAACGGAACCACTTTGCTAAAGTCTGCAGGACTGTTTTTGGAAAAACATTACGCACAGTGAGTGACAGCCAAATGCCAGATAGAGAGCCAAATGCAGAGGAACTGTTTATTGATTCTGTGTCACAGAAAAAACAGATTTCAGAGACTGAGCAAGCTTTTGCCGATATTGAGATAGGAAAACAGGGCAAAGAGCTTAAGTTTAAACTAGACACTGGATCTCAGGTTAATGTAATTCCTCTGAGTGAGTATCACAGCTTGAAGGATGAGTGTGAGCTACAGCCCACCTCACGCAGACTGACTGGCTATGAGGGTGAGCAACTCAATGTAAAAGGCACATGCGTGATGAAATGCAAGTACAAAGAAAGCAACATGAAGTTGAACTTTTACATTGTTGACACTCAAGCACCTCCAGTGCTAGGTCTAAAGGCATGTTTAGACATGGACCTCATCAAGCTAGTGCTATCATTGACAGCACCAGTTGAGAAGCAGACAGTCATGGAGGAGTTTGCTGACGTTTTCAAAGGAATCGGACTATTCCCAGGTGAATGCACTATTCACCTTGACCCAGCAGCAACCCCTGTGGTTTGCCCACCAAGAAGGATACCCCTTGCTCTACGTAGTCGCCTGAAGGAGGAGCTGCAGAGCATGGAGAATACAGAAATCATCGTCCGGGAAACAGAACCGACAGAGTGGGTCAACGCGTTAGTAGTGGTTGAGAAACCACGTACAGGCAAGCTCAGAGTCTGTCTCGACCCCAGAGATTTGAACAAGGCTATGAAACGCCCTCACTACCCTCTACCAACGCTAGATGACATCACACCCAAGCTAGTGGGAGCACGTTACTTCAGTGTAATGGACGCACGATCAGGATACTGGACTACCAAGCTCACGGAAGAGTCATCTAAGCTAATAATGTTCAACACACCATTTGGATGCTACCGATTTCTGCGGTTACCATTTGGTCTTATCTCAGCTCAGGATGAATTCCAGCGGAAGATCGACGAAACCTATGAAGGCCTCGACGGAGTAGTCGCAATCGTAGACGACATCCTCATCTATGGCAGGAATAGAGAGGAACATGACAGGAACCTCCGTGCGATGCTACAAAGATCACGGGAGAAAGGTATCCGGCTCAACCCCGAGAAAAGCATAATCGGATCCACCGAGATCAGTTATTTCGGGCATTGCCTCTCAACTGATGGCATTAAGCCGGATTCAGAGAAAATCTCCGCCATCAAGAAGATGGAGCCGCCGAAGAACTGCGCAGAGCCAGAGACAGTACTAGGCATGGTTAACTACTTAGCCAAGTTTGCCCCGAGCCTCTCCGAAATCAACGCACCCATGCGTCAGTTGCTCAAATAATCCAATGAGTTCCTGTAGTACAAACAACATGACACAGCATTTCAGAAAATGAAAGACCTAATCACCAGAGAACCAGGACCAGTTCTTGCCTACTTCGACCCCAACAAAGAGCTCAGACTACAAGTGGATGCGTCAAAGTACGGACTAGGTGCAGTATTACTGCAAGAAGGAAAGCCCATCGGCTATGCTTCCAGATCTCTCACAGACAGTGAAATCAACTATGCTCAAATCGAGAAAGAGCTATATGCAATTCTGTTTGGATGTAAGCGTTTCCACCAGTACGTCTATGGCCGACAAATCATTGTGGAATCCGACCACAAGCCCCTCGAGTCAATCATGAGGAAACCACTAGCCGCAGCCCCACCAAGGCTACAGAGAATGATCCTTCAGCTACAGAAGTACGACTTCACAATCATTCACCATCCAGGCAAAGACATTCCTGTCGCAGACATGCTCTCCAGAAAGTCTCTTAGCTACCAGGACAGCAGCCTCAGTGAAGGCATGGCTGTGCAGGTGCACATGGTGTACAACAGCTTACCTGTGAATGACTCAAAACTGAAGGAGATCCGAGCAGGAACAGAGAAAGATGCACAACTCACGCTGCTGAGCAAAGTCATACATGAAGGATGGCCTGAGGAAAGGAGGAAATGCCCTCAGAGCATATCTGAATTCTGGAACCACAGAGACGAACTGTCACAAATCAACGGAATCGTCTTCAAAGGGGAGAAAATCATCATTCCTACCAGTCTCAGAGAAGAGATGGTGACAAAAATTCATGCTGGACATATGGGCATGGAAAAATGCAAACAAAGAGCATGTGACATTATGTTTTGGCCCGGAATGTGCAAACACACTGAGGACATTGTCGGAAAATGTTCCATTTGTCTAGAACGCCACCCATCAAATGTCAAAGAGCCCATGATACCTCACCGTATCCCAGACAGGCCCTGGCAGGTTGTCAGCAGCAAGCAAGTGCATGCAAAACGTGTACAGAGACAGCAACACCAAAAGAGATACTATGACAGGTCAGCTAGACTACTGCCGCCGCTGCACAATGGAGAATCTGTCAGAATCCAGGAGCATGGCTACTGGAAGCCTGCAGTCGTCATCCAGCCAGCTGACACTGAGCGATCGTATCACATCTGCACCCCAGAAGGACAGGTGTACCACCGCAATCGCAGGCACCTCCTGAACACCAAGGAACAACATCGTCATTCCGACGAGAGGTCAAGCCTAGAGTTATCCTTGACTTGTGAACTGTCAAAGGGTGTAGGCGGATCGCTGCCCTAAAAAAAACTGTACATCGTTATTGAAACGTTGAGATGTTTTCAGTGCTAGTTAAATGTTGAGTTTACTTATATGTTGATGCTACTGAGAACATTATGTAGAAGAAAGGTTCAAAAGTAATGCATAACATTTTTCTTTTAAAAGAAAGGGGATGTAACATTTGCATATTGATTTATCATTGGCCCGCAGGCATCTGTAAGGAATACCTATTATATTCACATGTGATCACATACTGAGTTGTCATTGGCCTGCAGGCATCTGTAAGGACTGCTATTGTTTTGGAAGACCCAGGGCCCTGACTCCATCTTGTCCACACGGTGCTGTATTGATTAAGATAGCTTACAGACCTGATGCTTCATTAAAAGAGTTTAAACTGTAATACTCCATTGTCCTGCAATTTATTATTTTTGTACAAAGTGTGCAAAACAAGACAGACATAGATATAAGATTAAATGGAAGAGATTTAAGAGCAGAAACTCTTTCTGATTATCTCCTACCTAGTCGACGGGAGTTCCAGTGTCCCACCACTAGTTCACCATAACAATTCTCTATTCTAGATGAATTTGTAGTTGCGGTATTCTGTTCAGAACTAGAAATTGGATTCAGAATGTTTCAAGTCCTTTCATTGAGTATCCTTAGCTTGATAGCTTAACATCTTCTTAATATCTCGCTTTGATCTTCTGCATGTTTCTTCAACAATAAAAACTACCACTTCCTAAAAATACTTAGGGGGTAATTTTAACTTTTGGTGATGGAGTACAACAGGTGATATTGGATTGGTTGCCCATGATGCACCCCTCCCAATTTTCCATTCCATTGACTTGATGGAAAGGAAAATGGGGAGAGGTGCACAACAGGCAGCCGATCAGATATCGGCCATTTTATTCCATCACCAAAGGTTAACATTACCCCCTTAGTTTTATTCCCAAGGACCTATGGGAAAAGAGATGGGGAGTGGGTCTAACTGGATAGCTATTTCAAAGAGCCGGCACAGGCACAATGGGCCGAATGGTCTCCTTTTATGTTATATGATTCTATGACCACAGTACTATTTTTGCATGCTTCTGTCAGAAAGGTCAATTTTCTCTTAATTTATTTATGAACAAAGGACTCCACTGCAGGGTACGCTTTTCTAATTATGGTTCTTAATATATACAGGGTATGTGATTAAACTGTAACATTCAGAGAGATGAAATTCAGTTATCATAATCATATGAATTGTATGGCACAATATATTGGAGGGTGAATCACATGATACATTATCACTGTAGGGTGAGTCACATGTACCATGTGTCTAGGCTTTAGTTGAAGAATGGCCACTTCAGCAACGTACCAGAGACCTGACTGTACCTTTATTATCCATGTAAAAATTATCATATTTCATCCACGCTTTGTGAACATTTGCTCTTTGACAGCTATTTTGCAGTAAGTTTGGCAGGAAGAAAATTTCCGCACATTAACAGTCGCACTGCTAACCCTAGAGAATTTCTGTGGGTCAGGCTAACATTTTTTTTTGGCAAGCCCCTGGTGGAGACTGCCACAGGGGGACTATAAAATTCCTGCTGCTGCAGGACTTTGACTGCTGCACCAGCTTAAAGGGGCCATGTTCCTCCAGGCTGGGAAAAGGCATCCAGCCTCGGTAACATCCGGTGTGAACTGCCAGTAAGAAAGCGTGAATCAACTGTGCCACCAATGACTGCACGCCCTGATTTAATTTTTAAAAGGCCTCCGCTAGCCCTGGCAATGCTCGATACCTGTCATATGCAGGCATCCTTACGTCCAGCATTGCTATGGCGATTATGACATATGTTATCGCTCGGTCATCTCCGCCTGATTTGGTTACACTCACCCATTTTCTGGCATCCTCCCGCAATGACACCAGAAGATCAGTACAAAGGGCAGAAATCAGGATTGATCCCCGCACAATTTTCCCTCTCTGCCAGTGAGAATTACGCCAGAAAGCCATGGTAGCTGGAGAGTAAATTCCTCCATACTATCTTCAATCTATATCTTGGATTAGCATTCAGTGGGGGAAAAATTCAGTTGTTTGCGCCTCCCGTTAGCGCCTTAAGAGGGCGCTAATGTGGCGCAAAGCAACTAGCGCCCGGGCGTGGTGATGTTTGCGCCACTCACGAAATTAATTAGACATTTTGCGGCGGTGCTAAACACTACCGCCATGATCTCCTGCGCCGGCAGATTGTGACGTCAGTCGAGTGCGCAACGCCCCGTTAGCGCCCCGGACCAGATATTGAGTGACGCCCCCTGCCTTACCGCCTGCCGCTAGCAACGACAGGTTGAGGGGAGTGTTATGCTGTCAGAAAGGGACTAGGGGGTTGCTATTTAAAGGCGACTGCTTCCTGCCTTTTTTTGTCGGTGACATTTTTGCATCACGCATTCTGAGAGAGAGAGAGACTTCTGGAGAGATTCAACGCTGTGTGAAGGAGTTTTGAGTACTGAGCAGCACTTTGCAGGTTTATTTTGATTTGCCCTTCCTTGCTTCGCCAGCGCTCTGAGATAGCGCCTCGCTCCTCGGCCTTTGCGCCTTAAGGCAGGTGTGAAGCGCCTGATTTAGCGCTCCAATCGCCTCCAGGGGCGATAAAAGCCAAGTTTGCTGTTGGAGGCGATAATTAGCGCCAGGCGCTAAGCTTTGCGCACGGCTGATAATGGCGCCCCAAACGGGGCGATACTGAATTTTTCCCCCAGTATCTTTAAGCATTTATTCAGTGATCCTGCACTGCTAGCACTGAGCTAACTTGACAAGAGTATGAGTCAGAGAATCAGTGCAATGCAGTCTTAAGCCCTATCTCTGATCTGTACTTAAATCTACCAAGATTCGGTGCTGTGGGCGCAGGATTGTTGAGAGAACTTTTCATATGTATTTTGTTTTGATATACATGTGTGACAATTTGCCAGTAAAGACTGCTCCTTATGTCTGCCTGTTTGGAAAAGCATAACTAGCCATCAGGAAGTACAAATTTGCTCTCCAGTATAGATCTGCAAGACAACTGTTAGCTCTCCATATGTAGCACATAATGAAATTAGAACCAATTGATAGTCTGTCACATTTTACTCATTTAGTTAAATTATATTCCTCGGGTGAGGTGCTTGAGGGACCAATTGCATAATTCATCAGACATTTCTGACAAAACTTTGCTACTGTAAGAAACAAGATAATAATTGAATTGATTTTATTATTGTCAGGTACTGATTTAAAATTAAAAAGAAGCTTCTAGATCTTTGTACATTCTCAGCATTTCTTCTCACAAGTAACCAACACCCCAACATGATATGTATGGTAGTTGCATATTGTTAGCTGAACACTCGATGGCCCCCTGATGGGAGTAAGCACATTGTAGCAATTACAATCCAAGGTCTTCTTGTAATGCTTTGTTATTCTTTGACAGAATATTTTAGAGGGGCTGGAAATAAAAGCAGCTAGTTAATGGCCTGGATTTTGCGGTGGGAGTACGCCATCATACCGCCTTTGAAATCCACCGCAAGTTCGCGCATGCGCTAAAGCTCGAACTTGTGGTCTGTCGACGTACGTGTTGACAGACCATCCGCTCCGCCACCGAAAACCTAATTGCTGGTGCAGAGTTGGGTTATTTGCCCACCAACTATGGAAATTTTATGGCTAATGTAAGGGGATACCCGAAATGAATTTTTTTTTTTTTTTTTAATTAAATGACATCCAGGAACATTAAAAGCTTTAATGAGAAGCAACCCTAGTGTATATTGAAGCTGCAGGTTTTAAAAAAAATAATGTTTACATTTCATAACTTTCTGCACTGTATTTGTTTAGAAGTGGGAATGATGAATAATGACTTGGATTCCAACGATAAAAGTGAAATTTGTATGTATTTTAAAGGCTGTATTAATGAAGTAATGTAGTAATTTAATGAATGAAAGACAATGGCCGCGATTTTGTCAATGGATGCGGGTTGGGAGCGGGTCGGGTGGTTTCCGGCTTCCAGTCCCGCCCCCAAACTGCATCCGGCCCACAGATGTGATTTTGCATTGATTGACCTTGTTAAGCCCGCCCTGTGGGCTTGCCAGCCAATTAAGAGGAAGCCGGTCAGATGATGTCTTTTGATGACGGGTCATCTGCTGGTTTTCTTAAATGGACCACGCACAATTTTTTTTTGACAGCTCATTGATGTGCTGCAAACATTGACAATCACTGTACAAAGGTGAGCTCTTGCACCAAGGCTCTCCAATGACTCCCTCCATAGGCTGGAACAGACGGCAGGGGCAGGTGAGGTGACAGAAGCGATCTGTCACTGGTGAGAGAGGTTCTTCCAATGAGGTGGCACTGGACATCGTTTTCAAAACTTGTTACCTAAAGAAATGTGTAAATGCATTAAAAATGATTTTTCCAACATTTTCTTACCTCTGAGACTCACCAGTACACCATTGGATCCTTCACACCATTTCTGCAGCTGTCATCAATGCATAAACATTACAGCAGACTCACTTACCTGGCGTGGTGTCCGAACGTTGGGAAGCCCGAGGCAGAAGCGGCAAAATAAAAAAATAGCCTGTCAACTACTCTCAAGTACCTGTTAACAGGCAGCTAAGTGGCTTTAATCCTCTTCCTGCCGCTAGGTGTCAGGTTCATGCGCAAATCGGGGACCCGACACTTGGGAAAATTGTTTGGAGGCGGGTTGACGGCGGGCTCGGACCCCGCTGTCATTGAAAACGATTTTAACCTTTGACCCGCCTCCAAACCCGCCCTCTCAATGCCGATAAAATCGCGGCCCATCTGTTTTCTGATTGGAGGACCAGGCCCACGTGATCCCAGGTATGCTTCCGCACTGGCTGCATCCCTGGGATCCGTGGGCCATTACACTACCCTCCAGCAGGCAGCGTCAGACAGCAAGTTTACGAAGGAGGGCCGCCATCAGGTAGGTGCATATTCGTTTTGCAGGTTGGCGGTGTGCTCCGGAGGTACACTGCCAACTGCAATTTTTGGCTGATTACCACAACAATTTGAGTGTTTATATCAGATGTGACAGTGGCAACAAGGCTAAAAGGCAACTCTTAAAAAGATTGAATATTGGTCATCTTTGTGACTTAGATAAGAGTCTACCTTGTCACTGAATTTTTTTTTCTCATGTTGGCATTAGTTGGAAAAATCAGAGAGTATTGAATGGAGTTGAGCTGGAGTGAATGTGTAAAAAGACTTAGGCCTAGAAATTCAGTATAGCCACTTTTGAGGCGGAAAAGTCGGGCAGCCGGTAAAGTTTGCGCCCGGCGCAAAGTCGAGGCCACTTCGCCGATATTCAGTAGCTTCGCCCTAAGAGTTTGCTCGAGCGCTAAAACTGGCGTTACACAACTATCTTTAGGCGCAAAGCCGGCGGTGCTGAGCTAAACCGCCGAGGCCGGGCACAGCGCAGGTGCGGTCATTTCTTGATTGACAGCAGACACCCTGGCGCCGGCCAGCTCTTAAAGGGGGAAGGGTCGAGTTCATCTGCTGCCACGCCCTGGACACTGCAGCCCTCCAGCTAGGCCTAAACACTGCTGCTGAGCAGAAATAGCGCCGGGAAAGATGCAGAAGGCCCGTGAACGAGCGCAGCGCTTCAGTGGCCATGATTTGAGGGTGCTGGTTAGGGCTTTGGAGAGGAGACGCAAACTCTTGTTCCCGGACAGTGGCAAGAAGCCTGCCACCAGCGTCTACAGGAAAGCCTGGAGGGAGGTCGCCCACAGGGTCACATCCAACAGCGAGGTCCCCAGGACTGGTGTCCAATGCCGGAAAAAGTTCAATGACCTCACAAGGATTGTCAGGGTGAGTCCCCTTTCCAGTGTCCTCCTCATCCTTGCATGTGCACCTCACATTATGGGCAAAGGGACCTAAAAGCCCTAATGGCCAGCCCTCATCCAGCAGCTATGGGACTGGCATGAACATCAATTGCACATTCTGCACTTTACACACTGGCCAAGCTATTCGACCATGGGAGGCAGTGCACACAAGATCAGGGCACCACACTGGCCAAGCTATTCAACCATGGGAGGCAGTGCACACAAGATCACGGCACCACACTGGCCAAGCTATTCGACCATGGGAGGCAGTGCACACAAGATCAGGGCACCACACTGGCCAAGCTATTCAACCATGGGAGGCAGTGCACACAAGATCTGGGCACCACACTGTACTTAGAGGCCGTCCTTTCTCTTGCAGGCCAAGCTGGCACACAATCAGAAGAGCCGGACTGTGACCGGGGGAGGCGGTCCCCAGATCCAGCAGCTCAGTGACCTTGAAGAGCGCGTGGGTAGCCTCATGGGTGCCCGGGTGATTGGCCCCATTGCATCTGGAGATGCCGACCCTGTTCTGGGCACCAATGGTAAGGACATCACCTTTTGGACCTCTCTCGTCCCACTTGCGCTTCAGATCTACATCCTTTGCCACTGTCCGACCAATGCGCTGAATGCCACCACTCATGCCTCCCTCGCTGACACCCTCTCCTCACTCTAAAGCTACTCTTGTGCCTTCCTGCTTTCAGATGGTGAGGTGGAGGTCCCTGAAGCTGCCAGTGACAGCCCCTCGGAAGAGGAGGAGGAGGAGGAGGAAGAGGAAGAGCAAGGCGGCCCATCAGGGGAACCCTCAGCCGCGCCAGGGGATGCCAATGGAGGGGACACGTCTTCCCTGGAGAACAGCCAGGGGGAAGTGTCGCAGGGGAGTGTAGCTCCTGTGCCCAGTGGCGTGCAGCAACGCGGGAAGGGTCGGCCAGCTCGGCGGCCTTCTTCCCGGAGGGGGGAAGGGGCGCAGGGGAGTGTAGTTGCTGGGCCCAGTGGCATCCAGCAACGCGGGAAGGGTCGGCCAGCTCGGCGGCCTTCTCCCCAGAGGGAGAGTCCGGCCTCCAGTCCGGAGACGGTCCTCGCCAAGGAGGTGCGCCTCCTCGATCAAATGTCCGTGGACTCGGATCGCCGGCACACCGAGTTCATGGGGGTTGTGGCACGGTTGCCTGAGGCCATCGAGTCCCTGGCTCATAGTGTGGCCGATTTCGGCGCCTCACAGGCCAGGAGTTTCGAGCAATTCGAAGCAGCACAGGCCGCGAGTCGGGCTGAAGTCGGGGCAGAACAGTCCGCGAGTCAGGCAGAATTCGGGGCAGAACAGTCCGCGAGTCGGTCCGATTTCGGGGCAGAGCAGTCCGCGAGTCGCCAGGTGATCAGTGGTGCCGTGCAGTCACTGGCTGGTCTGATGCGGGCACAGACCAGGGCAGTACGGGCACTCACTGCTGCCACACTCGCTGTGTCAGCCAGGCATCGCCAGGGCACCCGCCGCGCTGCAGCAGCACAGCGGTCTGTCCTTCAGCAGATTGCTGCGCATGCTGCAGTGCTGGCCCGGGCGAGTGCCAGTGTCTCAGGCGAGCAGCGAGCACCTGCCATCAGCCAGCTTGCCCCCATTCCTGCAGCCGCCACTGCCACTCCCCCAGTGGAGCTGCGACGAGCTGCTGGAGAGACTGCTGCTGCCCAGCCACAGCTGCAGCAGTCACCAGCCGGCCCCTCGAGGGCCAGAGCTAGTCTAGGCCGACCCCCAAGGGCATCTCCCGTCACGCCATGTGCCCCTCAGGAGCCTTCCCCCAGCCTTGCAGCAGCCACTGGGCACACTTTGAGGAGGAGCAGCAGGGCGGCCAGGGGCCGCAAAAGGCTGGTCAAGGAATCGCCCTCGCGGGCCACAAAGTAGAGGGTATGGGCAAATGTGTTTTTATATGGGGATGGGTGTTTTTGTAAGGCCGAGGATGAAGGCCATTTTTGAGGAAATGTTTTGTTATTCCTCCCCAGGTTGTGGGAGTGAGTCATGTGTCTGACAGTTTTTTGGGTGTGTTGTCTGTTTTTGGGTTTCATGTGGGAAGGGCCCTGAGTTTGTTCAATAAAGCATTTTATTTATTCAGCTTGTCCATGTTTGATGTTTGAAGTGGTTGTTGCCTTAACCGGCTGAGGGCTTGCGGAGCGGCTGCATTCAGGTCCCTTCATTGCCACAAGCCATTCCCTGACAGGGGGCCTAGAAGTGACGTTCAATAAGCCGCCGACGGGCGGCCCTTGGACCTTGTGCCTCCCTCCTGGGCTGGTACTCCTCCTCCTCCTCCTCATGCTCCTCCTGCTCCTCCTCCTGAGGTGGTGCTCCAGCGTGAGGTGGCAGTGCCTGAGTCCTGCGGATAGCCAGGTTGTGCAGCATGCAGCAGACGACCACGACCTGGGAGACTCTCTCCGGCGAATACTGCAGAGATCCTCCGGAACGATCCAGGCAGCGGAACCGTTGCTTGAGGACGCCAATCGTTTGTTCTATGATGTTCCTAGTGGCTTGATGGCTTTCATTGTATGCCTCCTCAGCAGGGGTCCTGGGCGCGCGGAGCGGGGTCATGAGCCAGGTACACAAAGGATAGCCTTTGTCCCCGATAAGCCATCCTCTTGGGGGAGGCTGTGCCTGGAACATGTCAGCCACAGTAGTCTGTCGCAGGATAAATGCATCGTGGCTGCTGCCTGGAAAGCGGGCATTGACAGCTAGGATGCGCTGCCTGTGGTCACACACCAGCTGTACATTGAGGGAATGGTAGCCCTTCCGGTTGCGGTAATCCTCGGCATTGTGGATAGGTGCCCGCAAAGCCACATGCGTGCAGTCAATGGCGCCCTGCACCATGGGGAAGCCCGCTGTTCTCGCAAATCCCACTGCACGCTGCTGCTGCTTCTCCAGTGTCATGGGGAAGGAGATGAACTGGTGTCTCCTTCTGAAAAGGGCATTGGTCACCTGGCGGATGCAGCAATGCACGGCGAACTGGGATATGTTAGCAATGTCCCCAACAGCGGCTTGGAAGGAGCCGCTTGCATAGAAGTTCAGAGCCACCGTGACCTTCACTTCCACCGACAGAGACGTCCTGCACCTCAGCTGTGGATGCAGATCTCTGTGAAGCAGCTGGCAGATCTCTGCAACCACCTCCCTTCTGAAGCGCAGCCTCCTAACACACTGCGCGGCAGGCATGGTGAGATAGGACACCTGCTGGCGGTATTTCCTGAGTGGGTAAGGCCTAGGTTGCCGACGCCTGTTGCCCCCTCTGCATCTAGCCAGGGCTGCCCCTCTCACACAGCGTCTGCGAGCCCTTCGCACATAATGCTGAAACTGAGGGTTGGCACCCCATGCAGCCCCCATAATATACTGGCAAACAATGACCTCACAATGAAGGCGAATTGCCAAGCTCTGGCCTGAAGCCAAAAATACCTCTCCTATGTTGGGCCAAAGCAGTAAGCTCTCTTCCTTGGTCTCTGTCCAGAAATCCGTTGCACAAGAGTGATTGCTGCAAAATGGCTGGCCTTTGTAGTTCAGGGTAAGTGCCCTTTAATTAGCACTCCCCGAGGCCCACATGGCCTCTGCTGCGTTCCAGTTCACAGTTCTTAGGAGCGCCACGCCCACATTGGGCAGGCGCGACTGAAGTTCCGGATTGGGGCGCACAAAGGGCGTTGCACGAGGAAATGACATCATAATCTGCGCGCGCAGCTGAGCGCACGCAAACACTTTGCGCCGGCGCTAAATGTCTACTGAAGTTGGGCATAGGCACAGATCGCCCTGCGCCCGGCCGCTAAGTGCCTAGCGCTCGAGATCTACTCCTCCTAAGGCGCTAACGGCTGGCGCACGCAACTGAATTTCTAGGCCTTAATTTTTAGTCAAATGAACCTGCAATAGATGCCAAAAGGAGAGCAGTTTTGCTTACTATCTGCGGACCTGCAACGTATAGGTTGCGTAATCTGATTGCTCCCGTCCAGCCTAAAGACAAAACGCATGTGGAGATAATCCAAATGGTTAAAGAGTCTGAAGCCACTTGTTATTGCGGAACGGTTCAGGTTTACCCCGAAAAAGTATAGGGACGCTGAAAATGCTTCTCTGTTAATGGCAGAACTTAGGAAACTGTCTGAAATACGTAACTGGAAGTTTCTTGATGATGAAGTAGGCGAGCGCTTTGCCTTCAGTTTGAAGGAAACATCGATAGAGGAAACTGTTGGTAAAAGACTGACCCATGTCTGCAAGAGCTCTCAAAATAGCTCTTGGGATGGAGACTGCTGCTGGGCATGCTAGTGAGTTACATGCCACAGGGTTCAACAGCTCTAGAATGAACAGTCACTCAACCATGTTAGGGGTGTGGTAAAAATATTCATCATCCAGGCTGATGTTTTTGTAAGAAGGTTATATGCCACAATTGCACAGATTTGGGCCAATTCCTGGAAGCCATGAGGTGCTACTAGCTTGGCGGCAGGGAGAAGAAATGAAGGCCCCAAGTTCATATTTTTGCCAGAGCTGTGACGTTGTAAGCTGAAGTTGGATTGTGCAGCCTGAACATGTGCAGTGTACCTAATTTCCCTGGGTGCATCAATACCACTCCGTCAGCTGTATTGATTGAACGTACAAATGGGGATACTCTGTCGATGTGTCAAGATACGCTGTTGGGCATAGTTGTGAAAGATTTGTTCCAAAATTAACCTGATCTGGGAGCACTCATTGCCGATATTTGGTGCAAGACATGGAAAAAGTATTCTATTCTGCAGCACTAACATCACACAAACAAAATATAAAACAGTAACAGTTATTATATCAGATGATATTAAATCATAATCAGGTTTCACGTTTGATGTCAAAAAGCCAGCAAGCATACATCTGACTATCGCATGGATTACTTTGCTTAAGTGTTTCACCTGTTGGATGCTGTCCAGTTTGGAAGCTGTGGTCTGCCGTCCTATTTACACTGGCTACAATTATTCAGTCAACATCTGACTAATGGAGTTGGGTCTTCCTTGATCATGCTCTTGTTTATGCTGATAACGTAGAAGAGAATCTGATTTCTGCAGCCAAACTTGAGCATTATTTCCAAGTTGCAATATTTTGTGATTTGCAGATCACAAAATATTTACAAATGAGGAAATCTATTTAGCCCATCTTGACTCATTCATTTAGAGAGATCCAGAATTCCTCCTTTCATTTCAGCATCCAATTATTTCTTAAAGGATTCCAAGGTATTCACCTCTCATTACTCCACCTGGAAGTCCATTCTATACATTGATCATTCTTTGTGTGAAAAAGGATTGCCTGACATCAGTCCTAAATTTACCGTGTATCATTCTGAACCTGTGTTCCCTTGTTCTGCTCTTGCAATTTAATTAAGAGCAATATTCCGGATCGACGCTCTCAGTTTGCTTAACTACCTTTAAAAAAAAAATGTTTTATTAGTTCATGGGATGTGGGCATTGCTGGCAAGACCAGCATTTATTGCCCATCCCTACTTGCCATTGAGAAAGTGGTGGTGAGCAGCCTTCTTGAACCGCTGCAGTCCGTGTGGTGAAGGTATTCCCACAGTACTGTTAGGGAGTTCCAGGATTTTGATCCAGCGACGATGAAGGATCAGCGATATATTTCCAAGTCAAGATGGTGTGTGCCTTGGAGGGGAACTTGGAGGTGGTGGTGTTCCCATGCGCCTGCTGCCCATGTCCTTCTAGGTGGTAGAGGTCGCAATTTTGGGAGGTGCTGTCAAAGAAGCCTTGACGAGTTATACATCTATAAGATCACTTCTCAGACGCTTCCTTTATGGACTAAAAAGCCAGTTTGCCCTCAACTCAGATTTTTGACACTAGGTTCAGACTCATGGCTCTTCTCTGCACTGTTTCCAGTGTTTCAATGCCTCCCTTGTGTCTTGGCGACCAGAGCTGCACACGGTATTCAAGGTGCAGTATAACTAGAGTATTATACAGTTTAGTCATGACTTCCTCAAACTTTTTTTCTGCTGTTTTAGCTATGTAGTACAACATTCTATTGGCTTTGTTGATTGTTGCTGTGCATTGGTTGTGTTGTGTTGACTCTACTAAGATACCTAGGTCTCTTTCAGCTTCATCCGTACAACACCATTCATAGAGCACATCTGTCCCTTGTTTTTGTTCCTACGTGCAGTACTTGGCATTTGTCTGTATTAAGTTTCATCTGCCATTGTTCTGCCTATTTATGTATTTTATCCAACTAGTCAGATGTATCCTCAAATTTGACCATCATGTTTCTCCATTTTCTTATATTCATTTCGGTGAACTCCTCTTTTCTCACTGCAGAATTTCTGAAGGTCATCTTTCCTCTTTATTTCATTTTTTATTTGTTAATTTATTTAGGGTCATATATGTTAAATCTAAGCTTCTTTAATCTTGGAGTGTATTTATTAGTCATGCTCAGCATGAATCCCTTACTCTGGAATTCTTTCCCTAAGCCTCTCCACCTCCTTCTTCTCCTTTAAGACACTACTTAAAACCCACCTCTCACCCTTCCTAAAATCTCCTTCTTTGGTTCGCGTCCATTTTTTTGGATTACACCTCTGTGGATCATTTTTTTACTTACCTTATTGTGGAGCCAGGAGGAGCAGGAGCTCTTACTTTTTTTTTTACAAAAGCGCTCACTACAATACCGTGTTGCACAAATCAGCAATGCAGCTAGCAAAATTATTTGTATACACCAGTTACTCTGCTGCTAGCCCCCATTTGTCACCAGCTATTGCTTTATTATGGTGTGCTCCTGCTACAAGGAATATGCACATTAATATTATGTATTCCCAATTTACCAAATGGAAGAAATCTATTAGACTGATTCAGCAAGAATGCAAGGGAACACTCTTCGATTTAGTTGGATACTACATTTGGGCAATTGTAGGTTTTTCTACATAAATGAGCTATGATGGGGAAATAACCTTCCTCAACTGCAATTATCTTGTGGTCCTGTAAAAGGGTCTTTCAGATAATCAAGGTTGGTCTAAATTATTATATTCTGTACAGGTGTTATGACTTTGGTTGCTCTACTCAATTAAAATTTTGCTCATTGTGTTTTTTTCAAAAAGATTACACGCTGACTGATGTCACTATCTGCCTATTCTGCGTACTTCCAGTGCTCGCTCCCAGCGCTTGCGTTAATGACCTCACCAAAATGGTGTCCGCACCAGAAGTGTGCGCTCACGGCACGGACGCCACTTTCAACTTAAAATGTCACCCATAGCGCCGAAAAACGGGCGCTACAGAGCCTTAATATATATACACCAGCAAATCTCCTGTCACATTGTGCCCATTGAACTTGTGCATAGGAGATGCTTCTGAGATATTAATGCTCTAAAACTTGCATAAGCATATCAGAAGCAAACTGACTACATCAGAATGGGAAAGCTATTTGATATGGCAGTCAGGCATGAAAGAAAAGAATATTGCCAGAATGGGGTCTGTGAGTCTGGTTATAGAAACTGCCTTTTGCTGTGACTATGAATAAAGAGTAATGGGAGGGAATCTCAAGTGGCTAGTCTCAGTCTTCAAGACAAAAAAATCCATGATAAGCTCACATTTGGTATTGAAGGTTTGGATAATGGGAACAAAGAAAGAGACCGAGGAAATGACTTGTGATTTAAGAGGATTTGGAGATTATCTTTACCGTCCAGGGTAATCCTGGCCTAGTAGAAGGACTTGCCTATGGGGAAGGAAATGCAGTATTGATTAATGTGGTCCAGTCATATTTGGCAGTAGACAAAAAGAACAGTTGAGCTCAAGCTCTTAGACTTCAGGGTGCAAGGAGGGAATTTGACCAGGAAAAATCATGGGAGCTGGAGGCTGTAGGACTTAAGACATGGAAGGTGGAAATAAGGGATTGCTGAACCGATCAACAATGCTCCAGTAAGACGAAGGAAGGTGTTTTGAGCTTCCAAATTCCTGCACCCATGGAGGGTTCTCATCCACACACTCCCAGATTCACTGATGTTGCTGGGCAAAGTGGGGGAAGGGAAGGCTGCCCTCCTTGACACAGAAAAGACTGGTTCAACAAGCAGAGCAGTAGAGAGCTGACGGAGGACTTGGCTTCGAATGTGCAAGAAACTGGCAGAACTGAGGAAAGCTGTCAAGGTAAGGCGACAGAACAGCTGTTATACTAAGTAACTTACCCAAGCATAACTCTCACAAAGTGGCACTGATTTTCGTATACTTGTGTAAGTCAGTTCTAAATAAGAATGTGCAGCCAACTGTCTGGCACTTCTACTGTTACTTGCGAAGGGGTTACATTGCTGCATGTGTAACCTTGAGAGGCAACAGCCTTTTGCAGCCATGCTCTGGTTACCTCCCTAGTACGACCATTAATTTACCTGGAGAAACAGTGGGGGCTCCAGCACTGGTTCCTGAGGAACGCCACTCAGCACATTCCCAGCAAAATATAATTTCTTTTTCAACTAATTCCTCCATGAATATCCTGTCAATGGATTTTCTGTTAATATCTACTATTGCAAATTGCTATGTCAACATTTCCCATTCAATTTTGCTATATCAATTATCACGATGTAGTTGCAGCCTCTGGCCACTAGCTGGCTCTGTGGAGTGAGTTTCCCAAGTCTCTCTCAGCTTTGTTGTCATCTTGTTTGCGTGTGTACAGTGTATAAAAAACATATATATATATTCATCAACTGATTGGGAGCAATGCCACGAGCAAATTATGAATTTTAGACACTGCAGCAGTAATACTATTAAGGCACACTTGCTGCTATCAAGCGGCACTTACTCACCTGCTCACTGATGCCCAGTTTGGGTTCCGCCAAGACCACTTGGCTCCCGACCTTATTACAGCCTTGGTCCAAACATGGACAAAGGAGCTGAATTCCAGAGGTGAGGTGAAAGTGATTGCCCTTGACAGCAAGGCAACATTTGACTGAGTGTGGCATCAAGGAGCCCTAGTAAAACTGAAGTCAATGGGAATCGGGATGAAAATGCTCCACTGGCTGGAGTCATACCTAGCACAAAGGAAGATGGCTGTCGTGGTTGAAGGTCAATTATCACAGCCCCAGGACATCGCTGCAGGAGTTCCTCAGGGCAGTGTCCTAGGCCCAACCATCTTCAGCTGCTTTATCAATGACCTTCCCTCCAACATAAGGTCAGAAATGGGGATGTTCGCTGATGACTGCACAGTGTTCAGTGCCATTCACAACTCCTCAGATAATGAAGCAATCCATGCCTGTATGCAACAAGACCTGGATGACGTTCAGGCTTGGGCTGATAAGTGGCAGGTAACAATCGCGCCACAGAATTGCCAGGCAATGACTATCTCCAACAAGCGAGAGTCTAACCACGTCCCCTTGACATTCAACAGCATTATCATCACCGAATCCCCCACCATCAATATCCTGGGGGGTCACCATAGACCAGAAACTTAACTGGACCAGCCACATAAATACTGTGGCAACAAGAGCAGGTGAGAGGCTAGGTATTCTGTGGCGAGTGTCTCACCTCCTGACTCCCCAAAGCCTTTCCACCATCTGCAAGGCACAAATAAGGATGGAATACTTTCCACTTGCCTGGATGAGTGCAGCTCCAACAACGCTCAAGAAGCTTGACACCATCCAGGACAAAGCAGCCCGCTTGATTGGCACCCTATCCACTGTAATGATCAATAACATGTCATTCTGGAGTGGTACACTAGATGGAGCCATAGAGCTGTATAGAGCTGGATATTTAGTTGTATGTGTTTAAGACTACACTACCCACGATGCACTAGGCTACCCCAGAAGGCGGTAGTCAAGATGGAAGCCTGCACACAGAAGCACACATGCTGAATCTCTACAGATGCTGTACCTAGAGAATGTGTACTGAATAAATCACTAGCTAGAAGCTAGCTGTTCATAATAAGAATGTCTAGTTATTAATGAACATAACATGGTACCAGGATTGGTGAAGTTCTGCTGAAGATTGTGAAACGCGACATGGAGAATTTGAAGCCACCGGAGTTTTTGAATCTCACGGGGAATGTCGACTACAATTGGTGGACTTTCAAACAACAATTCGAACTCTACATTGCTGCCATCGGGTTCGGTACGAAGCCAGGCGCAAGAAAAATAGCGTTGCTGCTCACGGTTGCAGGCCCACAGGCGATAGAGGTATTTAATACATTTGTATTTAATCCAGAGGAGAACAGAGAAAATTTAGACGATGTGCTAAAGAAATTTGATACACATTGTTCTCCCAAAAAGAATGAAACCTATGAAAGATACGTGTTCCGTTCGAGGACACAGCGGCAAAATGAGACTTTTGATAGCTTTCTGACCGATCTGAAACTGAAAGCACAGACATGTAATTTCTCTGAGCTGAAAGCATCCATGATTCGTGACCAGATTGTGTTTGGTATTCATGATAAAAAAGTCAGGGAACGTCTGTTGAGAGAAACCGAACTAACATTGGAAAATGCTGTGAATATATGCCAAGCCAGTGAGCTAGCTCGACAGCACGCGAAGACTTTCAGTGAAATCAATAATGATGCGATTGTAGTAAGTGCTGCTGTCGGTGCTGTGTTCTACAAGGGGAAGCAACATGGGCAGAACAGAAATGAAAAGCAATCGGAGGAAGGAATTTTTAATTGTAAACGCTGTGGTTACAAACACCAGTTAAAACAATGCCCAGCATTTGGAAAAATGTGCACAAAATGTCATGGAAAGAATCACTTTGTCAAACAATGCTTTTCAAAAGTAAAAACAAAGAAAGGGCAACAAGTCCAAGTCAATGTGATTGAGGACACTGATTTAAGTGAGACATTTTTTGTAGGAATGGTGCCATGTGACAATATAGAAAAGGATACAGAAAATGTGCAGCCCTCAGATATGGACAATGCTGAACATAAAATGAATGCAGTAAAAGAGGACAAATGGATGATCCCACTGCAGGTAAATGGAGCATTAGTTACATTGAAACCAGACACTGGGGCAAAAGCAAACTTAATCAGTATGAGTGACATTAAAAATATGAAAGAAAAGCCCAAAATACAGAAAAAGTCAGTACTACTGAAGGACTATAATGGACAGAAAATAGATAGCTTAGGTGTATGCAGACTTAAAGTGACAGTCAAATACAAAGTGCATCATCTCATGTTTTCTGTTGTGGCTGAAGGACTGGATTCACTACTGGGTGACAAAGCTTGTGAAGACTTAGCACTGGTCAAGAGAGTATACCGTATAAACTGTGCCATAAACAGACCAGATGACTCAGTGGATTCTGTAGTAAATAATTTCCAGGATGTGTTCAAAGGATTTGGAGTTCTACCATTCACTTAATGGATCCAGCTAAAGGAGGATGCTCAGCCAGTGGTACATGCTCCACGAAGAGTTCCAGCACCCCTGCGTGACCGGCTCAAGAATGAACTGGACAGAATGACCACACTAGGAGTCATCAGGAAAGTCGAAGAGCCAACAGACTGGGTTAACTCCATGGTATGTGTAAAGAAAAAGAACAATGATCTAAGAATATGCATGGATCCAAAGGACTTAAATGCAAACATAAAATGTGAACACTACCAGATTCCCAAGCGAGAAGAAATCACCAGTGAAATGTCAGGTGCCAGATACTTTACAAAGCTCAATGCCTCACAAGGATTTTGGCAACTAAAACTGGATGAAGAGAGCACCAAATACTGTACCTTCAACACACCATTTGGCAGGTATTGTTTCCTCAGAATGCCTTTCGGGATAATATCTGCATCTGAAATCTTTCATAGAGCGATGGAACACATAATTGAAGGTCTGGAAGGAGTTCGGGTCTATGTTGATGACATCATCATCTGGGGCTCCACACTGAAAGAACACAATGAGAGACTGACTAAAGTGCTACAGAGCATACGCCGGAATGGACTGAAGCTCAACAAAGCCAAGTGTCAGTTTGGCATCCAGGAAGTTACTTTCCTAGGAGATAATCTATCTGGTAAAGGAATAGAGCCAGATATGGAAAAAGTAAACGCCATACTCAACATGCCCCGACCCACTGATAAAAAAGATGTGCTACGCATCATGGGGATGATAAACTTCATTGGAAAGTTCATTCCTAACTTGTCAGCCAAGACAACCTGTCTGTGAGGCCTGCTACGTAAAACAAATGAGTTCGCATGGACAGAAAAACATGAACAAGAGTGGATGAACCTCAAAACAGTGCTGACAACCACACCTGTACTCACTTTCTTTGACCCGACAAAGAGAATCAAAGTGTCAACGGATGTATCAAAGGATGGCCTAGGCGCGGTCTTGCTACAAGCAGAGGGTGAAGATTGGAAGCCTGTTGCCTATGCCTCCAGGTCTATGACTGATACTGAGTGTCGATACGCCCATTTGAAAAGGAATGTCTAGGCTTGGTAGTTGGATTAGAAAAGTTCCATGGCTACATATATGGACTTCCCACCTTCACAGTTGAGACAGACCACAGCCCACTGGTTGCCAGCATTAAAAAAAATCTGAATGAGATGTCTCCAAGGATTCAACGACTCATGATGAAGCTGCAAAGATATGACTTTGAACTGATCTACACACCAGGCAAATACATAGTGTTAGCAGATGCACTATCCCGAGCACCCACAATGAGTCAAGTGAGCTCTACTGAAGAAGGCGTGGATGTTCATGTGAGTATGGTCACTGCTGCGCTGCCCGTGTCAGACACAAAATCAAAGCAAATAGCAGAAGAAACAGTAAAAGATACAGTGTTACAAACAGTAATAGAGAACATTCATCATGGTTGGCCAAAAGGTTCCTGTCCAAAATACTTTCACATAAGGTCAGAATTGAGTGTCGCAAGTGGACTGTTACTAAAACAGAACAGAATAGTCATTCCACAGGCTCTACGTCAAGACATGCTCAAAAGGATTCATGAGGGACACCTCGGAATTGAAAAATGCAAAAGGAGAGCAAGAGACACTGTTTATTGGCCTGGCATAAATAAGGACATTGAGAACATGATAGGCAGATGTGAGACATGTCAGAAACACCAGAACAATCTCATGAAAACACATCAGACTCACCCGTGCTGAGAAGACCCACACGTGTAGTAAAAAAGCCTGATAGACTTAATCTTTGAGTACAAAAAAAAACTATATTGAAAATGTATTGACTGTTGTGAAAATGTTTATGTTTATAGAGCACTAACAAAAGCGTTACTGATATCTTCTTTATCGTGTTTCGTGTAAGTTGATTGCTATTGATTTTGTTAACCTCAAAGAAAGGGGGCTGTAATGATCAATAACATGTCATTCTGGAGTGGTACACTAGATGGAGCCGTAGAGCTGTATAGAGCTGTATATTTAGTTGTATGTGTTTAAGACTACACTACCCATGATGCACCAGGCTACCCCAGAAGGCGGTAGCAAGATGGAAGCCTGCATACAGAAGCACACATGCTGAATCTCTACAGATGCTGTACCTAGAGAACGTGTACTGAATAAATCACTAGCTAGAAGCTAGCTGTTCATAATAAGAATGTCTAGTTATTAATGAACATAACATCCACCACCTTAAACATTCACTCCCTCCACCACCGGCGTATCGTGGCTGCAGTGTGTTCCATCTACAAGATGACTGCAACAACTCGCCAAGGCTTCTTTGGCAGCACCTCCCAAACCCGTGACCTCTTCCACCTAGAAGGACAAGGGCAGCAGGCGCATGGGAACACCACCACCTCCAAGTTCCCCTCCAAGTCACACACCATCCTGACTTAGAAGTAACCTGGCCACAGCACCGTGGAGCGGGGGACCATTCAAGTGGGGGGAGTTAAAAGAAATGTTGTAGTGGTAGGGGATAGTATCGTTAGGGGGATAGATAGGGTTCTTTGCAGCCGAGAGCGAGAGTCCCGAAGGCTGTGTTGCCTGCCCGGTGCCAGGGTTAAGGACATCTCCTCTGGGCTGGAGAGAAACTTGGAGTGGGAGGGGGAGGATCCAGTTGTCGTGGTCCATGTTGGTACCAACGACATAGATAGGACAAGGAAAGAAGTTCTGCTGAGGGAGTTTGAGCAGCTAGGGGCCAAATTTAAAAGCAGAACCACAAGGGTAATAATCTCTGGATTACTACCTGAGCCACGTGCAAATTTGGCTAGGGTAAATAAAATTAGAGAGTTAAATGCGTGGCTCAAAGACTGGTGTGGGAGAAATGGGTTTTGCTTCTTGGGACACTGGCATCAGTACTGGGACAGGAGAGAGCTGTTCCGTTGGGACGGACTTCACTTGGCCAGTGCTGGGACTAGAGTCCTGGCGAATCGAATAACTAGGGCTGTAGAGAGGGCTTTAAACTAATTAGTGGGGGGGAGGTTTTAAGAGAGCGGAGAAGGCAATAGAGCAAGGTAGCAGTGGGGGAATTAAAAACCAGAGCGTGTCAGGAAGGGACAGAATGTATAATGGTAAAGTAGTAAAGGGTGTAAAAGCAGGAATAAATTGTCAGAAAACATATTTGAAAGTTCTTTATCTGAATGCATGCAGCATTTGTAACAAAATAGACGAGTTGACAGTACAAATAACTACACATGGGTATGATCTGGTGGCCATTACGGAAACATGGCTGCAAGATGATCATGACTGGGAACTAAACATACAAGGGTATTTGACAATTAGGAAGGGCAGACAGGAAGGAAAGGGAGGTGGGGTTGCTATGTTAATCAAGGATGGAATCACTGCAATAGTCAGAAATGATATTGGGTCAAAGGATCAGGATAGTGAAACAGTTTGGGTGGAGATAAGGAATAATAAGGGGAAAAAGTCACTAGTGGGCGTAGTCTATCGGCCTCCTAACAGTTGCAACTCTGTTGGTCGGTGTATAAATCAGGAAATAGTTGGGGCTTGTAATAAGGGAACAGCTATAATCATGGGGGATTTTAACTTTCATATTGACTGGACTAATCAAATTGGGCATGGCAGCCTTGAGGAAGAGTTCATAGAGTGTATTAGGGATGGGTTCCTTGAGCAGTATGTAACTGAACCAACCAGGGGGCAGGCAATCTTAGATCTGGTCCTGTGTAATGAGACAGGATTAATAAAAAATGTCCTAGTAAAGGATCCCCTTGGAATGAGTGACCATAATATGATTGAATTCCAAATTCAGTTTGAGGGTGAAAGAGTTGGATCTCAAACCAGCGTACTGAGCTTAAATAAAGGAGACTATGAAGGTATGAGAGTAGAATTGACTAAAGTGGACTGGGAAAACAGATTAAAGTGTAAGACTGTACAAGAGCAGTGGTCTACATTCAAGGAGATATTTCACATCTTTCAAGATAAATATATTCCACTGAGGAAAAAGGGGAGTAAAAGAAAAGACAGCCATCCGTGGCTTAGTAAAGTAATAAAGGATAGTATCCGACTGAAAACAAGGGCATATAAAGTAGCCAAATCTAGTGGGAGGATAGAAGATTGGGAAGCATTTAAAAGCCAGCAAACAATAACTAAAAGATTAATTAAGAAAGGGAAGATAGATTATGAAAGTAAACTAGCAAAAATATAAAAACAGATAGCAAGAGTTTCTACAGCTATATAAAAAGAAAAAGGGTGGCTAAAGTGAACGTTGGTCCCTTAGAGGATGGGACCGGGAAACTAGTGGTGGGGAACATGGAGATGGCAAAGACGCTGAACAAATATTTTGTATCAGTCTTTACAGTAGAGGACACTAAAAATATCCCAACACTGAACAAACAGGGGGCAATGGGGGGTGGGGGGGCGGTGGAGGAGCTAAACACGATTAAAATCACTAAGGAGATGGTACTCGGTAAAATAATCGGATTTAAGGCGGATAAATCCCCAGGACCTGATGGCCTACACCCTAGGGTCTTGAGAGAAGTGGCGGTAGGGATTGTGGATGCATTGGTGATTATTTTCCAAAACTCCCTGGACTCAGGAAAGGTCCCGGCAGATTGGAAAACTGCTAATGTAAATAGTGATAGATTGGGAAATGTTGATGTACAGAGGGACCTGGGTGTCCTTGTACACCAGTCACTGAAAGCAAACATGCAGGTGCAGCAAGCAGTTAGGAAGACAAATGGTATGTTGGCCTTCATTGCAAGAAGATTTGAGTACAGGAGCAAGGATGTCTTACTACAGTTATACAGGGCCTTGGTGAGACCACACCTGGAGTACTGTGTGCAGTTTTGGTCTCCTTACCTAAGAAAGGATATACTTGCCATAGAAGGAGTACAGCGAAGATTCACCAGACTGATTCCTGGGATGGCAGGACTGTCGTATGAGGAGAGATTGGGTCGACTAGGCCTGTATTCACGAGAGTTTAGAAGAATGAGAGGGGGTCTCATTGAAACGTATAAAATTCTGACAGGGCTAGACAGACTGGATGCATGGAGGATGTTTCCCCTGGCTGAGGGCTCTAGAATGAGGGGTCACAGTCTCAGGATACGGGGTAGGACATTTAGGACTGAGATGAGGAGAAATTTCTTCACTCAGAAGGTGGTGAACCTGTGGAATTCTCTACCACAGAAGGCTGTGGAGGCCAAGTCACTGAATATATTTAAGAAGGAGATAGATAGATTTCTAGATGCCAAAGGTGTCAAGGGGTATGGGGAGAGAGCAGGAATGTGGTATTGAGATAGACAACATTCAAGAAGCATTTGGATGAGCACTTGAAATGCCATTGCATACAAGGCTATGGACCAAATGCTGGAAAATGGGATTAGACTGGACAGGGATGGATGGGCGGCGCAGACACGATGGGCCGAAGGGCCTCTTTCTGTGCTGTAAAACTCTATGACTCTAGGATCAACCATGATCATATTGAATGGCGGAGCAGGCTGGAAGGGCCGAATGGCCTACTCTTGCGCCAACTTTTCTATGTTTCTATGTTCTATGTTTCTCATCCTCCGCATCTGAGGAGGCTATGAGCTGAGCCACTTGTTCCTCAGGCAGCTGCAAGCCACGATGCTGTGCGATGTTATGCAGTGCACAGCAGACCATGATGATTCTGGAGACCTTGCTGCTGAATACTGTAGGGCTCCACCTGATCTGTCAAGGCATCTTAATCGTATCTTCAGCAAGCTGATGGTTTGCTCGATGATGAATCTGGTCAAAATGTGGCTGGCATTGTAGCGCTCCTCAGCTTTGTTCGATGGCTTCCTCAACGACATCATCAGCCACGTCTTCAGGGGATAGCCCTTGTCTCCAAGTAGCCATCCAGAATGTTGGTTTGGCGGATTGAACAGCGGAGGCACACTAGACTGCCAAAGAATGAACGAGTCATGGCAACTGCCAGGATACTTTGCGCAAACATGGAAAATGGCTTTCCTGTGGTTACACACCAGCTGCACGTTGAGGGAGCGGAAGCCCTTGCGGTTGACAGAAACAGCTGGATTGTGATGGGGTGCTCTAAGGGCCACATGTGTGCAGTCAACGATGCCCTGCACCCTTGGTAAGCCTGCCATATTTGCAAAGCGCGGTTACACTTGCTTAATCCGTGGAGAAGTGTATGTAATTGTGAGCCTTGGCAATGAGGGCATCGGTTACCTGCGTGATGCAAGTGTGTGCGGCCAACTGGGAGATGCCACTGATGTCTGCTGATGATCCCTGGAAGGATCCTGAAGCAAAAAATTGAGTGCTTTGACGGCCACTGGTAAGGGGTGTCCACCTGCTCCTCTGGGCTCCAGGTGTTGGTGAAAGTCTCAGCCTCCTTTGGCACTGCTGCTCACTCATGTTTAGGAAGCTGCTCCTTGGCCTGTAAACCCTGTGTCGGGGGTATCTCCTGTGGCGACGTGCTTCCCTGCGCTGACGCCTTCTGCCCTGTGCAACTTAAGGTGGGTGAGCAGCAGGTTGGCGCTCTTGTTGTTGCTGCTGCTGTTGTTCCTGGTTCTGCTGCTGCCGCGGCTGCTCTTCCTCCGAATCTGAGGACCAGGATGAAAGGAAATAAATGGTTCCCATGCTGCTGATAGATATCTCCGTTGAGGAAGTGCTCAGTCAATGTGGGGAGAGGGTTTTCCCAGGAGGCCACAATGGAGATGGATCTTGTAGTGTATGTACCTTTAAGAGAGAACTACTTTTACAGCTCCTGTATACTGTAGTACCAGCAGTGACCACACCGGTATATAAGCCTTGAGCATGCCTCTGTATCCCCAGTCTTGAGACTACCCTACTCCAGTAAACACCTGTTGATTGTTAAGTTACAGCATCCGTGTAGTTATTTGAAAACATCATACTCTCAGAATCACGGATCTAACAGTGGCGACGAGTGTCGATTCGAATCTACCTGCAACTCTGCATTTCCCTTCAAGGATTCGCTCCGGGAGGGCGGTGGAAGAAAGTCGAGGCCAGAAGCACGGGCGTCGACCATGAGCAACCGCCCAGTCGTCCGGCAGAGAGTGAACATCACAGGGGAGGCTGTTGAGAGCTGGGCTTGGTTCCCCAGCCACGACGATCCAGCAACAGACTGACAACAGGTACAGCGCAGACCCTTCCTGGACAGCGGCGGCTGGAGCCGACCGACGGCAGAGAAAAAGCCAAGCAGCGTCGACGGGGTAAGAGAGAGGGTGAAGCGCACAGGGTGCAGCCGGGGGTTGAAAACCGAGCGGCGTCGAGGAAAAACAAAACGGAGATAAAGAGGGTAAAGCAGCAGCCGGGTTCAGGACCGAGCGGCGGAAACGGGGAAGGCGCACAGGAAAAAAAAAATAAACGCACAGAGCACAGCCAGGGCAAGGGCTGAACAGTGTCCGCGGGGAGAAGAAGGGAGAGCGCGGGAGACGCCATTGAGCCGCGGAGAAGGAAGAGCGCGGGAGACGCCATTTTTAGAAGCCGCAGCGGAGAAGAAGGGCGAGCGCGGGAAGAAAGGGAAGCGCGGGAGACGCCATTTTGTGCCAGCGGAGAAGAAGGGAGAGCGCGGGAGACGCCATTGTTGACAGTTAAATCACACCCAGGGATGCCGAAGAGTGGCAGTATCTCTACGTTCGACAATGAAGTCGAAGATTGGGCAACATATGTGGAATGTATTGAGGTGTACTGCAGGGCGAATTAAGTGCCAGATGCTAGGAAAGCACTGGTTTTGTTAAATTCCATGGGTGCAAAAACTTATGGCTTACTGCGAAACCTAATAACCCCAGAGAAGCCCGTGAATAAGAATTTCGAAAGCATAGTAGAAATCCTACAGGACCACTTAAACCCCACACCGCTGCTGATAGCAGAAAGATTTAAGTTCCACAAAAGGAACCAGCATAAAGACGAAAGTAATGCTGAGTACTTAACGGAACTGCGCAAGCTATCGAAACACTGCCAGTTTGGAACGGGACTAGCAGATACGTTAAGGGACAAGTTTGTGTGTGGGCTTCAAAGTGAAGGAACCCAGAAACGGCTTCTATCAGAAAAGGATCTTTCAGCATGGCAGTATCATACGAAGCAGCCGCAAGGGGCACTGCAGAGATACAACGGAGACCACAAGAATATGGCACCAATGAAATGTCATATGGAACAGGGAAGCGTTATCGCTGCGGCAGAACAACACACGACCAGAAGGATTGTTGCTTCAAGGACCAAGTGTGCAGACAGTGTGGAAAAGCAGGAGACATAGCAAGAGTCTGCAGGTCAGGGAAGAAAACCAACAGCAAGAAATCTCCACAGGAGAAGTACAAAAAGGTACATAAGGTGATGGACAGTAGTTCAGACGAACAGAAAAGTGATACAGACTCCGGAAGCAAGGAGCTGGGTTGTCTGAAACTACATAAGGTAACCAAAATGGAGGATCACCAGACTATCTGGGTCACACTCAAGATAGACGGAGTCCAAGTGAAAATGGAATTGGACACAGGATCAGCCCTGACAGTCATAAACCAAAGGGACTACAAGCGGCTATTTTCACACATACCCTTGAAAACTACAGAGATTGTCTTGAAGACGTACACAAGGCAAAAAATCTACCCCAAAGGAAAAATAAGGGTGAAAGTGATATACAAAGGCCAGGAAATACCTAAAATGGACCTATATGTATTGCCAGATGGAGGACCACCACTACTAGGATGTGAATGGATCCGGAAGATACAATTAGATTGGCATTCCATACAGGCACTGAAGGTTGAGGCCAAAAAGGATGACGACGTCACACCTGGACGACTGTCAAAAATGCTAACTGACGCAAAAGAAGTGTTCCAGGAGGGACTCGGAACACTAAAGTGCATAACAGCAACGATTAAAATAGAGGAAAATGCAAGCCCAAAGTTTCTTAAGGCCAGACCAGTGCCTTATGCGATCAGACCAGCCGTCGAAGCCGAGCTGGAAGGGTTGGAACGTTCAGGAGTACTGTCCAAAGTAGACTGGAGCGAGTGGGCTACACCCATCGTTCCTGTAATGAAGAGGTCATTGAGTAATACGCCTGGGGAACCAAAGAAGGTCCGCACCTGTGGGGATTTTAAGGTGACAGTGAACCCAGTCCTTCACACGGTACAATATCCGCTTCCACGAATTGAGGATATTTTCGCCTCGCTATCTGGAGGTAAACGCTTCACCAAAATTGATCTAGCCCAGGCGTACTTGCAAATGGAGGTAGAAGAAGCCTCGAAACAATACCTCACGATCAACACTCATAAAGGTCTCTACCAATACAACCGGCTGGTGTTCGGCGTAGCATCGGCTCCGGCTATTTGGCAAAGTGCGATGGATCAAGTCCTGCAAGGGATTCCAGGGACCCAGTGTTATTTGGACGACATCCTGGTCACGGGCGAAAATGACAGTGATCACCTCGCCAACCTGGAGAAGGTGCTCACTAGATTAAAGGAATATGGGCTACGAGCTAATCGCCACAAGTGCGAGTTTTTCCAGAAGCAGATCTCGTATTGTGGCCACGTTATCGATGAAGAGGGGTTACATAAGTCCCCTGAAAAGATTGAGGCAGTGGTCAAGGCTCCAGCACCGGAAAATGTGTCACAACTGAGGTCGTTCCTCGGGCTGGTAAACTACTACCATAAGTTCTTGCCAAATTTGTCGACGGTATTACACCCACTGAACACCCTACTGCAAACAGGGGTACCATGGAAGTGGAATGACGAACGTAAACGAGCGTTCCAGAAGTGCAAAGAATTGATCACATCAAAAGAGGTGTTGGCCCATTTCAACCCAGCACTACCAATTCGTTTGGCATGTGATGCATCACCCTACGGTATTGGAGCGGTGCTGTCGCACAAATTCCCAGACAGGTTGGAGAGGCCAGTAGCCTTTGCGTCTCGGTCACTAACCTCAGCCGAGTGCAACTACGCCCAGATTGACAGGGAGGCCCTCAGCCTAGTATGGGGAGTAAAAAAATTCAACCACTATCTGCATGGGCAGAAGTTCACCTTGCTGACTGACCACCAACCACTTGTCTCCATCTTTAATTCAAAGAAGGGCGTTCCGGTGATGACTGCACAACGGTTACAAAGATGGTCCCTTTTTCTAAGGGCGAACCAATATGAAATAGAATATAAAGGCACGAAACAGCATGGAAACGCTGATGGGCTATCACGCTTGCCACTGCCTACTGTGGAGGAAGCACCAGCAGTGGACCCTATCGAGATATTTTATTCGTCAATAATTGAACGATTGCCAGTAACTAACACGGATATAGAGAAGGAGACCCACAATGATCCGACACTGTCTCGGGTATATGATTTGACGGTGAGGGGATGGCCAACACATGGCGACTCACTGTTGCCAGCATTCTCATCCAGAAGAGAACAGCTGTCAGTATGCCAGGGGACAGTGATGTGTGGATCCCGAGTGGTGATTCCACCCAAGTTAAGGGAGAGAGTGCTAAATGAGCTTCATGAAGGTCATCTGGGAGGGGTGAAAATGAAAAGCCTTGCTAGGGCTTATGTGTGGTGGCCGGGGATCGATCAACAAATCGAGGACCTAACCAAGAGCTGCTCAGGATGCCAGAAGGTCCAAAATGCACCACCACATGCCCCTCTACACCCATGGGAGTGGCCCTCCTCTCCATGGCAACGGGTGCATATTGATTTTGCTGGTCCATTCATGGACTCAATGTTCTTAATAGCAGTGGATGCTCACTCGAAATGGTCTGAGGTGATAAAACTGCCCTCAACCACTACAGAGAAAACGATTGCAGTCCTACTGACCATATTTGCCAGGAACGGCTTGCCAGAGCAGATTTGCTCTGATAATGGACCACAGTTTGTGTCTGAAGAGTTTCGGAAATTTATGAGAAGGAATGGGGTAAGGCATTACACATCCGCCCCGTATCATCCAGCCACAAATGGATTGGCTGAGAGGTTCATACAAATCTTTAAAAAGGCGATAAAGGCCATGTGCGATGATGAAATTCCACTACAGCATAAAGTGGACAATTTCCTATTAGCCTACAGAAATGCGACACATGCAGTTACCAACCAGACCCCAGCCATGATGTTCTTTAATCGAAGGTTGAGATCTCGTCTGGATTTGCTCAGACCAAATGTGCGAAGAAATGTTGAGGATAAACAATTCCAGCACATCAGTGAGAAGCCGACAAGGAGCTTCAATGTAGGACAACCAGTCTTGGCCCGTGACTACCGAACAGAGAAATGGCAACCCGGAACGATATGCACAAGGCAGGGGCCATTAATGTACACAGTGGATGTCGGGGAGAACATTGTGAGACGCCACATCGATCAGATCTTAGCGTCACAGGAACGAGTCAACCCCATGTCTCGAGTACCTGGGGATGAACCCGACATACCGGTAGCATCTACCTCAGAACCAGTAGCAGTGGAAACTGATTAACTAACCGACGAAAAGGGGCCAGAATCGCCTCCGCACCAAGAACAAGAACCTCAGGAAAGGCGCTATCCAGAAAGGATCAGGAAGCCGCCCCAAAGACTGAATCTATAAATGGACTATTTTTGTTTAATGTGCATGTTAAAGTGTTAATTGTTATTTGAATATTATGGGTACTCCTAATCTAAAAGGGGAGGAATTGTAGTGTATGTACCTTTAAGAGAGAACTACTTTTACAGCTGCTGTATACTGTAGTACCGGCAGTGACCACACCGGTATATAAGCCTTGAGCATGCCTCTGTACCCCCAGTCTTGAGACTACCCTACTCCAGTAAACACCTGTTGATTGTTAAGTTACAGCATCCGTGTAGTTATTTGAAAACATCATACTCTCAGAATCACGGATCTAACAGATCTCAGCGTCACCAATTCCTAAATCAGCAGACCTGCAAAAAGTTTGCCAAGACCTGAAAAACAAAGTTCTGCCATCTACCACTGATCCTTGTTGAAAGCTCCGTTTTTATGCTGGAGCTGCAGCTGTCAGGAAGCCAGACTTAGTTGGCATGGTTTGGTAACGACGTGGAACACGCTGAAAATGTGGCAAAATTTAAAAGGCCAGGCAAAATAGGATTGCACAGGCAGTTAACAACCAGTTGTTTTCATTTTTTTCAAATTTACTGCCTCCAACTCCGCCCCCTGAGTGTCGTCAAAATTGAGCCACTAGAATCCATCAGTGAACTATGCCCCATATTTTAGCCCCCCTCCCCAGTTCTGTCAAAGCTCAGGTTTCCCACCCACAGTTCTACCAAGTCCCAGGTTCTTCCTTCACACTGGTTCCAGACTAAAGGAATGTACCATGCTGCAAAACTCCAGTAGCCCCAATGCAATGTGCCAAAACTCCAGGATTCTCATCCCAATTCTGCTAAAGCCCAGGATCATCCTCTGGTGCTATCAAAACCTAGTTCCATCCCCAGTATTACCAAAAACCCAGGACAGCATGCAACAAAGCCCCCTCCCCAACCTAGTACTGCTAAATACCCGGTGCCCAAAATTCCTGTAGGGCTGCTCCACTGGTGGCAGAGAGGACCTTAAGTTATTAAGCTAAAGGACAAAGTTCCAGGACCTGATGGACTGCAGCCAATGATCCTGAGGGATATGTGAGAAGAAATAGTGGATGCTTCAGAAATTATATTTCGTATTTCTATTGAGTGTGAATGAGTACCATAGGATTGGAGATTGACCAATATAATACCCATTTTCAAAAAGGGAAGTAGAGTTAACCTGGGTAATTACAGGTCAGTTTGAATCTCTAAACATGAAATTATTCAATTTCTAGATGAAAGGAAAATAATTACAAGCAGCCAATGTGGAATTTAGAAAGGAAGATCATGCCTGACAAACCCGATAGAATTCTTTGAGGAGGCCATAGATACAGGAGAAATACAGTGGCTGTGCTGTAGATGGCCTTTCATCCTGCTCTTTTCCCATATTCTCTATATCATTTTCTATATTATTATAGTCCTTATTGGCCCTCTTCAATTTTAATTGGTTTGGAACATCTAGATTTGTCCATGGCACCCTAAAACCACTGATAGTTTCCTTCTTTTATATTGGATTATGCTTATTCCGTACCTTTGCAATCTCTTGTTTAGAAACACCCCACTTCAAGTGCATTGTTCCTGTTCAGGGGCGAGGCAGAGGGGAGCCATGAAAATTAACCCTATTATTTCCTGAAATAGTGTTGGGTAATACAAGTCTGGCAGGAGCAGAATCTCTGGGACTTTCTGGTGGGAGGTTTATAAAGTTGGACCTAATGAGGACTATATTAAATGTATGCACAAGCTTCTTTGAACTGCTTGCTGCACAGTTTTGACAATTTCTATATGCTACCCGACTTGTCCAACAGGAGCTGCTGATCTAATCGAGGATTCAATGCTGCTGGCCTCTGATATTTTAGACACTTCATACAGGGTTAGGGTTAGTAAAATATCATGCTGAATCTCAATATCTAGGTTTACAAATGAAGAAAAGCTGTTGGTATCTGTGAAATTTGTACCAGCATGAGTCAGCCAGAAGAAAAAAACTGGGGGATAGAAATCGACTTCTGCCTTAAATTCCAGTGATTTTTTAAAATCAAGTTCAAAACTTTGTAAATTAATTTGCAACTAAAAATAATTGAACTAAATGTTGGTTAGCAGTCAATGACTTTTCAGATCCGCATAATAGTGAATCCATATTTATTTAATTCTGGTTTTAAAAAAAACTCTGTAGCATCCTCGACTTGTTTCTAGGCTAACACCACAGTGGAACATACTGGGAAATGACACACCATGTCTTGGGATTCATTATAACCAAGAACTCGTGCAGTTTAATGAGCATGGTGGAGTGATGATTTAACGGCTTGGAGTTCGTAGTGCGCACAGTTGAGTTGTTACCCTAATGAGGTAGCATCAAGTAGGGATGAGAAAAAAATAAACAATTTTCACCAAAAAACCAAACTGGGAAAAATGCCAATTGAGATTTGGCCAATATGTTATTTTTATAGATTCAGAGTTCTGCTTTGTGATGATGATAAACATTTCATGATGTATGTACTATATCACTGATGTGCAACACTCTGAGCATTCAAAAGTATTTTTCTCCCTTTCTGAAGTTTCCTGACTAGGCCCTTTTCATTCACAAACATCTACAATTCAGCCGAGAGGATTAGGCAGCTCTGTTTAAAAATCCATCAATAATCTCTACTCAAAGGGCTGTGGACGCTGAATCAAGGTTGAGATAGGTAGACTTTTGGACTCCAGGGGAATCAAGGGATATAGAGATCAGGCGGGAAAAGTGGAGTTGAAATCGAATAACAGCCATGATCTTATTCTTCTACTTCTCTTCTTAGGCAGTCCCTCAGAACCGAGGATGACTTGCTTCCACATTAAAAATGAGTTCTCAGGTAACTGATGAGTTCAATGTGGGACCTACAGTCTCTGTCACAGGTGGAGCAGACGGTGGTTGAAGGGGCGGGTGGGTGGGGTGCTTGGGTTGACGTGCGCTCCTTGCGCTTGGCTTCCACTTGCTCCCGGCAAAGAGACTCGAGGTGTTCGGCGCCTTCCCGGATGCTTCTCCTCCACTTTGCCACTTTGTGCGGTCTTGGGCCAGGAATTCCCAGGTGTCAGTGGGGATGTTGCACTTTTTCAAGGAGGCTTTGAGGGTGTCCTTGAAGTGTTTCCTCTGCCCATCTGGGGCTTTTTTGCCGTGCCGGAGCTCCGAGTAGAGCACTTGTTTTGGGAGTCTCATATCGAGCATGCGGACGATGTGACCCATCCATCGGAGCTGATCGAGTGTGGTCAAAGCTTCAATGCTGGAGATGTTGGCCTGAGCGAGAACACTGACGTTGGTGCGCCTATCCTGCCAATGAATTTGCAGGATCTTGCGGAGGCAGCGTTGGTGGTACCTCTCCAGTGTTTTGAGGTGCCTGCTGTACATGGTCCATGTCTCTGAGGCATACAGCAGGGCGGGTATCACTGTTGCTCTGTAGACCATGAGCTTAGTGCCGGGTTTGAGGTCCTGGTCTTCAAACACTCTCTTCCTCAGGCGACCGAAGGCTGCACTGGCACACTGAAGGCGGTGTTGGACTTCGTCATCGACGTCTGCCCTTGTTGACAGTAGGCTCCCGAGGTATGGAAAGTGGTCCACGTTGTCCAAGGCCCCCTTGTCGTGGATTTTGATAATCGGGGGGCAGTACTGTGTGTCAGGGGAAGGTTGGTAGAGGACCTTTGTCTTACGGATGTTTAGTGTAAGGCCCATGCTCTTGTACGCTTCGGTGAAGGTGTTGACGATGGTTTGGAGTTCGACCTCCGAGTGAGCGCAGACGCAAGTGTCATCTGCATACTGTAATTCGACGACAGAGGATGGGACGACCTTGGATCTGGACTGGAGGCGACGGAGGTTGAACAGTTTCCCGTTTGTTCTGTAAATTAGCTCTACTCCAGCGGGGAGCTTACTGAGGGTGAGATGGAGCATTGCAGCAAGGAAGTTCGAGAAGAGTGTTGGTGCGATGACACAGCCTTGCTTGACCCCGGTTTGTACGTGAATTGGGTCTGTGGTGGAACCGTTGGTCAGGATCACGGCTTGCATGTCGTCGTGAAGCAGGCGGAGGATGGTGACAAACTTTTGAGGGCAGCCGAATTTGAGGAGGACACTCCATAATCCCTCATGGTTGACAGTGTCGAAGGCCTTTGTGAGATCAAAGAAGGCCATGTACAGCGGTTGGTGCTGTTCCCTGCATTTCTCTTGCAATTGATGTGCGGTGAAGATCATGTCTATTGTGCCCCTTAGTGGGCGGAATCCGCATTGCGACTCTGGGAGAAGCTCTTCGGCCACTGGATGACTTTCCCTGTGGCAGACAGCAGGGAAACTCCTCTGTAATTACCGCAATCGGACTTGTCACCTTTCTTGAAGATGGTCACAATTACGGTGTCTCTGAGATCCCCTGGCATGCTCTCCTCCTTCCAGATAAGAGAAATAATTTCATGAATTCGCGCCAGTAGTGCTTCTCCTCCATACTTTAGTGCCTCGGCGGGGTTTCCATCTGCTCCTGAGGCCTTGTTGTTCTTCAGTTGTCGGATGGCCTTTTCAACCTCATGCCGGGCTGGGGTTGTGCTGAGATGGTGGCGGGTAGCATGCTGCGGGATGGAATTGAGGACACTCGCATCGAAGACAGAGTCTCGGTTAAGGAGATCTTCAAAGTGCTCCTTCCAGTGGGCACTGACTGCCTCTCTGTTCTTGATGAGCAGCTCTCCGTTCTTGGCCTGCAGTGGGGTAGGACCTTGGGTGCTTGGGCCGTAGATGGTCTTGACTGCGCTAAAGAATCCACGCACGTCGTGGTTGTCGGCTAGCTGCTGGATCTCCTGCGCCTTCTCCAACCACCATCTGTTCTTTAGGTCGCGAGTTTGTTGGATCTCGGCCTTCAGGCGTCTGTAGAGCTGCTTTCTTGCTCTTGAGTTCTGTTGCTGTTTCCAGATCAGGAATGCCTTGTCAAACCAGTCTTGGTGTTTCCTGGTTAAGTGACCGAGCGTTTCTTCACAGGTGCTGATTATGGAGGCTTTGAGTGCAGACCAGGCGCTGTGGGCACTCTGTGACTTTGCATCACTGGGAGTTGTCAGGTTGTTTGTGAGGCGCAGGCTGAATAGGGCCTTCTTAGCAGGGTCTGTGAGTGCTCCGGCGTTGATTTTCCTGCAGCATTGTTTCTGCTGCTGTTTTGGGGCTACATTGATGGAGATGACAGAACGGATTAGGCGGTGGCACGGAGGCGGGTTGGGAGCGGGGTCGGTACCCGCTCCCAGTTTTTGCCATTTTCTCGGCAGTCCCGCCTCCCCAGGGCTAGGAAAATTCCCCCCTCTGTGTCTATTCTATCAAAACCTTTCATAATTTTAAAGATCTCTATTAGGCACCCCTCAGCCTTCTCTATTCAAGGGAAAAGAAACCCAGCATGTTCATCCTTTCCTGATATGTATAACCTAGCAGTTCTGGTATCATCCTTGTAAATCTGTTTTGCACCCTCTCCAGTGCCTTTTTACGATATGGTGACCAGAACTGTACACAGTACTCCAAGAGTGGTCTAATCAAGGTTCGATACAAGTTTAGTATAACTTCACTACTTTTCAATTCTATCCCTCTGGAAATAAACCGTAGTGCTTGGTTTGCTTTTTTTATGGCCTTATTAGCCTGTGTCGCTACTTTTAGTGATTTGTGTATTTGTACTCCCAGATCACTTTGCTCCTCTACCCCAATTAGATTCTTATTTTCCAAGTAATAGGGGACCGCCTTATTTTTCTTACCAAAATGTAATACCTCACACTTATCTGTGTTTGAAATTCATTTGCCAATTATATCCCCATTCTGCAAGTTTATTAAAGTCTTCCTGTATTTTGTTGCTGTCCTCCTCAGTATTGACCCCTCCCCACCAATTTGGTATCATCCACAAATTTAGAAAGTGTTTTTGATTCCGAATTCTGAATCGTTAATTTAAATTGTGAATAACAGTGGTCCCAGCACTGATCGTTGTGGGGCCTCATTTCCCACTTTCTGCCACTGTGAATGTACCCTTTACCCCTACTCTCTACTTTCTGTCTTGCAGTCAGCTAGCTATCCATTATGCTACTTGTCCCCTGACTCCGCATGCGCTACCTTATTTGTTAGTCTATTATGTGGCACCTTATTGAAGGCCTTTTAGAAATCTAGATAAATTACATCTACTCCATTACCCTTGTCTACTCTCTGTTATCTCTTCAAGGAATTCAATGAGGTTGGTCAACCAAGACTTCCCCTTTTGAAATCCATGCTAACTAATCACTATTTATTTTTGGTTTCTAGATGTTTTTCTATTTTTTCCTTTAGCAGGGATTCCATTGTTTTGTCTACCACCGATGCCAAGCTGACTGGTCTATAGTCCTCTGGACATGTTCCATCTCCCTTCTTAAATATAGGTATAATGTTAACTATCTGCCAGTCTTCTAGCACTACATCTTTTTCTAACAAATTATTAAATATGTGTAATAGTGCCTTTGCTATCTCTTCGCTAGATTCTTTTATAATGCACGGATGCAATTCATCTGGACCAGGGTTTTTATCCTTTGAGTTTGATTAGTTTATTTAATATTTATCCTCTTTTTTTATTTTAAATGCAGTTATATCATTTATAATTTCATCTTTCGATACCATGATTAGGGTAGAGACCCTTCATTAGAAAGCACAGGGTTTCCATTCAAAATGTTAACCTTTATTTCCTCTTTTCAGATGCTCACAAACCTGCATTACAACCTATATTACAACAGTGACTACACTTCAAAAGTACATTATTGGCTGTAGAGCACTTTGGGACATCCTGAGGTTGTGAAAGGTGCTATATAAATGCAAGTCTTTCTTTTTTTTGCTGTATAATTTCAGCATTTTCTATTTTATTTGAGATTTCTTGCATTTGCATTTTCTTTTTACTCATTTAAACTCAACTGGGCCAGTTATGTGGTGTCACCTTGTATGGCATCACCATTGTGCAGTCTACCCTGGAGAATGTAGTCACTCTCCAGGTACACTGCAGCCGGGTCCTCACAAAGAGACTTGAGTACCCAGAAGTCACCGGTCACGAGCATCTCAAGGGTTTCAACGTAAGGAAAAGCAGCTTTCCACTAGCTCTGCTAAGGCTAGTAGGAGACTATGTTGTAGGAATAGTAGCGTTAATATACTTCCTTTAAAGAAAAGCACTGTGGGTTGATCACTGGGGTGAGAAATGAATGGAAGGCAATTATTATGTCCGTCAATAAATTAATCACCATTATCACATTATCTGCAGTGTGGTTTAATAGCAGCTTTTGAGTCTGCATTGTCAGAATGTCATTGATATAGAAGTTGTTTGAATGGTTTAAATGTTCTTTGATGTAGGATGATGGATGTAACAAGGACTGTTATGCTGAGGGGCTGTCAAAGTTCTCAGAGCAGGGGTATGAGCAGCTCAGAGGAATCATTGAGTGCTGAGCTGATCTCTCATATTTCTAGCTGCAAGTTGTTGAAGTGGCCTCCTTTCTTCTGCTGCTTCCTCTTTCCCCCAGTCTTCCTCTTATGACTGCTGCTCTTCCTCCTCCAAATGCAGGCCTGTAACACTACGTTATGCAGTATGGAGCACATCACAACAATTTGGGAGATTCTATCTGGGGCATACTGCAGGGAGCCTCCCCCCCCCCCCGAGAGGTCAAGACACCTGAACCTCTGTTTCAGCATTCCTATGGTATGTTCTATAATAATCCTGGTTGTTCCCTGGTTTTGATTTATATCTGCTGCTCAGACGTGGTCAAATATTGGGGAAGGATGGTAGACTGTGTCCAGATAAAAGCATCATGGCAGCTCCCTGGGTATCACAGATATTCCTGTGATCAGCCACTAGCTGCAAATTGATGGAGTGGTATCCCGTTCTATTTACATATGTTACTGGCTCATGCTCCGGTACCATGATGGCGACATGTGTAGTCACTGATGCCCTGCACGTGACGGAAGCTGGCCACTGCTGCAGAGCCCCAAGGTCTCTCTTGTTGGCTGTTCAGGTCAATGGGGAAAGCAATGTACTGTTCCGCCCTGGAAAAGAGGGCGTTGGTCACCTGCTTAATGCAGTTGTGTACTGCAGACCGTGATATGCGACTGATGTCCCCTGTAGCAGCCTGAAAGGATCTAGAGGGAAAGAAATTTAGGGCTGTGATGACTTTGAGGGCCATTGGCAAAGCATGCCCCCTGGTCCAGCAGACAGCAAGTCCTGTTCCAGGACCTTGCAAAGGTCTGGAATAGCTTGCCTGGAGAGATTAATCCTCCTCCTGCACTGATAGGTACAAGTAGGTGACTCTTGACCTGTACACCTTGTATGCTGGGTATGGCCTACTGCGAGCAGCTCCCCCCTGCCCCCCACCCCCCTCACCTGCTGTGTTCTGAGAGGCTCAGCTGCTGGTGCTGATGGTTGCTGAGGGTGGTGGTGGTTGCTGAGGCTGCTGCTCCTCTAAGTCTTCATTCAGAAATAAATCAATAATTGAATCCATCAGAAGGACAGAAAACTTACTGGCCTAGAAATTCATAGCAATCTAGAAGCAGGAAACTCCCCTGGCAAACCAGACAGCAAAAAATCCTCTGATCGAGTGAGCTGCAGCTGAGAGACCATTTTGTTTTACAGCTTCAGGAATTTGCATACACCACTCCCGCCAGATTTTACTGGCGGGTCTAGAATCTAAAAAATGGTCACTTAAAATGGCAGCAGCTGGGAAAAATTTCCTGTTTTTGCCACCAAAGTGGATAACCTCACATTTATCCACATTATAGTGCATTTGCCATGTTTCTGCCCAATCACCCAACCTGTCCAAATCGTGCTGGAGTTTCACGACATCCTCCTCACAGGATATCCTCCCCCCCAGCTTTGTGTCATCTGCAAATTTGGAGATATTACATCCAATTCCCTCGTCCAGATCATTAATATATATTGTGAACAGCTGGGGTCCTAGGACCGATCCTTGCGGTACCCCACTAGTCACTGCCTGCCACTCAGAAAATGACCCGTTTATTCCAACTCTTTGCTTTCTGTCCGCCAACCAGTTCTCTATCCAAGTCAATACCTTGCCCCCAATCCCATGTGCCTTAATTTTGCACGCTAATCTCTTATGCGGGACCTTATCGAAAGCCTTCTGAAAGTCCAAATACACCACATCCACTGGTTCTCCCTTATCTATTTTACCAGTTACATCCTCAAAAAATTCCAGTAGATTAGTCAAGCATGATTTACCTTTTGTAAATCCATGTTGACTTTGTCCGATCCAGTCACTGCTTTCCAAGTGCTCTGCTATTACATCTTTTATAATGGACTCTAGCATTTTCCCCACTACTGATGTCAAGCTTACCGGTCTATAATTATTTGAATGGCAATAGATTGGGAGAAGGGGAAGTGCAAAGAGACCTGGGGGTGTTCTTGTGCACCAGTCGCTGAAGGTAAGCATGCAGGTGCAGCAGGCGGTTAAGAAGGCAAATGGTATGTTGGCCTTCGTAGCAAGAGGGTTCGAGTACAGGAACAAGGATGTCTTGCTACAGTTGTACAGGGCCTTGGTGAGACCGCACCTTGAGTATTGTGTGCAGTTTTGGTCACCTTACCTGAGGAAGGACGTTCTTGCCATGGAAGGAGTGCAGCGAAGATTCACCAGGCTGATACCTGGGATGGCAGGAATGACGTATGAGGAGAGATTGTGTCGATTGGGCTTATACTCACTGGAGTTTAGAAGATTGAGAGGGGATCTCATCGAAACCTATAAAATTCATAGTCTAAGGATAAGGGGTAAGCCATTTAGGACTGAAATGAGGAGGAATTTCTTCACCCAGAGAGTGGTGAACCTGTGGAATTCTCTGCCACAAAGGGCGGTGGAGGCCAGTTCATTAAATATATTCAAGAAAGAGTTGGATATATTTCTTAAGGCTAAAGGGACCAAGGGATATGGGGAGAAGGCAGGGACAGGGTACTGAATTTGGATGATCAGCCATGATCTCATTGAATGGCGGAGCAGGCTCGAAGGGCCGAATGGCCTACTCCTGCTCCTATCTTCTATGTTTCTATGTAAATGATCCTATGGCACTATTTCGAAGAAGAGCAGGGGAGTTATCCCCAGTGCCCTAGCCAATATTTATCCCTCAATCAACATCACTAAAAACAGATCTGGTCATTATCACAAAGCTGTTTGTGGGAGCTTGCTGTGCGCAAATTGGCTCCCGCATTTCCGACATTACAACAGTGACTACACTTCAAAAGGTACTTCATTGGCTGTAAAACGCTTTGTGATGTCTGGTGGTCATGAAAAGCGCTATATAAATGTAAGTCTTTCTTTCTTCTTTCTAACAGTGTGGGGAGTACCCAGACATTATTTTAACCCCCGCATGCACTGTTGCCACCAGCAGGCTGGGTTAAAATTGCACCTACAGATATGAAAGGTCGGAGACAAATAAACAGAAGTGATGAAGAATAGATAAGCAAACAGAAGTGAAGGAGGAGAGACACAGAGCCAGGTAGCAAGCAAGAGACAGAGAGTGAAGACAGAAATAAATAAACAGAAGTCAAAGAGAGAAAGAAGTGAAAGAGATGTAATTGCCATGGCCAAGAAATGCCACATAGATTGGGAATTGGATGTAGTGCTTTAATCATGATTCTGTCTGACTCAAAGCGATTTAATCAGATGCAGCCCACTCACGACTTGTATCACAAGTATCCAGCCCACTGTTCCAGAAGGTTAGATATCCCTGCTGTAGAATATTCATCATCTGCATTTATAGTTAACTCTACAACCTTCAATTCCCTTTGTAGAGAGGTTAAGGAAGCTGAGGAGGTATTAAAGCATCACGGTCAGGCATAGGGGATATCATTCGTAACTTTGGTTTTGGTCCTGTGTGATGGATTAAAGCTGGACTGGAGGTATTCGCACATTAAATTATGGAAAAGCGGGCATGGTATTGGTAGTCAATGATGAGTACAACTTCTAAATGTATTCTTCCCCAGCACTGTTAGCTGTCACTCCAATACAATGATACAAGCAGAGAAGTACACGTTCAAACATTACCTATAATTGTAACTACTTGAAATGTATGAAAGGATTTACTGTTAATTACTGGCTTATTAGTTTTCATTGAATATTAATGGAATCAAATTCCATAAATTAAGCACCTAAGATGGTTGTGGAAATGAATCACAAAAACATTTGACATTTGGAGGTATTTGTAACGATGACTAACAATTAATTAGAGGCTTTCTTTTCACTCTGTGAATGGCAAATGACGCCTGGATATGGTTATTTAATTACTGGAATGCCTGCTCTCAAATGTTGGAATTAGACATGATATAGGTAAAATATTCTCTTGGGGGAAGCTAGTAAAAGCCTCAAATTACAAGACAAAATTGCTTTTGCGTGTTGCACTTCTTGTACAGGTTTCTTTGTAGCCATGAATACCAGTAAGTAACACTGCAGTAATGGCCCAGAACTTGGTGTCGGGGGCTTGCTGCACGTGCAAGCCCCTGATGTGCACTTACCCGGCGCGCCGACATCTGAAACCTGCCCCGCAGTGGATTTCCTGTCAGTGGCCCGGTTCTGATGTCGGCGCGCTGTGCTAACCTGACCCAGCGGCGTAGTTAGTGCGATGTGCCGGCTGGGATCAGGTGAGCACTGTTCAGCCAATCAGGGGAGGGGAAACTTCATTCATAAGTTTGAGAGTAAGAACTGTCAAACTCATAAAAAGTACGGCACCCCAAAACACTACTTCAACTTTAAATAAAATTTTAAAAAACATCCCAATAATTAAATTAACTATGAATAACTTTAAAAAACTATTTTAAACAATTAATAAAATTTTTGAAAAAAATAATTTTTTAATAAATCGGGTCTAAAACTACACTTACCTTACTGTAAAGTCCTTAAAAACAATAAAGCTGTGGAAAAAATGTAATAATTTTAAGTTAAAGACCACTTACCTTCAAGAATGAAGTCCTTGCGTCTCCTTTTTACATTCGTAAAAAGGAGAGGCCCTTACACACGCGCAAACCTGTCAAAAAACAGGAATTCCATTGCACACGCGCTGCCTGTCAATCCGTACGCGTTCCGCCTCTTAACCCCTTGGGTCAGAGGACAGGAAATGCCGGTTTTCCCCGCATGCGCTGTGCATGCTGAAAGCCGGCAATTCCTCCGGGCCCACGCGTGAGTACCCCGTCCGTACTCACGCGTTGGGACCCGAATTTCTGGCCCAATATGTTAATATACAGCAAAAAGCCCATTCTTGTCTGTACTGAATATCCAATATTCCTCCAAAGACCACCAACATTGGCCCAGAAATTCGGGTCCCAACACGTGAGTAAGCACAAAAAAAAGTGCCGGTTTCTTGCATGCACTACGCATGCGCGGGAAACCGGCATTTCCGATCCTCTGAACGAAGGGGTTCAGAGGTCGAATGCGTGCGCGCGGGAGTCTGCGCATGCACGTTGAACTTCCTTTTTTTTAACAGGCTTTTCCGTGCGTGAAGGCCTCTACATTTTACACATTTAAAAACCAGGCGTAAGGACTTCATTTTAAAAGGTAAGTGGTCAATTAATTAAAATTAGAATTTTTTTTCCACAGGTTTATTATTTTTAAATACTTCAAAGTAAGGTAAGTGTATTTTTAGCCCCGTTTTTTTATAAAATTATTTTTTTCAAAATTTAAATTATTGTTTAAAATAGTTATTTAATGTTATTTATAGTTTATTTAAAAAGTATGATTTTTTAAATATTTATTTGAAGGGTAAGTACTGTTTCGGGGGCCGGAGTTTTCATTAGTTTGACAGTTCTTTCTGTCAATCTCATGAATGGGCTTTTCCCTCCTCGGATTGGTTGCCCATGGCTCATGTGATCCCAGCGGACGCATCGCACTAACTACGCCACTGGATCACGCAAGCACAGCGCGCCAGGAGCTGGACCGGGCCACAGAGAGGAAATCCACGCAGGCCCAGGCCTCAACTGCCGGCGCGCTAGGTAAGTGTAGGTCGGGGGCTTGCACCCGCGGGAAGCCCCCGACACGAATTTCTGGGCCATTAGCTTTGGAGGTTTGAATTGTCGAGCTGCTGTGCTAAAAGATCTGTATTTTTGTTTGTTTGTCAGACCAGTGTTAATGACCCGGCACAGCGATAGCTGTTGCACACCTGGACTCACCAGGCATACTTTCTCCTTGTTGGAACTGGGGCCCATCTGGGGTCTGAATCCCCGAAAATCAGGGCCACAGAATCTTTTTTTTTACTTTTAAAGTGATCTGCTGACACAAGAGACAGCATCGTTTTCTTTCCGGAGGGGGGGGGGGAGCGGGGTTTGGGGAAGGGCGGGGAGGTCAACCCAGTACCGCTCTGTCCTGGGAAGCTTTGGTTAGTGTTTCCAGCATTTTTGTCACTGCAGATGCCACCCCAAACTGCTAAAGGCTCACTCTTCCAGGTCCCTTCCCCCAATCCTGCGAACTTTAGTGGGGTCAGCGGTGGAGTTCAGCAGCAGGCACGACCCTGGCCTTGCTGCTTCGCAACTCCAAGAAACCTCCAGACGAAGAGGATAGATTTTCTGGGGCTGCTGGAAGAGGGTGGCCATACGTCTCCATTTTCTGGAGACAGTCGCCGGATGAGGGACTGTGTCCCTGGGCAAACAATGTCCCTGGAAGAGTCCCTGGTTCAGGAAACTCATCCCGAATACGCGTGGGTTCAAATCAGGAGCCATGTGACCCCGAGCTGCCCTGCAGTCGGTCAATAAAGTGGGCGGGGCTGTGTGGCGAGGTGGGTTCCGATTGGTGGGAGGGGTGTCAATCTCCTGGTTTTAACCAGTAGAAGGAGTGGACTCACTGAGGGGCTTTTATTTATGCAGAGATCGCGTTCTGTGGCCGCAGAACGCATGCTCCGAATCCCCAGATAGTCCTGTGAAATTCGGTTGAAGAGAAATCAGCCCCGGGTAACCGGGGCCACTGGAGCCGGGCCATGTGGATGTCCTGGGAGCCAGATCAGAACCACTCCGTGGCCTCGGCTGGTGTGGGTGAGTGTCGGGCTGTGAGGAGGTGGAAGAGCCAGCGATTGCGGCCGGCAGATGCTGTGAACAGCGGCCGCATTATTCAGGCATAAAGTTCTGGCGCTGCTTTTTGCAGATTTAGTTTGCATCAAAACAACAACAACAAATTGCCTCGCTACGCTGTTCATCCTACATTTTCCATCCTGGCTACTTTGCTGTGTGTGTGATGAAATATGCCATTCATCAGGCACTCTGTATTCTATGCCATTCATCAGGCACTCTGTATTCTCTGTGTTTGATTGTGCCTGTGACTGTGACAAGCAGGGGAGTTTAGTTTCAGTTTCATTTCCTTACCTGTATTGTATTGTGTGTAGGGCTCCGCCCATACCTGGCCCCTATTTAAGCAGGCCCCAGCGTGTCTCACAGGCAGTACAGCAGATCTCTGGATGAGAGACACTTCTCCACTGTGTATTACTTTCTGAGTTAATAAAAGCCTTGCTTTGCTCCGTTAACGTTGAGTCTCGGATTCATTGAGGCACATCACTGTGCTCCCACCCTGTGTGTCCCCAGATTCGGTTTAGAAAATATGGTCACCCTATGCTGGGAAGATGCTGTTTACAGAAGTGCATTTGAAGAACCCTTCTGTAAGACTTATAGCAACATTCTGTAATACAAAAGCAAAATACTGCAGATGCTGGAAATCTGAAATAAAAACAGCAAATGCTGGAAATACTCAGCAGGTCAGGCAGCATCTGTGGAGAGAGAAACAGAGTTGTGGGAGGCGATTTTGCCAATGGGGGCGCGTTGGAGGCAGGACTGCTGCTTATCAGGTCGTTGTCCTGTCTCCATCGATTTGTGGCCAACCCACACTATTTTCCCTTGATTGACCTTGTTAAGCCCGCTTAGCGGGCTCAGCAGGCCAATTAAGGGGAAGCCGGTTACAGAGAACGTCAGCGTATGACGTTTCATCTGTCAAATTGTTTGACAGCTCTGTGAAGCTGTCAAACACTGACATTCTCTGTAGTTTGATGAGTTCTTGAATTCAAGACTCATCAAACCTCTTTCTTTAGTAGAAATTAGATGGCTGTTGCATTGGAGAATGCAGCAGCCATCTGTCATCTCTGCCGCGGAGATGCGAGACTCTCCACATCCGAGGCGAGCAGTGGGTCTGCGGGGTGCAAAAATGCGCTGTGAAGGTAAGTGATGGGTGCAAGTGTGGAGGGGTGAGTATGTGAGGTAAGTGGAAAGTGTTAGAAAAAGTTTACTTACCTTTGTTTCTTCCTGCAGGCTTCGGGAAGCCCGCACTTGTGTGGGTAAAATGGGGATAATCCTCTTATCTGCCTGTTAACTGCCTGTTAACAGGCAGTTAAGTGGCTGTAATCCCCTTCCTGGTTCCAAGGAGACGGGACCTGGCGCGGGTTGGCTACCCGCCTCCTGGCAAGATGGCACGGAGGTGGGTTAGGGGCAGGATGGGCACCCGGCCCCAGATTCTGCCATTTTCCCGGCAGTCTCGCCTCCATAGGGCTGGCAAGATCGCACCCAACATTTCAGGTCGATGATCTTTCGTCAGGTGCTGCCTGACCTGTTGAGTATTTCCAGCATTTTCTGTTTTTATTATAGCAACATTCTGTGGCTGTTTCTGAACATTTTTTCCCCTGGTTTCACTGAGTTGCTCAGGGAACTTTGTGACAGGTGTTGTGGCTCTGCCAATGTTTTTGGCACATCCTCTTTAATGCGAATCCTCCTTACACATGTTTTCTGGAGTAAGAGGAGCAGCAACGGATCGATGCCAGACAGGTCCCTCCCACCTGCACTTACAGACACAGGCATACCTACCTGTTAATGACCATGTGGAACTGGCACTAGGACTCCAAGCCAGCAGACAGCCAGATTCAGAGCTGTAATACCTGCTGCAAGGATAACTGCAGCCAACATACATCATAGAACTGGCACTTCCAGGTATAGTAACTGTCAACTAACTGCACCCTCAAATTCTCTCCCTCCATCTCCTTCCATGCATGGTGCAATGCTGTCCTGCACTATGCAAGTGAAGCTGACTACACAACATCAGGCACAGTCAGCAAACTAATGGTCGGGTGGGCACTAAAAACACACCATCTGACTAATGAATACAAAATACAAAAAATACAGAATTCTCCAGGCACTCTTCTTGTGACATATGGTATGTCTGAACCTGGATGGACATTAACTTGAAGACCTTATGCATTGCTAAAAACCTAAGATTTACACATCTTTGCTTCTAACTCCAACCCCTTTCATTCCTTATTCCACTGGTAGCTCAATGGGTAAAGGTGCCTTTTGGTGGTATTGAGCAGCACCATCAAGGTTTGATCCTCTATTTTTGCTGAGTTAGCTGATCACAGCTCTGGTGGTTGTAGGTGGGTTATAATTAACCTGGGTATCCTGGGTTAGAGTAAAAATCAACTAGGAATCCATTGCTGATCACTGTCCAATGACCCCTACTAGAAAGTGTACTTGCGTGGATGTCAGCACAGAATCAGATGTGTAAGATTCTCAAAATTCACAGATCCCCCAAAGCTAGAAGAAAACCCTAAGGAAAATGGCTTTGGACACTTTCTAACAAGCTTCAGGATGATAAAATACGCATTGGGCCTAACAGAGTGAGATTCAAGGTCGGAAACCAAGATTTGGCATTTTAAAAGGCATGTTGGGCCTGTAAAGGGAGAAAAGGCTGCAACAGGGAATGGGGTAAACCTCTGTAAAGACAGTTTGGATATTGGAGTAAATCAAATTGTCTGGGGAACTGTGTAACCTCACTCAGCCCCTATCAGACATTAACATCCTAACAATCGACCCACGGAGGAGCAGTCCCCACCCAAAACACAGGACCCATCCAAAACATGCATAATGCAAATCACCTCGCCAACCTACATAGAACTCTCGGGCTCAGACAGGAGACTCGAAACCTAAGTATAGCTATGACAATTAAGTCGGAGCTCAACAGCTCATTGAATAATCAGTGCAGCATCCCCAAACCATTTTACACATTTCTAATCAAGTTACCATTAACGAGCCCACCCAAATCAAACAATAAACCGGGACTGATTTGATGCGCAGATTAGAAGGCACCTCAAAGTATAATTGAAGGCCTGTTTTCTCAAGAAGTCAGTTCTCTCTGGAAGCAACACACAAGAAGAAACAGTAGCATCGAGATGGGGCAGCATTCTATCGTACACCCAAGTTCAACAGCTTCAGTGACCCAGGACATCATCAGACACATCGCGGCAACAAGAGCCTTACGAAACTACCAAAAAAATATTACCACCAACCAACCTGGTAATATCGAGCCACTGCGACCAAAGAAAAACAACTCAGGAGAAAACCGAAGATTCGAAAGTTTTCCACTCTACAATCTATTCCTGACTTACCCCCAGGTAAGATTTTTACTTAAAAGGAACTGTAAACCCTATCTCTACAGAAGGAAAATGGGTACTCACCCTATAAATCCAAAACGCACCCTACCGCATCAGCGGACTCGCGAAGACTGACCAGCAGTCGAAGTCCTCTACCGCGTCCAGGGTACAGCAGACACCGACCAACACATCCAGCGAACCCCAAAACCGTGAACCAGCTCAACTGTCAAGGATTCGTTTGGTGAGCATTATCCCTGGTCCTCTGGAGTTCAACTTAGCTAGGAAGTGGGATTGGGAGGGGTGAGGTATTTTCTACTGTATTTCCCTCGTATATATTAAAATGTTCCCCATTTTTATTAGAGTATAAGATTGTTATGTTGTATTTTCTTTCTTGAATAAAGATCAAAGTTTCTTGCACCAAAACCAGTTGTCTACTGCACTTTTGTCACACCCCCCAAATAAGCCCATGGTCTACAATCAAGGGAGTGGGAGCGATTCGAACCGCTCATAAGTCAGTGGTGAGGCTGACCCACACACCACCCCCTACAGATGGTCTGTCTCCCATGGCCAAATAGTCTGCCAACATTCACTCATTAGGCTTATACATGAAGATGAGTGCTTGGGCAAGCTACAGGACTGCAGGCGCCCTGGAACTGTTACTCAGTATGAGTCATTTGGAAGAGAAGAGATAATTGGAAGAAAATAAAATTGCTTTATACAAAATTAATTAGTAATATGAAGAATGACAATGACACGTCAGAGATTTTGACTATGTGACAATATTAGTTCTTTAAACATATGGCTTTGGTTTATTTTACAGACTAGTATAAACAGCCTTTTATCAGAAAGCATGTATGGAATTTGTCAGTACTTTTATTTGCGGGGCTAATGAGGGCAAAAGAACCACCTACACAATGAACTGGGAACTGCAAGCCTGCTAATGTCTTTAATTCTGTTGCATCTTTTTCTGAAAATTGCTTTATTTTTGTACAATGCCATATGGTTCACTTTTTCTCTAGTTATTTTGAACAGAAGAAAGCACCCCTCAAATATGCATTCTGGAGTTCACTAAGTTTATGTGAGGTTCATGTATTAATTTAGGGAGTGGACATTACAGTGGATCAAAAAATCTCTGGGAGCTGGGTTCAAATCCAGCCAGGCTGATGAGGTGGACGTCTCCGCTCTCTCTCTTTGTCAGTTTCTGGGGTCCAAAGTTAAAAGAGCTATTGCCCTGTCTCAATCCAGTTCCTCATGGGCTGCTTTGAATTAGCTTTAAAAGTTCATCAAACTTGCGGCCAAACCAGATTTATAAAAATGCCCACAGAAGCATTAGAACCTACAGAACCCTGTAGGTTCCAAGTGTGAAACAGAATGCGAGCTGGAGGCTGACTACACCAGATGTAATGAATCAGGTGTTTACGATCCAAAGATGTCGGAACAGGTGGCTTCTGCAAAACTCTAAACACAGTGATCATTTTTTAAAAATTTGAACATGTGCTGACCACTAGGGACCCTTGTTTTAATTTAAGTAATTTTATTTCATGTCAAAGACAACAGGGGGATTTTAACTGAGAGCAGGTTTTGGGCAGGTGGGGGGGTCATTCCCACCTGCCGCCATGAGAACAAGGTCATTTTAACTCCTGGGCTTCATTTTCATTCAGCCGACTCAGTTTAAAAGGGAAACCACCAAACCAACACTAGATAAAAAGACTTTATTTTTGTCACATCCACCACGTTAACATACTTTCAGTATGTTTATACTTAACATACATGAAGCTCGAAAACTCTTAACAGCACAACATCCTGTTTCTCAATTAGAAAATATCAGGCAACAGGCTCCCACCATTTGTATGGCATTATAGGTATGTGTCAATATTTCACCCCTCCCCACCACCCCACCCTACCCCTGCCCCACCCAGAGTTTGCCTCCACTGCTAATGCTTAGCAACCAAAAATCTCCTCTCATTGCTTGGTGCATGCAGCTAGCTGTCATACATTCCTATTAAGGGGTGCACACAGACACCAGGGTTTTACTGCATGTCATGGTATCTGAAGGTAGTTCTCACTTTTTACAGAATTTTAAGACAGCTCATAACTGCTGGGAGATTTTGGCAATAGTTGGTGGACCCCAAAACCCGAGATGAATTGCTCCCTATCAGAGGAAGCTTTATAGATCCTGGCAAGTGAGACCATCAAGGGTATTTGGAAATTGGAAAGTAGGAGGGTAGGAGGGCATTATATTAACTGAGGACTAATTAGGATATTTTGCTTCTCCTCCTATTGAATCCTTCATTCATTGTCAGTGAACCGTATCATGAAACCCTTCTGTCACTCCGTCAATTGAAATAACATGTGAGCTCTTTTCCTCAGGAAACCATTCTAACCCCTCTTCCTCTTTTTCCTCTGCAGATTTTCCACAGCACGAGGAAGATACATGTATCTCAGTATCCAGCGATGCCGGCATTTCACAGCATATAGAATCACTCACTCAGTGTTCCCAAGTACACGCAGAAAACTATCTGGGGTGGGTAGGAAATGAAGAGGAGGGGAGTGCACTGGGTAACGCACTGAACATGAGTGAGCAGAAGCAACTGGTGGTGGTATAAAATACGCATTGTGGGCCGAAGGGCCAGGAGTAGTTGCCTCTCTACTACAGAGCCTGGGTATTTGCAGCTCATAGAATCCTTGCCGTACATTAAACATTGTTTCAGGCATTGGGGGCTATATCAGATAATTTGCTGCGGGTGGTAGCTTAGATGGAAGACTCTGCGAAGAACATGCACAGCACATTAGAGGGCCATTGTAGCACTGTAGCCCATCATCATGGAGCATATGGAAACTCCAGCAAAATCTGCAGCAGAAGAGTAGTCCTTACTTCCTGCAAGGATGCTCACACTGCTGCCATAAAGACCTTGGGTGCCAGTTTGGCTGTCTATTCCAGTTTGATTACATTAGGACCAATAGGTCTACATTCCCACAGATCAGTGGCCATGCGGAGCCAGTTCCCAGTACTAGTGGCATGGAAGGACAATGCATACATGATATTACTGTCTCTTAGGGTAACAGCACAAGCATACCCTTCTGCCAGTCCCGTCCACTTCCTTCAAAAGCCGTCTCCCACCAACTGCACCACTAGCTTAACACCACAATGCATCACAACCCCATAACTCACCAACCAACAATCTCCATCAATCACGACTCATACTTCACATTCATAGCTTTACCTCCCCTCACACACTTATGCTGCAAGCCTCACACCCACATCTCACACCTTGCACACACTGCCAGCTATTCAACCACGACCAACCTAAACACATTGCACCACACTCACTGACACACTTCCCTTTCTCTTGCAGGGTAAGGTAGCTCATAACCGCAAGCAGCAGCAGCTAACCGGCAGGGGACGGGCAAGCCTGCATATCCTGACCCAGCTGGAGGAGACGGTGCTCAACATTATTGGAGGGGCCATCACTGAGGCCGTATGCTCATACCTAATCCTCCTTCTTGCATCCCACTTTCCCCTCACCCACAATCTCTTCTCATTTACAAGCTGCTGATGGTGTAAGCATGCACATCTTGCTTCCCCCCCCCCCCTCCCCTCATCACAACCCTACCCTTATGCCTTTCTCCTTTCAGATACCCAAGAATTCCAACCTGGCCAGCCAGTGTAGGAAGAACAAGAGGAGTGATGGAGAAGAAGAGACACTGTCATTCGATCTCACACTCGCAGGAACCAACTCAGAAACTGGCACTGCACGTACTTTAGAAGGTAGTATAGAGGCGGGATCTGCACATGGTGAGTCACCAGGCATGAGTGGCCTGCAGCCGGGACAGGGAGAAAGGGTAGTGCAGATGCCAGCTCCCCGGAGGGTGAGGTCACACATGAGTTCTGCTACAGGGGACTCAGATGAGGACTGTGATGGGCCAGCCTACAGAAGAAGGATAATGGACATGCACAATGAAATGCTTGGTGCATTAACAGGCCTGCCAGAAAACCTGTTGTCACTGTCAAGGAGCATGGAGGAGTCCGGCACCAACTTTGCACAGGGCTTTGCATGGAGCTTGGAGCCCATGATTTCCAGGATAGAAGTGATGGGCAACTCCATTAGCGCACTTGTGGACCCAACCATGATGCTGGATCTGATGGCCGATGTCTCAACTTCCATTGCAGCACAAGCAGAAGCCTTCTAGGCCCATAGCTGCTCAAGGTCATCCTGCAAGGCCATCTGCAGTCTCCGCCACTGAAAGTCAGCAGCCTTCCACCAACCATGCTGCAGCCACTGGGGTAGCACTTCGTAGAAGCACTAGGACAGGCAAAGGCACACAGAAGACAGGCACTAAGGGAATGCAAAAGGGTGATTAGTTTACTTTGTTATGTATTATTGGATTGATTGATTTATAAATGTGGTTTGGAATGTTTGTTTTGTGGTAGCTTTCAGAGGGATGGTAAGGTGGGGAAGTGTTGAGCAACAGGGATCTGGGGTTTCATTCAGGGGAATCAGAGTCTGATGATGTGCTCACAGACAGCCCGTCCGGAACATGGATGTGCAGGCTGCCTCCTCCCTTCCCCTTCCTCCTCCTCCTGAGGTGGTCACGGAACCCGTGGTGGCAAGGGCTGCACCCTCATGATGGCCAAGTTGTGGAGGATGCAGCAGACCACCACGAATTGGGACACCCACTCCAGCGAGTACTGGAGGGATCCTCCTGAGCGGGCAAGGCAGCGGGACCGTTGCTTCAGCACCCTGATGGTCTGCTTGATGACGGTTCTCATGGCAGCATGGCTCTCATTATATGAGTGCTGGCCATGAGTGGTGGGGTTGCAGAGGGGAATCATCAGCCAGGTGTAGAGCGGATAGGCCTTGTCGCCTAGCAGCCACCCTCGGGCTCAACATGGTGGCTGGAAGATTGCTGGCACAGGATGAACTGCTGCCAGGATAGCGGGCATTCACCAGCATGATTTGCTGGGTGTGGTCGCACACCAACTGTACATCAAGTGAGTGGTACCCTTTTTGGATACGGAACATCTCACCATTGAGATGCGGCGCCTGCAAAGCCACGTATGTGCAGTCGATGGTACCCTGCACCATGGGGAAGTCCAATATTCTGGCAAAGCTACGTGAGCACTGCTCCTGTTTCTCTCTGTTCAGAGAGAAGACAATGAGGTCCCCTCTCTTAGCGTACAGAGCCTCTGTGATCTTCCGGATGTAGCGATGGATGGCGAACTGCAAGATGTTTGCTATATTGCCTGTTCCAGCCTGGAAGGATCCACTGGTGAAAAAATTCAGGGCCACGGTCACCTTGAGGGCCACTGGCAGTGCCGTCGTCCCCCTGCTCTGAGGCTGCAGATATGGTTCCAAGAGGTAGCAGATTTCTGTGACCACCTCCTTTTCAATAACTTTCTGTAGGTAAAGTATTTTACATTTAGGTAAGCTATGCATTCTGCCAACATCACAGAGTATATGTAGACAATGCTTGCGTCTGCGCACACTCAGAGGCCGAACTCCAAACCATCGTCAACACCTTCACCGAAGCGTATGAGAGCATGGGCCTTACACTAAACATCCGTAAGACAAAGGTCCTCTACCAACCTGCCCCCGCCACACAGTACTGCCCCCCGATTATCAAAATCCATGACAAGGCCTTGGACAACGTGGACCACTTTCCATACCTCGAGAGCCTACTGTCAACAAGGGCAGACGTCAATGATGAAGTCCAACGCCGCCTTCAGTGTGCCAGTGCAGCCTTCGGTTGCCTGAGGAAGAGAGTGTTTGAAGACCAGGACCTCAAACCCGGCACCAAGCTCATGGTCTACAGAGCAGTAGTAATACCCGCCCTCCTGTTTGCCTCAGAGACATGGACCATGTACAGCAGGCACCTCAAAACACTGGAGAGGTACCACCAACACTGCCTCCGCAAGATCCTGTAAATCCATTGGCAGGATAGGTGCACCAACGTCAGTGTTCTCGCTCAGGCCAACATCCCCAGCATCGAAGCTTTGACCACGCTCGATCAGATCCGATGGATGGGTCACATCGTCCGCATGCCCGATACGAGACTCCCAAAACAAGCGCTCTACTCAGAGCTCCGACATGGCAAGAGAGCCCCAGGTGGGCAGAGGAGACGCTTCAAGGACACCCTCAAAGCCTCCTTGAAAAAGTGCAATATCCCCACCGACACCTGGGAATCCCTGGCCCAAGACCGTACAAAGTGGAGGAGAAGCATCCGGGAAGGCGCTGAATACCTTGAGTCTCTTCACCGGGAGCAAGCAGAAGCCAAGCGCAAACAGCGGAAGGAGCGCACGTCAACCCAAGTACCCCACCCACCCCTTCAACCACCGTCTGCCCCACCTGTGACAGAGACTGTAGGTCCCACATTGGACTCATCAGTCACCTGAGAACTCATTTTTAATGTGGAAGCAAGTCATCTTCAGTTCCGAGGGACTGCCTAAGAAGAAGAGTATATGCACTGTATGCACTTTACTTGCATGCTCCTCCAGCAATGCTGTAATGCAAACTGAAAAAGGTGCCTTTACGTTCTGTAAAATAAACTGGTGTAGATTAAATAGATATGTTAATGAAAATAAATGTTCTTTATTCATAGTACTCTTTGGTATAGATTATTTTCATAATTAGAATTTCCCAACCGTTTCAACTAAATTCAGCAGTAGTGTATAAATCCTTCCGATTCTGCCTGTGGTTATACTATTTATATTGACTGAAATATAAAATAATTAATCAACTGGTTGACGGCACAGCATTTTCAGAGCAGAGTGGGAGTTAGCACAGTGGGTGCATAAACAGTGAATTGACGGAAGTAAATTCAGATGCAAATTTCATTTTATGTACTTACTGGATTTGAAACACTTGCAGAATCATTGATAATTAAAATAGTTTAAAAAAATTAAAATTATTTGTTTCCTTTTTCTTCCTGTTTATGCTAGATATCAGCTGGGAATTTCTTCAGAGCTACTCGGACTCCACCAATGTAACTTCACTGGAAGTATGGCAAAAACCCTGTCTACTCGCGTAAACAGGGCTTCCATCGCACTTTCAATTAAGTTATGGGAGCAGCTCTGAGGAAATTCCTCCAAACAGTACTATAGTGGATATGTTACTGGACTAGTAATTCAGAGAATGGGAGTTCAAATCCCACCATGACATGAAATTTAAAGCAATCATGTCCTTTGAGGAGGTTTAGTTCATTTGGATGTTCAAAAGGAATGTCACAAAGTTCTTCATGTGAGACTATTAGGAAAGATTAGAGCTCATAGAATAGATGGCAAATTTACTGGATGGATTGAAAATTGGCTTAGACAAAGAGTGCTGATGAATGGAAAATGCTTTCTCTGGGAAAAGGTAACCAGTAGTGATTCCACATGGACCTCCTTTGGGACCCTTGCTATTTGCAGTATCTGTAAATTATATGAAGGAGGGTGTCTTAGTAGCAACCTTAAATTTGGTGATGACACAAAGCTACGTAGGCAGGTAACAAGTAGAAAAGAGAATAATTATCTTCAGAGAGATCTGGATCAACAATAAAAACATGACCGATAGATTTTCATGTAGATAAAAGTAGGGCAATGTACTTTTACAGTAATAGTAAACATGAGTACAAATGGAAGGTTGTAATGGACCCGTGGAAATCTGGGATTGGATACATCAAGTGCCTCTCTCTTAAAGGAGAAGTACCATTAAATATTCAGTTTGAATGCAAAGCCAGGCAAGCCTAGCCCCATAGAGACAGTTAGGTGCCTGCTCTTCAAAGGATAGTACCAATGGATGTTCAGGGACAGGTGGTCTACTCAAACCAATTTTTAAACAATACAAACTAACAACAATTAACAAAATCAACCCAAATCTGTAAAATCAGGGAAATCAAATCAAGTTAGAGATACCATGCTGTGCCCACAGGTCAAAGAAAAACATGAAAAACAATCCACTGACAGGGGCTAAAAGGAAAAGGATTTGGAAGTGACTGTCGATCATATCCTGAAACATCTAGTCAAGGTGAAGCAGAAGTCAATAAGTCAAATCGAGTACTGGTATGCAAATAAGAACGAGTCACGTTTGCAATTTTGGCAGTCTAAAGGTTACAATGCATTAGAAAGACTTCAGAAGAGAGTGACCATGATGATTCCAGCTAAGTAAAATGCACTCCAGGGGTTTTAGTGATTTAGAAGAGGAATCTCCAGGCGAGTCATTTCTTGTGGGTGTGCAGAGATGGTGCCTGAAGAAGGGCTGCTACTGATAGTAACGTCACAAGCCCTGACCTATTGTGTATTTCCAAATTTTTCTCTTATTTTGGATTTCCAGACAATGGCCCGAAATTTGCGGTGGGTAATAAAAGCGAATGAACAGCATTCACTGTTATTACCCATTTGAAACTGACCGCAACTTCAGGATGTAGCGCATGTGCATCCTAATGCAGAAATCCTGAAGTTGCGGTCAGTCGTTCACTGCTCTGACACTGGCTGCGCTGTGCCCCCTTCATACCCCCCCCCCCAAAGCCGGCAATCAGTATAATCTGTGAAATCAGGGAAACTGACGAAAACTTCGGCTTTTACACAGTAATATCGCTGTTAAGTACCCCATTAAAAGTTAGGTCCTTTTGGGTTAGGTGTAACTGGGGTTTTAACAGTGTATTGACTGCCAATCAAATGTTATGGCCCTAAAAATCTAATTTTAATTTTGTGGGGTGTCAAATTTATCCATTGTAATAAAAATTAAACATGTTAAGAAACTTTAAAAAAAAGTTTTTTTAAAGTTTGTTCATCTTTATACCTTTTCCCCAATCTTTGTTTTGCTCTCGATATAACATTTTTAAAAAGTTAGAATCATAGGAGCTTACTCACTTCCTGGTTCTTGGGCTGTGAGAATTCTACATTGTAATTGGCTGCTTAGACAGCTTGTTGACAACACAGCAGCTCGCGCTATGGGATTCCCACTAAACTCCGATGATTTCAATTGCACATTGGAAAAGCCGAACTTCTCGCCACAGAGATCACTGTGTTACTGGCCACTTGTGCTGTATAAATATGCGCCCAGATTTTCTACTTTAGCACTCCTGGAACACACTGGGAGCACAAATCAGGAAATGCCACATCCCCAATTCCAAAATTAAAATTACAGTTGGAAAATAACAGGCTGGGGTAAGGAATTTCCTGATTATGTGCTCCTGGCATGGTGCAGAAGTACTGAAGTAGAAAATCCTGGCCACAATTTATAAGAAATAAAAGTTAACTTAATATTGAGAAAGGACAACACACAGACAAGGTACAATAAGCTTTTTTTTTGCCAAGTACAACTTTGCCCTTTCAGAAATGGATGATTAAATGGAACATCTCTAATAAGCTGAGGTGACATATATTGAGTTTTTTAAAACTTTCCCTAAATGTCTTTATGAGCATAACTGAAGTTTTTTTAAATTATTGTTTGTCAGAACATATACTTCATGGCTAATCAAAAGCTCATGAGTATTCTCTGATGGCTTAGTGGGTAAATGTGCTTGGTCCTAAGCCTTACAGATCAGGAAGATTTCTAGGTTCAGTCTCAAATGTGTTATGAGTTAAGTTGATCTCAAGCAGGGCAGCGGTGGGAGCATTACAATTAGTCACAATGCTTCCAGCCTAATTACACAGGGTTGCTACTCCAGATAGCAATCTAGCAATTGAAAAGTACACCTGTGGACATCAGCAGAGGTCTGGATTAAGCTCAGCTGTGATATCTCCTATATCTGCTAATATTCATTGTTTATGTTCACACCTCAAGAATCGCCACCTGAATGCAGCAGTAGGAATTGCTGGAGCTTGCGCCACAGCATGAATCATCATCTTGAAGGGAAGCAGTAAGAAAATTGAAAACAAAATTATTCTTGTTTCAATCATGCAGGTCCAGTTCTATGTCATTTTTTATATTAATGGACATAGAACTAAGCAATGAACTGCAAGATGCCTAAATTATTCCCCAAGCAGTCCTTGGAATTAATTTATCACATTCTCTTAAAGATATGATGAAGGAAGATAACTACAAATTATATTTTTCATTTAAAAAAGAATTTCTACAAATATAAGCAATTTAATCAAACACTTGTCAAAGCTATGAGAAAAATAGAACATATTAATAACCACTGAGACCTTTCCTACCACAAACTATTGTTAGGAATTAGAGTTATACTGAGTTGACTCATTCATTAGTTCCTCAATAAACTACTGAGCTAATGCACAGACATTATTTCAACCTACTTCTGGTCAATGTCCTTTTATGATATGATTACGTACTTTCAGTGGCTTACTTACTTTGCTTCTTTCTTTAATATAAAATTGAGAATGAGGAAGGGATACTGGATGGTGCAATGAGTTAACGCACGACTTCTGCCTTTCACCTCTGCAATGTGGGTTTGAATCCAGACCAGACAGATGCGACAGAAGTCTCCTTTCTCTGATGGCTTTAATTTGTTCTATTGGGAAATTAGTTTGAGCAGTTTCTAGTTGGAGTGGACTCAACATTAAACTGTCCCTAATTTGTTAATCTTACTCAGAAGTCAAAGAACGGATGATGTTGAAAATGGATGGGAGTTATTTTGGCAAAGAGTGAAAACAGGCGCTAAAAGAGTGCAGTGCTAATAAGACTAGTCTGTTTGAAAGTCTGGATTTAGCGCATAATTTTGGTCTTAATTGCTGATTACCATCATTTGAACTTGCATGGAGGTGCTAAACCAGAAACCTGCAGGTTTAGCGCTCAAGTGCTGATTAGATGCAATTTCCGTGGAGCAGTATATGTGGGCTCCTCGCACCCACTTCCATGAACATGTGGCAGCTTTGGCTGGCACACAGCGGCACATTGCCGGATGGCTCAGAGACCAAGAGAGAGGGTGTACAGGTTCTCAGATGCAGCACTTGAGGTCCTGGTGGAGGAAGTCCAGAGGAGGAGGGATGTCCTGTAGCCACAGTGGAGAAGGACGCCACCTCACCCTCTTGCTACCACAGTTGATGTTGCTCTGCCTGGCCTCATGTCCTCCTCCCATTCCTCATCCAGACCAAGGGGGATGCCTCGCAAGGTGCCCATGACCAAGCACTCCCTTTTTCCTGGTGACTACTATAAGGTGGAGTAGTACAGCACTTATTCTTTTTAGGTGAAGTCCTAGAGAATTTCCAGAATAAAAGTTGCTCGAGTGTTGGTGAAGTCTTGACAAATTGTCCCAGAAAGTCTCCCGATGTGTTTCAGAGGTCCTCTTCACAGCTCCAGCAGCAATGAACATGAAATGGTGAGTATGCCTTTAAGTAGAGCTTGAAATTGACAACAACGCCATGTTTACTTCCAAACAGCCGGTCGCTATTAGGAGAGGCCATTGGTTGTAGCACTAGCCACCAAAATGCTGTGCAGCCTCTTTAATGAGGGCTAGCTGGCATTTAAAGTAGCAATCAGCTGTTTAACGACCTTCCAGGTGGCCGTTCCTGGCGCTGGATTTAACTCCTTTACCAAGATGCCGTCTTGTGCTAAACACAGGCTAAAACAGCGCTTCAGTTTAAGACCCCCATCTTGGCCACCTTGGAGGCTCTTTAGCGCCTAAAGTAGTCAGCAAAAATCGCCCCAGAATATATCACATTGGTACAGTTGGAGCTGCTCTTGAGGTTGGAGCAAAGGCACATTGTTGGAGCAGAATAGGGGAAGCTTTACTGTAAAGTTGGCTGTATTCTACCTGCCCCAAAAGTACTTGATGCTAACACTGACTGCATGCATTAGCAATTCTATTTACCAGTGCAAACATTCCTCACAATAAGTACTAAACAAAATCACCAAAATATTTTTTAACAAAAAAAATGTATAGTAATCTGGGATGTTATGATTAAGGTTATCCACCAGGTGGCGCTGTAGCCAATGCTGCTACTAAGGTCAGAGGTTTGCTTCCTGTTAAGGTCAGAGGTTTGCTTCCTGCATAGGTCAGCACAAGGTGGAATGCCAGGATGCTGATGCAGGCTGTCTGTAAACGTGTTTCCCAGTTGTTAATAAAGTACTCTTATTAATCCTAATACCTCGCCTCTTCGAGTCCTTGTCTCACGACATGGATTTATCACATTTGGCGACGAAGATAACTAAAGGACCCTGAATAAAGAAGAAAAGTCTGCCAGGACGTTTAAACAACAAAATTACGAGCTACGGTTAGCTACCAGCTGGAAGAGAGCATGGCTGCCATGGTAGGAACGGTTTCCGCTTTTGATATTCAAGCACAAACTTGGGAAGAATACTGTGAAGTGTTGGGTTATTTTTTCGAAGCAAATATAATAAATGATGCCGGAAAAAGGAAAGCCATTCTGCTTAGTTCAGTGGGAAGCCAAACCTACAGTTTGATGAAAAATCTGCTCAGTCCTGAAAAGCCTGGAGACAAATCATTTGTTGAATTAGTGGCTTTGCTAAAAGAACATTACAACCCTAAGCCTAGCGAGATTGTACAGCGGTTCAAGTTTAATTCAAGGAACAGGAAAGAGGAAGAGAGCGTAATGGACTATGTAGCGGTGTTGCGTAAATTAGCACAAGATTGCAATTATGGGAACAACCTGAAGGAAATGCTGCGAGATAGGCTAGTTTGCTGAATTATGGATGACCGAATGCAGCGTAGATTATTATCCGAGACTGGGCTTACTTATGAAAAAGCATTGGAACTTGCTCAAGCCATAGAGACAGCGAACCAAGATGTAAAAGAAACAGGGTTCAGACAGGGCTAATGCTACGCAAGTTGCAGGTCAGGTTGTTGTGCACAAGTTGAACATGCGTCAGAAAGCACAACGTGAGCATGTGAAGGCATGTTATAGATGCAAGGGCGATCACCTGGCAAGTGAATGCCGGTTTCTGGAGGTAAAGTGCTACAAGTGTGGGAAACAAGGACACATAAAACGAGCTTGCAGGGCAAAATCACCTGTGGAGGAATCCAAACCAAGGGAGAGAAGTAAAAAAAACATGGAGCACACCACATCAGCAGGGAAGCTGAGGAAGAAGAGGACATGTTCATAATGTATAGCATGTTAGAGAACATTCCAAAAGTGGCTCCTATCACATTGCAACTGACAGTAAATGACTCTAAGGTGAACTTTGAAGTGGATACAGGGTGCGGCGTGACCATAATGAACAAGGCAGAGTACTCAAAATTGTGGAACCGTGCAAAAGTTCCAGAGTTAAAACCTTGCTCCCTGCATCTTAAAACATATACAGGTGAACGCGTAGCGACATTAGGTACAGCTAAGGTAACTGCAACACAGGGACACAGTGGAACAGCTACCTGTAGTTATAGTATCGGGTACTGGACCAAACCTGTTAGGTCGGGGCTGGATAAAAGAACTTAAATTAGACTGGGGAGCAGTACATCAAATAGATGCGGGCAAACAGTTGACTTTGCAAGAAGTGTTGAGTGAACATGAGGGTGTGTTTAAGGAGGAACTTGGCACATTTAATGGCCCCCCAGCTAAGATTTATGTAGACAAGGAGGCACCGCCAAGGCTTTTTAAACAACGACCTGTGCCTTATGCCATGAAGCCAAAGGTAGAGGCTGAGCTTGACCGTCTATTGAGATAGAACATACTGGAGCCGGTGAAATGTTCGGAATGGGCAGCTCCCATAGTACCTGTTTTAAAACCGGACAATTCGGTAAGACTCTGTGGAGACAATAAATTGACTGTCAATCGGGTGTCCAAACTAGAGCAGTATCCTATTCCCAAAACAGAGCATCTCTTTGCAAACCTGGCTGGAGGAAAGAAATTCACAAAGTTGGATATGAGTCATGCCTACTTGCAGATTACACTGGATGATGAATCAAAGAAGTATGTCACCATAAATACATACAAGGGCTTGTTTACATATAACCGCTTATCGTTTGGTGTCTCATCTAGTCCAGCTATCTTCCAGAGGACAATCGAAGGTGTACTGCAAGTGATTCCACATGTTTCCATCTATCTGGATGACATTCTGGTGATGGGAAAAACCGACCAGGAGCATCTGAGCACTCTGAGAGAGGTACTACAGAGATTGGAGAGGGCAGGGTTCCGGCTCAAGAGGAGTAAGTGCACTTTCCTGGGGAATGAGGCAGTGTTCCTGGGACAGAGTGGACGCCACCGGGCTCCATCCACTCAAGGAGAAGGTACAAGCACTGCAGGACGCCCCTGCTCCTACAAATGCGGCTGAGTTAAAAGCTTACCTGGGACTGCTGAACTATTATAACAGGTTTTTACCAAACTTGTCAACTGTGTTAGCATCTCTTCACAAACTACTGTGCAAGGAGACACAGTGGCAGTGGGGAGAGGAGCAGGGGGGTTTCATTTGAACAGTCCAAGAAACTGATGCTGTCGTCGGATGTGCTGGTTCACTACAATGCAGAGAAAGACATCACTCTCTCTTGTGATGCTTCACCTTACGGGGTGGGGGCAGTTCTTTCACACTGCATGGAAGATGGAACTGAAAGATCAATAGGGTTTATGTCCTGAACTCTAACACCAGCGGAAAAAAACTATTCCCAGTTAGACAAAGAGGGGTTAGCAGTAATGTTTGGGTTACAGAGGTTCCACAAGTGCATATATGGCAGGAAGTTCACCATATGCACCGATCATAAACCTCTTCTCTCTCTTTTCAACAAAATGAAAGCAGTTCCACAGATGGTGTCACCCCGGATCCAGAGGTGGGCTGTGACGTTGAGGGCATATGAGTATGTCATCGTCTACAAGGCGGGCAAGTACCATGGGAACGCAGATGCATTGAGCCATCTTCCACTGCCAGGCACACCTATCCGTGCAGCTCCAGAGGACAGAGTTTTGATGTTGGAGGACACTGACACGGCACTTGTGAGCAAGTAAGAACATGGACAGGTAAAGATCCAGTATTTTCTAGAGTTCGAGAATATGTGGTGAGAGGATGGCCACAGCATCCGGAAGGGGCTGACTTCACACCCTTCAGTGTCAGGAAAACAGAGCTGAGTGTGCAGGATGGTTGCGTGTTGTGGGGAGCACGAGTGATTATTCCACAGCCAGCACCACAGTCTATCCTAGAGCAGCTACATCAGTGTCATCCTGGGGTCTCGCGTATGAAAGCCTTGGCTAGGAGTTACTTGTGGTGGCCAAAGCTAGATGAGGAGATAGAAAATCTAGTCAAGACATGCAGCACTTGTCAGGAACACCGGAAGGCACCAGCAGCGGCTCCTCTCCACCCCTGGGAGTGGCCGGATAAACCATGGAGAAGATTGCACTTAGATTATGCGGGTCCATTCATGGGGAAGATGTTCCTCATTATCATTGATGCACATTCCAAATGGATGGATGTTTATCCTGTAAATTCTGCTTCCGCCACTACTACTATAGACTGCCTGCGTCGGAGCTTCAGTAATCAAGGGCTACCGGAGATCGTGGTGAGTGACAATGCCACTTGTTTTGTGAGTACAGAGACAAAAGAGTTCTTGAGAAAAAATGGCATAGTGCAGGTGACCTCGGCTCCATATCATCCGTCCTCGAATGGACTTGCGGAGAGAGCCGTACAAACATTTAAGGAGATGATGAAAAAAAGTGCAGAAGGGAGTTTAGCAGCCAAAGTGTCACGGGTTCTGTTCAGCTACAGAATAACACCTCAATCCACCACAGGACTCTCTCCTGCTGAGATGTTATTAGGTCGTAGACTACGCTCCACTCTTGACCTTGTCCACCCAGACCTAAAAAGGAAAATGGAAAACAGACAAAACATACAAAAAGAGAACCATGACAAAAGAGCAAAGAGCTGAAGTTTTGGAGAAGGAGATGCAGTCCTTACCAGGAATTTCAGTTATGGACCAAAGTGGATTCCTGGCTTCATTGACTCAATGACAGGTCTAGTATCATACAAGGTCATGTTGGGAGATGGTAGGGTAGTACGCAGACATGTAGATCAGATACTTCCCAGACAAGGGGAAATTGAAATGAAGGTTCCAGATGCAATGATTGAAGACAGGGTTGCCCCCAGTTATCCAAGTGCATCTGTGGTGCCACCACTAGGGACAGAGATAATTCCACAGGAACCTATCCGTCAAGAGGAAACCATCGTTGCAGAGTCAGATACTCTGAGCACTGCTCAGGAGCAGCTGGTGGCTTCACCACAAACAAGCAGAGACTTTACTGTTAGACGTTCACAAAGGACTCGCAAGCCACCAGAGAGATTGATACTGAACTGTTAGATTCATCAAGTATGGAACATGATGAAAGGAGACTCCTTATGTGACCCTCAGGAATGGTTGTTTGTTAAGAAATTCATACTGAAATCTTAAGGGGGGAGGGATATAGTAATCTGGGATGTTATGATTAAGGTTATCCACCAGGTGGTGCTGTAGCCAATGCTGCTACTAAGGTCAGAGGTTTGCTTCCTGTTAAGGTCAGAGGTTTGCTTCCTGCATAGGTCAGCACAAGATGGAATGCCAGAATGCTGATGCAGGCTGTCTGTAAACATGTTTCCCAGTTGTTAATAAAGTACTCTTATTAATCCTAATACCTCGCCTCTTCGAGTCCTTGTCTCACTACATGGATTTATCACAGAATGCAATATGGTTTATAACTTAAAGATTAAAGTACTGCAGGAAACACCTAGATAATTTGTACTAAATTTCAACAACCTAATTCAAGCACTAATACATAGGATGCAGAGATTGTAAGCTCAGCATTCAAACGTCTGTATGTAAGGGGTAGAGTTCCAAGTTCCTGACATCAGTAGTAGGCAAAATGCTAGAATCTATTATTAGGGACATGGTAACAGGGCACTTAGAAAATCATAATATGATTAGGCAGAGTCAACATGGTTTTATGAAAGGGAAATCGTGTTTGACAAATCTGTTAGAGTTTTTTAAAGATGTAACTAGTAGGATGGATAAGGGGGAACCAGTGGATGTAGTGTATTTGGATTTTCAAAACGCATTCGATAAGGTGCCACACAAGAGGTTATTACACAAAATTAGGACTCCAGGTATTGGGGGTAATATATTAGCATGGATTGAGGATTGGTTAATGGACAGAAAACAGAGAATAGGAATAAACGGGACATTTTCAGGTTGGCAGGCTGTAAATAGCGGGGTACCACAAGGATCAGTGCTTGGGCCTCAGCTATGTACAATCTATATTAATGACTTAGATGAACGGACTGAGTGTAACATATCCAAGTTTGCTGATGATACAAAGTTAGGTGGGAAAGTAAGCTGTGAGGAGGACGCAAAGAGGCTGCAGAGAGATATAGACAGGTTGACTGAGTGGGCAAGAACATGGCAAATGGAATACAATGTGGGGAAGTGTGCAGTTCCACTTTGGTAGGAAAAACAAAAAAGCAGAATATTTTTTGAATGGTGAGACTGGGAAATGTTTGCATTCAGAGGTACCTGGGTGTCCTTGTACATGAATCACAGAAAGTTAACATACAGGTACAGCAAGCAATTAGGAAAGCAAATTGTATGTTAGCTTTTGTTACAAAGGGATTAGAGTATAAGGGTAAAGAAGACTTACTACAATTATACAAGGCACCTGGTGTACTGTGTACAGTTCTGGTCTCCTTACCTAAAGAAAATCATACTTGCCTTAGAGGGAGTGCATCGAAGGTTCACTAGATTGGTTCCTGGGATGAGGGGATTGCCCTATGAGGAGAGATTGCGCAGACTAGGCCTATATTCCTTAGAGTTTAGAAGAATAAGAGGTGATCTAATTGAAACATATTAAATTCTTAAGGGGCTTGACAGGGTTATTGCTGGGAAAATGTTTCCCCTGGCTGGGAAATCTAGAACAAAGGGTCACAGTCACAGAATAAGGGGTAGGACATTTACTTAGGACTGAGATGAGGAGAAATTTCTTTATTCAAAGGGTTGTGAATCTTTGGAATCCTCTACCCCAGAGAGCTGAAGATGCTCAGTCGTTGAATATATTCAAGACAGAGATCAGTAAATTTTTTGGAACTAAGGGAAGGTGGAGTTGAGGTAAAAGATTAGCCATGATCTTGTTGAATGGCAGAGCAGGCTCGAAGGGCCAAGTGACCTACTCAAGCTCCTATTTCTTATGTTCTTAAGCAATGTCTGGGAGAAAGCTATCCAAGCACATGAAGTAGAATGTAAAGCTTTGCTTGTGGCATTCTGAATGGATTTTTGGGACTGACAAAGAATTGAGCTGTTGTTGATATACCGAGGCAAACGTGGGAGTCGAGACCAGAGTTAGTAAAACACAACTGCTTTGATCAACCTCATGGCAAAGAGGAACTGGAAAAGCCCGCGCATCCACTTAAATATTCCCCAGACAGGAAGTGCTCCTGGCAGCCTGTCCCTGCGGGAAACAAGTTGCTGGAGGAAAGGGCCCCCGGCTGGGGGCGTCTGCTTAAACTGCCCGTGCCGCCGTGAGCGGATTATGTCCAGTGGTGGCGTGTCGCCACAGAGCTCCCCCCAGAATCCGCTTAGGAGGAGTGGACGAGTCGTGACGGTGGTCTGATGGTTCTGCTGGAGCGGCTCTGAGTGGTCGCCGGTCTAGTTGGTGGGGCCGGGCGGTTCGCCGCCGGCTGTGTTGGCTTGCTGGCGGGACGGCCTCCAGTTGGAGGCCGGGCCACGGGGACCTGTTCCCCTGGTTCTGTGTGTGCTGGTTTGAGCCGGTCGATGGAGACTGTGTTGACCCTGTCGCCGAGTCGCAGCTTGAAGACCTTGTCCCCGGTTTGTAGTACCTCGTACGGTCCGTCGTACGGGGGTCGCAGGGGCCCGCGGTGCGTGTCGTGTCGCACGAAGAGCGCCTGCTGTAAGTTTGGCGGGACGTGAGGTGCGAGTTCACCATGTCGGTTGACCGGAAGTGGGGCGAACTGCTGAGCGGAAGAGAAAGAGTTGAGGTGCTGCTGTTCGGCCAACCAAGACGTGGTAGCCTCCGGAAGGAATTCGCCTGGGACGCGCAGCGGTTGTCCGTAGACTAACTCCGCTGCCGAGGACTGGAGGTCTTCCTTGACCGCGGTGCGTAGGCCTAGTAGCACCCACGGTAGGCGGTCAGTCCAGGTACTGTCCTGCAGACCGGCGCGGAGTGAGGCCTTGAGTGACCTGTGGAAGCGTTCACACAGCCCATTGGCCTGCGGGTGGTACGCCGTGGTTCAGTGGAGCGTTACCCCGAGGTTGCGTGCTGTGGCCGTCCAGAGTTCGGAGGTGAACTGGGCGCCTCTGTCGGAGGTTATGTCGGCTGGTACGCCGAACCTTGCGACCCAGGTGTTAACGAACGCCCTGGCGATGTCGGCTGTAGTGGTGGAGGGCAGCGGCACTGCCTCAGGCCAGCGTGTGTAGCGGTCGACCATCGTGAGGAGATAAGTTTGGCCTTGCGATGGCGGCAGAGGACCAGCGATGTCGACGTGTACGTGGTCGAAGCGGCGGCTGGGTACCTCGAAGTCTCCCGGGGTGCTTTTGTGTGTAGCTGTACCTTAGCCCGTTGGCAGGTGAGGCAGGAGGTGGCCCAAGTCCGAACATCTTTGCTGAGGCCGCGCCAGACGAAACGCTGGGAGAGGAGTTTGACGGATGCGCGGGAACCCGGATGGGAGAGCGCGTGTAGCGCGTCGAAGATGCGGCGGCACCAGGTTGCAGGGACGACCGGCCTGGGTTGGCCGAGTGAGACGTCGCAAGTGACTGCCGTGGCTTCGGGCCCGTGCGTGACCTTGGCTAGGCGTGGCCCTGGCAGGCTGGTAGCCGCCAAGAGGAGGTCTGGGTCCGTGAGCTGGGCCGCTGCTGGTTGCGCGTAGTCGACCGCGAGGTGATTCGCGCAGATGGCGGGACGGGAAAGGCAGTCGGCGACAACGTTGTCTCTACCGGAGACGTGCTGGATGTCCGTAGTAAACTCGGACACGGCCGCGAGCTGGCGATGCTGCCTAGTGGACCAGGGTTCGGTGTGCTTGGCCATCGCGTATGTGAGCGGCTTGTGGTCCACGTACACGGTGAAGGGGCGGCCTTCCAGGAGGAACCTGAAATGGCGGACCGACATGTGGAGCGCGAGAAGCTCGCGGTCAAAAGTAGAGTATTTGACCTCCGGGGGGCGCAGTTGGCGGCTGTAGAAGGCAAGTGGCTGCCACGCGCCATTGACCCACTGCTCAAACACGGCTCCGACCGCGTGGTCGGAGGCGTCGGTAGTGAGCGCGACCCGGGCATCGGCCCTCGGGTGCGCGAGCAGGGTGGCGTCGGCGAGCGCGTTTTTGGTGGCGTCGAAGGCGGCTGACGTGTCAGTGGTCCAGGCTACGTCCATCTTGCCGGATTTACATCGGAGGGAGTCATATAGGGGCTTCATGAGGGCTGCAGCTCTGGGGATGAACCTGTTGTAGAAGTTCACCATCCCGAGGAACTCCTGGAGGCCCTTGATGGTTTTGGGGCGGGGGAATTGCTGGACGGCCTGCACCTTGTTGGGCAGGGGGACGGCCCCAGCAGGGGTGATGTGGTGACCGAGAAAATCGATCTCGGTTAGGCCGAATTGGCACTTCGCAGGGCTGAGGATGAGCCCGTGTTGGGCTAGGCGCCCGAACAGGATGCGAAGGTGTTCGAGGTGTTCCTGTTTGGAGGAGCTGGCCACGAGAATGTTGTCTAGATAGACGAATAGGAAGTTCAGGTCCCGGAGGACTGAGTCCATAAGGCGCTGGAAAGCCTGGGCTGCATTCTTGAGGCCGAAGGGCATCCTCAGGAACTCGAACAGGCCGAATGGGGTGATGACGGCCGTCTTGGGGATGTCCGCGGGTTTACGGGGACTTGGTGGTAACCGCGCACCAGGTCGACCTTGGAAAAGACGGTTCGTCCAGCCAGTCGGGCCGAGAAGTCCTGGATGTGTGGCACCGGGTATCGGTCGGGGGTGGTGGCGTCGTTGAGGCGGCGGTAGTCCCCGCAAGGGCGCCAGCCTCTGCCGGGCTTGGGGGCGATGTGGAGGGGCGAGGCCCAAGGGCTGCTGGAGCGGCGGATGATGCCGAGTTGTTCCATGGTGGTGAACTCGGCCCGCGCGATTTCCAGCTTGGCCGGGTTGAGTCTGCGGGCGTGGGCAGAAACCGGGGGGCCGGTGGTGGGGATATAGTGCTCCACACCGTGTTTGGCGGCTTTGGCCGAAAAGGTCGGGTTAGTGAGGGCGGGAAACTCGGCTAGAAGTGCCGAGTAGTCGTCCGTGGCTCTGGCGAGGCAGTAGGTCGTCAGGCCGGCCGAACGGGCCGGGGTGAATGCACCGGGGATGGGGGCCATAGTGTTGATGTCGACGAGGCGGTGCCTCGGGATGTCGACAAGGAGGCCGTGGGCGCGTAGGAAGTCGGCGCCGATGAGTGGGCAGAGGACCCTGGCTGTGAGGAACTCCCAGCGGTAGCGGCGGCCTGCGAGGTCGAGCGTGACCATGCGGGTGCCATATGTGCGGATGTCAGAGCCATTGGCTGCGGCCAGCGTGATACCCCGGGCGCTGCGTTGGATTTCGAGGGCGGAGGCGGGGGGTGATGCTGTGCTGGGCCCCTGTGTCGCACAGAAATCGGCGGTTGGTTCTGTCATCGGTGACGTACAGTAGAGGCCCCTTTTGCCCCGCGGCCATCGCGGGGGCCGGTGCGGGGGGGTGGGGTTTGAAAGTGCACGGTGGCGTGCAGCGTTGGGCCCTAGTGCCAAAACGGGTGTGGTAGTAACAGTGACCCGGAGTGGTAGGGCGGTCGGGCCTAGTAGGCCGGGAAGACCGCGTGGTCGTTGCCGTGAGGTCGGGCGCGATGTCGCGAGCGGACTGCGCAGAGAGCAGCCGGTCGGCCTTTTCGGCTATTTCATTCAGGTCCGTGGAGCCAGACTCCACAATGAGCGGGCGGATGCTGGTGGGGAGTTGCCAAATGAAAAGCGTGCGAAAGTGGGCGCCGGGGTTTTTGTCGTCCGAGAGGGACAGCATGTGGGAAAGCAGGTCTGATGGTGAAGCGTCACCAAGGCCGGGAGGTCAAGGAGTTGGCAGTTGCGCTGGTAAGAGGACGTTTGAAATTTTTTAAGGAGCGCAGCCTTCAGATGTTCGTACTTGCCTTCCACTGGTGGAACCTGCAGTGCTGCCCAAACCTTGGGGACTGTGGCGTAGGTGAGAGAGGAGATGAGGTGGTCGTACTTTGTGGCGTCAACTGTAATGTGTTTCAGCCGGAATCTGGACTCAGCTTGAACAAACCAGGCTTCGGCCAGGTTCTCCCAAAAGTCCGGTAGTTTAACCGTGACTGCGTTTGTATCCGCCATGCTAGCTTAGGATTCGTCCTGAGCATCGGGGTCACCAGTGTTGAGATACCGCGGCAAACGTGGGAGTCGAGACCAGAGTTAGTAAAACACAACTGCTTTAATCAACCTCATGGCAAAGAGGAACTGGAAAAGCCCGCGCATCCACTTAAATACTCCCCAGACAGGAAGTGCTCCCGGCAGCCTGTCCCTGCGGGAAACAAGTTGCTGGAGGAAGGGGCCCCCGGCTGGGGGCGTCTGCTTAAACTGTCCGTGCCGCCGTGAGCGGATTATGTCCAGTGGTGGCGTGTCGCCACACTGTGACAATTATTGTGTTGCTCTCAGAAATGTTGAGTTCTGGGTTAAGTACCAGAAACTCTTCTAGTATTTCTACAATCAACCTTGTAAAGCACTGTAGCCTAGTCAGATCTCCGTGATGTTGCACAGGATGGACTCTGATGTAGAATAGATCAATGTTATCCAATACAATGGCCTAGAAAATGGAGAAGGCTGAAAACAGGCACCAGCAGCCCGCGCCTCTTCAAAGTGGTGCAGGCAGCACACAAAATTTGTGCTGCTTGCTCATCATAATGTTTGCAGCGCTGATCTCAGTGCTAAACGCACTGCTGACTGGCTTAGCGCTGAACAAGGGGGCCAATATCGGTTGCAGTTTACTGGCGATTAAAGTTTGGCCTCGGCTCTCTGCACTACTTAAAGGGGAATTTCTTTGTTGCAGAAAAACCTCATTGTCTGTTCAGAAAGCCATGGCCCAACAGCCAAGAGAGAGGGCGAGGAGATTTTCCAATGTGGCACTGGAAGCCTTGGTCCTCTATCCACAGGGCGGGGGGGACAGGAGGCCTTCAAGGCAGAACAGCAGAAGGATGCGGGAGGAGATAGCTGAAGCTGTCAGTGTCCCCAGGACCTGGATCCAGTGCCGCAAGAAGTTTAGTGAGTGAATGCATCTTTAAAAGCCATATCCCACCATTTGCACCACTAGCCTCACACACTGCTCAATGCACAACACCCCCATCACTCACCTACCAACAATCTCTACCTATCACCACTCATACTTCACAATCATAGCTTCCCCTCACCCTCTCACACTTACCACTGCTGCAAGACTCATACCCACATCTCACAGCCTGCACACACTGCCAGCTATTCAACTATGGCAAGCACATTACCCAAACACATTGCACCACACTCTGTGACCACCTCCTTGGTGAAGCAGAGCCTCCTAATACACTGCTCCTGGCTTGTGCAGGTAGGAGATGTGCTCACCATAGGTGGGTAAGGCCTCCAGCTGAGAGCCCTCCTGTCCCCCCCCACATCCTCCCTCAGCGAGCATCTTCTCTTCTTCATTGCGTCCGCTCCATCTCCCTGTCATTTTTGAGCGCGAGGGGGACTGCAAGTAGAGCCCCCTTGACTGGGAGCAAGTGGTGTGAGATGAACCCTTTAAATGAGGAGCAAGGCGTTCTCCACTTGCAGTAATACTCATCACCTCACCAACTTTAAATAACTGTAGAAAGCTCCAAATAATTGCACAAACTTACACAGAACCAATAGAAATGAAAGAGCAAGTCAGCTGCAAGTTGTTGATGATCCCTTTAAATAGCACTGGTAGGGGGTCCCTCGTGCTGCTGAACACATGTTTAGCTGGTTGTGATTTGGAAAGGGCATTAAAAGCGGCGATGTCCAAAATAGCAGGTCTTCCGTCAAATCAGCGTTGCACGCCGATTGATGTCACGATCTGGCTCATCTAAATATCAGGAACGAGCCCAGGCAACAGCAGCGCTGCCGCTCTGCCCATGATGGTGGTTGCCGCGTTCCGTGCCAGAAGTGGGCAGAAGCGAGGCAGCCACCATTTTTTCTTCCAAACAGGCCTTAACAGCCAGTGCAAATGGGTCCAATTTCCTGGCCAACGTCCCTTATGGTGTCAACTTTGGCTCAGTGGTAACACCCTTGCCTCTGAAGCAGAAAGTATGGTTTCTAAGCCCCACTCCAGAGACTTGAGCACATAATCTGAAACTTCAGTGCAGTACTGGGGAGTGCTTCACTGTCAGAGGTGCCGTCTTTTGGATAGAGTCATAAAGTTATACAGCACAGAAAGAGGCCCTTCGGCCCATCGTGTCCACGCCGGCCATCAAGCCCAGTCTATTCTAATCCCATTTTCCAGCACTTGGTCCGTAGCCTTGTATGCTATGGCGTTTCAAGTACTCATCTAAATGCTTCTTGAATGTTGTGAGGGTTCCTGCCTCTACCACCCTTTCAGGCAGTGAGTTCCAGATTCCAACCACCCTCTGGGTGAAAAAGTTTTTCCTCAAATCCCCTCTAAACCTCCTGCCCCTTATCTTGAAACTATGCCCCCTAGTTATTGACCCCTCTACTAAGGGGAAAAGTTCCTTTCTATCTACCCTATCTATATCCCTCATAATTTTGTACACCTCAATCAGGTCCCCCCTCAGCCTTCTCTGCTCTAAGGAAAACAACCCCAGCTTGTCCAGTCTCTCTTCATAGCTAAAGCGCGCCAGCCCAGGTAACATCCTGGTGAATCTCCTTTGCACCCTCTCCAATGCAATCACATCCTTCCTATAGTGTGGCGACCAGAACTGCACACAGTATTCCAGCTGTGGCCTAACTAGCGTTTTGTACAGCTTCGTCATAACCTCCCTGTTCTTATATTCTATGCCTCGGCTAATGAAGGCAAGTATCCCATATGCCCTTTTAACCACCTTATCTACCTGTCCTGCTGCCTTCAGGGATCTATGTACATGCACAACAAGGTCCCTTTGATCCTCTGTCCTTCCTAGGGTCCTACCATTCATTGTGTATTCTCTTGCCTTGTTAGTCCTCCCAAAATGCATCACTTCACACTTTTCAGGGTTAAATTCCATTTGCCACTGTTCTGCCCAACTATATCGTCCTGTAGCCTGAGGCTTCCTTCCTCGCTATTTACCACTCCACCAATTTTCGTGTCATCTGCGAACTTACTGATCATACCTCCTACATTCATATCTAAATCATTAATGTACACTACAAACAGCAAAGGACCCAGCACCGATCCCTGCGGTACACCACTGGACACAGGCTTCCAGTCACAAAAACAACCTTCGACCATCACCCTCTGCCTCCTGCCACTAAGCCAATTTTGGATCCAATGTGCCGAATTACCCTGGATCCCATGGGCTCTTACCTTCTTGACCAGTCTCCCATGTGGGACTTTGTCAAAAGCCTTACTGAAGTCCATGTAGACTACATCAACTGCACTACCCTCATCCACACACCTAGTCACCCCCTCAAAAAATTCAATCAAATTGGTTAGACATGATCTCCCCCTGACAAAGCCATGCTGACTATCCCTGATTAATTCTTGCCTCTCCAAGTGGAGACTAATTCTGTCCCTCAGAATTTTTTCCAATATTTTCCCTACCACTGATGTTAGGCTCACTGGCCTGTAATTCCCTGGTTTATCCCTACTACCCTTCTTGAATAATGGTACTAAGTTAGCTGTCCTCCAGTCCTCTGGCACCTCCCCTGTGGTCAGAGAGGTTCTGAAAATTTGTGTCCCCCCTGCAATCTCCTCCCTTGCCTCACACAGCAGCCTGGGATACATCTCGTCTGGGCCTGGGGATTTATCCACTTTTAAGCCCGCTAAAACTGCTAGTATCTCCTCCCTCTCAATACTAATTTGTTCAAGTATATCACAATCCCCCTGCCTGATTTCTATGCCTACATCGTCCTTCTCCATAATGAACACAGATGCAAAATATTCATTTAAAACCTCACCTACATCTTCTGGCTCTACACACACATTGCCACTTTGGTCCCTAATGGGCCCTACTCTTTCCCTGATTATCCTCTTGCCCTTAATATACTTATAAAACACCTTGGGATTTTCCTTTATTTTGCCCGCCAGTGTTTTTTCATGCCCCCTCTTCGCTCTCCTAATTTATTTTTTAAATACACCCCTGCACTTTCTATACTCCTCTAGGGCTTCCACTGTTTTTAGCCCTTTGTATCTGCCAAAAGCTTCCCTTTTTTTCCTAATCCATTCTTGTATATCCCTTGACATCCAGGGGTCCCTGGGCTTGTTGGTCCCACCCTTGACCTTTACGGGAACATGTTGGCGTTGTACTCTCTCTATTTCCTTTCTGAAAGACTCCTACTGCTCTGATGTGGATTTTCCTACAAGCAGCTGATCCCAGTCCACTTTGGCCAGATCCTGCTTTATCATATTAAAATCGGCCTTCCCCCAATTTAGAACCTTTATTTCCAGTCCATCTTTGTCCTTTTCCATGACTACCTTAAATCTCACCGAATTATGGTCACTGTCACCAAAATGCTCTTCTACTGACACTTGTACCACTTGCCCGGCTACATTCCCTAGAATTAGGTCCAGTACTGCCCCCTCTCTTGTAGGACTTTCTACATGCTGGCTCAAAAAGCTCTCCTGGATGCACTTTAAGAATTCCGCACCCTCTAAGCCTTTCACACTCTGACTATCCCAGTTAATATTGGGGAAGTTGAAATCCCCTACTATTATTACCCTATTATTTCTACACTTCTCTGAGATTTGACTACATATCTGTTCCTCTATCTCCCCCTGACTGTTTGGGGGCCTATAGTACACTCCCAGCAAAGTGCTTGCCCCCTTTTTGTTTTTAAGTTCGACCCATATGGCTTCATTAGAGGAACCTGCTAAGATAAGGTCCCTCCTTACAGCAGTAATTGACTCCTTGATTAATATTGCGACACCCCCTCCTCTTTTACACCCCCCTCTGTCTCGCCTGAAGATTCTATACCCCAGAATATTGAGCTGCCAGTCCTGCCCCTCCCTCAACCATGTCTCTGTGATAGCAACAATTTCATACTCCCATGTGCTCATCAACACCTTCAATTCATCTGCCTTATTCGCAAGACTCCTTGCATTAAAATAAATGCCATCCAGCCTTGCCATACTCCCTTGTGCCATTACATATTTGCTCTGCCTTCCAGGCTGACTTGTTTTTTCCTCTATATTTGGCTGTGCATCACCCCCTACTATTGCGCCACTCCATATCCCATCCCCCTACCAAGTTAGTTTAACCCTCCCCAAAAGTACTAGCAAACCTCCCCGCAAGGATGTTGGTCCCGTTCTGGTTCAGGTGCAACCCATCTCATTTGTACAGGTCCCACCTTCCACAGAAGCAGACCCAGTGATCCAGGAAACTAAAGCCCTCCCTCCTGCACCAACTCTTTAGCCATGCATTCATCTGCTCTATACTCCTATTCCTATACTCACTAGTACGTGGCACTGGGAGTAATCCAGAGATTACAACCTTTGAGGTCCTGCTTTTTAATTTATTTCCTAGCTCCCTAAATTCTTGTTGCAGGACCTCATCCCTCTTTCTACCCATGTCGTTGGTACCAATGTGAACCACGACCTCTGACTGTTCTCCCTCCCCCTTCAGAATGCCCTGTAGCCATTCAGTGACATCCTTGACCCTGGCACCAGGGAGGCAACATACCATCCTGGAGTCACGTCTGCAGCCACAGAAACGTCTATCTGTTGCCCTTACGATAGAATCCCCTATCACTATTGCTCTCCCACTCTTTTTCCTCCCCTCCTGTGCAGCTGAGCCACTCATAGTGCCACGGACTTGGCTCTTGCTACATTCCCCTGAGAAACCATCTCCCCCAGCAGTATCCAAAACGGAAAATCTGTCGGAGAGGGAGATGGACCCATGGGACTCCTGCACTACCTTCCTAGTTCTTTTACTCTGTCTGGCGGTCACCCATTTCCTGTCTGCCTGTGCACTCTTTACCTGCGTGTGACCACCTCATTAAATGTGCTATCCACGAAGATCTCAGCTTCGCAGATGCTCCAGTGACTCCAGCCGCAGCTCCAGCTCCAAAACACGGATTTCGAGTAGCTGCAGCTGGATACACTTCCTGCACATGTGTTCACCCTGGACACCGAAAGTGTCCCTGACTTCCCACATAGCACAGGAGGAGCACTCCACGGGGCCAAGCTGCCCTGCCATGTCCCACCCTTAATTTACTCCCTTTAAATGAAAGACTATTAAATACACTAGGGACCTTACTTCCCTTTAAACACTAGTTACTCTAGAGACCTTACTTTCACTTTAACGACTGGACTGTAGAAATACTCATCAGGTCCTACTTACCAATCAGCATCTTCCCTGGTTGTGACATCACTTTAGTGGTTTTGCAGTTGTTGTTGTATGACTGCTCCCGCTCTCGGACTCTTTCCTTGGTGTAAAGTGAGAACCAATTAAAGTGAAAAGTTAGGAAAAACAAAGGCGAAGCAAGGGAGCTCCTCCTGCCACTCCTCACCTAACTCCCTGACTCACCCAACTCGCAGCTCTCTGTTTGAACCGCACTCAGTGCAATATCGCACCTCAAAGCCTGTTTTTCTAGGCCCTGAAACAAAGGAGGCTTGCTGAGCCCAGCTACAGGAGAACCAGGTTAATCTAGTTTCCCTAATGAACTGCCTTCAGCTGCTCTGAATTGTAGGCCTTGTATATCCCTTTAGAACCCTGCTTAAAGCTGGGAAATTTAGATTTTAAACAGTAAACAGCAACAGTAAATGTGAAACAAACAAAAGTTTGATTTTAGCAAACAGTTAAGACTCCCTGACTCACCCAACTCGCAGCACTCTGTTTAAACCGCACTCAGATGAGACATTAAACCGAGGCCCTGTCTGCCCTCTCGGGTAGATCTTAAAGATCCCATGGTACTATTCGAAGAAGAGTAGTGGCGTTCTCCTGGTGTACTCACCAATATTATGCCTCAATTAACATTACTTAAACAGATTATTTGGTCATGTCTCATTGATATTTGTGGGACCTTACGATGTGAAAATTGCCTGCCGCATTTCCCTACGTTACAATGACTACACTCCAAAAATGTACTTCATTGACTGTAAAGCACTTTGGGGCATCCTGAGAACATGAAAGAAGTTCTAAAAAATGCAACTCCTTTCCCGTTCCTTTCCTAAATTCAGGACCCAAACAATTCCACTCCTTCCACAACTCATAGAAACATAGAAACATAGAAGATAGGAGCAGGAGTAGGCCATTCGGCCCCTCGAGTCTGCTCCACCATTCAATGCGATCGTGGCTGATCATCCAAATTCAGTACCCTATCCCTGCTTTCTCACCATATCCCTTGATCCCTTTAGCCTTAAGAAATATATCCAACTCCTTCTTGAATATATTTAATGAATTGGCCTCTACTGCCTTCTGTGGTAGAGAATTCCACAGGTTCACCACTCTCTGGGTGAAGAAATTCCTCCTAATTTCTGTCTTAAATGGCCTACCCCTTATCCTTAGACTGTGACCCCTGGTTCTGGACTCCCCGACCATCGGGAACATCCTTCCTGCATCTAGTCTGTCCAGTCCTGTTAGAATTTTATAAGTTTCAATGAGATCCCCTCTCATTCTTCTAAACTCTAGCAAGGCGACCAAAACGGCACACAATACTCAAGATGTGGTCTCACCAAGGCCCTGTATAACTGCAGCAAGACATCCTTGTTCCTGTACTCAAACCCTCTCGCTACGAAGGCCAACATACCATTTGCCTTCTTAACCGCCTACTGCACCTGCATGCTTACCTTCAGCGACTGGTGCACAAGGACACCCAGGTCTCGTTGCACTTCCCCTTCTCCCAATCTATTGCCATTCAGATAACAATCTGCCTTCCTGTTTTTGCCACCAAAGTGGATAACCTCACATTTATCCACGTTATATTGCATCTGCCATGCTTTTGCCCAATCACCCAACCTGTCCAAATCATCCTGGAGTTTCTCGGCATCCTCCTCAAAGCACACACCCACCCAGCTTTGTGTCATCTGCAAATTTGGAGATATTACATCTAGTTCCCTTGTCTAGATCATTAATATATATTGTGAATAGCTGGGGTCCAAGGACAGATCCCTGCGGTACCCCACTAGTCACTGCCTGCCACTCGGAAAAAGACCCGTTTATTCCAACTCTCTGCTTTCTGTCTGCCAACCAGTTCTCTATCCAAGTCAATACCTTGCCCCCAATCCCATGTGCCTTAACTTTACACGCTAATCTCTTATGCGGGACCTTATCAAAAGCCTTCTGAAAGTCCAAATACACCACATCCACTGGTTCTCCCTTATCTATTTTACCAGTTACATCCTCAAAAAATTCCAGTAGATTAGTCAAGCACGATTTACCTTTTGCAAATCCATGTTGACTGTCCGATCCTGTCACTGTTTTCCAAGTGCTCTGCTATTACATCTTTTATAATGGATTCTAGCATTTTCCCCACTACCGATGTCAGGCTTACCGGTCTGTAATTCCCCGTTTTCTCTCTACCACCATTTTTGAATAGTGGGGTAACATTAGCTACCCTCATGTACAATCCATCCTAACATGGATTCTAGTTCACAAATGTAATGCCCTGAGAAAAAGATCTGTATCAAAACGCTGTTGCCCAAAGCCAATTAAGCAAAACTCCTAGAATATTCACCCATCCTCGTATCCCTACTAATCAACCCTGGCCTGTTGCCCATGCCCCAGTAGCGAACGTTCTAATGCCAGCTTTTCTAGTCATCTTCACGACCTGCTTGATATCATTGGGCATCTCCCAAGAAAACAAGATCAATGAATGAAGATACCATCTGCCACCTGCAATAAATGAGGATATAGAGCAGAAACAATGCTGGTGGCCTGCTTCACATTGAATGGATTAACAATTCTCTTTTCATCTTGAAATTTTTTGAGTTTTATAATCACTACTACAGTATGCAAGCCATAACTCAATTTTACTGATGGGCTCAATCAAAAACTAAAATCTCAGATCATTTTAGCTGAAGAAATAAATATTTTTTTTCAGAAGTGTACCTCATATTGCAATCCCCAAAATTGACTCATGCAGACTTAATGTATGGAATGCATATAGCAGAATTAATAAATCTATAAAACGCAGCACATTAGCCATCAAATTGTAAAAATATCTGAATGAGAAGAAACCCTCTGTGAGTATACATCTCATTATTTTTTCAGTTTTTGATAATATGCCAAATATTATTTTTTTATTTGTTTATGGGATGTGGGCGTCGCTGACAAGGCCAGCATTTATTGCCCATCCCTAATTACCCTTGAGAAGGTGGTGGTGAGCCGCCTTCTTGAACCAGTGCAGTCCGCTGCAGACAGATCTTTGCAAGATAAGGGAGTGAAGGGTTATGGGAAGTGGGCATGAGCCCAAGATCAGCCATGATCTTATTGAATGGCGGAGCAGGCTCGAGGGGCCAAGTGGCCTATTCCTGCTCCTATTTCTTATGTTCTTATGTGTGGTGAAGGTACTCCCACAGTGCTGTTAGGTAGTGAGTTCCAGGATTTTGACCCAGCAACGATGAAGGATCGGCGATATACTTCTAAGTCAGGATGGTGTGTGACTTGGAGGTGAACTTGGAGTTAATGGTGTTCCCATGTGCCTGCTGCCCTTGTCCTTCTAGGTGGTAGAGGTCACGGGTTTGGGAGGTGCTGCCAAAGAAGCCTTGGTGAGTTGCTGCAGTGCATCTTGTAGATGGTACACACTGCAGCTTGGTACGCCGGTGGTGGAGGGAGTGAATGTTTAAGGTGGTGGATGGGGTGCCAATCAAGCAGGCTGCTTTGTCCTGGATGGTGTCGAGCTTCTTGAGTGTTGTTGGAACTGCACTCATCCAGGCAAGTGGAGAGTATTCCATCACACTCCTTACTTGTGCCTCTATAAAAGCTAAGGCCTAGAAATTCGGTGGCGCGGGCGTCAAGCTCACCTGAGCACCGGAAGTTCCGCCCCAGAAGAAGCCGATTGCGCCAGCGTGATATTCAGTTTCAGCGCCCCAAAAGGAAGCGGGGCGCTGCTCGAGGCGCCCCGCGTCCCTCTTGGGACACTGAAACTGAATATCACAGCGCAACGTGCCGCAGCGCGCTGCGGTACTGCAGGCCTTCCTCCCCTTCTTAAAGGGGAGGGGCCTGCACCAGCGCGATCAGAGATCGCGAGTACCGGCAAAAGAGCCCGGCACCAAGGAAAGGTGCCGGGCTCTTGGGACACAGCCGGCACTGCCCGGGGGGGGGTGGGGGTGGGTGGGGGCTCAGGAGGCCGGGGACGGCGGCGCGAGGAGGTGCTGGCAGGCGGCCAGCAAAAAAAATGGCCGCCCCGCACCTCCCCTTTAATTAGCTCCACTACCGCCTCAGGTTGGCCCCCCTGAACCGGTCGTAAATTGCGACCGGCGTTACAGCGGGGGGCGCGACCCAATATCGCGATCGGGACGGTAGCGGGGCGCTGCGCACACCGATGACGTCATTGGTGGCGGTGCAGCGCTACAGGCTAACGCCGCCATTAGCGCCCCGCTAAATTTCGCGGGGGGGTGTGGCCAGTGGCACTAAAGCCACTAAGTGCCCTCTTTGGGCGCTAACTGGTGGCGCAGCCCACCGAATTTCTAGGCCTAAGTGTTTTATTATTTGCTTTTTAAAAATTGTACAAAAGAGATGGATCTATATGCAGTAATGACAACCAGCTAATAATGGGCAGACATTTGCAAACTGTGTTCAACAGTTTTAATTTGGGATAAACCTATACGCAGATAGATAAACTTAAAAGAGACAATTTCAAGGAATGTGGGAAGGGGGTTGGAGAAAATATTCATGAAATCCTCAGTTACAGCAAATGGAATACAATTAAAGGCACTGACAGAGCATGGAAGATGAATACAGATCACTAAAATTAATTTGTAATGTTGATGTAAAAACCACATTTGGGTGTTTTTCAGGTCCTTTTTTTATAACCAAAAACAAGAAGAAAATCAAGGGAAAAAACTGGACCTCAAAAATCTTCTCCAATCTCCTTGAAGGTGGACCAAGAAAACATTGGTAAGACAAGGCCGGGTACAAATCAATAAGCTGGTTTATATCACAGCAAGTGAGTATACAGAGCAACAGTTATGATCAGACTCACTCCATTCAATCACAACTTGTCTTTATGCAATACAAAATAATGAACATGCTATGCTTCCCCACATCAGTAAGTCACCTTGCTTGACTTAACCAAAATAACTCCCAGCTATCCTCCTACACTCTCCTTCTGAGCCTGGAAAAAAACCTCACATTGTTGCTTTCTGTTTAAAAACAGAAAGCTACAAGTACTTTGGCCCCAGTATTTGCAGGGAGGGAGCGGGGGCGCGGGTCTGTGGCTAGGAAAGCTGGGAATGCCAGAAACATGGAGATCCTGCTGAATTTAATGGCAGGACCTCATTATAAATTTTTGACTCCATTTTCTACCCGGCAGCCGGCCAGATTGAGAGGCTGACAGGTGGGAAAGCCTGCGGTAGAAGGTCACCGCTGGGACAGTCCCCGGCAATCAGAAAATATCAAGGTTGGTGAGGGGGGCTCGCAGCACGCAGCAAGGAGGGAGGTAAGATTGCGGGGGTCGGCCGATCATGGAGAGGGAGAGATTGTGGCAGGTTTGCTTGCGAGACCGGGGTGGCAGTGGGGGGGGAGCACTCCTGCTCCTACTGGCCCACAACCAGTGCTGGAAAAGCACTTGCCTGCTGAATCCGGCCGCTTCCGCCTCCCTTCTGCTGCCGGGTTTCCCAACTCAACCCAGCCCGAGCTGTTAAATTCAAATGGCTCCCAAAATCTGAAGTAACGGATCCTCATTTAAATATTATGGGGGAGAATTTCGGTTGGTTAGCGCCTCCAGGGGGCAATAACGGGGCGCTAACGAATTACCGCCCAGGTGCGGCAAAAGAAACAACTCCCGCTAAATTCACCTGGAGGTTTGCGGCGGCGGTAACCCCTAGCGCCACGATCTCCTGCGCCCTTGATCCCTGCAACCTTGATTATCCTGCGCATCGCCCTGGACCCGAAATTCAGTTCCACCCCCTGCAGCATCGCCGGGTGACAACACCGTCAGCTGCAGGAGACGTTGTTCGGGAGGCCGGGCACTTTGGGAGCACAGTTTAAAGGGGATGATGGTTGCAGGGGGAAAAAAAAAATTCATTATTTTCTTGGCTCATGATTGATCAGCCCTGTACTCTGCTCGAGTGCTTGGTGCTGATTGTGGCGGTTTGCGGATGTCATCGGCGACAAGGTACCTCTTTTAATTGCAGAACCTGCAGCGATGGCCCTTCCCTTTAAGGCAGCACTGCCCTCGACATTGGGCAGTGCTGCACCGCTACCGCCCCTCCTGCTGACTTTAGAGCTCCAAGGGAAGTGGTAGCGCTCGATTTAGCATTCGTGGCAGATTTCACATTTTTACCAATTTAACCCCAATGCTCTCCCGCCTGTCATGGGGTGAGGTGCAAATTTTCCCCTTTGTGTTTCCGTCTGTGATTTTGTTTATCTTTCCATTTTCACTACCTGAGAGCAGGGCCTCTACAAGACAACCCCTGCTGAGTGCCCAAGACAAGGGACCTCCCAACACAATTGGTGAGAAGTGTTTATCAATTCCTGATACAGGCTAATGAATTGCTTATTGTTTATAGTCTTTTGGAAACCAGCTTCAAAGCCTAGGTCATAAGCATTATAACTAATTTTCGCCTTTGTTTTAAACTTGTGTGAATGGTCTTTGCCTTAAAACGCAACCCTTAAATATCACACTTTTATTCAAACCTCTTCAGTGGCAAAAATATTTTAAAATATCCCAACTGTGACGATGCCCAAGTAGAGGCACGCTCTAAAAAACTTGGCATTAGGTCTTGTACTAGGACTGCAGGGTCCAGGGAGTAGCCCACAGATTAAAGCCAAGTATTAAGTTTATAATTTTTTTAACCCCACCAGGATTATTGTTGTGCCTTAGGGCCTCTGGCTGCTACTCTCCCTGATCCCAGTGCAAGATGTTGCCAGAGGATAGGCCTGTCCAGGAGATAGGAAAATCAGGGTCATATCGCCCATTATTATGTCCAATACTGGACAGAGTGGAGCCAATTTTATCCTCCCTAATGTCTCATGTGCACTAGTTCCTGATGTAAAATACCCTATTCTTATGTACATATATAGACAGGATTAGGATTTGGTTTAATCTCGAATGATTAAGGTTGTTGCTTTTTTTTCACTTGCAAATGGCTTGTAGACTTGTACTGGAGCTAGAAATAATAAAATGGTTAAGTTGCTCATTCTCAGAATTCATCAGGGTATGGATGACATTTAGCAAGAAAAAGCTTTGTCAGCAAGGTCTTTAGTTAGCCAGGAATGCTAAATAAGGGGTCAATGCAGATAAGAGGGTAGTCTATATCACCAACAAACAAGACAATAATCAGCAGATCAGTTAGGAAACTGAAAAACAATTCCTTTTTAGGGATGGCTGTGCGTAGCTAGAGCCCTATGAACATCTTAAGCTTTCCTTTACAATTCATAGAGAGAGCTAAGAACAAAATAATCGACGAAGGTTATATTCTCTATCCCAAGCGAAAGTGAGTAATATTGTTTATTTCTCTGTATGACTATTGCTTAAGACAATGGGCCAGATTTTCCGATCGGAGGCTTCCTACGGGCGGATGCTTCCGATTGGAAAAAATCTCCGCACTTACCTGCTGGCTCCGTAGGTCCCAAGACTTCCGATCCTGGGCCTGTCCTGGTCCGCGCGCGCAGAGGCCCAGGTATCTCAGGGGCGCAGGCGGTTCGCAAGCATCCCTGGGATCACGTGGGCCATGGGGCACCAATCAAAGAAGGGAATTCCCCTGCACACCTTTGACAGGTCTCTACGCATAGATCTGTCAAAAATATGAATGGGGATCACTTAAAAAACAGTTAAACATTAAATAAATTTATTAAAAAATCACGTATTTCAAATTAGTTAAAATTACATTAAATTAAATATTTTAAACAAAACATATTTTAATGTTAACAAGTGTTGTTATTTTTATTAACTGTGGAAATGACATGAAGGGTTCTTTATAGAATAAATGCCATAACAAATTTTAATGGTAGCTGTTGTTAACACCATTCATTTTATGTGTGTGGCCCACAACAGCTCACCAAAACTTGTTAAATGGCCCTCCAGCCCAAATAATTGCCCACCCTTGTTGTAGGATAATTCCCCAAAGAAGAAACTATCTGGAGGGAGACTTCAAAATGAAGCTTAAAGCTTTCAAAGAATAAAAAAACATTTGGGGAAAAGATCAATTCAAAGCAATGAGCCTCCAACTAACAGCACAATGAAACATAGCAATTCACCTTTAAGATCCCAGCATCAGTGCCTCTTTTTTATACCAACATGTTAGATCAGCAGATCCTAGGGCAGAAATGATGAATTAAGACTGATGATGTCTTACTAGCCTAAACTCATAATTTGTATGACTGCCCCTCTATTTACAGCAACCTCCCTCACATCCAGAGCAATTTAGGGCAGAACTTAAATAGGATGTAATACTGGCATATTAAATCTAAGACCCAAATTTCAGACCCAGCTTTTAGAACGTCGGGCCCTCTATCTCTTTCTCAGTTTATATTACCGGAATTTTGCCGGCGTTCAGTGGACGGGATGGGTGGTGGGTCAGCTGCAGACTAGATGCAAGAAGGATGTTCCCGATGGCCGGGGAGTCCAGAACCAGGGGTCACAGTCTAAGGATAAGGAGTAGGCCATTTAGGACAGAAATGAGGAGGAATTTCTTCACCCAGAGAGTGGTGAACCTGTGGAATTCTCTACCACAGAAGGCAGTAGAGGCCAATTCATTAAATATATTCAAGAAGGATTTGGATATATTTCTTAAGGCTAAAGTGATCAAGGGGTATGGGGAGAAAGCAGGGACCGGGTACTGAAATTGGATGATCAGCCATGATCACATTGAATGGCGGAGCAGGCTCGAGGGGCCGAATGGCCTACTCCTGCTCCTATCTTCTATGTTTCTATGTTTCTAAGTTACGACACAAAGCTGGGTGGGCGTGTGTGCTGTGAGGAGGATGCCGAGAAACTCAAGGATGATTTGGACAGGGTGGGTGATTGGGCAGAAGCATGGTAGATGCAATATAACGTGGATAAATGTGAGGTTATCCACTTTGGTGGCAAAAACAGGAAGGCAGATTATTATCTGAATGGCAATAGATTGGGAGAAGGGGAAGTGCAACGAGACCTGGGTATCCTTGTGCACCAGTCGCTGAAGGTAAGCATGCAGGTGCAGCAGGCGGTTAAGAAGGCAAATGGTATGTTGGCCTTCGTAGCGAGCGGGTTTGAGTACAGGAACAAGGATGCCTTGCTGCAGTTGTACAGGGCCTTGGTGAGACCACATCTTGAGTATTGTGTGCAGTTTTGGTCGCCTTATCTGAGGAAGGATGTTCTTGCCATGGAAGGAGTTCAGCGAAGGTTCACCAGGCTGATACCTGGGATGGCAGGAATGACGTATGAGGAGAGATTGGGTCGATTGGGCTTACACTTGCTGGAGTTTAGAAGAATGAGAGGGGATCTCATTGAAACTTATAAAATTCTGACAGGACTGGACAGACTAGATGCAGGAAGGATGTTCCCGATGGTCGGGGAGTCCAGAACCAGGGGTCACAGGCTAAGGATAAGGGATAAGCCATTTAGGACAGAAATGAGGAGGAATTTCTTCACCCAGAGAATGGTGAACCTGTGGAATTCTCTACCACAGAAGGCAGTAGAGGCCAATTCATTAAATATATTCAAGAAGGAGTTGGATATATTTCTTAAGGTTAAAGAGATCAAGGGGTATGGGGAGAAAGCGGGGACAGGGTACTGAATTTGGATGATCAGCCATGATCGCATTGAATGGCGGAGCAGGCTCGAAGGGCCGAATGGCCTACTCCTGTTCCTATCTTCTATGTTTCTACGAGGTGCTAGCCCTGTGGCTTCAGCAGACGTACAGGCAGCCTGCTCACTTCACTGCTGCCAAGGAGCTGCACATCAGTGAGGCCATGAAGACCCACATCTATGCTGACATTCCTCCTAGAGAGGTGTATAAGCCTCTGCCATCTATTCTCTATATATAGCCATCTATCCTCCATAGATAGCCATCTATTCTCCATAGAGACCCTGTGCTCCTGGGAGTGGCACATTAGCTGCTCCATGTAGGTGGCCATCCTATCCATGGAGGAACCTACAGTCGCCATCGCCTGCGACATGGTGCTGCTCATGTTGGAGATGGGCTCCTCTATTCTCTGAACATTTGCAGACATTGCGCTCGCAAAATCTGTCAAGAGTCCCCTGCACTTCTTCCTGCGCCTCCAGGACTGCCCTCTTTCTGGATGGCCCCCAAAGCACAGCGTCTGCATGCAGCTGAGCAGAGCTAGGAGCATCCTGCGCCCTCCGGCAAAAACTCTCCACTGCTGTCCCTGTCTCCACCATCTGCTCTTGCTCACTTGTGAGTTGTGAGACACCAGGTGACAGCACTACTCTATCTTGCGTGGGATCCACCCAGGTGTGCATATCTGCGCTGGTGCTGGGTGCACTTATATCTGGTGATGGTGCACCCTCAGAGGCTGGAGGCTCCTCTGAGGAGTCGTGGTCCTCTTCCTCCTGGACAGTGGGGGGTGGGGCCTCTTGATGGACCTGTGGGAGAGTAAAGAGATGAGTTATATATGCCATATGAAGAATGGGTACAGATACCGTTATGCACATGATGACCATTCACTGGCTGCTGACATCAGTCCCCATATGAGTGACTGATGTATGCCATGTAGCTGTATGATATGTAATTTTGTCACCAGGTTGCTGAGATGTCCCCCTCTCTCCGTCTCCCACCTCCAGCTGCTCGGCAACTACAGATATTTCTAAAGCAGCCTCCTCTACAGTTGTAAGGTTTGCAAATGATGGAGGGCCACCACCGGTTCTCCCTCTTATTTTGGGATCTCTTTTCCTGCACGGAGGAAAAGAAGAGAAGGTTGAGTGAGAGTGATGGAATGAGTGTAAGGAATGGATGGGTTACATTTTTAAAGGGAAACTATGATGGAGAGGGGTGCCAAAGCCAAGTGGCCTCCTTGTGTGTTGTTAGTTGGTATGATTGTACTAGGATGAGGGTGAGTGTGAAGGGTGGCTAGTGAAGAAGAAGAAGAAGAAGAAGAAGAAGAAGAAGAAGAAGAAGAAGAAGAAGAAGAAGAAGAAGAAGAAGAAGGAGAGAAAAAGTGACAATAGCAAAATACTGCGGATGCTGGAAATCCGAAATAACAACAGAAAATGCTGGAAAAACTCAGCAGGCCAGGCAACATCTGTGGAGAGAGAAATAGAGTCAACGTTTCAGGTCGAAACCCTTCGTCAGAGAAGAAGTGATATGGGGATGCGATAATGTAGATCGAGAGGGATGGGTGGAGGTGCAAGGTAAGTTGGTGTAAGGATGTGCAGGAGTAGAGTAGGGTAGGGAAGGCAGAGTGATGGGGATCTGATGAGAGGCACAGCAGGATGAGGTATGGTGTGGCTTTGTACTAACGTTTCGTGATCTACTGAGATCATTGAAATGTTTGCGGCACTGCACCCAGGTCCTCCTGACCACATCCCTGCTTCTGCCCTCCTCTGCAATGTGCAACCAGGCTGTGTTGGTGTCCTGGGGAGGTCACTTCCTCCCATGGGTAGGGAAGAGGACCTCCCTGCGTGCTGTGATCCCCTCTATAAACATATGGAGAGAGTCATGGGAGAATCTGGGTGCAGCCCTCTGCCTCTGTGCAGTCATTGTCAAAGTGTTTGCAGCACTCCAATGCTGCAGTGCACTGACAGCACTGATATAAATCCTGCCATTTATGTAGAAAGGACTTATGAAATATACTGGGCGGCCTGCTAGTGGCACTGTCCAGGGAGAGTATAAATACTCGGGCAGCTTGCTCAGGGACATTTTGTAAACAGGAACTAGTGAAGGATAACTAGACTTCCATGTTGTGAAACAGTCGATTAAAGCCTTGTTTAATACTCTGACCAAGTGCCTAGTAGTTTTCTTACGTCAAGCACTATGTTACATTAACCTTCAAATGTAATGTGGCCATGGCCCCTATAGTAATCTGGGATGTTATGATTAAGGTTATCCACCAGGTGGTGCTGTAGCCAATGCTGCTGCTAAGGTCAGAGGTTTGCTTCCTGTTAAGGTCAGAGGTTTGCTTCCTGTTAAGGTCAGAGGTTTGCTTCCTGTCAAGGTCAGCAAAAGTGAAATGCCAGGATGCAGGCATGATGTTTGTTACTCTGTTTGTTAATAAAGTACTCGTGCTAATTCTACGATATCGCCTCTTCGAGTCCTTGTCTCACTACATGGATTTATCACATTTGGCAACGAGGTAACCAAAGGACCCTGGATAAAGAAGAAAAGTCTGCCAGGACGTTTAAACAACAAAATTATGAGCTACGGTTAGCTACCAGTTGGAAGAGAGCAAGCCTGCCACGGTAGGAACGGTTTCCGCTTTTGATAGTTAAGCACAAACCTGGGAGGAATACTGTGAAGTGTTGGGTTATTTTTTCAAAGCAAATGAAATAAATGATGCCGGAAAAAGGAAAGCCATTCTGCTTAGTTCAGTGGGAAGCCAAACCTACAGTTTGATGAAGAATCTGCTCGGTCCTGAAAAGCCTGGAGACAAATCATTTGTTGAATTAGTGGCTTTGCTAAAAGAACATTTCAACCCTAAGCTTAGTGAGATTGTACAGCGGTTCAAGTTTAATTCAAGGAACAGGAAAGAGGAAGAGAGCGTAATGGACTATGTAGCGGTGTTGCGTAAATTAGCACAAGATTGCAATTATGGGAACAACCTGAAGGAAATGCTGTGAGATAGGCTAGTTTGCGGAATTATGGACGACCGAATGCAGCGTAGATTATTATCCAAGACAGGGCATACTTATGAAAAAGCATTGGAACTTGCTCAAGCTATAGAGACAGCGAACCGAGATGTAAAAGAAATACAGGGTTCAGACAGAGCTAATGCTACGCAAGTTGCAGGTCAGGTTGTTGTGCACAAGTTGAACATGCGTCAGAAACCACAACGTGAGCATGTGAAGGCATGTTATAGATGCAAGGGCGATCACCTGGCGAGTGAATGCCGGTTTCTGGAGGAAAAGTGCTACAAGTGTGGGAAACAAGGACACATAAAATGAGCTTGCAGGGCGAAATCACCTGTGGAGGAATCCAAACTAAAAGGGGGAGGACAGCAAAACCAAGGGAGAGAAGTGAAAAAACATGGAGCACACCACATCAGCGGGGAAGCTGAGGAAGAAGAGGACATGTTCATAATGTATAGCATGTTAGAGAACATTCCAAAAGTGGCTCCTATCACATTGCAACTGACAGTAAATGACTCTAAGGTGAACTTTGAAGTGGATACAGGGTGCGGCGTGACCATAATGAACAAGGCAGAGTACTCAAAATTGTGGAACCGTGCAAAAGTTCCAGAGTTAAAGCCTTGCTCCCTGCATCTTAAAACATATACAGGTGAACGAGTAGCGACATTAGGTACAGCTAATGTAACTGTGCAACACAGGGACACAGTGGAACAGCTACCTGTAGTTATAGTATCGGGTACCGGACCAAACCTGTTAGGTCGGGGCTGGGTAAAAGAACTTAAATTAGACTGGGGAGCAGTACATCAAATAGACGCAGGCAAACAGTTGACTTTGCAAGAAGTGTTGAGTGAACATGAGAATGTGTTCAAAGAGGAACTTGGCACATTTAATGGCCCTCCAGCTAAGATTTATGTAGACAAGGCGGTACCGCCAAGGGTTTTTAAACAACGACCTGTGCCTTATGCCATGAAGCCAAAGGTAGAGGCTGAGCTTGACCGTCTATTGAGAGAGAACATACTGGAGCCAGTGAAATGTTCGGAATGGGCAGCTCCCATAGTACCTGTTTTAAAACCGGACAATTCGGTAAGACTCTGTGGAGACTATAAATTGACAGTCAATCGGGTGTCCAAACTAGAGTAGTATCCAATTCCCAAAACAGAGGATCTCTTTGCAAACCTGGCTGGAGGAAAGAAATTCACAAAGTTGGATATGAGTCATGCCTACTTGCAGATTACACTGGATGACGAATCAAAGAAGTATGTCACCATAAATACACACAAGGGCTTGTTTACATATAACCGCTTACCGTTTGGTGTCTCATCTAGTCCAGCTATCTTCCAGAGGACAATCGAAGGTGTACTGCAAGGGATTCCACATGTTTCCATCTATCTGGTTGACATTCTGGTGACGGGAAGAACCGACCAGGAGCATCTGAGCACTCTGAGAGAGGTACTACAGAGATTGGAGAGGGCAGGGTTCCGGCTCAAGAGGAGTAAGTGCACTTTCCTGGGGTTTGAGGCTGTGTTCCTGGGGCACAGAGTGGATGCCACCGGGCTCCATCCACTCAAGGAGAAGGTACAAGCACTGCAGGACGCCCCTGCTCCTACAAATGTGGCTGAGTTAAAAGCTTACCTGGGACTGCTGAACTATTATAACAGGTTTTTACCAAACTTGTCAACTGTGTTAGCACCTCTTCACAAACTACTGCGCAAGGAGACACAGTGGCAGTGGGGAGAGGAGCAGGGGGTTTCATTTGAACAGTCGAAGAAATTGATGCTGTCGTCGGATGTGCTGGTTCACTACAATGCAGAGAAAGACATCATTCTCTCTTATGACGCTTCACCTTATGGGGTGGGGGCAGTTCTTTCACACTGCATGGAAGATGGAACTGAAAGACCAATAGGGTTTATGTCCCGAACTCTAACACCAGCGGAAAAAAACTATTCCCAGTTAGACAAAGAGGGGTTAGCAGTAATGTTTGGGTTACAGAGGTTCCACAAGTACATATATGGCAGGAAGTTCACCATATGCACCGATCATAAACCTCTTCTCTCTCTTTTCAACAAAATGAAAGCAGTTCCACAGATGGTGTCACCCCGGATCCAGAGGTGGGCTGTGACGTTGAGGGCATATGAGTATGTCATCGTCTACAAGGCGGGCAAGTACCATGGGAACGCAGATGCATTGAGCCATCTTCCACTGCCAGGCACACCTATCCGTGCAGCTCCAGAGGACAGAGTTTTGATGTTGGAGGACGCTGACACGGCACTTGTGACTGCAGAGCAAGTAAGAACATGGACAGGTAAAGATCCAGTACTGTCTCGAGTTCGAGAATATGTGGTGAGCGGATGGCCACAGCATCCGGAAGGGGCTGACTTCACACCCTACAGTGTCAGGAAAACAGAGCTGAGTGTGCAGGATGGTTGCGTGTTGTGGGGAGCATGAGTGGTTATTCCACAGCCAGCACGACAGTCTGTCCTAGAGCAACTACATCAGTGTCATCCTGGGGTCTCGCGTATGACAGCCTTGGCTAGGGGTTACTTGTGGTGGCCAAAGCTAGATGAGGAGATAGAAAATCTAGTCAAGACATGCAGCACTTGTCAGGAACACCGGAAGGCACCAGCAGCGGCTCCTCTCCACCACTGGGAGTGGCCGGATAAACCATGAAGGAGATTGCACTTAGATTATGCGGGTCCATTCATGGGGAAGATGTTCCTCATAATCATTGATGCACATTCCAAATGGATGGATGTTTATCCTGTAAATTCTGCTTCCGCCACTACTACTATAGACTGCCTGCGTCGGAGCTTCAGTAATCAAAGGCTACCGGAGATCGTGGTGACAATGCCACTTGTTTTGTGAGTACAGAGACTAAAGAGTTCTTGAGAAAAAATGGCATAGTGCAGGTGACCTTGGCTCCATATCATCCGTCCTCGAATGGACTTACATAGATACATAGAGATAGGAACAGGAGTAGGCCATTCGGCCCTTCGAGCCTGCTCCGCCATTCAATGAGATCATGGCTGATCTTCGTCTGAGATCATAGCTGATCTTACCAGTTCAGTACCCCGTCCCCGCCTTTTCTCCGTAACCCTTAATCCCCTTAGCCTTCAGAAATATATCCAATTCTCTCTTGAAAATATTTATTGAATTAGCCTTCACAGCCCTCTGTGGCAGGGAATTCCACAGGCTCACCACTCTTTGAGTGAAGAAATTCTTCCTCATCTCTGTTTTAAATGATTTGCCCGCTATTTTTAGACTGTGGCCCCTGGTTCTGTGCTCCCCGGCCATTGGAAACATTCTCTCTGAATTCAGCCTGTCCAGGCCTGCCATAATTTTATATGTTTCGATGAGATCCCCTCTCAATCTTCTAAACTCCAGTGAGTACAAGCCCAAACTATTTAATCTCTCTTCGTAGGTCATTCCCGCCATTCCAGGTATCAGCCTGGTGAATCGCCGTTGCACTCTTTCCATGACAAGAACATCCTTCCGCAGATGGGGCGACCAAAACTGTACACAATACTCCAGATGCGGTCTCACCAGCACCTTGTACAGCTGTAGTAAGGTATCCCTATTCCTATACTCGAACCCCCTTGATATGAAGGCCAACATACCATTTGCCTTCTTAATCGCCTGTTGCACCTGCATGCTCTCCTTCAGTGACTGGTGCACAAGAACACCCAGGTCCCTCTGCACTTCCCCATCTCCCAATCTATTGCCATTTAGATAATAATCTACCCTCCTGTTTTTACCCCCAAAGTGGATAACCTCGCATTTATCCACATTATAGTGCATCTGCCACGTATCCGCCCATTCCCCCAACCTGTCCAAATCACACTGTAGCCTCCTGACATCCTCATCAGAGCCCACCCCTCCTCCTAGTTTAGTGTCGTCAGCGAATTTGGAAATATTGCATCCAATTCCCTGATCCAGATCATTTATATATATTGTGAACAGCTGGGGTCCCAGGACAGATCCTTGCGGCACCCCGCTGGTCACTGCCTGCCACTCCGAAAACGAGCCGTTTATTCCAACTCTCTGTTTTCTATCCGCCAGCCAGTTCTCTATCCACGTTAATACTTTGCCCCCAATCCCATGAGCCTTAATTTTGCATGATAATCTTTTGTGTGGAACCTTATCGAAGGCTTTCTGGAAGTCAAGGTACACCACATCCACTGGCTCTCCCCCATCTATTCTACCAGTTACCTCCTCAAAAAATTCCAGCAGATTAGTCAAACACGATTTACCCTTTGTAAATCCATGTTGACTCTGTCCGATCCTTTCCCCATTTGTCAAGTGCTCCGCTATTTTATCCTTAATAATGGACTCTAGCATTTTGCCCACAACCGATGTAAGGCTTACTGGTCTATAATTCCCTGCTTTCTCTCTACCCCCCTTTTTAAATATTGGGGTAACATTAGCTACCCTCCAATCCACGGGTACTGTTCCCGAGTCAATGGAGTTCCGGAAGATGATCCTTAGAGCATCTGCTATCTCCAGGGCCACCTCCTTAAGTACCCTAGGATGTAGTTTATCAGGCCCTGGGGATTTGTCGGCCTTCAGTCCCCTCAACTTACCCAACACCATATCCCTAGAGATACTAATTTCTGTCAGCTCCTCCCTCTCATTAGTCCCTATGTTTGCCGATATTCCTGGGAGGTTATTTGTGTCCTCCTTTGTGAATACAGAACCAAAGTATGAGTTTAATTGGTCTGCCATTTCCTTATTCTCCATTATATATTCTCCCGAATCGGACTGCAAGGGACCGACTTGGGATTTTACCAGTCTTTTCCTCCTGATATACCGATAAAAGCTTTTGCAGTCTGTCTTTATGTTTGCTGCAAGTTTACTTTCGTATTCTATTTTCCCCTTCCTGACTTGCGGAGAGACCCGTACAAACATTTAAGGAGATGATGAAAAAAAGTGCAGAAGGGAGTTTAGCAGCCAAAGTGTCACGGGTTCTGTTCAGCTACAGAATAACACATCTATCCACCACAGGACTCTCTCCTGCTGAGATGTTATTAGGTCGTAGACTACGCTCCACTCTTGACCCTGTCCACCCAGACCTAAAAAGGAAAATGGAAAACAGACAAAACAAACAAAAAGAGAACCATGACAAAAGAACAAAGAGCCGAAGTTTTGGAGAAGGAGATGTGCTCCTTACCAGGAATTTCAGTTATGGACCAAAGTGGATTCCTGGCTTCATAGACTCAATGACAGGTCCAGTATCATACAAGGTCATGTTGGGAGATGGTAGGGTAGTACGCAGACATGTAGATCAGATACTTCCCAGACAAGGGGAAATTGAAATGAAGGTTCCAGATGCAATGACTGAAGACAGGGTTTCCCCCAGTTATCCAAGTGCATCTGTGGTGCCACCACCAGGGACAGAGCCAATTCCACATGAACCTATTCGTCAAGAGGAAACCCTCGTTGCAGAGTCAGATACTCCGAGCGCTGCTCAGGAGCAGCTGGTGGCTTCACCACAAATGAGCAGGGACTTTACTGTTAGACGTTCACAAAGGACTTGCAAGCCACCAGAGAGATTGATACTGAACTGTTAGATTCGTCAAGTATGGAACATGATGAATGGAGACTCCTTACGTGACCCTCAGGAATGGTTGTTTGTTAAGAAATTCATACTGAAATCTTAAGGGGGGAGGGATATAGTAATCTGGGATGTTATGATTAATGTTATCCACCAGGTGGTGCTGTAGCCAATGCTGCTGCTAAGATCAGAGGTTTGCTTCCTGTTAAGGTCAGAGGTTTGCTTCCTGTCAAGGTCAGCAAAGGTGAAATGCCAGGATGCAGGCTTGATGTTTGTTACTCTGTTTGTTAATAAAGTACTCGTGCTAATTCTACGATATCGCCTCTTCGAGTCCTTGTCTCACTACATGGATTTATCACAGCCCCTTTAAAGATCCCAGCTGAAAACGCGGCATGAATAATGTCACCAGACCCGCACCATTTAATTGGGTTGGGTAACGTGCAGGGCGGGCTTAATAGGCCCTATTAACATAAAGTCATTCTGTGGAGCGGGATGGAGCCAGCAACGGGGTCGCGACCCACCATGGCCACTGCCCACAACAGACCCGCCCAGGTAGGGAAAATTCCGGCCGGTAAGTTAAGAAAAGATATTCTGTTCCGATTAAGGCTATCTCTCCTTACATTGATAATTATGCACACAAGGGATCTACTAGTTTCAAAACCTTTTCACTTTCAGCATGAACTCAAAAGATGAATGAATCTGAAATAACCCTCATTATCTTTTCACAGTATAGAAATAGAAAAAAATAATGGAAAAGTGTTGGTAGTAGTCAGAAGTATACAGTTTAAATTTAGAGTTCGGTAATTGGAATGTCATAAAAGTTATGCAGAAAAGCACAGATTATGTAATATGTATGGGTTTAAGGCTAGTAAGGTTGTTGAATTTATTGCATGCCAGTGTGTACTACCTAACAATACACATACATATCTGAATCATAAATTGGTTTGGCTGGCAGGATGCAAACTAGCAAAGTGTAACACCTATTAAATTAAGATTTTCAGAATGCTCTTTTTGTGTAGCTGAATGGTCACCTAGATGAATAGAAAATAAGAATTATAACTTACATTTCCCCCTTTTCTTATGTATTCTGCTTCAGTTTGGCTTTACAAACTCTCACTTTGGCTAATTGAAAAGTCAAAACCAAATCTTTATAAATGGCAAGCTAACGCCTAAGTGTTCCATTATTAGATCATCAAACAAGAAACTTTTTTAACCAATTCTTCTCCTTCTCTCCAGAAGGCATTGACTAATGCTGATGTACTATTCCATGGGTGACAACATCCAAATGACCAATTTTCAGGGCTGATTGTCATTGTCTCTGCCTGGAGTTAATGGGGCGGTAACAGTCTCAAAATGGGATCGGTAGCCTTACTGCCCCATTAACACCAGTGATGTGACCGGCTCCATTTTGAAAGGGGCCTACTGCTGGGTGTCCAAAGCACCTGCCTGTTTCAGGTGATATAGACTCCTTTTAACATGGAAATTGGGGTCCGATCAAGTCTTGATAAAGGGTTTTGACCCGAAACGTTGACTCTAATTTCTCTCCACGGATGTTGCCTGGCTTGCTGAGGTTTTCCAGCATTTTCTGTTGTTATTTTAAGTATTAAATTATTTTTGTGGGCTCCAGAGGCCACAAAAATAATCTGGGCCGCTGCCGCCCTGGGAACCCACCCTTCACAATTGCCCCAGCCCGGTCTTGAGGTCTCAATCCAGCGAGCTGCATCAGGATGCCTGTTTGGCACCCCACAGCTCGTCTGTGAAATTTAAATGAGGCCAGGGTGTTAAAATCTAGAGGGTTTCTTTACATTCTTTTTTTTTAAAGCAGGTTCAAATAAAAAAAATGGGTTTTACGGTGGTTGAAATGTTTCCATAGTTACAAAATGTGTTAAGTAACAAACACAAAAATATGATTAGGCTATCCCTCCTCTTTTTCTTAGCTCTCAGCCACAGCTTAAGGAACACTGGTCAAATTCTCGATTTCTGCAATTGCCAATACAAGATGAAAATACCGAGGGTTATTTCTTCCCCTCCCCTCACTACAGCGTAAGTTAGATAGTGTGCATCTGAAACCAACTGTCACATTTCAAGATTTTTGCCTATTTGACTTAAAAGGGATTTTGGATTTATATTATGATGTTGCTATGATTTAAATTCGGTCAACAAGGGGTTAATTCTCAGCAACACAGAAGTTATCTGGGATGTTGAATAGGTCCATTAGCTGGAGTAACAGATGCAATAATGGACAGATTTGTATTTCTTACAAATTAGTTTGAAATAATTGGAATCATTTACCACCTCCAACAGATATTTGGGCCTGTAATGTTTGAATGGCTATCATTCATTTGAGAACGGCAGGAGGCTGAGCTAAACAGGCTGAGATTAGCAGCTTGGAAAGCCAATCCTCAACACAGAGAGTTTGGGGTGGTGCAGAGATTAGGCTTTTGGCTCCCTCTCTCTATGGAAAAAAGGCAGTCTTCAAGGCAGAGATGTTGTGCTTACTCTCCAGTGAGACACTGGGGGAGAAATTTGGTTGGTTAACACCTCCCGTTAGCGCCTCCAGGGGGCACTAACGAGTTACCACCCGGGCATGGCGAAGTACAAGTAAATCGCTGTTTCACCTGGAAGGGGTGTTTGGGGCCCTGGACAGTGTGAAGGGGGGAGGTACAAGGGCATGTGTTGCATCTCCTGCGCTTGCACGGGAAGGTGCTGGGCGAAGGGGAAGGGGTGCTGGGGGTGATAGAGGAGTGGACTAGGGTGTTGCGGAGGGAGCGGTCCCTACAGAATGCTGAAAGGGGAGGTGAGGAGAAGATGCATTTGGTGATGGGATCACGCTGGAGGTGGCGGAAATGGCGGAGGATGATCCGTTGAATGTGGAGGCTGGTGGGGTGAAAGGTGAGGACAAGGGTAACTCTATCATGGTTCCGGGAGGGAGGGGCAGGGGTGAGGGCTGAAGTGCGGGAGATAGAACGGACACGGTCGAGGGCCGTGTCAACCACAGTAGAGGGGAATCCTCGGTTGAGGAAAAAGGAAGACATGTCGGAAGCACTAGTATGGAAGGTGGCATCATCAGAGCAGATGTGGCAGAGACGGAGAAACTGGGAGAATGGAATAGAGTCCTTACAGGAGGCAGGGTGGGAGGAAGTGTAGTCCAGGTAGCTGTGGGAGTCAGTGGGCTTGTAGTGAATGTTTGTCAATAACCTATCCCCAGAGATGGAGACGGAGAAGTCGAGGAAGGGAAGAGTCAGAGATGGATCATGTGAAGGTGAGGGAAGGGTGGAAATTGGAAGCAAAGTGAATGAAATTATCTAGTTCAGGGCCAGAGGCACCAATACAGTCATCAATGTACCGGAAAAAGAGGTGAGGGAGGGGACCCGAGTAGGACTGAAACAAAGAGTGTTCCACATATCCCACAAAAAGGCAGGCATAGCTAGGACCTATGCGGGTTCCCATAGCAACACCTTTGATTGGAGGAAATGAGTGGAGTCAAAGGAGAAGTTGTTCAATGTGAGAACAAGTTTAGCCAGACGGAGGAGGGTGGTGGTGGATGGGGACTGGTTGGGCTTCTGTTCATGGAAGAAGCAGAGCGCCCTCAGGCCATCCTGGTGGGGGATGGAGGTGTAGAGGGATTGTACTTCCTCTACTTTGGGGAGGCCAAACGCAGATTGGGTGACCGCTTTGCAGAACATCTCCGTTCAGTCCATAAGGGGGACCCCGAGCTTCCGGTCGCCTGTCACTTTAATTCTTCGCACCACTCCCACGCAGACCTCACCGTCCTCGGCCTCTTGCATTGTTCCACGGAAGCTCAGCATAAGCTCGAGGAACAGCACCTCATCTTTCGATTAGGCACTTTACAGCCCTCTGGACTCAACATAGAGTTCAATAATTTCAGATCATAACCTCGGCCCCTATCATATATATATTTTTTATCCACACTTTTTGTTTGTGCCTTTTGTTCTTCCCTCCCACATGGCAGCGGTCTTTCATTCTGCCAGCGCAATTCACACTTCATCTAGAGCCATCCTTTGTCTCTTTACCTGTCCCATTACCATCTCGTCTCGCCTTGAATATCTCTTAATGTCTCTTTACTTCTCCTGCCTTTTATCCTATCACAGACCTTCCCTTTTGTTCTTTCATCCCCTCCCCCATTTCCCAGCCCCTAAACTTGCTTTAAAGTCTGTTCCATTTCCTGCTTTTTTCCAGTTCTGATGAAAGGTCATCAACCTGAAATGTTAACTCTGTTTCTCTCTTCACAGATGCTGCCTGACCTGCTGAGTGTCTCCAGCATTTTCTGTTTTTATTCCAGTATATTACCCCCAATCCCATGTGCTTTAATTTTGCACACTAACCTCTTATCTGGGACTTTATCAAAGGCCTTCTGACAATCCAAATACGCCACATCCACTGATTCTCCCTTATCTATTCTACCAGTTACATCCTCAAAAAACTCCAGTAGGTTTGTCAAACACAATTTCCCTTTCATAAATCCATGTTGACTTTGTCTAATCTCGTTGATATTTTCACCAGATACCAGGCGTACCTAAAAATGAGGTGCCAACCTGGGGAAGCTGCAACACAGGACTACATGCAGGCTAAAAAGCGGAAGCAGCATGCTATAGACAAGGCTATGCGATCCCACAATCAACAGATCAGATCAAAGCGCTGCAGTCCTGCCACATCCAGTCGTGAATGGTGGTAGACAATTAAACAACAAACGGGAGGAGGAGGCTCCATGAATATCCCCATCCTCACTGATGGTGGAACCCAGCACGTGAGTGCAAAAGACAAGACTGAAGCGTTTGCAACCATCTTCAGCCAGAAGTGCCAAGTGGATGATCCATATTGGCCTATTCATGAGGTCCCCACCATCACAGAAGCCAATCTTCAGCCAATTTGATTCACTCCACATGATATCAAGAAACAGCTGAGCCCACTGGATACAGCAAAGGCTATGGGCCCCGACAACATCCTGGCTATCGTACTGAAGACTTGTGCTCCAGAACTAGCCGCACTTCTAGCCAAGCTGTTCCAGTACAGCTACAATACTGGCATCTATCCGACAATGTGGAAAACTGCCCAGGTATGTCCTGTCCACAAAAAGCAGGACAAATCCAACCTGGCCAATTACCGTCCCATCAGTCTACTCTCAATCATCAGCAAAGTGATGGAAGGTGTCATCGACAGTGCTATCAAGCGGCACTTACTCACCAAAAATATGCTCACTGATGCTCAGTTTGAGTTCTGCCAAGACCACTCGGCTCCCGACCTCATTACAGCCTTGGTCCAAACATAGACAAAGCAGCTGAGTTCCAGAGGTGAGGTGAGAGTGACTGTGATGCGCTATCAATTACTCATAAAAGACTGAGAGTTAGAAGAGTAACTAAAGGCTTTTATTAACAACAGAATGGAGGTCTGCCTCGAGTGGTCGACCGGTCCAGGATACAAAGGCTGGGGAGCAGTCACCTTTATACTAGGACCTGTGGGAGGAGTCAGCCGAGGCATGTCCAGGCATGTACACAGTGGAATACAAACAGGACAAACAGGAATACAAACAGTGGTTTACCACAGACTGCTCTTGACATCAAGGCAGCATTTGACCGAGTGTGGCATCAAGGAGCCCTATTAAAATGAAGTCAATGGGAATCGCGGGGGGGGGGGGAAACGCTCCACTGGCTGGAGTCATACCTAGCACAAAGGAAGAGGGTTGTGGTGGTTGAAGGTCAATCATCACAGCCCCAGGACATCGCTGCAGGAGTTCCTCAGGGCAGTGTCCTAGGCCCAACCATCTTCAGCTGCTTCATCAATGACCTTTCCTCCAACATAAGGTCAGAAATGGGGATGTTTGCTGATGACTGTAGTGTTCAGTGCCATTCGCAACTCCTCAGATAATGAAGCAGTCCATGCCCGACTGCAACAAGACCTGGACGACGTTCATGCTTGGGCTGATAAGTGGCAGGTAACATTCGCGCCACAGAAGTGCCAGGCAATGACTATCTTCAACAAGCGAGATTCCAATCACCACCCCATGACATTCAACGGCATTATCATCGCCAAATCCCCCACCATCAACATCCTGGGGGTCACCATTGACCAGAAACTTAACTGGACCAGCCACATAAATACTGTGGCAACAAGAGCAGGTCAGAGGCTAGGTATTCTGCGGCGAGTGTCTCACTTCCTGATTCCCCAAAGCCTTTCCACCATCTACAAGGCACAAGGAGTGTGATGGAATACTCTCCACTTGCCTGGATGAGTGCAGCTCCAACAACACTCAAGAAGCTCAACACCATCCAGGACAAAGCAGCCCGCTTAAATGGCACCCCATCCACCACCTTAAACATTCACTCCCTCCACCACCGGCGTACCATGGCTTCAGTATGTACCATCTACAAGATGCACTGCAGCAACTCATCAAGGCTTCTTTGACAGCACCTCCCAAACCCGTGGCCTCTTCCACCCAGAAGGACAAGGGCAGCCGGCGCATGGGAACACCACCACCTCCAAGTTCCCCTCCAAGTCACACACCATCCTGACTTAGAAGTATATCGCCGATCCTTCATCGTCGCTGGGTCAAAATCCTGGAACTCCCTACCTAACAGCACTGTGGGAGTACCTTCACCACAACCTTCTCAAGGGCAATTAGGGGTGGGCAATAAATGTTGACTTTGCCAGCGACGTCCATATCCCATAAAAATGAATTTTTAAAAAACCTCCACTTTCCTGCACTACCCCCATATCCCTTGATTCCCTGAATATCCAAAAATCTATCGATCTCGGTCTTAAATATACTCAACGACTGAGCCTCCATAGCCACCTGGGGTAGAGAATTCCAAAGATTCACCACCCTCTGAGTGAAGAAATTTCTCATCTCAGTCCTAAATGGCCGACCCCTTATTCTGAGACTGTGACCCTGATTCTAGACTCCCCAGCCAGGGGAAAGGTTCTCCTGCATCTACCCTGTCAAGCCCTGTAAGAATTTTGTATGTTTCAATGAAATCACCTCTCATTCTTCTAAACTCTAGAGAATATAGGCCTAGTCTACTCAATCTCTCCTCATAGGTAAATCCCCCCTTCCTAGGAACCAGTCTGGTGAACCTTTGTTGCACTCCCTCTATGGCAAGTATATCCTTCATTAGGTAAGGAGACCAAAATTGTACACAATACTCCAGGTGTGGTCTCACCAGGGCCCTATATAATTGCAGTAAGACTTCTTTACTCTTATACTCAAATCCTCTTGTAATAAAAGCCAACATACCATTTGCTTTCCTAATTGCTTGCTGTACTTGCATGATAACTTTCAGTGATTCGTGGAGAAGGACATCCAGGTCCCTCTGAACACCAACATTTCCCAATCTCTCATCATTTAAAAAATACTCTGCTTAGTTCGTTAGTTAAACATGATCTGCCTTTAACAAATCCGTGCTGGCTTTGCTTAATTAATCCACACTTGTCCAAGTGACTGTTAATTTTGTCCCAGATTATCATTTCTAAAAGCTTCCCCACTACTGAGGTTAAACTGACTGGCCTATACTTTTTTGAACAAGAGTGTAATATTTGCAATTCTCCAGTCCTCTGGCACCACCCCCGTATCTAAGGAGGTTTGGAAGATTATGGCCAGTACCTCCGCAATTTCCACCTTTACTTCCCTCAGCATCCTAGGGTACATCCCATCCGGTCCTGGTGACTTATCTACTTTGGCAGCATCTTCCTCCTTGGTAAAGACAGATGCAAATTACTCATTTAGTACCTCAGCCATGCCCTCTGCCTCCATCCGCGGGTCTCCATTTTGGTCTCTAATCAGCCCCACCCCTCCTCTTACTACCTGTTTACTATGTATATGCCTATAGAAGACTTTTGGATTCCCTTTTATGTTAGCTGCCAATCTATTCTAATACTCTCTCTTTGCCCCTCATTTCCTTTTTCATTTCCCCTCTGAAGTTTCTATATTCAGCCTGGTTCTCACTTGTATTCTCAACCTGACATCTGTCATACACCCCCTTTTTCTGCTTCATCTTACTCTCTATCTCTTTCGTCATCCCGGAACCTCTGACTTTGGTTGCCCTGCCTTTCCCCCTCATGGGAATGTACCTCAACTGTACCCGAACCATCTCCTCTTTAAAGGCAGCCCATTGTTCGATTACAGTTTTGCCTGCCAATCTTTGATTCCAATTTACCTAGGCCAGATCCATTCTCAACCCACTGAAATCGGCCTTCCTCCAATTAAGTATTTTTACTCTAGATTGATCCCTGTCCTTTTCCATAGCTAATCTAAACCTTATGATACTGTGATCACTGTTCCCTAAATGTTCCCCATAACACTTGCTCTACTTGACCCACCTCATTCCCCAGAACCAGATCCAGCAATGCCTCCTTCCTCGTTGGGCCGGAAACGTAAGAAAGTTCTCCTGAACACACTTCAGAAATTATTCCCCCTCTCTGCCCTTTACACTATTACTATCCCAGTCTATATTAGGATAGTTGAAGTCTGCCATTATCACTACTCTATAGAATTATATCAGGGCTTGGAGAGGTATCATAAACTTAGCTTGTATTCCATTGAGTATAGAAGATTGAAGGGTGATCTGATCGAGGTGTTTAAAATGTTAAAAGGATTCGATAGGATAGATACAGAGAAACCATTTCCTCTCATGGGGAATCAAGAATAAGGGGACACCATCTTATAATTGGAGCTAGGCTATTTACGAGTGAAATCAGAAAGCACTTTTTCCACACAAAGGGTAGTAGAAATCTGGAATTCTCTCCCCCAAAAGGCTGTGGATGCCAGGACAATTAGAGCTTTCAAGACAGAGATCAATAGATTTTTGTTAGATAATGGTATCAAGGGATATGGAGCAAAGACGGGTAAATGGATATGGTGCAGATCAGCCATGATCTAATTGAATGGCGGAGCAGGCTCAAGGGGCTGAATGGCCTACTCCTGTTCCCATGTCTCACTAATCTCTTCATTTCCACTGTGTGGACATGGATGGTATCGAGGTGCGTCATGCTTCCAGCATTATTTAAGGATGCACATGTGTATTCATGCCTTCATTTTCTTTTAATATTTGTGCTGGGGATTTGGACGACTCTGATATGGTCGCATTTATTGCTCATCCCTAGTTGCCCTGAGGGTATTAAGAATCAACCATGTAGTGTGGGACTGGAGTCACATGTAGTCCAGACCAGGTAGGGGTGGCAAGTTCCCCTCCATGAAGGACATTAGAGAACTAGTTGGGTTTTTACAAAAACCTGACAGCTTTCAAAGCTATTTTATCTGGTGCCAGCCCAAAAATTACCAGATTTACTGAATTAAATTCCCTCACTTTCTATGGTGGGATTTGAACTCACAACCTCTGCATTGTTAGTCCAGTACCACTAGCTTACCGTACCCATTATCTTGACCAACCTGGTGAGTTCATCAAAAAAATTCTGACATTCTAATACCAATCATGGGGTGGTTTGTGTGGCCACGACTGCCTATACCATCCTTTTCTGAGGCTTCCAGTCTGGGGTTTCAAATATTCTTGCCCTTATTTTTCCCAAATCCATGAAAGCTTTTGAGAATATTGGGGCTTTGACCACGGCAAACACCCCAGATGCCGGTCCATTTTCTGACATTCTCCTTCATGCTCTGTCTGCCTTCTTAAGCGTTACAATTTCTTCTTGCCCTTTAAACTGCAGCAACCTATTAAATGCTGTAGCGAAACCAAATTTTTTTACTTGCGTCCATCCCAGTGGCAGAGAACCACTCAGAGTGGCATTCAGAAGCAAGATTCCCACCTTGAATCCGCCCTGTGTATTTAATTAGGGCCCCTCAGAAATTGCAGTTGGTTGGTCAGAAGTCCCTTCCTGCCATCTTTCCATTGCGCCAAGAAAAATCCAGACCATATTCTCATTATGATACTGCTGAACTACTGAAGACAAATGATACACTAATGACATATTGAACACTTGATATTGCAGCAATACTTTTCAATAATCTCTTGAACAAAACAATGAAGGACAAAAAGAGTAATAAAAATACACAGAAGCAGTCTTATTTTTCTAATGAATCTATGATAATTAATAACTTGTAATCCTGTCATATTTAGAGTGGGTGGTTGCAGAAGTGAACTCGGCGAACCTAGAAGATAGAAGCTGCAGCTGTCATAGATCATTAGAATGATAGCATTATTTAATATCAAGCTCAGAATTCAGTCATATTACTAAGTGGATGTTCCTGAAACAGAAAATTGATTCATTGTTAGCTTCTCTGTTGCAGTTTTTTATTGTTCCTGTTAGAATGTTTTAAGATGATTTAAAAAGTCAATCCCAGCATTCCTTTCTTTTAGCATTTTAGTGGTAGAGCGAATGTGGGAGAAAGGGAAATCTTAATCTTGTCTCTATATATGAACAACAGTTTGGAAACGCAAGGGCAGAGAATGAAAATATCCAGGTCTTGGGAACGGGATAAACATTTGGCATAATCACTTACTGTATTATAAACAAAGCTTGTAGCACAAAGGCAAAGGCTGAAAAGATTAGAAGCTGGGTAAACACCTAAAAATGCGGCCTCAGCTAAACGTGCAAACTACGTATTCGTACCTATGTATTACGTAAGCACAGGCCATGGTTGTATTATAGTATAAGAATAGAACTAGGTCCCCTTTAAGGTAGAACGTTCTCAAGATCCAGAGCTACACAGCCACGTGGAAGACCTGGAGGGCTGGAGCTAGTCGCTCCAGGACTTGTGTTGCTCTTTTGAGCCAGAGAGTGTTCTCGGAGGTAGTCGGAGCCTGGGAACCAGATTGTATTATTTACATGTCATTTAATATAAATGGAAGACCAAATCAGTCACTGTAATAAAGCTTATTATAAAAACCACTTGTGCGTGAATCATAAGTGGAGGTATTGTTGTCAGACTAACAACCCTTTGTTGCGACGGTAACCACTAAGAAATTCGCTAACAGTTCCTTTTATGCAGAATAAAATATTTAATTTAAATTATGGAGCAGTGTGTGAAAATGTTTTAGAAATCTTAGGTACTGTAGGTAGATGTTTGATAAAATATGATTTTTCTTCTCTATGCACTCATTTATTTTTTCCAATTTTCTCCCTGTTCTATTAAAGGCAGTGCCTCACGCTAAGGTAGGTTTCCATGGACATTGACCACCCTATAATACGTTGGGCAAGTGGCCATTCTTCACCTGTGAGCCAGACAGCGAGTGTGGGTAGGTATTTAATTGTGAGGGAGCATCAGTTATGCATCTATTTTGGCTTCTGTTAAATAAAAGGGTGTTTCATATCTAATTTCTCATCGGTGGTTTTCAGGCAAATAGAATCTTTGATAGTTGATGGACAACATAGTCATTTCCAGCCATCTCACGGATTCAAAGTACTTAGTGTAGATCAATGAATCAAATTATCCCATTCAATTCCAAACATCTTCTGTAATTGACAAATAGCTTACAATTTAATGTAGCTAAGAAGAATAGTTTTTTTTAAATAGGGTTTTGTTTCAGTGTCCCTTCAAGGGATTTGAAATTATATTTTTGTGCCTAAATTTACCTCAAAAATTAGTAAAAGGAGCCACAAAATTTATGCTCATTCCCCTCATGGAATGGAGGGAGGCTCACTAAAAGGATCAATTACCATGGTTTGCTGCAGCAATGGGGCCTTTTCAGGCCTAGAATAGGTTTGTCACATTTGGGATTTCTTGACCAATAGAAACGATTGGAGAAAACAAAATCGCATTTAAGAATTTTAAAGCAAAATGTATTCGAATTAAAAGGTACAGAGATGAAAATTCTATTGAGCTTACGATGTAATTTCCCCAAATACTGTAAACAATAAGCAATTTTCTAGCCTCGCTTGGCAATTGCTAAACATCTCGCAGCCATTGTGTTCTGAAGAGGGACCATCAGCAGGGGGCGGGGCGGGGGGGGGGGTGCTTTTTGTGAGGCCAAGAGGAGAATGAATGCTCCTCCTAGCCCCCAACCAAAAAAATTAGTTTAAAAAACTTACTTATGCTGTTTTCGAAGCAGCCTCCAGTAGACCCTTCAAGGGCCACTGGTTAGGCTGCACAACACACAGTTCCACTGGGTGGAGCACGCGCTTTGCACGCTTTGCCAAGTGGAAGACCAAATTTGCAATGGGGTTCTAAACATGCCTTAGGACTCCGATTTAAATATTTTATTGAGGCGAGTGCGCTAGCTGCCTAAATCGAGGCCTGCTCAAAAAAAGGAGGCCTCAGACAGCAAATACAAGTTGTACTGATTGAATTAAGTGATCATATGGTTCTGTATGCTTACCTGCTGTGAAATAAAGTAGCTTAACAATTCAGAGCTGGCCTCACCTTACCAAATCTTTTCTCAAGACTGAGATTGATAAATTTTTGTTAGGTATTGGTATCAAGGAATATGGAGCAAAACCAGATAAATGGAGTTGATATACACATCAACCAAGATCTAATAGAATGACATAACAGGCTCAAGAGCCTTAATGGCCTACACTTGTTACTATAAAGGGATAGGAATCATTAACCCAGGAGAACGGCCCAGACTCACCGGCGGCAGAGGCAGCGAGAGTGGCCCTGGGTGGAGACTGAACGCAGAGACTGAGTGCGGTTTAAACAGAGTGCTGCGAGTTGGGTGAGTCAGGGAGTTAGGTGAGGAGTGGAAAGAGGAGCTCCCTTGCTTCGCCTTTGTTTTTCCTAAATTTTCACTCTGTAGGAATTGGTCCTTACTGTACACCAAGGAAAGAGTCCGAGAGTGGGAGCAGTCAAACAACAACTGCGAAACCGCTAAAGTGACGTCACAGCCAGGGAAGGAGCTGATTGGTAAGTAGGACCTGGTATTTCTACAGTCCAGTCGTTAAAGTCAAAGTAAGGTCACTAGTTTAGAGTAAGTAGTGTTTAAAGGGAAGTAAGGTCCCTAGTGTATTTAATATTCTTTAATTTAAAGGAAGTAAAGGGAGTAAATTAAGGGTAGGACATGGCAGGGCAGCTCGGCTGCGTGGAGTGCTCCTCCTGTGCTATGTGGGAAGTCAAGGACACTTTAGGTGTCCAGGTCGAACACATGTGCAGGAAGTGTCTCCAGCTGCAGCTACTCGAAATCTGCGTTTGGGAGCTGGAGCTGCAGCTGGAGTCACTGTGGAGCATCCGCGAAGCTGAGATCTTCGTAGATAGCACGTTTAACGAGGTGGTCACACCGCAGGTAAAGAGTGCACTGGCAGACAGGAAATGGGTGACCGCCAGACAGGGTAAAAGAACTAGGAAGGTAGTGCAGGAGTCCCCTGGGTCCATCTCCCTCTCCGACAGATTTTCCATTTTGGATACTGCTGGGGGAGATGGTTTCTCAGGGGAATGTAGCAAGAGCCAAGTCGATGGCACTACGAGTGGCTCAGCTGCACTGGAGGGGAGGAAAAAGAGTGGGAGAGCAATAGTGATAGGGGATTCTATCGTAAGGGGAACAGATAGACGTTTAAGTTTTACCCATATGGCCTCATTAGAGGAAACTGCTAAGATATGAGAGTAAGCTTGCAGGGAACATAAAAACTGACTGTAAAAGCTTTTATAGATATGTGAAGAGAAAAAGATTGGTGAAGTCAAGCGTAGATCCCTTGCAGTCAGAATCAGGGGAATTTATAATGGGGAACAAAGAAATGGCTGACCAATTAAATACATATTGAGTAGAGTGGATTGGGAAAATAGATTAAAGGGTAAGACGATACATGATCAGTGGTGTACATTTAAGGAGTTATTTTACAACTTCCAAAAAATATATATTCCACTGAGAAGAAAAGGGTGTAAAAGAAAAGACAGCCATCCGTGGCTATGTAAAGAAATTAAGGATAGTATTCGACTAAAAACAAGGGCATATAAGGTAGCCAAATCTAGTGGGAGGATAGAGGATTGGGAAAACTTTAAAAGACAGCAAAAAATAACAAAAAGATTGATTAAGAAAGGGAAGATAGATTATGAAAGTAAATTAGCAAAAAATATAAAAACAGATAGTAAGAGTTTTTATAGTTATATAAAAAGAAAAAGGGTGGCGAAAGTAAATGTTGGTCCCTTAGAGGATGAGACCGGGAAATTAATGGTGGGAAATATGGAGATGGCAAAAACACTGAATGAATATTTTATATCAGTCTTTACAGTAGAAGACACTAAGAATATCCCAACACTGGACAAACAGGGGGCTAAAGGGGGGGGGAGCTAAACACGATCAAAATCACTAAGGAAGTGGTACTCGGTAAAATAATGGGACTCAAGGCGGATAAATCACCTGGACCTGATGGCTTACATCCTAGGGTCTTGAGGGAAGTGGCGGTAGGGATTGTGGATGCATTGGTAATAATTTTCCAAAACACCCTGGACTCGGCAAAGGTCCCGGCAGACTGGAAAACTGCTAATGTAACACCCTTATTTAAAAAGGGCAGTAGACAGAAGGCTGGAAACTATAGACCGGTTAGCCTAACATCTGTGGTAGGTAAAATTTTGGAGTCCATTATTAAGGAGACAGTAACAGGACATTTGGATAATCATAATTTAATAGGACAAAGTCAGCATGGTTTTATGAAGGGGAAGTCATGCTTGACAAATTTGCTGGAGTTCTTTGAGGAAGTAACATATAGGGTGGATAAAGGGGAACCAGTGGACGTAGTGTATTTAGACTTCCAAAAGGCATTTGACAAGGTGCCACACAAAAGATTATTGCTTAAGATAAAAAATCACGGGATTGGGGGTAATATTCTGGCATGGATAAAGGATTGGCTATCTAACAGAAGGCAGAGAGTTGGGATAAATGGTTCATTCTCAGACTGGCAATCAGTAACTAGTGGTGTTCCGCAGGGGTCAGTGCTGGGTCCCCAACGCTTTACAATCTATATTAATGATTTGGAGGAGGGGACCGAGTGTAACATATCAAAGTTTGCAGATGATACTAAGATGGGAGGGAAAGTAGTGAGTGAGGAGGACATAAAAAACCTGCAAGGGGACATAGACAGGCTAAGTAAGTGGGCAGAGATTTGGCAGATGGAATACAATACTGGAAAGTGTGAGGTTATGCACTTTGGCAGGAAAAATCGTAGAGCAAGTTATTATCTTAATGGCAAGAAACTGGAAAGTACTGAAGTACAAAGGGATCTGGGGGTCCTGGTGCACGAAACTCAAAAGGTTAGTATGCAGGTGCAGCAAGTGATTAAGAAGGCCAATGGAATGTTGCCGTTCATTGCTAGGGGGATAGAATATAAAAATAGGGAGGTATTGCTTCAGTTGTACAAGGTATTGGTGAGACCGCACCTGGAATACTGCGTACAGTTTTGGTGTCCATACTTAAGGAAGGACATACTTGCTCTCGAGTCAGTACAAAGAAGGTTCACTCGGTTAATCCCGGGGATGAGGGGATGGACATATGAGGAGAGGTTGAGTAGATTGGGACTCTACTCATTGGAGTTCAGAAGAATGAGAGGCGATCTTATTGAAACATATAAGATTGTGAAGGGGTTGGATCGGGTGGATGCGGGGAAGATGTTCCCGATGATGGGTGAAACTAGAACTAGGGGGCATAGTCTTAGAATAAGGGGCTGCTCTTTCAAAACTGAGATGAGGAGGAACTACTTCACTCAGAGGGTGGTAGGTCCATGGACTATGCTGCCCCAAAAAGCTGTAGAAGCTACATCATTACATAAATTTAAAACAGAAATAGACAGTTTCCTAGAAGTAAAGGGAATTAAGGGTTACGGGGAGCGGGCAGGAATTTGGACATGAGACTAGGTTCGGATCGGTCATGGCCCTGTGGGTAGCGGAGCGGGCCCAGGGGCCGTGTAGCCTGATCCTGCTCCTATTTCCTGTGTCTAATTCTGTTAGATTCAGGAGATGGTTCTGTGATAGTGGATTGACGGTTAGGATCAGATCAGCCATGATCTTATTGAATGGCGGAGCAGGCTCGAGGGGCCGATTGGCCTACTCCTGCTCCTATTTCTTATGTTCTTATATTTTGGTTCTGTCTTCACAAAGGAGGACACAAATAACCTCCCAGAGATGTCGGGGAACATAGGGTCTGATGAAAGGGAGGAACTGAAAGAAATCAGTATTTGTAGGGGAATGGTGTTAGGGAAATTGATGGGATTGAAGGCTGATAAATCCCCAGGTCCTGATAATCTACATCCTAGGGTACTTAAGGAAGTGGCCCTAGAAATAGTAGATGCATTGCTGATCATCTTCCAACATTCGATGGAATCTGGAACAGTACCCATGGATTGGAGGTTAGCTAATGTTACCCCACTATTCAAAAAAGGTGGTAGAGAGCAAACGGGGAATTACAGACTGGTAAGCCTGACATCGGTAGTGGGGAAAATGCTAGAATCCATTAAGAACATAAGAAGTAGGAGCAGGAGTAGGCCATACGGCCCCTCAGGCCTGCTCCGCCATTCATTAGGATCATGGTTGATCCGAATCTAGACTCACGTCCACTTCCCTGCCCTCTCCCCGTAACCCCTAATTCCCTTATCTGCTAGGAAAATGTCTATCTCCATTTTAAATTTATTTAATGTTGCAGCTTCCGCAGCTCTCTGGGGTAGCAAATTCCATAGATTTACTACCCTCTGAGTGAAGAAGTTTCTCCTCATCTCAGTTTTGAAAGGGCAGCCCCTTATTCTTAGATTATGCCCCCTAGTTCTAGTCTCACACATCAGTGGAAACATCCTCACCGCATCCACCCGATCAAGCCCCCTCACAATCTTACATGTTTCGATAAGATAGCCTCTCATTCTTCTGAACTCCAATGAGTAGAGTCCCAACCTACTCAACCTTTCCTCATACGTCAACCCCCTCATCTCCAGAATCAACCGAGTGAACCTTCTCTGAACCGCCTCGAGAGCAAGTATATCTTTTCTTAAATATGGAAACCAAAACTGCACGCAGTATTCCAGGTGTGGCCTCACCAATACCCTGTATAACTGCAGCAAGACTTCCCTGTTTTTATACTCCATCCCCCTCGCAAGTAAAAGCCAAGATTCCATTGGCCTTCCTGATCACCTGCTGCACCTGCATACTAACTTTTTGTGTTTCATGCACCAGGACCCCCAGATCCCTTTGTACTGTAGCACTTTGCAGTTTCTCTCCATTTAGATAATAACTTGCTCTTTGATTTTTTCTGCCAAAGTGCATAACCTCACACTTTCCAACGTTATATTGCATCTGCCCACTCACTTTGTCTGTCTATGTCCTTTTGCAGGTTTTTTATGTCCTCCTCACTCACTGCTTTCCCTCCCATATTTGTATCGTCGGCAAACTTGGATATGTTGCACTCGGTCCCTTCCTCCAAATCGTTAATATAGATTGTAAAGAGTTGGGGTCCCAGCACTGACTCCTGCGGAACACCACTGGTTACTGATTGCCAGCCCGAGAATGAACCATTTATCCCAACTCTTTGTTTTCTGTTAGATAGCCAATCTTCCACCCATGCCAGTATATTACCCCCAATCCCGTGATTTCTTATCTTGATCAGTAATCTTTTGTGTGGAACCTTGTCAAATGCCTTTTGGAAGTCCAAATACACTACATCCACTGGTTCCCCTTTATCCACCCTGTATGTTACATCCTCAAAGAATTCGAGCAAATTTGTCAAACATGACTTCCCCTTCATAAAACCATGCTGACTCTGTCCTATTAAATTATGTTTATCCAAATACTCTGTTACTGTTTCCTTAATAATGGACTCCAACATTTTGCCAACCACAGATGTTAGGCTAACTGGTCTATAGTTTCCAGCTTTTTGCCTACTTCCCTTCTTAAATAAAGGTGTTACATTAGCAGTTTTCCAATCTGTCAGGACCTTTCCTGAGTCCAGGGAGTTCTGGAAAATAATCACCAATGCATCCACAATCCCTACCGCCACTTCTCTCAAGACCCTAGGATGTAGGCCATCAGGTCCGGGGGATTTATCCGCCTTAAGTCCCATTATTTTACTGAGTACCATCTCCTTAGTGATTTTAATCGTGTTTAGCTCCTCCCCCCCCCCCCCATTGCCCCCTGTTTGTCCAGTGTTGGGATATTATTAGTGTCCTCTACTGTAAAGACTGATACAAAATATTTGTTCAGCGTCTTTGCCATCTCCATGTTCCCCACCACTAGTCTCCCGGTCCCATCCTCTAAGGGACCAACGTTCACTTTAGCCACCCTTTTTCTTTTTATATAGCTGTAGAAACTCTTGCTATCTGTTTTTATATTTTTTGCTAGTTTACTTTCATAATCTATCTTCCCTTTCTTAATTAATCTTTTAGTTATTGTTTGCTGGCTTTTAAATGCTTCCCAATCTTCTATCCTCCCACTAGATTTGGCTACTTTATATGCCCTTGTTTTCAGTTGGATACTATCCTTTATTACTTTACTAAGCCACGGATGGCTGTCTTTTCTTTTATTCCCCTTTTTCCTCAGTGGAATATATTTATCTTGAAAGATGTGAAATATCTCCTTGAATGTAGACCACTGCTCTTGTACCGTCTTACACTTTAATCTGTTTTCCCAGTCCACTTTAGTCAATTCTACTCTCATACCTTCATAGTCTCCTTTATTTAAGCTCAGTACACTGGTTTGAGATCCAACTCTCTCATCCTCAAACTGAATTTGGAATTCAACCATATTATGGTCACTCATTCCAAGGGGATCCTTTACTAGGACATTTTTTTATTAATCCTGTCTCATTACACAGGACCAGATCTGAGATTGCCTGCCCCCTGGTTGGTTCAGTTACATACTGCTCAAGGAACCCGTCCCTAATACACTCTATGAACTCTTCCTCAAGGCTGCCATGCCCAATTTGATTAGTCCAGTCAATATGAAAGTTAAAATCCCCCATGATTATAGCTGTTCCCTTATTACAAGCCCCAACTATTTCCTGATTTATACTCCGACCAACAGAGTTGCAACTGTTAGCAGGCCTATAGACTACGCCCACTAGTGGCTTTTTCCCCTTATTATTACTTATCTCCACCCAAACTATTTCACTATCCTGATCCTTTGACCCAATATCATTTCTGACTATCGCAGTGATTCCATCCTTGATTAACATAGCAACCCCACCTCCCTTTCCTTCCTGTCTGTCCTTCCTAATTGTCAAATACCCTTGTATGTTTAGTTCCCAGTCATGATTATCTTGCAGCCATGTTTCCGTAATGGCCACCAGATCATACACATGTGTAGTTATTTGTACTGTCAACTCGTCAATTTTGTTACGAATGCTGCGTGCATTCAGATAAAGAACTTTCAAATATGTTTTCTGACAATTTATTCCTGCTTTTACCCCTTTTACTACTTTACCTTTATCATTATACATTCTGTCCCTTCCTGACACGCTCTGGTTTTTAATTCCCCCACTGCTACCTTGCTCTATTGCCTTCTCCGCTGTCATTTTTATTTTTCGCTCTCTTAAAACCTCCCCCCCACTAATTAGTTTAAAGCCCTCTCTACAGCCCTAGCTATTCGATTCACCAGGACTCTAGTCCCAGCACTGGCCAAGTGAAGTCCGTCCCAACGGAACAGCTCTCTCCTGTCCCAGTACTGATGCCAGTGTCCCAGGAAGCAAAACCCATTTCTCCCACACCAGTCTTTGAGCCACGCATTTAACTCTCTAATTTTATTTACCCTAGCCAAATTTGCACGTGGCTCAGGTAGTAACCCAGAGGTTATTACCGTTGTGGCTCTAGTTTTTAATTTGGCCCCTAGCTGCTCAAACTCCCTCAGCAGAACCTCCTTCCTTGTCCTATCTATGTCGTTGGTACCAACATGGACCACGACAACTGGATGCTCCCCCTCCCACTCCAAGTTTCTCTCCAGCCCAGAGGAGATGTCCTTAACACTGGCACCAGGCAGGCAACACAGCCTTCGGGACTCTTGCTCTCGGCTGCAAAGAACTCTATCTATCCCCCTAATGATACTATCCCCTACCACTACAACATTTCTTTTATCTACCCCCACTTGAATGGCCCCCCGCTCCACGGTGCTGTGGCCAGGTTGCTCATCCTCCCCACAGTCCCTGTTCCCATCCTCACAGGGAGTAAGAGCCTCAAACCTGTTGGACAAGGGCAAGGGCTGCGGCTCCTCCAACACTACCTCCTGAATCCCCGTACCTGCCTCACTTCTAGTCACACCATCCTGACCCTGGCCACGGACTACATCTGAATTAATTAATCTAATTGGTGTGACTACCTCCTGATACACAGAGTCCAGGTAACTCTCCCCCTCCCTGATGTGTCTCAGTGTTTGAAGCTCGGACTCCAGCTTTTCAACACGGAGCCGGAATTCCTCGAGCAGCCAACACTTACTGCAAATGTGATCACCGTGAGCATCAATGGTGTCCACCAGCTCCCACATATTGCAGCAGCAACACATCACCTGATCTCCCATTCTATGTAATTAATTAAATTTATTAATATTATTCTTAAATACCCTCTGCCCCGATTCTAGATGAATATCGCACCTTAGAAACTATAAACCACAGAGTTTAAGCTTAAAAAAGAAATAGTCACCAACCAATCACTTACCCGCTTTCTGGTGACGTCGCACTTGGATTACTTTTTACCTCTCTCCTTCCCTCTGAGTTCCAAGATTGGAGATTGGTAAACCTACCTGGGCTCTGGAGCCTTTATACAGCCGCTCAGCCCGCGATTCCCGCCAATTCTCACACTGAGGCCTTACCTGGGTCTCGGGAGCCTTTATACAGCCGCTCAGCCCGCGATTCTCGCACTGAGGCCTTACCTGGGTCTCGGGAGCCTTTATACAGCCGCTCAGCCCGCGATTCCCGCCAATTGTAATAGCAGAGCACTTGGAAAACAGTGACAGGATCGGACAAAGTCAACATGGATTTACAAAAGGTAAATCGTGCTTGACTAATCTACTGCAATTTTTTGAGGATGTAACTGGTAAAATAGATAAGGGAGAACCAGTGGATGTGGTGTATTTGGACTTTCAGAAGGCTTTCGATAAGGTCCCGCATAAGAGATTAGCGTGTAAAGTTAAGGCACATGGGATTGGGGGCAAGGTATTGACTTGGATAGAGAACTGGTTGGCAGACAGAAAGCAAAGAGTTGGGATAAACGGGTCTTTTTCCGAGTGGCAGGCAGTGACTAGTGGGGTACCGCAGGGATCGGTCCTTGGACCCCAGCTATTCACAATGGCCCAGAAATTTGGTTCAGGGGCTTCCCGCGGGTGCAAGCCCCCGACCTGCACTTACCTTGCGCGCCAGCCGTTGAGCTGTGGGCCCCCATGGAATTCCGATCCGAGGCCTGGTCCAGCTGCCGGCGCGCAGTGCTTGCGTAACCCAGGGGCGCAGTTAGTTCGATGCGTCCTCTGGGATCACGTGGGCCATGGGCAGCCAATCGGAGCAGGGAATGCTCCATTCATAAGTCTGACAGAAAGTGCTGTCAAGACTTATAAATACTACGGCCCCAAAACAGCACTAAATCTTCAAATACATTTTTTTTAAATCACATTTTTTAAATAAACTATAAATTACATGAAATAACTATTTTAAACAATAATTTAAATTATTGGAAAAAAAATTATTTTCTAACGGGGCTAAAAATAAACTTACCTTGCTTTAAAGTATTTAAAAATAATAAACCTGTGGAAAAAATGTTTTAAATTTAATTAATTCACCACTTACCTTGTAAAAAGCAGGCCTTATGCCTGCTTTTTACATTTCTAACTTCTGCAGACTTACCCTCCCGGGAAAACCTGTAAGAAAAACCTAAGTTCGATGCGCACGCGCAGCCTCTCCCGCGCACGCGTTCGACCTCTGAACCCCTTCATTCAGGGGAGCGGAAGTGCTGGTTTCCCGCGCATGCGCAGTGCATGCAAGAAACCGGCACTTCCATTGGGCCTACGGGTGAGTACCCCGTGCGTACTCACCCGTGGAGACCCGAATTTCTCGGCCATTATAAATTAATGATCTAGACAAGGGAACTAGATGTAATATCTCCAAGTTTGCAGACGACACAAAGCAGGGTGGCCATGTGTGCTGTGAGGAGGATGCCGAGAAACTCTAGGATGATTTAGACAGGTTGGGCGATTGGGCAGAAGCATGGCAGATGCAATATAATGTGGATAAATGTGAGGTTATCCATTTTGGTGGCAAAAACAGGAAGGCAGATTATTATCTGAATGGCAATAGATTGGGAGAAGGGGAAGTGCAACGAGACCTGGGTGTCCTTGTGCACCAGTCGCTGAAAGTAAGCATGCAGGTGCAGCAGGCGGTTAAGAAGGCAAATGGTATGTTGGCCTTCGTAGCGAGAGGGTTTGAGTACAGGAACAAGGATGTCTTGCTGCAATTGTACAGGGCCTTGGTGAGACCACATCTTGAGTATTGTGTGCAGTTTTGGTCGCCTTATCTGAGGAAGGATGTTCTTGCCATGGAAGGAGTTCAGCAAAGATTCACCAGGCTGATACCTGGGATGGCAGGAATGACATATGAGGAGAGATTGGGTTGATTGGGCTTATACTCGCTGGAGTTTAGAAGAATGAGAGGGGATCTCATTGAAACTTATAAAATTCTGATAGGACTGAACAGACTAGATGCAGGAAGGATGTTCCCGATAGTCGGGGATTCCAGAACCAGGGGTCACAGTCTAAGGATAAGGGGTAAGCCATTTAGGACAGAATGAGGAGGAATTTCTTCACCCAGAGAGTGGTGAACCTCTGGAATTCTCTACCAAGGAAGGCAGTAGAGGATATTCATTAAATATATTCAAGGAGTTGGATATATTTCTTAAGGCTAACGGGATCAAGGGGTATGGGGAGAAAGCAGGGACAGGGTACTGAATTTGGATGATCAGCCATGATCGCATTGAATGGTGGAGCAGGCTCGAGGGGCCGAATGGCCTACTCCTGCTCCTATCTTCTATGTTTCTATATCATCCCTCCTTACAGCAGTAATTGACTCCTTGATTAATATTGCGACACCCCCTCCTCTTTTACAGGCCAGGGAAATTATTGGAAAAAAATCTGAGGGACAGAATTAGTCTCCACTTGGAGAGGCAGGGATTAATCAGGGATAGTCAGCATGGCTTTGTCAGGGGGAGATCATGTCTGACCAATTCGATTGAATTTTTTGAGGGGGTGACTAGGTATGTGGATGAGGGTAGTGCAGTTAATTTAGTCTACATGGACTTCAGTAAGACTTTTGACAAAGTCCCACATGGGAGACTGGTCAAGAAGGTAAGAGCCCATGGGATCCAGGGTAATTTGGCACATTGGATCCAAAATTGGCTTAGTGGCAGGAGGCAGAAGGTGATGGTCAAAGGTTGTTTTTGTGACTGGAAGCTTGTGTCCAGTGGTGTACCGCAGGGATCGGTGCTGTGTCCTTTGCTGTTTGTAGTGTACATTAATGATTTAGATATGAATGTAGGAGGTATGATCAGTAAGTTCGCAGATGACACGAAAATTGGTGGAGTGGTAAATAGTGAGGAGGGAAGCCTCAGGCTACAGGACGATATAGACGGGATGGTTAGATGGGCAGAACAGTGGCAAATGGAATTTAACCCTGAAAAGTGTGAGGTGATGCATTTTGGGAGGACTAACAAGGCAAGGGAATACACAATGAATGGTAGGATCCTAGGAAGGACAGAGGATCAGAGGGACCTTGGTGTGCATGTACATAGTTCCCTGAAGGCAGCAGGACAGGTAGATAAGTTGGTTAAAAAGGCATATGGGATACTTGCCTTCATTAGCCGAGGCATAGAATATAAGAGCAGGGAGGTTATGATGGAGCTGTACAAAACGTTAAGTTAGGCCACAGCTGGAATACTGTGTGCAGTTCTGGCCGCCACACTATAGGAAGGATGTGATTGCATTGGAGAGGGTGCAGAGGAGATTCACCAGGATGTTACCTGCGCAGGAGTGCTTCAGCTATGAAGAGAGACTGGACAGACTGGGATTGTTTTCCTTAGAGCAGAGAAGGCTGAGGGGGGACCTGATTGAGGTGTACAAAATTATGAGGGGCATAGATAGGGTAGATAGAAAGGAACTTTTCCCTTTAGTGGGGTCAATAACCAGGGGTCATAGTTTCAAGGTAAGGGGCAGGAGGTTAGAGGGGATTTGAGGAAAAACTTTTTCATCCAGAGGGTGGTTGGAATCTGGAACTCACTGCCTGAAAGGGTGGTAGAGGCAGGAACCCTCACAACATTCAAGAAGCATTTAGATGAGCATTTGAAACACCATAGCATACAAGGCTACGGACCAAGTGCTGGAAAATGGGATCAGAATAGACAGGGCTTGATGGCCGGCGCGGACACAATGGGCCGAAGGGCCTCTTTCTGTGCTGTATAACTCTATGGGCTAAAAATTCGGTGGCGCTGCATTTGGGGCGCCAAGCTCGCCTGGGCGCTGGAATTTGAGCTCCGGGCAGAGCCGCTTGCGCCCTCCTGATATTCAGTTTGAGCGCCCCAAGAGGGACACAGGGCGCTGCTCGAGGCACCCCGCGTCCCGCTTGGGGCGCTCAAACTGAATATCGCAGCGCTACGTGCCGCTGCGCCACACGCTGCGGCACGACGCGCTGCGGTACTGCAGGCCTTCCTCCCCTTCTTAAGGATCACCGATCGCGAGTGCCGGCAAAAGAGCCCGGCACCGAGGAGAAGTGCCGGGCTCTCGGGACACAGCCGGCACTGCCCGGGGGGGCGGGATCAGGAGGCCGGCGCGAGGAGGTGCTGGCAGGCGGCCACCGAAAAAAATGGCCGCCCCGTACCTCCCTCTTAATTTGCACCACTACCGCCACAGGTAGGCCCCCCTGTACATGTCGCGATTTGCGACCGACGTTACGGGGGGGCACGACCCAATATCGCGTTCGAGACGGTAGCGTGGCACTGCGCACACCGATGACGTCATTGGTGGCGGCGCAGCGCTACAGGCTAACGCCGCCATTAATGCCCGCTAAATTTCGCGGGAAGCGTGGCCAGTGGCGCTAAAGCCACTGAGTGCCCTCTTCAGGCGCTAACTGGTGGCGCAGCCCACCGAATTTCTAGGCCTATGACTCTAACCCTTTGACCCAGACAATTGAGCAGAAAGACAAAATGGTTCTAGAAAGATAACTTAAATTGCAGCTGTTGGTTTCTGGCTGCCCTTTTAACAAACATTTTATGTAAAAGTTGCAGCTTAGCAAATGTGAGTACTCAATTTAAAAAGGCAACTTTAGAAAGTGACATTGCAACGAGGAAATGGCCGCACCATGAGAATATTATTATAAAACTGTCATTGGAAGCTTCCCGTGCTTGCCAGCAGGTCCATTGGAAATGTGCAAAAGCAGCAGAAACCCAACATTACAGGTCTTTGCCCCTTTTCCCAGTCAGTAAGGGCCCATGAACTGGCAGACATGGGGTATTACTGACACGAAAATTGGCATCTGAATGTCTGGATGTTGGGTGAAGAAATTAAGTAATGTTTCGGCAGTCACTGCATAGGCTCACACATAAGCAGACATCACTTGGGCAAGGTAATGGAGAAGGCTGACAGTGCCACTGAAATGTAACTCAACATCAGCCACAGTCTACAGAATGGAAGACAATTCAAGAAAAAAATTAATATCAGTATAAACAACCATCCACATAAAAAATACAAGGAGGATTAAAATCAGATTTTCTAAGTTTGTCACTGACAGAATTATTTGGTATTTACAAAATTCAAAGCATAGGTTGACATTATTCAGAGGGAGCTGGAATGGACCAGGAGCTGGGCTAAAAACCAAAAAATGACATCTGATAAGAATAAACACATGTGGGTGTTGATATTAATTCTAATGACAAAATCAATGGTCACAGATTGTAGGAAGTAGTGGGTAGTGGATCAGAGAAGGGATTGGGAATGGTTAGAGCTGGATTCCTGCAGTGTGTGATGGTGATTAATAGCTAAACAGAATGTTGAGGTGCATTGCCAATGGTATGGAGTCTAAGTTCAAGGATGTAGTATTAATGCTGTGTCACATTTTCAAAAAAAAATCTATCTCTTGTTACATAATAACTGACAGATTGTTTCTTGGTTTATTTCATAGCTTCTTATATTTTGTAAAATAAAAATCTGCAAAACTGATAAAAATTTGCAAAATTTCCTCAGCCATTCCACTGGACCCCAGCATAATTCTGGTAGAGTGGCTCGGAAAATGGTTGGAACTTCAGATGCCCCAGGTCCCAACTTAATTTTAGAACTGCTGTTCTGTCTTGTAAAGGGTGGAGCCTCTGTGCACTTCTTACAAGGCCACCCATTTTAAAGGGGGTGGGGTGGGGTGGGGCGGAGACTCCTTATATTGGGAGTTCCCACTTCCCAGACCATAAAAGGCTTAGCCTAAGACTGAAAGCTGGTATGCTGAGGCAAATGAAGTAAACTGTCCTCCAGAAGGGCGCAAGTGGGACACACCAAAGTGAAGCTCAAAGCCAGGGAAGCAGCTTGGACCATTAAAGATTGGCTAATTTTTCTTGTTTAAAATAAATTAGTTAATGCTTGCATAAATACAGTACACACGGAAATATTGTACATGCGCATTAAGTGTTCATACATGAAGTTCACCGATTGAAATTTCTATCCAATATTTTAGCAGTACTTATCCACTTCCCTCTATATATTAAATAACTTGGATGGCTTCCATAATGGCATAAATTGCATGTAATTAGTTGGAACCAATGGGCTTTATTGATCTTATTGATATTGTTTGTCAAGAATATATAGAGGAAGATTTGTTTTGGTCACTACAACACTGAAATTACTATTGCTGTTATTAGTAGATGAACACTTAATACATTTGTGTGGCATTTCTCCATCAGCAGAAGTATTAACCCACTTAAGATAAACAGCTGGATGCCTGTGTTAAAATAGCTGACAGAGGAATGTCCTATGAGTGTGTTGAGCATTCATTTGCTAATCTGCAATAATAATTTCTAGGCTTGTGTGTTAGGGACTTCATAAACCTAGCAGGAAGACTTCACAAAAAGTTTTCCAAAAAGGCATTTGTGATTTTGCTAGAACTAGGAATCTCCTATTACATATAAAAAGCCTTATGCATTTCCCATGTGTTACATGCAAGTCATTCCTAAATATATTTATTAGAGCACTGTAACCAGTAAGGTGAGAAACTAAATTATTTTTTAAAATTATAATAAACTAATTTACATCTTCCCGCAATTGCTCAGTCGGTAAGTGCACTTTATTAGCAGAAGTGAGCCATATAGACCAGGAATGTCTCAAGCTTGAGCTTTGATTTGTTCTGAGTTAATGATCAACTTCAAGAGAGGAAGGGAAAAAACTGGAAACAGAAAATCACTAAGGCATTTGTACATAAGCTATATATTGGGGTTTTCCACATGTCAATTTATACACTCCCTGACATGAATCAGTCATTCATGAAAGAAAGACTTATGAAATAATACTGAGCGGCCTACGGGTGGTGCTGTCCAGGGAAAGTATAAATACTCGGGCACGGGCCCAGCTTGCGCAGGACATTCTTAACAGGAACTAGTGAAGGACACAACTAGACCTCCATGTTGTAAAGCAGTTGATTAAAGCTTTGTTTAACGCTTAGATCAAGTGCCTAGTAGTTTTCTTACGTCACTCCCCTTGCAAACTACTCAACAAAAAATTCTAATTACTTAGCACCATTAAAGTAAACAACGTCCAACTGTGTATCATACATAGGTGAAATGAAAATAAATACCAAGCCAGGAAAGGAGAGATTACCAAAAGCTTGGTTGACGAGATGGGTTTTGAAGACATTTTTAAAGCAGCAGAGAGAGGTGGAGAGGCAGAGGGGTTTCGGGAGGGAATTCCAGAAATTAGGACCCAGGCAGCTGAAGGCTGTCCCACCAAATGTAGAATGAAAGGTGGGATAAGTGAGGAATGCACAAATGGCCAGAGTCAGAGGAATGGGTGTATGGGGAGGAGATAGGGCTGAAGGAGATTAGAGATAGGGTAGGGCGAAACCATGGAGAGGTTTGAGGATATGGACAAGAATTTTTAATTTAAAGCGCTGACTGATGGGGAGTCAATGAAGGTCAGTGAGGAAAAGGGTGCTGGGTGAGTGAGACTGAGTGCAAGACAGGACCCATGCAACAGAGGTTTGGACAAGTTGGAGGGTGGCGGATGGGAAGCCAGCAAGGAGAGTGTTGCAGTAGTCAAATCTGGAGATGGCAAAGGCGGAGGCCCTAATAGGCCAACAAACAAGTTTTTTGACGAAGTAACAGGGAGGACTGATGAAGGGAATGCAATGGATGTTGTCTACGTGGATTTTAGGAAGGCGTTTGACAAAGTACCACATAGTAGGCTGGTTAACAAAATTGAGGCTCATGGAATAGTTGGGTCAGTGGCAGCTTGGATAAGGAATTGGCTTAGGGACAGAAAACAGCGAGTTGTGGTAAATGGCTGTTTTTCAGACTGGAGGATGGTAGACAGTGGTGTTCCCCAAGGGTCAGTGCTAGGGCCACTGCTTTTTTGATATATATAAATGAGCTGGATATTGGAATACAGAGTAGAATTTCTAAATTTGCCAATGACACCAAACTTGGGGGTGTGGCAAACAGTGAGGATGATACCAATCAACTGCAGCAGGACACAGAAAGGCTAGCAGAATAGGCAGACAAGTGGCAGATGGAATTTAATACAGAGAAGTGTGAGGTGATGCATTTTGGCAGAAGGAACAAGGAGAGGCAGTATACACTTAATGGCACAGTTTTAAAGAGTGTGCAGGGGCAGAGGGACCTGGGAGTTAATGTGCATAGGTCCCTGAAGGTGGGAGGACATATTGAGAGGGTGGTTAGCAAAGCATATGGGATCTTGGGCTTCATTAATAGAGGTATTGAGTACAAAAGTAGAGAACTTATGCTGAATCTTTATAAAGCGCTGGTTAGGCCACAACTGGAGTATTGCGTCCAGTTCTGGTCACCGCACTTTAGGAAGGATGTGAAGGCCCTTGAGAGGGTGCAGAGGAGATTTACCAGAATGGTTCCGGGGATGGGGGATCTTAGTTACAAGGACAGGTTGGAGAAGCTGGATTTGTTTTCATTAGAGCAAAGGAGGTTGAGGGGTGATATGATAGAGGTGTACAAGATTATGACAGGTTTGGATAGGCTTAGATGGGGAAAGGTTGTTCCCAGTAGTTGATGGTACAAGGACTAGTGGACACAGATTTAAGGTATTGGGTAAGAGATACAGGGGGGATGTGAGGATAAACTTATTTACGCAGCGAGTGGTGAGGACCTGGAACTCGCTGCCGACAGAAGTGGTGGAAACGGAGACACTCAGGCCTAGAAATTCAGTTGTTTGCGCCAGCCGCTAGCGCCTTAGGAGGAGGAGATGTGGGGCGCTAAGCGGCTAGCGCCCGGGCGCAACGCGATCTGCGCGTCTCGCCAACTTCTGTTAAGATTTAGCGGCGGCGCAAAGCCTTTGCGCGCGCTCAGCTGCGCGCGCAGATCCTGACGTCATTTCATCGTGCAACGCCCTTTGTGCGCCCCAAACCGGAAATTCAGTGGCGCCGGCCTATTGTGCGCCTGGCGCCCCTAGCGACTGGTAGAGGGGAACGGTTCCCAGTTGTTGCGGGGCGCGGGGGGCGCAAATTAAAGGGCACTCCTCCTGCAGTAGAAATGGCAGCCATTTTGCAACACTCCTTCTTTGAGAGAGACGGATCTTTGGAGAGAGACAAAGGTAGAGAGCTTTCTGGTTTGGCTCAACACTCGCACAGGTACTTGTGGCTTCAGGCCACAGCTTTGCACTTGTCTTTAACTTCAGAGCCATAGCATTGATTGGAAACATATAATGGGGGCTGCAATGGGTGGAAACGTTGGGCTTCTCCATTGCATTCAAAGAGCTCAGAGACGCCGTGAAAGAGTGCCAGTCATGGCCGGACGGAGAAGGGGCAACAGGCGTCGGCAAAGGAGGCCTTACCCACCCAGGGTATACCGCCAGCAGTTCTCATATCTGAACATGTCTGACGAGCAGTGTGTTCGGAGGCTGCGATTCCGAAGGGCGGTGGTCACTGAGATCTGCCATCTGCTTCGCGGAGATCTGCAGCCGCAGCTGAGGAGCAGGACGTCTCTGTCGGTGGCAGTGAAGGTGACGGTGTCTCTCAACTTCTATGCCACCGGCTCCTTCCAATCCGCTACTGGGGACATTTCCAACATCTCCCAGTTTGCGGTACATTGCTGCATCCGCCAGGTGACCAATGCCCTTTTCAGAAGGAGACGTCAGTTCATCTCCTTCTCCATGGCCGTTGACAAGCAGCAACAGCGTGCAATGGGCTTTGCAGCATTAGCGGGCTTCCCCATGGTGCAGGGCGCCATTGACTGCACGCATGTGGCTTTGCGGGCACCTCTAGAGAATGCCGAGGATTACCGCAACCGGAAGGGCTACCATTCGCTCAACGTGCAGTTGGTGTGTGACCACAGGCAGCTCATCCTAGCTGTCAATGCCCGCTTTCCAGGCAGCAGCCACGATGCCTTCATCCTGCGCCAGACTTCTGTGGCAGACATGTTCCAGGCCCAGCCTCACCCACGAGGATGGCTTCTCGGGGACAAAGGCTATCCTTTGTGCACCTGGCTGATGACCCCGCTCCGTGCGCCCAGCACTCCTGCTGAAGAGGGATACAATGACAGCCATCAAGCAACCAGGAACATCATTGAGCAAACAATCGGCGTCCTGAAGCAATGGTTCCGCTGTCTGGATCGTTCCGGAGGAGCCCTACAGTACTCGCCTGAGCGAGTCTCCCATTTCGTTGTCGTGTGCTGCATGCTGCACAACCTGGCTATCCGCAGGACTCAGCCACTGCCACCAGACATTGGAGGACCACCAGAGGAGGAGGAGGAGGAGGAGGAGGACCAGCACAGGAGGGAGGCAGAAAGTGCAAGGGCCGCCCGTCGACGGCTTATTGCACGTCGGTTCTAGGCCCCCTCTCAGGGAATGGCTTGTGCCAATGGAACAAGATGAATGTAGCCACTCCACAAGCCCTCAGCCGAGCAGGGCAACCAGGACTTCCAAAAGAAAGCATGGACAGTGCGATTTAAGAACATTTATTACTTTGATACCTCTGTGCCCTTCCCACATAACAAACTAATGGAGAGAAGCCCCCCCCAAAAACACAAATAGACCAGTCTCGGCCTTTACAGAAACACAAATAGACCAGTCTCGGCCTTTACAGAAACACAAATACACCAGTATCGGCCTTTCCAAAAAAACAAATACACCAGAATCGGCCTTTACAAGTGAAACAAAACATTTGGCCATACCTTCTACTTTTTCCCCTGCTAAGGGTGATGCGTTCGCATCCGTGACTGGCCCCTGCCCGCCCTGCAGCTCCTCCTCAATGGGGCCCCAGTGGCTGCAGCAAGGCTGGGGGAAGGCTGCTGAGGGTCAGATGGCGAGACGGCAGATGCCCTTGGGGGTCGGCCTGGACCAGCTCTGGGCCTGGAGGGGCCGGCTGCTGACTGCTCCAACTCTGCTTGGGCGGCAGCAGTCTGTCCAGCGGCTGGTGGCAGCTGCAATGGAGGAGTGGCAGTTTCGGCTGCAGGAATGCTGCCAACCTGACAGATCACAGGTACTCCCTGGTCGCCTGAGACATTGGCACTCGCACGGGCCAGCACTGCAGCATGCGCAGCAATCTGCTGAAGCACAGACTGCTGGGCTGCTGCGGCGCGGCGAGTGCCCTGGCGATGCCTGGCCGATCCAGCGAGGGTGGCAGCAGTTAGTGCCCGTGTGGCCCTGGTCTGTGTCCGCATGACACCAGCCAGTGAATGCACGGCACGACTGAGCACTTGGCTAGAAGCCGCCTGTGCTGCCGCGAAATCCTGCAGACTCCTGTCCTGTGCTGCACTGAATTGTTGCAGACTCCTGGCCTGTGCTGCCCCGAATTCCTGCACACTCCTTGCCAGTGACTCTATGGAGTCAGGCATCCTTGCCACTGCAGCCATGAGCTGTGTGCCTGCGCTCAGCCTGGGCGGCCATTTCCGCTAGGAGCCGCACCTCCTCTGCGCTCACCGTAGCAGGACTGAAGGCTGCACTCACCCTCCGGGGAGAAGGCCGCCGAGCTTCCCCACCCCTCCCGTGTTGCTGCAGCCCGCTGGGCCCCGGAGCTTCACTCTCCTCCGACCCTTCCCCCCGCTCCCCTCCAGGGAAGACGTGTCCCCATCATCGCCATGGGCTGCCTCGGCTGAGGGTGGCACTGATGGTACGGCTTCCTCTTCCTCTTCCTCCTCCTCGCCCTCCGATTCACTCACAGTGCCAGCTTGAGGGCCCGCCTCCTCACCTGGCGATTCACCATCTGAAAGCAGGGAGGCACAAGAGTTGCTTTAGAGTGAGGTCAGGGCAGCAGCGAGGGAGGCATGAGTGCTGCTATGCACTGCATTGGTCCGACAGTGGCAAAGGATGCTGTTCTGAGGCGCAAGTGGAAAGTGAGAGGTCAAAAAGGTGATGCCCTTACCATTGGGGCCCACAACAGGGTCGGCATCTCCACTGGCGACGGGGCCAATCAGCCGGCCTGACATAATGCGCTCCACACGCTGCTCCAGGTCGGAGAGCTGTTTGAGGTCAGGGTGGCCTCCCCCGGTCTCACGCTGCTGCCTTCGGTTGTGCGCCACCTTGCCCTGCAAGAGAAAGGACGGCCTCTAAGTACAGTGTGAAGCCCTGATCTTGTCTGCACTGCCTCCCATGGTGGAATAGCCCTGACAGTGTGAAGCCCTGATCTTGTCTGCACTGCCTCCCATGGTGGAATAGCCCTGACAGTGTGAAACCCTGATCTTGTCTGCACTGCCTCCCATGGTGGAATAGCCCTGACAGTGTGTAAAGTCCTGAATGTGCAAGTGATTTTCATGACAGTCCCATAGCTGCTGGATGAGGGCTGGGCATTAGGGCTTTCAGGTCCCTTTGCCCATAAACTGAGGTGCACATGCAGGGATGAGGAGGACACTGGAAAGGGTACTCACCCTGACAACCCGAGTGAGGTCGTTGAACTTTTTCCGGCATTGCACAGGAGTCCTGGCAACCACGCTGTTGGAGGTCACCCTGTTTGACACCTCCCTCCAGGCTTTCTGATAGGCGCTGGGCAGCAGCCTCCTGCCACCTTCAGGGAACAGAACATGGCGCCTGCGTTCCACTGCGCCAACCAGCACCCTCAGGTCACCGTCGCTGAAGCGCTGCGCTCTCTCCCTGGCCTTCTCCATTGTCCTGGGCGTTGTACAGATCAAGCAGCAGTGGTCAGGCCTTGCTTCAGGGCTGCAGTGTGCAGGGCGTGGCAGCCAAACAAATCCACCCTCCCCCTTTAAGAGCTCACCGGCGCCAGAGTGTCTGCCTTCAATCAGCAACTCGCCGCACCTGCGCTGCGCCCACCCTCGGGGGTATCGCCCCGGGCCGCCGGCTTAGCGCCTAATGATAGTCGTGCATCGCCTGTTTTAGCACAGCAGCAACCTCTTGGGGCGATGCAACTGAGTATCGGCGAAGGTGGCGCTAAGTTGCGCCGGGCGCAAACTTTAGCGGCCGCCCGGCTGTAGCGCCCCAAACGTGGCTATACTGAATTTCTAGGCCTCAATGTTTTCAAGGGGAGACTGAATAGGGACTTGAGGGAAATAAACTTGCAGGGCTACGGGGATAGAGCGGGGGAATGGGACTGACTGGATTGCTCTGCAGAGAGCCGACACAGACTAGACGGGCCGAATGGCCTCCTTCTCTGCTGTTATGACTCTATGGGGGTGATTTTGCCAAAGGGAATCTTTTGGAGGCGGGACTCCCACTTGTCGGGTTTCAGTTCCGCCTCCAACAACTTCTGGCCAACCCATGCTATTTTCCCTTGATTGACCTTGTTAAGCCCACCTAGCAGGCTTAGCAGGCCAATTAAGGGAAAGCCGCTTGCAGAGAACGTCAATGTATGACGTTTCATCCGTCAAAAATTTTTGACCGATGAATTGTCATCGTTTGGCAGCTCTGTGAAGCTGTCAAACAGTGACACATTCTCTGTAGTTTGATGAGGTCTTGAATTCAAGATCTCATCAAACTTCTTTCTTTTGCAGAAATGAGATGGTTGTTGCATCTGAGAATGCAACGGCCATCTGTTATTCCCAAAGTGGAGGTACGAGACTCTCCACATACACACCGACTGAAGCCTGCAGGAAGAAACAAAGGTAAGTACACTTTTAATAACACTTTGCACTTACCTCAGATACTCACCTCGCCACTCTTGCACCCATCACTTACATTCACAGCACACTTCTGCACCCCCACGACCTCCGCAGACCCACTACTCGCCTCGCTGAGCTGACGGGTTTCAGAGCCTTCGGGAAGCCCGCACTTGTGAGGACAAAAAGGGGATAATCCTATTTTCTGCCTGTTAACAGGCAGTTAATAGGCTTTAATCCTTTCCCACCTCCAAGAAGACGGGACCCGGCACGGGACGGATACCTGCCTCCTGGCAAGATGGCATGGAGGCGGGTTGGGCACCCGCCCCCAAATTCTGCCATTTTCCCAGCAGTCCTGCCTCCATTCCTGCCTCTCCAGGGCTGGCAAAATCGCCCCCTATGACGCTATGACTCAACCATAAAAATGGGTGATCTGAACTGGCTCCATAACTGCTATCAATACTAGTCATTGATCAGCCAGTAGGTGTCACAATTTGACTGCCAGGAAAATCACAGGACTTTCTCAAAAGTTGCTATGTGTCTATCATTGTGTGAAAGTGCAAAATAATTTGCTCTGATATTCTCCCAATAGCTTAGTGAGTTTATCCAGCGAGTTGCTGAGCCATACAGACCCAAGTGCAATCCCTGGTCTATGCTAAGTTAGTTTACCTCAGCCAGCGTGAAGGTAGGGAAAAAAGTCGAGAATTCCCATTTCCGGTCACCATTAAGAAACCTCTGCTGTAAGTACACATTTGATTTTCGGTGACCACAATGACAGATGCTTAATATGCCTGTGCTACATTTCTATGTGGTTTTTTAATACCTGTTTTAAAATAAATGAGTTAATGCTTGCAAAAATCAGGGCCAGGTGTGATGCGCCTACAATCAAATAGCCTACCAGCACTTGTAAAGGAATGAGCCATACCTATTCAGAAAAATACACCATCCTATGAACAGAATTCTGACTTTATTAAAACATGACAAACTGGGTTTAAAAATCTAAAAGCCTCAACGACACAAAGCTGTAAATACAGGCTTCTGAGATAAGATGAGTTATTAACACAAAGCTGTAAACAGAATACAGGCTTTTGAAATGGGAATTGGTTGTTGACACTGAAACAATGGCCCTATTGAAGCAAACCATTGGAGCTTCCAGAAAGTCTGAGCTTTGGGAAGAACACAATACTATAACCCAGTTAAATTGTTTTAAACCAACACTTGGTAAACAGGCACATGAAAGAGCACAATGGTATAATGTTAAGGTGTCATAAACCAACACATCAGGAAACAGAAACACAGAACATTAAAGAACCATATGCCTTCATAAATATGACATCAAATGAAAGACAGGAGACATAAGTCTGTAATACAACCAATTGAGGTAGCTAGGAAGACAATCATGTACTCGGTTGAAGTGTTTTTAATTTACATGTTGTAAAAGATAAAAACAGAAGACTTTGTAGATATGACATCAATAGATGCACCAAGCAATCACATGGTTTTTGTATTGAACTTGGAACACATAGGAAACGCGAAGTCTGCTTACAACCAGCTAAGGTGATTTAAGAAATGAATAGAAGTCCTTTGAAAAAATGGCATCAAATAGATACATCTGTTATAAACGTTTTTTATGATAAGTTTTGAACACCTACACAGCAGACAGAATTCTGCAAGCTAACAGCTGAATTGACAGTAAGAATAGAAAGAAGTCAACAGAAAGATGACTAGAGATAATTAGCTTACATCAGCAGAAAACTTCAAAGGATATACCACTGAAAAAAGGGTATAAAATATAGAACTTTCAAATAGGAAGTCAGAAGTCACTGAAAGGGGCAAAGCGATTCTCACTTTTCAGAGGCAGGCTCTGTAAGTTTTTAACTCTTTGAGTCTCAGGGATCAAAAAGGTACTTTTATTTGATTTTGGTGGATATCCTGGATTAGAAATAAGTAAGAAATGTAAAAATGTAACAAAGTTAAGATTTGAGAATAAGGATCTCCGAGAACAAGAATTGTAAGCTATTTGTTTTTTGAACTGTTAATGTTGCGATTGAATCACCAGCTGTTAACTACATGCCAGTTCTTTAATAAAAATATATATATTTTTAGAATTGTCTCACATAGTACTTCTGTATCAAATTCGCTAACTCAATCTCTGTACACTCTTTGGTGAGGAGTTGCAGAATTCTGGGGGAGTTTTCCGGACCCTCATAATATCCGGAAGGTTACAGTCTAGTTAAACTTATTAAAAGTGCTATCTGGAGGACGGTAACATCTTCAAGTCGTTCCTTTCCTTTAGGGAGAGATAGTCTGGACCTTTAGACCCAATGAAGCGTCTTTTAGGATTCATCTATCTCTAACTTTAGTTGAAGGTGAACATCTGGGGAATACGCCTGATCCGGGGGTAGCCCAAAAAGGTCTAGGACTAGTAATTATCCCTTCACACTAACTAGGCTCATATATGAATAAATTAATACTTAGTTGAGATATTGGACGGTAGCTATCACCTGTGGAACATATCCCAGAAAGAGAAGAGGACTGCAGAGAGAAAATTGGCGAGGAAAAAAGGTGAACAAAATTGCTCTGTGAGGACAATTCAGTACAACATTAGTTCTACTTCTCGCAGTTCACTGGTCAAAAGGCTGACTCCTACGAGGTGCTCCCCTAGTGGCCTGAGCAGACCTGGTGGAAGGCTGCTGTTCCTCATGAGATGCTTGAGGCCAGTGACCTCTGGTTAATCGAGACTGAGAGCGTCCCAGCTGCAGGCTGCTGCAACTTGGCTGCTGTTGGAGTGACCTGGCTCAGCTGATTTGTTGACACCATGGTGGGTACTGGTTGAGGGTTGGGGTGGGGGGTGTGGTAGAAAATGTGCATACAAGCTGACATCCTGAGAGAGGCCAGCACATATTGCCCCCATTGGGCTGCTGTAACTCCCTTGGGGCTGGGACTCATCACCTCCAGTAATCTGTGCAAGAGCAGATTACAGATGACCGAACCTTTCAAGGCCACTATTCACTCGATTGACCATTTTCTCCACTGTGGAGCCCACCATCTGCGTGGCAGCCAGTTGATTGCAGAATGGTGATGCCATGCGTGATGATACCACAGACTGGATGCAGCCTCCACCACACTCTCACAGTTGTGAAACTCCTTGGCACGCCTTCCAACACACCTCATACAGCTGTTTGTGTGAGGCCAGCAGTTTTCTTCTCATGGCTCGGGAAATCCTCATCTCTGTCATCCTCAGCCGAGATGGGAGAGGGCCTTGCCCTCCAGCAAGGGTTCTCCTGTGCTGCTGCTACCCACTGGAGCTGGGTGTTTCACCAGGGGCAGATTCTTCTAGCTCACTATCTAGCCTATGTGGAGTGAAAATGTCTAAGCTGGTGCCTGGGATAAGTGGAGCACCTGAAACTGAATCCTCAAAGGGATTGTCCTCCTCCGATCTCTGTTCTTCTGCATTGGCCTCTTCATATTGAAAAGGCCCTAGAAAAAAGAAAAAAGGAAGAGTTAGGTTGGGAGAGATAAGTTGCACATGATTAGGTAACAGTCAGGAGAATGCAGGTAGAAGTTGCTAAGCTTGCTGCATCTGTGCTGAGTTGAATGAAGCGATACAAGTAATAAGCAGACTCCATGCTTAGGTATGCCACCAGCCTCTCCTGGGCCAATGATCTCTAGGACTTCTTGCTCTGCCTGTGTAAGAGCAATGATGTTGGAGACTCTCCACCCTCCCTGTTCCTCTCCCTGGCATTGTTCTGCAGAAAGAGAAGGCAAGAGTGAGTGGCTGTTGAAAAGGTAAGTGGAGATGTGTAGGACTTGTGCATATAGTGGATGTGATAAGAGGTGTCGAAGAAGCAAGTTGGATGGAGGATTGGGAGGTAATAAATGTTATGAATCTTATGATCCATGAAGACTCATGAAATAACACTGGACAGCCAGTTGGTGGCGCCGTCCAAGGAGTATAAATACTCGGGCGTGGGCCCAGCTTGCCCAGGACATTATGTAAACAGGAACTAGTGAATGGTAACTAAACCTCCATGTTTTGAAACAAGTTGATTAAAGCCTTGCTTTATACTCGAACCAAGTGCATAGTGAGTTCTATTACGTCAATTTAATCAACTTGATATCGACTGCACGCTCTGAGTGATTTCGGGAACAGCCAGCTTAGACTTCAACTGCAGAAGGGAACTCCGGCGTAGAAATCAATCCATCATGGACAAACGACTCAGACCCGCCCGTCTTGACCTGGACCTAAATTCACCTACAACAGCTAAGGTATGGAAAGACTGGTATCGAACCTTCAGCAACTTCCTCAGGGTGTGTGGTGAGAATGTTCCTGATTAGAGATACTTGCCAATTGGCATAAAAATAAAACAAAAAAGGTGACTCAACCGTGGCTAACAAGGGAAATTAGGGATAGCATAAGATCCAAGGAGAAGACATATAAATTGGCCAGAAAAAGCAGTAAACCTGAGAATTGGGAGCAGTTTAGGATTCAGCAAAGGAGGACAAAGGGATTAATTAAGAGGGGGAAAATAGAGTATGAGAGTAAGCTTGCAGGGAATATAAAAACTGACTGTAAAAGCTTTTATAGATATGTGAAGAGAAAAAGATTGGTGAAGTCAAGCGTAGGTCCCTTGCAGTCAGAATCAGGGGAATTTAAAATGGGGAACAAAGAAATGGCAGACCAATTAAATACATACTTTGGTTCTGTCTTCACAAAGGAGGACACAAATAACCTCCCAGAGATGTCAGGGAACATAGGGTCTAATGAGAGGGAGAAACTGAAAGAAATCAGTATTTGTAGGGAAATGGTGTTAGGGAAATCGACGGGATTGTAGGCCGATAAATTCCCAGGGCCTGATAATCTACATCCTAGGGTACTTAAGGAAGTGGCCCTAGAAATAGTAGATGCATTGCTGGTCATCTTCCACAATTCGATAGACTCTGGAACAGTACCCACGGATTGGAGGCTAGCTAATGTTACCCCACTATTCAAAAAAGGTGGTAGAGAGAAAATGGGGAATTATAGACCGGTAAGCCTGACATCGGTAGTGGGGAAAATGCTAGAATCCATTATAAAAGATGTAATAGCAGAGCACTTGGAAAACAGTGACAGGATCGGACAAAGTCAACATGGATTTACAAAAGGTAAATCGTGCTTGACTAATCTACTGGAATTTTTTGAGGATGTAACAGGTAGAATAGATAAGGGAGAACCAATGGGTGTGGTATATTTGGACTTTCAGTAGACTTTCGATAAGGTCCCATATAAGAGATTAGCGTGTAAAGTTAAGGCACATGGGATTGGGGGCAAGGTACTGACTTGGATAAAGAACTGGTTGGCAGACGGGAAGCAAAGAGTTGGAATAAATGGCTCTTTTTCCGAGTGGCAGGCAGTGACTAGTGGGGTACCGCAGGGATCGGTCCTAGGACCCCAGCTATTCACAATATATATAAGTGATCTAGACGAGGGAACTAGATGTAATATCTCCAAGTTTGCAGACGACACAAAGCTGGGTGGGCATGTGTGCTGTGAGGAGGATGCCGAGAAACTCCAGTATGATTTGGACAGGTTGGGTGATTGGGCAGAAGCATGGCAGATGCAGTATAATGTGGATAAATGCGAGGTTATCCACTTTGCTGGCAAAAACAGGAAGGCAGATTATTATCTGAATGGCAATAGATTGGGAGAAGGGGAAGTGCAACGGGACCTGGGTGTCCTTGTGAACCAGTCGCTGAAGGTAAGCATGCAGGTGCAGCAGGCGGTTAAGAAGGCAAATGGTGTATTGGCCTTTGTAGCGAGAGGGTTCGAGTACAAGAACAAGGATGTCTTGCTGCAGTTGTACAGGGCCTTGGTGAGACCACACCTTGAGTATTGTGTGCAGTTTTGGTCATCTTATGAGGAAGGATGTTCTTGCCATGGAGGGAGTGCAGTAAAGATTCACCAGACTGATACCTGGGATGGCAGGAATGACGTATGAGGAGAGATTGGGTCAATTGGGCTTATACTCGCTGGAGTTTAGAAGAATGAGAGGGGATCTCATTGAAACTTATAAAATTCTAACAGGACTAGACAGACTGGATGCAAGAAGGATGTTCCCGATGGCCGGCGAGTCCAGAACCAGGGGTCACAGTCTAAGGATAAGGGGTAAGCCATTTAGGACAGAGATGAGGAGGAATTTCTTTACCCAGTGAGTGGTGAACCTGTGGAATTCTCTACCACAGAAGGCAGTGGAGGCCAATTCATTAAATATATTCAAGAAGGAGTTGGATATATTTCTTAAGGCTAAAAGGATCAAGGGATATGGGGAGAAGGCAGGGACAGGGTACTGAATTTGGATGATCAGCCATGATCTCACTGAATGGCAGAGCAGGCTCGAGGGGCTGAATGGCCTACTCCTGCTCCTATCTCCTATGTATCTATGTAATTATGTATCTCCTCATGTGTTTGACTATATCAAAGACTGTGTAGACTATGACTCCGCTATCCTAATATTACAGCGACTATATGTTAAGGCCCCAAAAGAAATTTATGCTCGGCATCTATTGGCCACAACTCGACAACAACCCGGGGAATTACTTGACGAATTCCTTCAAAAGCTTCACAGGCTCAGCAAGGATTGTAACCTTAAAGCGGTCACAGCTGAGCAGTACCAGAAGGAGCTAATTCGCGATTCCTTTATTAATGGAATTACGTCTCCCTTCATACGCCAGCGTCTGTTGGAGAATAAAACCCTCGAGTTACAGGCTGCCTATAACTAGGCGTGTTCCCTGGACTTAGCAAAGAGGAATGCAGATATCTATCTTTTACCTCGTGCACGGGCTGCTGCTATCTCTTTTAATGACTGCTTCGATAGGTCTCGGGCGGAAGCCCTCACTGATGATGACTCTAACCTAGCGGATGACAAACCTATCCTAGAAGCATTCACTGATGACGACCCTGCCCCAGTGGCATCTTGGCAATCTGGAAGGAAGTGTTTCTTCTGTGGAGGTGCGTTCCATTATAAGAAATTTTGTCCTGCTCGTAACGCAACCTGCAATCATTGCAGCAAGAAAGGTCACTTTTCTAAGGTATGCCAGTCAAGAGCCTCTATTAGTAAGAAAGGCCCCTTTTCTAAGGTATACCAGTCGAGAGCTCCTGTTAGTTTTGCAGCTGCTATCTATGAAACTGCTCCTCCCCAAGAACCACTACTAAGGTTACAACTGTCAAGGGTAAAATTGCCCCTCCTCCCATCACAGCTGTTTTTCCCCAAAGTCTGTCCCATGCAGCCACAAAGGTTTCGGTAAATGGACACATTCTGAGCGCACTAATCGACTCATGCAGCTCTGACAGCTTCATTAGTGAGCGAGCTGTCAGTAAGTTAAAACTGCATATTTACCCCTCGGACAGGGAAATTGCAATGGCTCTGACGACACTGACCACCAATTCTTCCGGCTTTTGTCTTGTCGACCTTATTCTCAATGGCCGCAATTATTTCTCCACCCGGCTCGGGGTGCACAAAAACCTATGCAGTGATGTGCTCCTGGGACAGGATTTCCAGAAACAACACAAAAGACTCACTTTTGAGTTTGGAGGGTCAAAGCCAGAGCTTACTATTTCCAAAGTACCGTTTTGTGCGCTTTCGCCGGCTTCGCTCGACGAGCCCTCCTTGTTTGCCAATCTTTCCCCCCGATGTAAGCCCATAGCCACTAAATCACGACGTTTCAGCCAAGATGATCGATCCTTTATCGAGGCGGAAATCTCTCGCCTTCTAGCTGACGGTATCATTGAGCCATGTTCATCTCCCTGGCGGGCTCAAGTCGTCGTTGTTAAAAATCCTCTGAAGCAACACAAGAAACGTCTTTGCATCGATTACTCACAAACTATTAACCAGTATACCGACCTGGATGCCTACCCACTACCACGCATTGATGACATGGTCAATAACCTTGCCAACTACAAGGTATTTTCAACTTTTGATTTAAAGAGCGCATACCATCAAGTTTAAAGAGCGCATACCATCAAGTGCCATTAAAGGTCTCTGACAAAAAGTATACGGCCTTTGAGGCCAATGGTCAGCTTTACCAGTTTTGTCACCTTCCATCTGGGGTCACCAATGGGGTGGCCGTCTTTCAACGGGCAATGGATTGCCTAGTCAAACAGGAGAACTTAACGGACACTTTTCCATATCTAGATAATATCACCATTCACCATTGCTGGTCATGACCAAAAGGAGCACGATGCCAACCTCCAGAAATTTTTTAACATTCTCCATCGTCGCAACTTAACCTTAAATGAGTCCAAATCTGTGAAATCAGTACCATCAGTCAACATCCTTGGCTACTGGGAGGACAACGGTGTCATCAAACCGGACCCGGAACGACTTCGTCCACTTCAGGAGCTCCCTCTCCCTACGAATCTCAGCTCTCTTCGTCGGGCCTATTATGCAAAGTGGATACCCCACTTCTCCGACAAGATCCAGCCCCTGCTTCACGCGAAGTCATTTCCGTTGGAGGCAACGGCTATTTCAGCTTTCAACCTCAAGCGACAACTGGAAAAAACCACGCTTCGCTCCATTGATGAAAATCTCCCTTTCGTGGTCGAGTGTGATGCATCGGATGTGGCGATCTCGGCTACCTTGAATCAAGGTGGTCGACCCGTTGCATTTCTGTCCAGAACTTTGCAGGGTAGCGAGCTCCATTATCCTCCTGTCGAGAAGGAGGCTACGGCCATCATCGAAGCTGTACGTCAATGGAGTCATTTTCTCGGTCGTCGCCATTTCACACTTATAATCGATCAGCGCTCCGTGGCCTTTATGCTGGATAACCGGAAATGCACTAAGATCAAGAATAACAAAATACAACTCTGGAGGATGGAATTGGCAGCCTTTGGATACACCATACATTATCGACCCGGCAAAGAGAACGTGGCCCCGGATACCCTCACGCGGGCATTCTGCTCTTCTATGTCAACTTCGACTCTTGCGGATCTTCACACTGACTTATGCCATCCTGGCGTTACCCGTATGCTGCACTTTGTGCGATCTAAAAATCTCCCATTTTCTACGGAAGATGTGAAAAGAACATGCTCCTCCTGTAGAATTTGTGTGGAATTAAAACCGCAATTCTTCCGTCCGTCGGATGGCTCGCTCATACACGCTATGCAGCCTATGCAGCGACTCAGCATTGACTTTAAAGGGCCATTGCCTTCCTCAACGCGAAACACCTGCTTACTTACTATGGTGGACGAATATTCATGCTTTCCCTTTGCTTTCCCCTGTCCCAATATGCTTACTTCCACAGTGATCAAATGCCTCGAGCAAGTCTTTTCCCTTTGCGGTACGGCCAATTTCATCCACTCTGATCGGGGTCCCTCCTTCATGTCAAGCGAACTCAAAAGTTATCTTTCCCAACGGGGAATTGCCACAAGTAAAATGACACCGTATCATCCCATCGGTAACGGACAGGTTGAGAGATACAATGCTATCATTTGGAACGCTGTTCATCTTGCACTGAGGTCACGCAACCTACCAGACCAGCAGTGGGAAACTGTGCTCCCTGACGTATTGCATTCCATCAGGTCTCTTCTTTCCACGTCCACCAACGTCACGCCTCACGAGCGATTCTTCAGGTTCCAGCGTCGCTCCACACATGGGACGTCCCTACCATCATGGTTGGCAGCTCCCGGCCCCGTGCTGCTCCGAAGATTCGTCCGATCTGCCAAAAACGATCCCCTCGTCGAGAGGTGAAGTTAACGGACTTTAATCCCACTTACGCGCACGTGCGGTACCCTGATGGCCGGGAGTCCACCGTTTCGCTCAGAGATCTGGCTCCCTGTCCAACCAGTCCCACAGACCCAAATGATAGAGGGTCCCACGGTAATGATGCTGACACTCTGCGCTCCTTTGAAGATGACGCCCTACCTGGGACATCAAGGGATCTGCCGGCTACTCCATCGGATCAACTCAGGGAGCCGAGCGCTCCCCATGTGATGGCCACCCGAAGCCAGGACGCCAGTCAATCCCCAGCTATCAAACAAAGTGAAACCAGCTCTGCGCCTGTGGGGACCCGTACCCGGAGTCACGATCTCCCCAGTCTCCCTCAGATCGATCAAGGCGACACGGGCCCTGTCGACCTACCAGTACGGATCAAGCGACCCAGGGACCAAGACACGGTCCGGGGAGACATGCCTTCCAGCCATAAGCGAAGAGCTAAAAGACTGCGGCTATTCGTGGTCTGGCTAATCCGGTAAAAGGAAGTAATCGGACTTCCAAATCTTTAGGGAGGAAGAATGTTATGAATCTTATGATCCATGAAGAAAGACTCATGAAATAACACTGGACAGCCAGCTGATGGCGCCGTCCAAGGAGTATAAATACTCAGGCGTGGGCCCAGCTTTCCCAGGACATTATGTAAACAGGAACTAGTGAAAGGTAACTAGACCTCCATGTTTTGAAACAAGTTGATTAAAGCCTTGCTTTATACGCGAGCCAAGTGCATAGTGAGTTTTATTACATTAATAAATGTAAAGGGAAGTGTGATGTGAAGTGGGGAACGAGTCCTGGGATGAGTTGCTGGTTGTGCAAATGGTAGGATGTGATAAGAGACTGGTGTTACTGTGTGCTGTTAAGAGAAGAAAGAAAGATAAATGTGCTTGGAATGATAGTTTGGCCTTGTTGTATGCTGAAAGATGCAGGGAAAGTAATACTGTAGTTGAGATTGGTGGGGGAGGAGGTAGAAGGTGCGTTCTCAGGTGGTATTGAGAGAGGTGGAGAGATGAAGAGGTGTACTCACCCTTGCTGCTCTTGTAAGGTCATTAAATCTCTTTCTACATTGAACCCAGGTCCTGGGAGTGATGCTGCTGGCACTGACCCTGTCAGCCACCTCTACGCAGGCCTGCCTGACAGTGGCCATGAGGATGCTCCTGCGGATGCTGAGGTAGAGTACCTCCCTCCTGGCCCTCACTTTCTCCACTAGAGCCTCCAGGGATGCATCAGGGAAAGTGTGGGTCAGCCCTTCGACTTATCTCTGCAGCCAACAAGTCTTTCAGAGTTGTTAAGTGAAATATGCAAGCAGAGGATGCAACCTCGCTTTAAGTACAGTCGGGAAAGGCAATGAAACTTGCGCGGGTTATGAGGGCAGGCTGCCCAATTTTGCAGACGATCAGTAAGGCAGCCCACCCTTCAAGCCAGGAGTTAAAATGCCCAGGCCTCACGCCAACAACATTTTTTTTATACGTTCACGGGATGTGGACGTCACCGGCAAGGCCAGCATCTATTGTGCATCCCTAATTGCCCTAGAGAAGGTGGCGGTGAGCCGCCATTTCTTGAATACAACTGAGCGGCTTGCTAGGCCGTTTCAGAGGGCAGTTAAGAGTCAACCACATTGCTGTGGGTCTATAGGCCAGACCAGGAAGGATGACAGATTTCCTTCTCTAAAGGACATTAGTGAGCCAGGTGGGTTTTATTTAATTAATTTATTTAATTGGATTTAAATTCCCTAGCTGCCGTGGTGGGATTTGAACTCATGTCGCTGGATCATTAAGAAGAAAGAAAGACCTGCATTTATATAGCGCCTTTCACAACCACCAGACATCTCAAAGCACTTTACAGCCAATGAAGTACTTTTGAAGTGGAGTCGCTGTTGTAATGTGGGAAATGCGGCAGCCAATTTGCGCATTAGTCCAGGTCGTTGGATTACTAGTCCAGTAACATAACCACTATGCTACCATACCCAATGATAAAACATCACAGGGGCTTGCCACCCACCCAATCACAAGATATTCCCACCGGAGTTAAAATCAGGGTTTAAGTTTCTGGTTCCAGGACTCCTTATCTCACTAATTATTTTAATAATTAAATGTATACAGTAGATAGCTTACAAGATTATAAAGGATGTGGTAACAGGACTCTTAGAAAATATCAACAGGACTAGACAAAGTCAACATGGATTTATGAAAGGGAAATCGTGTTTGACAAACCTACTGAAGTTTTTTGAGGATGTAACTGGTAGAATAGATAAGGGAGCCTACTGTCAACAAGGGCAGACGTTGATGACAAACTCCAACACTGACTTTAGTGTGCCAGTGAAGCCTTCGGTCGCCTGAGGAAGAGAGTGTTTGAGTGTTTACAGAGCAGCAGTGGTACCCGCCCTGCTGTATGCCTCAGAGACATGGATCATGTACAGCAGGCACCTCAATGCACTGGAGAGGTACCACCAACGCTGCCTGCACAAGATCCTGCAAATCCATTGGCAGGATAGACGCACCAACGTCAGTGTTCTCGCTCAGGCCAACATCCCCAGCATCGAAGCTTTGACCATGCTCGATCAGCACCGATGGACGGGTCACATCGTCCGCATGCCCGATAATAATAGTAATAATAATAATCAACTTTATTGTCATTGTTAGTGCACAAGTGCAGTACAACGAAATGTAGGCTTGCGGCTCCCGAGAGTGTACATTTAGATTAAGACATTTAGACATTCAACATACATTTGGCTTGTAATACATTAACATAAACATAACCATAATAAAGTGCATTGGCAGATGTGCAGGCTTTAGAGTTTATTTGTGGAGTTCAGTAGGATGACAGCCCTGGGAAAGAAGCTGTTCCTAAATCTGGTCGTACGGGTGCGAATGCATCTGTAGCGTCTCCCAGATGGCAGGAGGGCGAACAGACTGTGGCTGGGTTGGGTAGGGTCTTTGATGATGGACCGTGACCTCCGTAAACAGCGTTTCTGGTATATGTGCTCTATGGTCGGTAGCCGGGTGCCGGTAATGCGTTGGGCAGTTTTGACTACCCGCTGCAGGGCTTTCCAGTCATAGTAGCTACAGCTGCCATACCATACTGTGATACAGTTTGTCAGGATGCTCTCTATTGTGCAGCGGTAAAAGTTAGAGAGGATCAGGGGTGACAGGTTACATCCCTTCAGCCTCCTTAGGAAATATAGGCGCTGCTGGGCCTTCTTCACCAGAGAGGAGGTATTGAGGGACCAGGAGAGGTCTTCCGTGATGTGGACTCCGAGGAACTTAAAGCTGTCCACCCTTTCCACCACAGCCCCATTGATGTGGATGGGGGTGTGACTTCCGCCTTTAGACTTCCTGAAATCCACAATGATTTCTTTGGTTTTCTTGATGTTAAGGGCCAGGTTGTTATCGGCGCACCACTTCACGAGATGCTGGACCTCCTCCCTGTAGGCTGACTCATCGTTGTTGGTGATCTGGCCTACTACCGTGGTATCATCCGCAAACTTGATGATGGTGTTGGAACCATGAACAGCCACACAGTCGTGGGTGAAGAGGGAGTAGAGGAGGGGGCTCAGCACACATCCTTGTGGGGCCCCGTGTTCAGGGTCGGGGGGGGGGGGAGGTGTGGTTACCTAATTTGACAGACTGGGGTCTGTTTGTTAGGAAGTCCAGGGTCCAGTTGCAGAGGGAAGTGTTCAGGCCAAGAGTGTGGAGTTTGGTGGCCAGCTTGTTGGGGACGATAGTGTTGAATGCTGAGCTGTAGTCTATGAAAAGCATTCTGATGTAGGTCTCTTTACCATCTAAGTGATTCAGTGCAGAGTGTAGAGCAGTTGTGATTGCATCCTCCGTTGATCTGTTTGCACGATAGGCAAACTGGTGTTGGTCAAGAGAGGCGGGAACACTGGCTTTGATGTGAGCCAGGACCAGTCTCTCGAAACACTTCATTATGATGGGTGTGAGTGCGACAGGTCGATAGTCGTTCAGGCACGCCACAGCCGTTTGTTTTGGCACAGGAATAATGGTAGTGGTCTTGAAGCATGTAGGGACTACTGCCTGGGCCAATGACAGATTGAAGATGGCGGTGAAGACATCAGCCAGCTGATCAGCACATTCCTTGAGTACCCGTCCAGGGATGCTATCTGGTCCAGCAGCCTTTCGTGTGTTCACTCCGCGTAGAACACCCCTTACGTCGGAGGTCGACAGAGTGAGTACCTGGTCTTCCGGGGGTGGGAAGGCTTTGGTAGCCGGCTCCCTGTTGTCCCTGTCGAAGCGAGCGTAGAAGTTGTTAAGCTCCTCCGGAAGGGAGGCATCGCTAACCGGGGGGCTGGTGTTTTTGCTCTTGTAGTCAGTGATGGACTGGATGCCTTGCCACATGCGCCGGGGGTCCGAGTTGTTGTGGAAATGATCCTCTATCCGCAGTGTCTGTTTCCTTTTGGCAGTCCTGATACCCTTTTTTAGGTTGGTCCTAGCTGCACTGTAAGCCGCCGCGTTGCCAGATTTAAATGCTGCGTCGCGTGCTTTCAACAGCGAGCGGACCTCTCCGTTCATCCAGGGTTTCTGGTTGGGGTATGTCCTGATATTTTTATGGGTCGTGACGACCTCGACGCAACTGTTAATGTAGAATAGCACTGTGGATGCCTATTCCTCGATGTCATTATGGGCAAACATGCCCCAATCAGTGCGTTCGAAGCAATCCTGAAGCTCCGAGACTGCCCCCTCTGGCCATACTTTCACTGATCTCACTGATGTTCTCACTCTTTTGATGAGCGGTTTGTATGCCGGGGCTAGAAACAGGGAGAGGTGGTCAGACTTCCCAAGGTGGGGGCAGGGAATGGCCTTATAAGCGTCTACAATGCTCGTGTAGACTTGATCCAGTGTGTTCTCCCCTCTTGTGGGGCAGGAAACATTCTGGTGGAATTTCGGTAGTACAGTTTTTAGGTTTATGTGATTGAAGTCCCCCGCGACAATAAAAGACGATACGAGACTCGAAAAACAAACACTCTACTTGGAGCTCCGGCACGGCAAAAGAGCCCCAGGTGGGCAGAGGAAACGCTTCAAGGACACCCTCAAAGCCTCCTTGAAAAAGTGCAACATCCCCACTGACACCTGGGAATCCCTGGCCCAAAACCGCACAAAGTGGAGGAGAAGCATCTGGGAAGGCGCCGAACAACTCGAGTCTCTTCGCCGGGAGCAAGCGGAAGCCAAGCACAAGCAACGCAAGGAGCGCACATCAACCCAAGCACCCCACCCACCCGCCCCTTCAACCACTGTCTGCCCCACCTGTGACAGAGACTGTAGGTCCCACATTGGACTTATCAGTCACCTGAGAACTCATTTTTAATGTGGAAGCAAGTCATCCTTGGTTCCGAGAGACTGCCTAAGAAAATAAGGGAGAACCAGTGGATGTGGTGTATTTGGATTTTAAGAAGGCCTCTGATAAAGTCCCACATAAGAGTTTCGTGTGCAAAATTAAAGCACATGGGACTGGGGGTAATATACTGGCATGGATTGAAAATTGGTTAACAGACAGGAAACAGAGAGTAGGAATAAATGGGTCTTTTTCGGGGTGGCAGGCGGTGACTAGTGGGGTACCGCAGGGATCAGTGCTTGGGCCCCAGCTATTCGCAATATATATCAATGATTTGGATGAGGGAACCAAATGTAATATTTCCAAGTTTGCTGACGACACGAAACTAGGTGGGATTGTGAGTTGTGAGGAGGATTCCATGAGGCTTCAAGGTAATTTGGACAAGTTGAGTGAGTGGGCAAATACATGGCAGATGCAGTATAAAGTGGATAAATGTGAAGTTATCCACTCCGGTAGGTGTTGGTGATAGATGGGTGATAGATTGGGAAATGTTGATGTACAAAGGGACCTGGGTGTCCTTGTACACCAGTCACTGAAAGAAAACATGCAGGTGCAGCAAGCAGTTAGGAAGGCAAATGGTATGTTGGCCTTCATTGCAAGAGGATTTGAGTACAGGAGCAAGGATGTCTCACTACAGTTATACAGGGCCTTGGTGAGACCACACCTGGAGTACTGTGTGCAGTTTTGGTCTCCTTACCTAAGAAAGGAAATTCTTGCGATGGAGGGAGTGCAGCGAAGATTCACCAGACTGATACCTGGGATGGCAGGAATTGTAATGATCAATAACATGTCATTCTATAGTGGACACTAGGTGGAGCCGTAGAGTTGTATATAGCTGTATTTATAAGACTACACTACCCAGCTGTATGATATTAAGACTACATTACCCATGAGGCACTAGGCTACCCACAAGGCAACAGTCAAGATGGCAGCCTGCACACAGGAGCACACATGCAGCATCTCTACAGATACTGTACCTAGAGAACGTGTACTGAATAAATGACTAGCTAGAAGCTAGCTGGGTTCATAATAAAAATGTCTAGTTATTAATGAACATAACATGGTACCAGGAGTGGGGTTTCAGTGTTTCCTTCACTCTTCATGCCATAACTCTCAATGTAGTCAATGCTGGTGCTGCGAGCCTCTACAAGATGCTGTACAAGTCCACATGTGCTCAATAAAAGTAACTAGCAAAAGCTAGCTGTGTTCATAATAAGAATGTCTATTTATTAATGAACATAACATGGTACCAGGGTGGTGAAGATCTGCTGAAAATTGTGAAAAGCGACATGGAGAATTTGAAGCCACCAGAGCGTTTGAATCTCACAGAAAAAATCGACTACAATTGGCAGACTTTTAAACAGCAATTCGAACTCTACATTGCAGCCATCGGATTCGGTACGAAGCCAGACGCAAGGAAGATAGCGTTGCTGCTCACGGTTGCAGGCCCACAGGTGATAGAGGTATTTAATACATTTGTATTTAATCCAGAGGAGAACAGAGGAAAATTAGAAGATGTGCTAAAAAAATTTGATGCACATTGCTCTCCCAAAAAGAATGAGACGTATGAAAGTTACATCTTCCGTTCTCGGACACAGCAACAAAATGAGACTTTTGATAGCTTTATAACTGATCTGAAACTGAAAGCACAGACATGTAATTTCTCTGAGCTGAAATCATCCATGATTCGTGACCAGATTGTGTTTGGTATTCATGATAAAAAAGTCAGGGAACGTCTGTTGAGAGAAACCGAACTAAATTTGGAAAATGCGGTGAAAATATGCCAAGCCAGCGAGCTAGCTCGAAAGCACGCGAAGACTTTCAGTGAAATCAATAATGATGCGAATGTAATGAGTGATAATGCTGCTGTCGGTGCTGTGTCCTACAAGGGGAAGAAACGTGGGCAGAACAGAAATGAAAAGCAATCGGAGGATGAAATTTTTAATTGTAAACGCTGTGGTTACAAACACCTGTTAAGACAATGCCCAGCGTTTGGAAAAATGTGCACAAAGTGTAATGGAAAGAATCACTTTGCCAAACAATGCTTTTCAAAAGTAAAAACGACGAAAGGGCAACGAGTTAATGTGATTGAGGACACTGATTTAAGTGAGACATTTTTTGTAGGAATGGTGTCATGTGACGATATCAAAAAAGATACAGAAAATGTGCAGCCCTCAGAAATAGACAATGCTGAACATAAAGTTAATGCAGTAAAAGAGGACAAATGGATGATCCCACTGCAGATAAATGGAGCATTAGTTACATTGAAACTGGACACTGGGGCAAAAGCAAACTTAATCAGTATGAGTGACATAAAAAATATGAAAGAAAAGCCCAAAATACAGAAAAAGTCAGTACTACTGAAGAGCTATAATGGACAGAAAATAGATAGCTTAGGTGTATGCAGACTTAAAGTGACAGTCAAAGACAAAGTGCATCATCTCATGTTTCCTGTTGTGGCTGAAAGACTTGGGCCTAGAAATTCAGTCTGGACACTTTTGGGGCGCTAAAGTCGGGCGTTCGCTAAAGTTAGTGCCCGCCGGAAAGTGTAGGCCACATCGCCGAAATTCAGTAGAGTTGGCCAAGAGTTTGGCCGAGCGCTGAAACTGGCGTTGCAATGCTCTCTTCAGGCGCTAAGCCGGCGATGCGGCCTGATAACGCCAAGGCCGGGCGCAGCGCAGGTGCGGTCATGTTTTGATTGACAGCAGACACCCTGACGCCGGCCAGCTCTTAAAGGGGGAAGGGTCGACTTTGACTGCTGCCACGCCCTGCATACTGGAGCCCTGCAGCTAGGCCTCAACACTGCTGGTGGGCCAAAATAGCGCCTGGAGCCTTGGAGAGGGCCCGTGAACGAGCGCAGCGCTTCTCAGAGCATGCTCTGAGGGTGCTGATTAATGGTGTCGAAAACAAAAGAGAGATCTTGTGCCCGGACAGTGGCAAGAAGGCTCCCAGGAGCCAGTACAGGAAAGCCTGGAGGAAAATCGCCCGCAGGGTGTCATCCACCTGCGATGTCCCCAGGAGTGCGGACCAATGCCGCAAGAAGTACAACGACCTCACTCGGATGGTGAAGGTGAGTACCCTTTCCAGTGTCCTCCTCATCCTTGCATGTGCACCTCACATTATGGGCAAAGGGACCTCAAAGGACTAATGGGCAGCCCTCCTCCCGCAGCAATGGCACTGGCATGATCATCAATAGCACTTTCTGCACTTAACACACTGGCCAAGCTATTCGACCATGGGAGGCAGTGCACACAGCAACAGGGCACCACACTGGCCAAGCTATTCGACCATGGGAGGCAGTGCACACAGCAACAGCGCACCACACTGTGCTTAGAGGCCGTCCTTTCTCTTGCAGGCCAAGCTGGCGCGGAATTTGAGGAGCCAGTCTGTCACCGGTGGAGGCCGTCCCGAGTACCAGGCGCTCAGTGAGCTGGAGGAGAGCGTGGCTCGACTCATGCATGCCCGGGTGACTGGCCCTGTTGCGATCGGAGATGCGGACCCTGTACTGGGACCCACTAGTAAGGACATGACCGGTTGGACCTCTGTCGTTGCCCTTGCGCTTCAGATCTACATCCTTTCGCACTGACCGACAAATGCGCATAATGCCACCACTCAGGCCTCCCTCGCTGACGCCCTGTCCTCACTCTAAAGCTACTCTTGTGCCTTCCTGCTTTCAGCTGGTGAGGAGGAGGTGGTCCCTGAAGCTCAGAGTGCCAGGCCCTTGGAGGAGGAGGACGACGAGGACCAGGAGGAAGGCAGCACATCGGGGGAACCCTCATCCGCGCCAGGGGATGGCAATGGAGGGGAGACGTCTGGCCTGCAGGAGAGCCAGGGGGAAGTGTTGCAGGGGAGGGCAGATCCTGGGCCCAGTGGGCTCGAGGCACGCGGGAAGGGTCCGGCAGCACGCCGGCCTTCTCCCCAGAGGGGGGAGGTGTTGCAGGGGAGGGCAGATCCTGGGCCCAGTGGTCTCGAGGCACGCGGGAAGGGTCGGCCAGCTCGGCGGCCTTCTCCCCAGAGGGAGAGTCCGCCCTCCAGTCCGGAGACGGTCCTCGCCCAGGAGGTGCGCCTCCTCGATGAGATGTCGGCGGCGTCTGAGCGGCGCCACCAGGAGTTCATGGGGGTTGTGCAACAGATGCCTCAGGCCATTGAGTCCCTGGCTCATAGTGTGGTCGCTTTCGGGGAATCACAGGCCAGGGGGGTCGAACAACTCGCGGCAGCGCACGACAGGGGTGTCCAGCAACTCGCGGCAGCCCAGGACGCGACTCGCGAGATGAGTGCTGCCGTCCAGACACTGGCAGAGCTGATGCGGGCACATACCAGGGCAGTTCGGGCACTCACTTCTGCCACACTCGCTGTGGCGCGGAAGCATCGCCAGGGCACCCGCCGCCCTGCTGCAGCACAGCGGTCTGGCCTCCACCAGATTGCTGCGCTTGCTGCACTGCCAGCCCGGCCGAGTGCCAGTGTCTCTGGCGAGCAGCGCGCGCCTGCCATCAGCCAGCTTGCCCCCATTGGTGCAGCCGACACCGCCACTCCCCCAGCCAAGGTGCGACGAGCTGCTGCTGAGACTGATGCTGGCCAGCCACAGCTGCAGCAGTCAGCAGCCGGCCCCTCCCGGGCCGGGTCTCGTCTAGGCCGACCCCCAAGGGCATCTGCCGACACGCATTGTGGCCCTCATGAGCCTTCCCCCAGCCTTGCCACACCCGCAGGGCCCAGGTTGAGGCGGAGCAGCAGGTCGGGCAGGGGCCAGAGAAGCCTGTCTAAGGACTCGCCCTCTCGGCACACCCATTAGAGTGTGGTGATAGCGGTTTTTTTTATATTGGGGGGCTTGTGTTCTGGGGGGGGCATTATTTTGGTAAGGCCGAGGATCAAGGCATTTTTTGTTTTTATGGGGGTGTTTGTGTTGTGGCGGGGGGGGCTTATTTTTGTAAGGCCGATGATGAAGGCCATTTGGATGGGCAAATTTTGTTAGACCTCCCCAGGTTTTGGGAGTGACAGATGTTTTTGACTGTTTTTTGGGGGTCTTGTCTGTTTTTCTGTTTCATGTGGGAAGGGCCCTGAGTTTGTGAAATAAAGCTTTTTATTTATTCAGCATGTCCACGTCTCAGGTTTCAAGTGGTTGTTGCGTTAACCGGCTGAGGGCTTGCGGTGCGGCTGCCTTCAGGTGCGTTCATTGCCACAGCCCATTCCCTGACAGGGGGCCTAGAAGTGTCGATCAATAAGCCCCCGGCGGACGGCCCTTGGACCTTGTGGCTCCCCCCTGGGCTGGTACTCCTCCTCCTCCTCCTCCTCATGGTCCTCCTGCTCGTCCTCCTGAGGTGGTGGTGCAATATCAGGTGGCAGTGCCTGAGTCCTGCGGATAGCCAGGTTGTGCAGCATGCAGCACACGACGACGAACTGGGAGACTCTATCCGGCGAATACTGTAGAGATCCGCCGGAACGATCCAGGCAGCGGAACCGTTGCTTGAGGACGCCAATCGTTTGCTCTATGATGTTCCTTGTGGCTTGATGGCTTTCGTTGTATGCCTCCTCCGCTGGGGTCCTGGGCGCGCGGAGCGGGGTCATGAGCCATGTACACAAAGGGTAGCCCTTGTCCCCGATAAGCCATCCCCTTGGTGGAGGCTGTGCCTCGAACATGTCAGCCACAGTAGTCTGGCGCAGGATAAATGCATCGTGGCTGCTTCCTGGGAAGCGGGCATTGACAGCTAGGATGCGCTGCCTGTGGTCACACACCAGCTGTACATTTAGGGAATGGTAGCCCTTCCGGTTGCGGTAATCCTCGGCATTGTGGATAGGTGCCCGCATAGCCACATGCGTGCAGTCAATGGCGCCCTGCACCATGGGGAAGCGCGCGATCCTGGCAAATCCGACTGCACGCTGCTCCTGCCTCTGTCGGGTCATGGGGAAGGAGATAAATTGGTGTCTCCTCGCGAAAAGTGCATCGGTGACCTGCCGGATGCAGCGATGCGCGGAGAACTGGGAGATGTTCGCTATGTCCCCAGCAGCGGCTTGGAAGGAGCCGCTTGCATAAAAGTTCAGAGCCACCGTGACCTTCACTTCCACCGAGAGAGACGTCCTGCACATCAGCTGTGGACGCAGGTCTCTGTGAAGCAGCTGGCAGATCTCTGCAACCACCTCCCTTCTGAAGCGCAGCCTCTTAACACAATGCGCCGCAGTCATGGTGAGATAGGACACCTGCTGCCGGTATTGCCTGAGTGGGTAAGGCCTACGTTGCCGACGCCTGATGGCCCCTCTGCGTCTAGGCATGGCTGGCCCTCTCTCACAGCGTCTGCGAGCCCTTCGCACATAATGCTGCAACTGAGGGTTGGACCCCCATACAGCCCCCATAATAAAGTTGAAAACAGTGAAATCAAATGTCAAAGCACTGGCCAGAAGCCAAAAATACCTCTCCTATGTTGTCCCAAATCAGTAAGCTCTGTCCCTTGGTCTCTGTCCAGAAATCCAAAGCAGTAAAGTCATTGCAGCAAAATGGCTGGGCTTTATAGGTCAGTGTAAGTGCCCTTTAATTAGCGCTCCCCGAGGCCCACAGGGCCTCTGTTGCGTTCCACTTCACAGTTCTTAGCAGCGCCACGCCCACATTGGGCGGGCGCCACTGAATTTCCGGTTTGGGGTGCACAAACAGCGTTGCACGACGAGATGACGTCATAAGCTGCGCGCGCAGCTGAGCGGGCGCAAACACTTTGCGCCGGCGCTAAATGTCAACTGAATTTGGGCGTTGGCGCAGATCGGTCTGCGCCCGGGCGCTAAGTGCCTAGCGCTGGAAATATACCCCTCTTATGGCGTTACCGGCTGGCGCAACCAACTGAATTTCTAGGCCTTGATTTGATACTGGGTGACAAAGCTTGTGAAGACTTAGAACTGGTCAAGAGAGTCTACCATATAAACTGTGCAATAAGCAGACCAGATGACTCAGGTGATGAAGCAGAGAGCCCATCAAGGATGAAAAGGCCAAAGGGTATCCATGTCTTCAAAAAGCCTAGTTTCTCCAAGAAGAAAAAGACTTTAAGTTCAAAGAGAAGCCAAAGGAAGAAAAGCACAAAGAAGAAAAACACAAGGAGAAAAAGTCCAAAGATATAACCGCAGCAGATGTTGTTAAGCAGTGGAAAGAGAAAAAGAAAAAGAAGAAGCCTGCACCAGAGCAGGAAGCAGTTCCGGTGGATACTCCTTCTTCCCTCAGGCCAATCTTTGGTTCCATTAGCCGAGGCTGCTGAGAGGACTATGCTGTATGATGGGATCCAGCTGCCAGCAGTTTTTCGAGAGTGCATTGACTACATTGAGAGTTATGGCATGAAGAGTGAAGGAAACACTGAAACCCTCTCCAAGCAAAGATCGCAAGGAAACCTCGATCTATACAAGAGCAGATTGATGACAATGCCGCAACTGCATCTTGTCATTCACCGCCAGAACAATCTCATGAAGACACATCAGACTTACCTGTGTTGAGAAGATCCACACATGAAGTAAAAGAGCCTGATAGACTTAATCTTTGAGTACAATGTAAAGCTTTGAAAATGTGTTGACTGTTTTGAAAATGTTTATGTTTATAGAGCACTAACAAAAGTGTTACTGATATTATCTTTATTGTTTTCTTGAAAGTTGATTGATATTGATTTTGTTAAACCTCAAAGAAAGGGGGATGTAACGATCAATAACATGTCATTCTATAGTGGACACTAGGTGGAGCCGTAGAGCTGTATATAGCTGTATGTATAAGACTACACTACCCAGCTGTATGATATTAAGACTACATTACCCATGAGGCACTAGGCTACCCACAAGGCAACAGTCAAGATGGCAGCCTGCACACATGCAGCATCTCTACAGATACTGTACCTAGAGAACGTGTACTGAATAAATGACTAGCTAGAAGCTAGCTGGGTTCATAATAAGAATGTCTAGTTATTAATGAACATAACAGGAATGACATATGAGGAGAGATTGGGTCGATTGGGCTTATATTCGCTAAAGTTTAGAAGAATGAGAGGGGATCTCATTGAAACATAAAATTCTAACAGGACTAGACAGGCTAGCTGCAGGAAGGATGTTCCCGATGGCGGGGGAGTCCAGAACCAGGGGTCACAGTCTAAAAATAAGAGGTAAGCCATTTAGGACAGAGATGAGGAGGAATTTCTTTGCCCAGAGAGTGGTGAACCTGTGGAATTCTCTACCACAGAAGGCAGTTGAGGCCAATTCATTAAATATATTCAAGAAGGAGTTAGATATATTTCTTAAGGCTAAAGGGATCAAGGGATATGGGGAGAAAGCAGGGACCGGGTACTGAATTTGGATGATCAGCCATGATCTCATTAAATGGCGGAGCAGGCTCGAGGGGCCGAATGGCCTACTCCTGCTCCTATATTCTGTTTTATCGCCCCTGGAGGTGATTGGAGCACTAAATCAGGTGCTTCACACCTGTCTTAAGGCGCAAAGGGCAAGGAGCGAGGCACTACCTCAGAGCACTGGCGAAGCAAGGAAGGGCAAATCAAAATGAACCTGCAAAGTGCTGCTCAGTACCCAAAACTCCTTCACACAGCGTTGAATCTCTCCAGAAGTCTCTCTCTCTCTCTCTCTCTCAGAATGCGTGGTGCAAAAATGTCACCAACAAAAAAAGGCAGGAAGCGGTCGCCTTTAAATAGCGCTCCCCCAGTCCCTTTCTGACTGCAAAATGCTGCCCTCAACCTGTCGTTGCTAGCGGCAGGCGGTAAGGCAGGGGGCACCACTCAATATCCTGTCCGGGGCGCTACCGGGGCGTTGCGCACTCAACTGACGTCACGATCTGCTGGCGCAGGAGATCGCGGTGGTAGTGGTTAGCACCGCCGCAAAATGTCTAGTTCATTTCGCGAGCGGCGCAAACATCGCCGCGCTCAGGCGCTAGTTGCTTTGCGCCCTATTAGCGCCTGCTAACGGGAGGCGCAAACAACTGAATTTTTCCCCCAAAGAGCCCAAAATTCCTGGGATCCCGCTCTGTCGCCAGACGTGCAGTTGGGTGGAACTTCTGAGGTCCAGCCTGCAGTGACCCTCGCCCAGCTCTGCTATCAATAGCTGTTAGAAAACTGGCATTTGCAGCTTTTTAGATCCCCACTTCCATCAGAATCTGATTCTACTAAATATTGGGAAGACCGAAGCCACTTTGGTCCCCATCAATGTACCATCTAATTTTTTTGGGGGCCGCATGGCCCATTCAAACTTCCATGCATGCATGGGTTTCTGCATTGTGAAGCCGGCAAGCGGCCTGCGTGGGACCTAGAGACCACTGCGCAACCGCGCAGCTTAATGGGAACATTGGTCCTCACCACAAATTTCATTTCCCAGTCACCGACTCCATCCCTCTCCCTGGCAACTGTCTGAAGCTGAACCAGACCATCCGCAACCTTGATGTCGTAGTTGACACTGAGATAAGCTACCAACCACATATCCATTCTATCACCAAGACAGCCTACTTCCACCTCCGTAACATCGCCTGACTCCATCCCTGCCTCAGCTCATCTGCTGCTGAAACCCTCATCCATGCCTTTGTTACCTCTAGACTTGACTATTCCAATGCTCTCCTGGCCGGTCTCCCATCTTCCACCCTCTGTAAACTTGAGCTCATCCAAAACTCTGCTGCCCATATCCTAACTCGCACCAAGTCCCGTTCACCCATCACCCCTCTGCTCGCTGACCTACACTGGCTCCCGGTCCGGCAACGCCTCAATTTTAAAATTCTCATTCTTGTTTTCAAATCCCTCCGCGGCCTTGCCCCTCCCTATCACTGTAATCTCCTCCAGCTCTACAATCCTTTGAGATCTCTGCGCTCCTCTAATTCTGGCCTCCTGCATATCCCTGATTTTAATCACCCCACCATTGGCAGCTGGGCCTTCAGCTGCCTAGGCCGTAAGCTCTAGATTTCCCTCCCTAAACCTCTCTGCCTTTCTCTCCTCCTTTAAGACATAGAATTACAGAACCAGGCCCAAGCAGTCCATGCTGGCATTTATGCTCCACTGGAGCCTCCTCCCATCCTTCCTCATCTAATTCTATCAGCATAACTCTCTATTCCCTTCGCCCTCATTTGCTTATCTAGCCTTCCCTTAAATGCATCGACATTATTCGCCTCAACCACTCACTGTGGTAACGAGTTCCACATTCTCACCACTCTCTGGATAAGGAAATTTCTTCTGAATTCCCTATTTGATTTCTTGGTGACTATCTTATATTGATGGCATTTAGATTTGTTCTTCCCCACACATGGAAACACTCTCTGTATCCACTCTATCAAAACTTTTCATAATTTTAAAGACCTCTATTAGGTCACTCCTCAGCCTTCTCTTTTCAAGAGAAAAGAAACCCAGCCTGTTCATCCTTTCCTGACAGGTATAACCTCGTATTTCTGGTATCACCCTCTCCAGTGCCTCTATATCATTTTTATGATATGGCAAACTGTACACAGTACTCCAAGAGTGGTCTAACCAAGGTTCGATACAAGTTTAGCATAACTTCTCTACTTTTCAATTCTATCCCTCTAGAAATAATCCCTCGTGCTTGTTTTGCTTGTTTTATGGCCTTATTAACCTGCGTTGCTACTTTTAGTGATTTGTGTATTTGTACTCCCAGATCACTTTGCTCCACTACCCCATTTAGATTATTTTCCAAATAATATGTGACCTCCTTATTTTTCTTACTAAAATGTAATACCCCACACTTATCTGTGTTTTAATTAATTTGTCAATTATATGCTCCTTAAAACCTACCTCTTCGACCAAATTTGTGGTTCTCTGTCCTAATATCTCCTTATGTGGCTCAGTATTTGATAATGCTCCTGTGAAGCACGTTGGGATGTTTTACTACGTTAAAGACCCTATATAAATGCAAGTTGTTGTATGCAAGTAAAAAGAAAAAAGGAATTTGTGCCTATATAGCATCTTTCATGACCTCAAGACGTCCCAAAGTGCTTCACAGCCAATGAAGTGCTTTTTTGATGTGTAATCACTGTTGTAATATAGGGAAACACCGCAGCCAGTTTGGCCAAACCAAGTCCCACAAACAGCAATGAGATAAATGACCAGATAATCTGTTTTTGCTAGTCTTGGTTTAGAGATAAATGTTGGCCAGGACACTAGGAGAACTCCCCTGCTCTTCTTCAAATACTGCCATGGGATCTTTTACATCCCCGAGGGCAGAGGGAAGCTTGGTTTAATGTCTCATCCAAAAGACGGGTCCTCCAACAATGCAGCACTCACTCAATTATACATTGAAGCATCAGCCTACATATGTTCAAGCACCTGCATAATGCAGGTGTGTTTTACGTTGGGGGCACTGGAGGGGGAACTAGTGAGATTTCTGATAGATTACATGATCCTGCCAGTCCCACCTCTTCTGATGACGTCAGCACAAATGGAGTCATACCTAGCACAAAGGAAGATGGTTGTGCTGATTTAAGGTCAATCATCACAGCCCCAGGACATCGCTACAGGAGTTCCTCAGGGCAGTGTCCTCGGCCCAACCATCTTCAGCTGCTTCATCAATGACCTTCCCTCCAACACAAGGTCAGAAATGGGAATGTTCGCTGATGACTGCACAGTCACAACTCCTCAGATAATGAAGCAGTCCATGCCCGCATGCAACAAGGTCTGGACGACGTTCAGGCTTGGGCTGATAAGTGACAGGTAACATTCGAGCCACAGAAGTGCCAGGCAATGACCATCTCCAACAAGCAAGAGTCTAACCACCTCCCCTTGACATTCAATGGCATTACCATCGCTGAATCCCCCACCATCAACATCCTGGGGGTCACCATTGACCAGAAACTTAACTCGACCAGCCACATAAATACTGTGGCAACAAGAGCAGGTCAGAGGCTAGGTATTCTGCGGTGAGTGTCTCACCTCCTGACTCCCCAAAGCCTTTCCACCATCTACAAGGCACAAGTAAGGAGTGTGATGGAATACGCTCCACTTGCCTGGATGAGTGCAGTTGCAACAACACTCAAGAAGCTCAACACCATCCAGGACAAAGCAGCGCGTTTGATTGGCACCCCATCCACCACCTTAAATATTCACTCCCTCCACCACTGGCATACCATGGCTGCAGTGTGTACCATCTACAAGATGCACTGCAGCAACTCGCCAAGGCTTCTTCAGCAGCACCTCCCAAACCCGCGACTTCTTCCACCCAGAAGGACAAGGGCAGCAGGCGCATGGGAACACCACCACCTCCAAGTTCCCCTCCAAGTCACACACCATCCTGATTTAGAAGTATATCGCCGATCCTTCATCGTCGCTGGGTCAAAATCCTGGAACTCCCTCCCTAACAGCACTGTGGGAGTGCCATCACCACACGGACTGCAGCGGTTCAAGAAGGCGGCTCACCACCACCTTCTCAAGGGCAACCAGGGATGGGCAATAAATGCTGGCCTTGCCAGCGGCGCCCAGATCCCATAAGGGGATTAAAAAGAAATCTCCTGGGCCCGAAATTCCACAAGGCTATTTGCCTCAATAATGTGCTACTCACCTGGGACTTCCAAAGTTTATCCACTCTTGGTACCCTTTCTATTAAGTAGCGGTTAACTATAGCAGCTCACAGTGCTACATGCGTACCATCATATTGCCTTACTGTTGTGCCAAACAGGATGAATTCCCCAATTGTCCTAAAAACATGTGTCAGTGGCCTAACAAAAGCATGCCCGCATGGCACCAAGTGATATTACATAGATCACCTTGGCTGCTTGAGAAAGTCCGCTGGCATAAAAATTGAGTGCAGTCATCACTTTCACAGCCACAGATAGAGCTGTCCAGGGAAATGATTTTGCTTGCAGGTCTTCATGTCGTAGTTTCACTATTGCCTCTTTGGTGAAGCATTGTCTTCTCATACAGAGCTTCTCACTGAGAACTTCACATGATCCACATGACCTGTAAATTCTTTAGGGGGGTGGGGTGCAGAATAATATCTTGAATGGTGCATACTCCTTATATGCTCAAATCACTCCTCAAAGTTTCTTCAAGCTGCAGGCTTCAAATTAACCACTTCTGCCAGTCTCAGCTGATATTGGCAACAGGTAATCCTCGTTTAACATTCATCTTTGGTGCAATAAGGGTGCAAGTCATGGGTTTTCAGAACTCTAACGGTATTCCTTCTCGTTAGCATTTATTTAATGTTCTCCCAGCAGTAACAGTGCATGTATACATTTCGTGAAGGTTGTTGTGTATGTACCTTTATAAGAGAAGAACTGATTCTATACTGCAGTACTGGCAGTGACCACCCCTGTATATAAAGCCATAGCAGGCTTCTGTACGTCAGTCTTAAGTTACCCTCTGTTCAGCTGCAAGCACGAGCAGAGGGAGCAGCCAGACTTTGGAGAGTGGATTAAAGTGGTGGTCCCCTGACCAGGAAGAGGAGGAGAACATTGGACCACCACCACCAACTCCACCATCATTACATCAACTGAGGTGCCTGGAGAGAGAGGACAGAGGAGGAGAAGGAGAAGGAGAAAGGAGGCCTACATCAACATCAACCAGGGGAGAGGCCTTTCTATCACTGCCTCCCCAATTTGGCCTCCACTTCAGGAGAGGGAGAGAGGGGAGAGAAACCAACTGCTTGAAAGGAGGGAAGAAAACTTCATCCGGAACATCTACAGGTGGGTGTTATTTGGGGCACTCTCCCAAGACTTTGTATTTTAGGTGGGGGGAGAAAAGAAGAAGCAAGGCCGGATCATCAAGGGGTGTAGTGTGTGTGTGTGTGTGTGCTCTTGTTAAAAGCTAGGCCACACACACCACTAATTAGCATCCCTTCTATTGCCTGCCCTGGGAGAGCTTGGAGCTGCCCAAGGTGAAGTCCTTAATTTAATTTAATTACATCGTTAAGACCTGTTGCAGGACTAAGCCTGGGCTTCTCCAGCTTTTCCAGGTGAACACGTCTTCTCCCCCTGCCAGAAGACCACCATCACCAAAGACTTTTTCCATCGGAGAGTGCAACCCTGCCTACACCCACCCACCATCCTGAGTGGCAACACTGCCCTTTGCGGCCTCCCTCCTTCCCACCCCCCCACCTCTCTCTCTCTCTTTGTCTCTCTCTGCCTGTCTTTCTAAGGCACCTTAGTTTCATCTATTTTATTAATTGCCAATTGAGCAGAAGGGCGAGGGCTCCTCTCCCAATTTAAATCAATAAGGAGAGAGGTGTGTCCTCATTTTAATCAGCTCCCTCTGCTCAATAGAGGACAAAAAAATATATATATATACACCGAGGCCATTAACACCTTCAGGCCTGTGACTTGGGGTGAGTGTAGCCCTTAAAAAAAGCACCCCAGAATGGCGACTGCATCTTCGCCGGTGGCGGGGCCAGCCGGGACCTATGCGAGAGTGGTAGCCACAGCCACAGCTGCTCCCGCTGTTCCTGCTGCCCCGTCACCTTTTCGATTAATAACAAAAAAGCTTGGGGTGAAGAGCTACACTCACCCCACTATGACCATCGAGGCCTGCGTCAAGGCCATGGCTGGGGTTGTCGGCCCCTCAGCCATCGTCGCGGCCTCGAAAATGTATGGGAAGGCTGTGTTCTTCCTGGGGTCGGAGCGGGCGGTGTCCCTGGCTGTCGCCAAGGGGCTCACCGTGGGCGGGACCTTCCTGCCGGTGGATCCTCTCGAGGCCACCGCGCAGAGGATCATTATTTCCAACGTCCCGCCCTATGTTCCTGGTGAGCTCCTCCTTCCCCATTTGCGACAACTTGGGGAGGTGAGGTCGGGGATCACGCCCATCCCACTCGGCTTCCGGGAGGCCAGCCTTCGCCACGTCTTCTCCTTCCGGCGCCAGCTGTTTATCCAGCTGGCGCGGGAGGAGGACACTGAAGGGGCGTTCGTCGTCCTCCACGAGGGGACCGCCTACCGCGCCTTTTGGACGTCGGACGGTGTGAGGTGCCATGCCTGCAGGGAGGTGGGGCACATCAGGAGGAACTGCCCTGCCTCCAAGGCCGCCGGATCATCTCGTGTGGCCGAGGCTGGCGCCGCCGCCGCCGCCCTTCCCCCCGGATCTGCCCGCGCGTCAAGTACGTCTGATGCGCGGTTGACGTCGGGGGCCGATGCCACCAAGGCCTCCGGCGGGGGGGAGGGAGCGTGTCCGGCCGGAAAGAAGGCGCGGGGAAAAAAGAAGCACCTTAGGGCAGGCCCCCCCGTGGATGGTGAGCCCTTGCCCCTTGAGCCCCTTACACCCGCGCTCCTCGCGGAGTTGATCAGGGCAGATGTGAGCGGGAGGGGCCCCGTGCCCGAGCCTGTGGCCGCAACCGCCGCAGCGGTAATGCCAATACCTGCGGCCGGGCTCGGGCCCGAGGAACCCGACAAACCTGCTCCGCCGGAGGGAGTTGAGGAGGAGGCCTTTGCAGACATGGAGGTCTCCCTTGCTCCCTCCGTGCTAAAAAGAAGGCGCAACCCCCTGGATGAGGAGGAGGACCGGGAGGAGGAAGGTCCCTCCGAGCAGGGGGAGTCGTCGCCCGCCGCGGGTACTGTGCCCCCCCGCCCCCCCAGCGCTGTTGTCATCACCAGCGATCGGCAGGGGTCGCCTGTCCCTCGGGAGGCTGAGGCAGATGTGTCTGTCCAGCACGTGCCTCCCGGGGATGGGGATGAGACCCTGCCCGTGGGGGGGGTTGCGGAACAACCCGCGGCAGTAATTGAAGTTGACCTTTTATCGGTGTCATTACCCCTCGCCGGGTCGGGCAGCCTGGGGCTGGGTCGGGCGAGCTCGAGGATAATGAGCTCGCCCAATGCAACCCGGACGTCTCCCAGGGGATGCTCGTCCTGGTAGAGCTTTTAATTCAAAACCCCCCGTCCGCTGGGTCGGAGGTTGGTGGCGGGGAGGAGGATGGCCCCCTGGCTGCGTCTCTGGTGCCGGACGTACTGGAGGAGCTGGAAATTGTTCTCTCCCCGGTTTCTCCGGTCGTTCCGGCGTCTGAGGCGGAGGGGAGCTCTGAACCGCCGCCGTCTTCTGGCCCGGCACCCCTAGAGGAGCCCAGGGAGAAATCCTCTGCCGCCGACCCTGGGGGTGGGATCCGGGCGGAGGCGGGGCTGGCTGGCGCGGCCGAGTCGTTCGCTTCGCACTGCGCGGCGGACGGGTCGGCCGCTGGTGACGACCCCCTGGAGGAGGATGGGGACTCGGTGATGGGCACGGAGGACGATTCGGACTCCAGCGCCGACGTGGCGATGGATGACCTCGTGCCCCTTGCCGAGTCTCCCCTCATTTCCGTAAGGGAACTCCGGGATTTTATGGCCACGTGCCTGGGTCAGCGCAATAAGGTCCGGCTGGCCCTCGACAGGTGGTCGGAGCTGGCGCTGCTCATCGATTCCGTCCGCGCCGCCGTTAAGATCTTGGGCGCGGACGAGGGTGTGAACCCGCTCGAGCTGCGTCGGCTCACAACGTTTCTCACTGGGCTGCTGAGGAGGTGGCGGCAGACCAGCGGCTGCGCTTCCTCCCCCCGTTAGGTGTGGGTAGAGGTTGCACTATGCTTCTGACATGAAGATAACCATAGCCAGCCTCAACATCAACGGCAGCAGGGAGGCGCGCCGCAGATTCAATAACTTCTCGGTCCTTCGGGACGGGAAGTATGCGGTGTGCTTCCTGCAAGAAACCCACACCGTTCCGGGAGACGAAGCCACGTGGCTCCTGGAGTGGCAAGGAGGGGTCAGCATGAGTCACCTCTCCAACAATTCCAGCGGGGTGGCTATCTTGCTGGCCCCGCATTTTCAGCCGGAGATCTTGGGGGTCAAGGAGCACGTGCCGGGCCGCTTGCTCCATGTCACTGTTCGCCTGGGGGGCGTGCCGCTCCATTTAGTGAACGTGTACGCCCCTCAGACCAGTGCGCAGCAAGTGCGCTTCTTCGAAGAAGTGTCCGCTCTCTTGGGCTCCATCGACGTGGGCGAGTGCGTCATCCTCGGGGGGGATTTTAACTGCACCCTCGAGGCGAGGGACCGTTCGGGTCCCCCGCGAAGCCCGGCGGCGATGGAGAAGTTGAGGGACCTGGTTGGGTCCTTCGACTTGGTGGACGTCTGGCGAAATCTCCACCCCGACTCCAGCGCCTTCACTAGCGTGAGGTCTGGGGGAGGAAGGTCCAGAATCGACCGCCTCTACATTTCCCGGGCGTTCGTCTCCTGCGTTCCGGCAGCTTCCATGCGGCCGGTGCCGTGCACGGACCACCACCTGGTGTGGGCGGAGCTCGCTCCGCTGCGCGCGCGGGGGGGGTCCGTGTACTGGCATTTTAACAACCTGCTGCTGGAGGACGCACGGTTCCGGGATTCGTTTCGTCGATTCTGGGCCGACTGGAGAAGGAAGCAGGGGGGCTTCCCCTCCTTGAGGCTATGGTGGGATGTGGGCAAGGCTCACATCCGTCTCTTCTGTCAGGAGTACGCGAAGGGGTCGACCAAGAGGCAGGAGGCCCGGGTCGGGCGGTTGGAGAAGGAGGTGCTCGACCTGGAGTCCCGTCTCGGTCAGGTCGTCGAGGACCCGGCCCTGCGGAAGGTGTACGAAGAGAAGAAGGGCGCGCTGAAGGACCTGCAGCTCGTCGGGTCCCGAGGCGCGTACGTGAGGTCGCGGATCCAGCTCCTGCGGGACCTGGACCGCGGCTCCCCCTTCTTCTACTCGCTGGAAAAAAGACGGGGGGTCCGTAAGCAGCTCTTGGGGCTGCTGGCCGACGACGGATCTCTGGTCTCGGATCCGGAGGGAATCAGCGCGGAGACCCGCGCCTATTACGGGGCTCTGTTCTCTCCGGATCCGTCCAGCGAGGATGCGCGCAGAGTTTTGTGGGAGGACCTGACGAAGGTTGGCCCGGAGGGCGCCGAAAAATTGGACGCTCCGCTAAGTCTGGCGGAGCTGACCGGCGCCCTCCGCCAGCTCTCTAGGGGAAAGTCCCCGGGGCTGGACGGGCTGACCGTGGAGTTCCACAGGGCATTCTGGGACGTCTTGGGGGGCGACTACGCGCGGGTCCTGGGGGAAAGTTTGGCGACCGGGGAGATGCCCCTCTCTTGGCGCAGGGCGGTCATTGTCCTGCTGCCTAAGAAGGGCGATCTCCGCCTCCTTAAGAACTGGTGCCCGGTCTCCCTCCTCAGCACGGACTATAAAATCTTTGCCAGGGCCATGTCTGCTCGCCTTGGCACCGTGCTGGCCCACATGATCCACCCCGACCAGTCCTACACGGTCCCGGGCCGGACCATCCACGATAACATCCATCTGGTCCGGGACCTGGTCCACCACTCCCAGAGGGCTGGTCTGTCGGTCGCCTTCCTTTCCCTGGATCAGGAGAAGGCGTTCGACAGGGTGGATCACGAGTATCTCTTCGGGACTCTGCGCGCATTCGGGTTCGGGACGCATTTCGTCGCCCGGATCCGACTTCTGTACGCCGCCGCGGAGTGTCTGATTAAAGTTAACGGGTCCTTGACGGCGCCCCTTTGCTTCGGGAGGGGGCTGCGTCAGGGATGCCCCATGTCCGGTCAGTTATATGCCATTTGCGTGGAGCCTTTCCTGCGCCTCTTGCGGAAGAGGTTGACGGGACTGGCTCTGCAAGGGCCGGGCGTGGAGGTGGTCCTCTCGGCTTACGCCGATGACGTGCTCCTCACGGTCACGGATCCCGCTGACTTGCGGAGGATGCGGGAATGCCAGCAGATTTACTCGGACGCATCCTCCGCCAAGATCAACTGGGAGAAATGTTCCGGACTCCTGGTGGGTCAGTGGCGGGTGGACTCCCTGCCGGAGGAGTTCAGGCCTTTCGCCTGGAGCACCACGCACCTCCTCTATTTGGGAGTCCACCTTAGCCCTGCCGAGGACGCTTGGCTGGCGAACTGGCAAGAGCTGGAGGCCAAAGTCACCGCTCGCCTAGGACGCTGGACAGGACTGCTCCGAGTGTTGTCCTACAGGGGTCGAGCGCTGGTCATAAACCAGCTGGTGGCCGCCATGTTGTGGTACCGGTTGGTCACTTTGATCCCTCCCCCTGCGTTTGTCGCCAAGATTCAGAAGAAGCTCATCGACTTCTTCTGGGACAAAAGGAAGCACTGGGTCTCTGCCGCGGTTCTGTGTCTCCCGCTTAGGGAGGGCGGTCAGGCGCTGGTGTGCCTTCGCACCCAGGCTGCGACTTTCCATCTTCAGACGCTGCAGAGATACCTGTACGTCGAGAATCCTCCGAGATGGTGTGCGCTGGCGACGTTTTTCTTCCGCCAGCTGCATGGCCTCAATTACGACACGCAGCTCCTGTTTGCGAAAGTGGGCAGCAGGCGTGCCGGCCTGCGGGAGCTGCCTGTCTTCTACCAGGAACTACTATGGGTTTGGAACTACGTCGCTTCCAGGCGGAGCTCTCCCCCGTCAGGAGCGGCGGCTCTCCTTCGGCAGCCGCTGCTCAGGAATCCGCACCTCCACGAACACGGGTTCGGGCGGCTGGCGGAGGGTAGGGCTGTGGCTGGCAAGGTGACCAGAGTCGGGGACCTGCTCGATGGCGGAGGAGCGGGCTGGATGGCGCCGGAGGAGCTGGCGAGGCGCCTGTCCTGGGCCAACGTCCAGCTTGCGGTCGAAACCATCGAATCGGTAAAAGCGGCACTGGGCCCCGACTCCACTAGGTGTATCGAGGCGGCTCAAGCACGTGGGGCGATCCCGTCCGAGCTTACCCCCGTTCGGACGGAATTCCTCATCGGCGCCCGGCCCCGAAACTCCCCTCGGGAACCGGCGCCTCACAACTTGAGCCGTCTCGAGGAAATACCCTCCGTGCCTTTTCATTCCGCGCGGAGGGGTTTCCTGTACGGGCTGCTCCTGCACACTCTCCACTTTGCCATCTTCGTCTACCGTCCGGACACGCCTTGGCGTGGCGTTTTGCCGACCGGCGGTAGCGGAGGTCCCCAATGGAGGGCTCTCTATGCGGGAGTCCTCCCTTGTTCCATCGGGGACTTGGCCTGGAGGGTGTTGCATGGAGCGGTCCCGTGCAATAAGGTTTTAAGTAGGTTCACGGACTCCCAGGCCGCCTGCATTTTTTGCGGCCTGGAGGAGTCCGTGTTTCACGTTTATATGGATTGTGAGAGGTTGCAGCCCCTCTTTCACTACTTGAAGGGGCTGCTCCTCGATTTTTGGTTGCACTTCAGTCCCACGCTCTTGATCTACGGTCACCCGGTGCGGAGGGGAGCGGACAGGTTGGAGGACCTCCTTGTGGGCCTGCTCCTGGGCCTGGCTAAAAGAGCCATCAATTGGTCCAGGCAGCGGGCGGTCGAGGGGGTCGTCCGGCCGGATTGCCTGCATCTCTTCCGCGGCCATGTTCGCGCCCGGGTGGCCCTGGAGATGGAGCACGCGGTGTCCGCCGGTGCGCTTGAGTATTTCCGTGACCGGTGGGCGCCGCGGGGACTGGAGTGCATCATCAACACGGAAAACCAAATTTTAATTTGATTTGTTAAGCTTTAGTTGAACTTTTGTTTATTTACAGTCGAATTGGGTTTTTTTTTGTTTTTTTGTTTTGTTTTTTTTTGGTCCAAATAAAAGAGTACCCTCTGTTCAGTAAATACCTGTTTTATTGTTCTCCTGCAGTCCGTGTATTATTAAGGCGCGGACACTACAGTGGCGACGAGCAGGTTCGAACTCACCTGCAGTACTGCATCACCTCACGGGGATCTTTCCCTGAGAAGAAGCTTCTTGGAGGTCGAAGTCAGAACGGGTGTCGACTGCGGGCAACCGCCCAAGGATCCATCGGAGTTCGGAGAGTTGCAGGAGAGGCTGTGGAGAGCTGGGCTTGGCTCCCCAGTCAAGGTGTTCCAGCAAATCGTGCTGGTAGCAGGTAGTGCGCTGACCCTTCCGGACTGCGGCGGGCTCGAGCTCGATCGAGCGGCTCTGCAAAGGGGCCGTGCAGCGTCGTCGGGAGGAAAAGAGAGAGAGCGAGAGGGTGGAGCGCACAGGGCGCGGTCGGTGCTCAAGAACCGGGCAGCGTAGCGAAAATAAAACAAGGGGAAGGAAAACTGAGACGCGCCGAAGCCGCGGGTCGCCGCCATTACCCTGCAGAACGCTAGGAGCAGCGTGGCAGCAAGGGGAAGAAGGAAAAGCGCAGGAGGCGCCATTTTATTCCATTGGGGAAGAAGGAAAAGAGCGGGAGGCGCCATTTTAATTCATTGGTGAAGAAGAAAAAGCACCCAAGATGCCGAAAAGTGGCAGTATTACTGCTTTCGACAACGAGTTAGAAAACTGGACCACGTATGTGGAAAGAATTGAAGTATACTGCGAGGCAAATGAGGTGGCCGATGGAAAGAAGGCGTCGGTATTATTAAATTTGATGGGCGCGAGAATGTACGGCCTATTGCAGAATTTAATTACCCCAGCTAAACCAATGGAGAAAAGCTTTGAGGAGATTGTTAATATCTTACAGGAACACCTAAACCCTACACCGCTGCTGATAGCAGAAAGATTCAAGTTCCATAAAAGAAACCAGCACAAAGATGAGAGCAATGCTGACTATCTTACGGAACTACGCAAGTTATCGAAGCACTGCCAGTTCGGAGCAGGACTGGCAGACACCTTGCGGGATAAGTTTGTCTGCGGGCTCCAGAGTGAAGGAACCCAGAAACGACTACTTTCGGAAAAGGACCTGACGCTAGAACAGGCTTTCAGCGTGGCAGTATCCTACGAAGCAGCAGCACGGGGAGCTGCGGAAATACAACAGAAACCACAGGAATACAGCGCTAACGAAATGGCGTGTGGAGCAGAAAAGTGCTATCGCTGCGGCAGAACAACCCATGATCAGAAGGACTGCTGGTTTAAGGACAAAGTATGCATGCTGGTTTAAGGACAAAGTATGCAGGCAATGTGGGAAAATGGGACACATAGCAAGAGTCTGCAGGTCGGGAAAGAAAACCAACACTACAAGAACTACTAAGGAAAAGTACAAGAAAGTAAAGAAATTGACAGACAGTAGTTCAGAAGATCAGGAGTGATAAGGACTCCGGGAGCAGGAGACTAAGTTGTCTAAAGTTACACAACGTGATCGCAAAGGAGGATCACCGAACCATTTGGGTCACCCTCATGATAGCAGGGTCCCCAGTAAAGATGGAATTGGACACAGGATCAGCCCTAACTGTCATGAATCGACGAGACTATGAGCGGCTATTCTCACACATACCCTTGAAGGACACGTCCATTGTATTGAAGACATACACGGGGCAAAAAGTCTACCCCAGAGGAAAAATAAGGGTGCCAGTTGAATACAACGGCAAGGAAACACAGAAACTGTATCTATATATACTACCAGATGGAGGACCACCATTATTGGGACGTGAATGGATCCGAAAAATACAATTGGATTGGCATTCCATTCAGGCGCTAACTGTGACTGATAAAAAAGATGATGACGTCACACCTGGATGACTGTCAAAGATTCTAACTGACGCGAAAGAGGTGTTCCAACAAGGACTTGAGACTCTAAAAGGAGTAACGGCAACGATAAAAATCGAAGATAACGCAAACCCAAAATTTTTTAAGGCCAGCCGTTGAAGCAGAGCTGGAAAGTCTGGAGTGTTCGGGTGTGCTGTCCAAGGTGGACTGGAGCAAGTGGGCCACACCCATCGTTCCTGTAATGAAGAAATCATTGAGCAGCACGCCTGGGGAACCGAAGAAGGTTCGTATCTGTGGGGACTTCAAGGTAACTGTGAACCCAGTCCTACACACAGTACAATATCCACTTCCACGGATAGAAGATATTTTCACCTCACTATCTGGAGGGAAACGCTTTACAAAGATTGATCTGGCCCAAGCGTATCTACAAATGGAGGTGGAAGAAGCATCTAGGAAATATCTCACGATAAACACTCACAAAGGCCTTTACCAGTATAATCGACTGGTATTCAGGGTAGCATCAGCCCCGGCTATTTGGCAGAGGGCGATGGAACAAGTCCTGCAAGGGATCCCGGGGACCCAGTGTTATTTGGACGACATCCTGGTTACGGGCGAAAATGACAGTGAACACCTTGCCAACCTGAAGCAGGTGCTCACGAGATTACAGGAATATGGGCTACGAGCCAACCGCCCCAAATGCGAGTTCTTCAGGAGACAAATCTCGTATTGTGGCCACATGATTGATGAGGAAGGGTTGCATAAGTCGCCGGACAAGATTGAGGCTATAGTCAAGGCTCCAGCACCGGAAAATGTGTCACAACTGAGGTCGTTCCTCGGGTTGGTGAACTACTACTATAAGTTCTTGCTGAATTTATCTACAATTCTGCACCCACTGAACGCCCTGCTGCAAACTGGAGTAACATGGAAATGGAGTGATGAGTGTAAGCGTGCCTTTCAGAAATGTAAATGCCTAATCACTTCAAAAGAAGTATTGGCCCACTACAATCCAACACTACCGATTCGGTTAGCATGTGATGTGTCTCCCTATGGCATCGGAGCGGTGCTGTCACACAAATTCCTTGACGGTTCAGAGAGGCCAATAGCCTTTGCGTCGCGCTCGTTAACCTCAACCGAGCGTAACTACGCCCAGATTGACAGGGAGGCCCTCAGCCTGGTGTGGGGGGTGAAAAAGTTCAATCACTATCTGCACGGGCAAAAATTCACCCTACTGACTGATCATCAGCCCCTGGTCTCCATTTTTAACCCAAAGAAGGGCGTTCCGGTGATGACGGCGCAACGGCTGCAAAGATGGTCACTTTTTCTAGGGGCACATCAGTACGACATAGAGTACAAGGGTACGAAACAGCATGGAAACGCTGATGGGCTGTCGTGCCTACCGTTGCCTACGGTAGAGGAAGCACCTGCAGTGGACCCTGTTGAGATATTCCATGCGACCATAGTCAAATGTCTACCTGTTACAAACTCAAGTATAGAGAAGGAAACCCGAAATGACCCGACACTCTCTCGGGTCTATGATTTGACGGTGAAGGGATGGCCAGCACATGGCGACTCACTGTTGCCAGCATTCTCGCCAAGGAGAGAACAGCTGTCAGTGTGCCGGGGGACCTTGATGTGTGGATCCCGAGTGGTAATTCCACCCAAGTTGAGAGATAGAGTGCTCAATGAGCTTCATGAGGGTCATCTGGGAGGGGTAAAAATTAAGAGCCTAGCCAGGGCGTTTGTGTGGTGGCCGGGAATCGATAAAGAAATCGAGGATGTGACCAAGAGATGCACAGGATGCCAGAAGGTCCAAAACGCTCCACCACAGGCCCCGCTACATCCATGGGAGTGGCCCTCATCTCCATGGCAACAGGTACACATTGATTTTGCTGGTCCATTTATGGACTCAATGTTCCTAATCGCTGTGGACGCCCATTCAAAATGGCCAGAGGTCATCAAAATGTCCTCCACCACCACGGAGAAAACTATTGCAGTCCTACGGACCATCTTCACCAGGTATGGCTTGCCAGAACAGATTTGCTCCGACAATGGGCCACAGTTTGTGTCCGAGGATTTCCGGAGGTTTCTGAGGAATAATGGGGTGAAACATTACACATCTGCCCCATATCATCCAGCCACAAATGGATTGGCTGAGAGGTTTGTTCAGACCTTTAAAAAGGCCATAAAGGCAATGTATAATGACGACATACCACTACAACACAAGGTGGATAATTTCTTGTTTGCTTACCGGAATGCGACACATGCAGTCACCAACCAAGCTCCAGCCGTAATGTTCTTCAACCGAAGGCTAAGATGTCGCCTGGATTTGCTCAAACCAAACATAAAACGAGATGTTGAGGATAAGCAATTCCAGCACATAAATGAGAAGCCACCCAGGAGCTTCACGATAGGGCCACCAGTCTTGGCCCACGACTACCGAACAGAAAAATGGCAGCCAGGAACGATATGCACACAGCAGGGACCACTAATGTACACAGTGGACGTTGGAGAGAGCATCGTGAGACGCCATGCTGACCAGATTCTAGAGTCACAGGAACAAGCCAAACCCATACCACTAGCAGGTGCACCTGGTAATCAACCCGAAGTACAGATTGCGCCTACCTCAGAAGCAGTGGTATTGGAAGCTGACGAACCAACCAATGACAATGAGCCAGAATCAACTCCGCCGCAAGAACAGGATACTCGAGAAAGGCGTTATCCAGTCAGGATCAGGAAGCCTCCTCAAAGACTGAACTTATAAATGATTATTTCAGTTGATGTATATAGTACAGAGAAAATTGTAATTGTAATTAGTTATTATTTAGTTGTTAAATGAATGTTATGTACTGTTTATCTAAAAGGGGAGGAATTGTTGTGTATGTACCTTTAAGAGAAGAACTGATTCTATACTGCAGTACCGGCAGTGACCACCCCTGTATATAAAGCCATAGCAGGCTTCTGTACGTCAGTCTTAGTTCCAGCATTTCCTGCCTGTGCAGCTGCCTCAGTCAGCAGGAGGAGAAGGAGCAGACAAACCAGGAGAGCGGAGAGTGTAAAGTGGTGGTCTCCTGACCAGGAAGAGGAGGATATCGTTAGACCACCACCACCTCCACCATCATCACAGCAACTGAGGTGCCTGGAGAGAGAGGACAGAGGAGGAGAAGGAGAAGGGAGGCCAGCAACAACACCAACCAGGGGAGAGGCCTTTCCCATTACTGCCTCCCCAAATTGGCCTCCATTCCAGGAGAGAGGGGAGAGAAACAACCAACAACTACCAACTGTTTGGAAGGAGGGAAGAACAACAGCATCTTTCAGGTGGGTGTTATTTGGTGCACTCTCCCAAAGACTTTGTATTTTAGGTGGGGGGAGAAAATAAGAAAAAAGGGCCGGATCATCAAGGGGTGTGTGTGTGTGTGGCTCTTGTAAAACACTAGGCCACACACACCACTAATTAAGCACCCCTTCCTATTGCCTGACCTGGGATAGCTGGAGCTGCCTAGGTGATCAGCCCAATTGTACATCGTTAAGACCTGGTGAGGAACTGAGCCTGGGGCATCTCCAGCTTTCCCAGGTGAAGACATCTTCTCCCCCTGCTAGAAGACCACCTTCAAAGACTTTAATTTTTCATCGGAGAGTGCGCCCCTGCCGACACCCACCCACCCACCATCCTGCGTGGCGACCCTGCTTTTGCGGCCTCCCTCCTTCCCACCCCCACCCCCCCCTCTCTCTCTCTCTCTCTTTGTCTTTCTCTGCCTTTCTCTCTGAGGCACCTCATTTTATCTTTAATTATTAATTGCCTATTGAGCAGAGGGGAGAAGGCCCCTCCCAATTTCAATCAATAAGGGGGAGAGGTGTGCCTTCAATTTAAACAGCTCCCTCTGCTCAATTGAGGACCAAAAAAAATACCTGAGGCCACATTAACACCTTCAGGCCTGTGACTTTGGGTGAGTGTAGCCCTTTTTTAGAAAACACCCCAGAATGGCGACTGCATCTTCGCCAGTGACGGGGCCAGCCAAGACGTATGCGGGAGTGGCAGCCACAGCCACAGCTGCTCCCACTGCTTCTTCTGCCCCGTCACCATTCAGACTAATAACAAAAAAGCTTGGGGTGAAGAGCTACACTCACCCCACTATGACCATTGAGGCCTGCGTTAAAGCCATGGCTGGGGTTGTCGGCCCCTCAGCCATCGTCGCGGCCTCAAAAATGTATGGGAAGGCTGTGTTCTTCCTGGGGTCGGAGCGGGCGGTGTCCCTGGCTGTCACCAAGGGGCTCACCGTGGGCGGGACCTTCCTGCCGGTGGACCCCCCTCGAGGCCACCGCGCAGAGGGTGGTTATTTCGAACATCCCGCCCTATGTTCCTGGTGAGCTCCTCCTTCCCCATCTACGTCAACTTGGGGAGGTGAGGTCGGTGATCACACCCATCCCGCTCGGCCTCCGGGAGGCCAGCCTTCGCCACGTCTTCTCCTTCCGGCGCCAGCTGTTCATCCAGCTGGCGCGGGAGGAGGACACTGACGGGGCATTCGTCGTCCACCACGAGGGGACCGCCTATCACGTCTTCTGGACGTCGGACGGTGTGCGGTGCCACGCCTGCAAGGAGGTGGGGCACACCCGGAAAAACTGCCCCGCCTCCAAAGCCGCCGGATCATCTCGTGCGGCCGAGGCTGGCGCCGCCAACGCTCCTCCCCCCGGATCTGCCCGCGCGTCGGGAACGTCTGATGCGCGGTCGACGTCAGGGGCCGATGCCACCAAGGCCTCCGGCGGGGGGGAGGGAGCGTGTCCGGCCGGAAAGAAGGCGCGGCGGAAAAATAAACACCTTAGGGCGGGTCTCCCCCCCCCCCCCCCCCCGTGGATGGCCAGCCCTTGCCCCTTGAGCCCCTTACACCCGCGCTCCTCGCGGAGTTAATCGGGGCAGACGCGAGCGGGAGGGGCCTCGTGCCCGAGCCTGTGGCCGCAACCGCCGTAGCGGAAACGCCATTACCTGCGGCCGGGCTCGGGCCCGAGGAGCCCAACAAACCTGCTCCGCCGGAGGGAGCTGAGGAGGAGGCCTCTGCAGTCATGGAGGTCTCCCTCGCTCCCTCCGTGCTAAAAAGAAGGCGCGACCCCCTGGAAGAGGAGGAGGACCGGGAGGCGGAAGGTCCCTCCGAGCAGGGGGAGTCGTCGCCCGCCGCGGGTACTGCGCCCCCCCCCCCGCCCCCTGCTGTCGTCATCACCAGCGATCGGCAGGGGTCGCCTGTCCCTCGGGAGGCTGAGGCAGATGTGTCTGTCCAACGCGTGCCTCCCGGGGATGGGGACGAGACCCTGCCCGTGGGGGGGGTCGCGGAACAACCCGCGGCGGTAATTGAAATTGACCTTCTATCGGTGCCGTTACCCCTCGCCGGGTCAGGCGGCCTGGGGTCTGGGTCGGGCGAGCTCGAGGATAATGAGCTCGCCCAATGCGACCCGGACATCTCCCAGGGGCTGCTCGTCCTGGTAGAGCTTTTAATTCAAAACCCCCCATCCGCTGGGTTGGAGTTTGGTGGCGGGGAGGAGGATGGCCCCCTGGCTGCGTCTCTGGTGCCGGACGTACTAGAGGAGCTGGGAATTGTTCTCTCCCCGGTTTCTCCGGTCGTTCCGGCGTCTGAGGCGGAGGGGAGCTCTGAACCGCCGCCGTCTTCTGGCCCAGCACCCCTAGAGGAGCCCAGGGAGAAATCCTCTGCCGCCGATCCTGGGGGTGGGATCCGGGCGGAGGCGGGGCTGGCTGGCGCGGCCGAGCCGTTCGCACTGCGTGGCGGACGGGTCGGCCGCTGGTGACGACCCCCTGGAGGAGGATGGGGACTCGGTGATGGGCACGGAGGACGATTCGGACTCCAGCACCGACGAGGCAATGGATGACCTCGTGCCCCTTGCCGAGTCTCCCCTCATTCCCGTAAGGGAACTCCGGGATTTTATGGCCACGTGCCTGGGTCGGCGCAATAAGGTCCGGCTGGCCCTCGACAGGTGGCCGGAGCTGGCGCTGCTCATCGTATCCGTCCGCGCCGCCGTTAAGATCATGGGCGCAGACGAGCATGTGAACCCGCTCGAGCTGCGTCGGCTCACAATGTTTCTCACTGGGCTGCTGAGGAAGTGGCGGCTGACCAGCGGCTGCGCTTCCTCCCCCCGTTAGGTGTAGGTAGAGGTTGCACTATGCTTCTGACATGAAGATAACCATAGCCAGCCTCAACATCAACGGCAGCAGGGAGGCGCGCCGCAGATTCAATAACTTCTCGGTCCTTCGGGACGGGAAGTATGCGGTGTGCTTCCTGCAAGAAACCCACACCGTTCCGGGAGACGAAGCCACGTGGCTCCTGGAGTGGCAAGGAGGGGTCAGCATGAGTCACCTCTCCAACAATTCCAGCGGGGTGGCTATCTTGCTGGCCCCGCATTTTCAGCCGGAGATCTTGGGGGTCAAGGAGCACGTGCCGGGCCGCTTGCTCCAGGTCACTGTTCACCTGGGGGGCGTGCCGCTCCATCTAGTGAACGTGTACGCCCCTCAGACCGGTGCGCAGCAAGTGCGCTTCTTCGAAGAAGTGTCCGCTCTGTTGGCCTCCGTCGACGTGGGCGAGTGCGTCATCCTCGGGGGGGATTTTAACTGCACCCTCGAGGCGAGGGACCGTTCGGGTCCCCCGCGAAGCCCGGCGGCGATGGAGAAGTTGAGGGACCTGGTTGGGTCCTTCGACTTGGTGGACGTCTGGCGAAATCTCCATCCCGACTCCAGCGCCTTCACTAGCGTGAGGTCTGGGGGAGGAAGGTCCAGAATCGACCGCCTTTACATTTCCCGGGCATACGTCTCCTGCGTTCCGGCGGCTTCCATGCGGCCGGTGCCATGCACGGACCACCACCTGGTGTGGGCGGAGCTCGCTCCGCTGCGCGCGCGGGGGGGGGGTCCGCGTACTGGCATTTTAACAACCTGCTGCTGGAGGACGCGCGGTTCCGGGATTCATTTCGTCTGTTCTGGGCTGACTGGAGAAGGTAGCGGGGGGGCTTCCCCTCCTTGAGGCTATGGTGGGATGTGGGCAAGGCTCACATCCGTCTCTTCTGTCAGGAGTACACGAAGGGGTCGACCAAGAGGCGGGAGGCCCGGGTCGGGCGGTTGGAGAAGGAGGTGCTCGACCTGGAGTCCCGTCTCGGTCAGGTCGTCGAGGACCCGGCCCTGCGGAAGGTGTACGAAGAGAAGAAGGGCGCGCTGAAGGACCTGCAGCTCGTCGGGTCCCGAGGCGCGTACGTGAGGTCGCGGATCCAGCTCCTGCGGGACCTGGACCGCGGCTCCCCCTTCTACTCGCTGGAAAAAAGACGGGGGGTCCGTAAGCAGCTCTTGGGGCTGCTGGCCGACGACGGATCTCTGGTCTCGGATCCGGAGGGAATCAGCGCGGAGACCCGCGCCTACTACGGGGCTCTGTTCTCTCCGGATCCGTCCAGCGAGGATGCGCGCAGAATTTTGTGGGAGGACCTGCCGAAGGTCAGCCCGGAGGGCGGCGAAAAATTGGACGCTCCGCTAAGCCTGGCGGAGCTGACCGGCGCCCTCCGCCAGCTCTCTAGGGGAAAGTCCCCGGGGCTGGACGGGCTGACCGTGGAGTTCCACAGGGCGTTCTGGGACGTCTTGGGGGGCGACTACGCGCGGGTCCTGGGGGAAAGTTTGGCGACCGGGGAGATGCCCCTCTCTTGGCGCAGGGCGGTCATTGTCCTGCTGCCTAAGAAGGGCGATCTCCGCCTCCTTAAGAACTGGCGCCCGGTCTCCCTCCTCAGCACGGACTATAAAATCTTTGCCAGGGCCATGTCTGCTCGCCTTGGCACCGTGCTGGCCCACATGATCCACCCCGACAAGTCCTACACGGTCCCGGGCCGGACCATCCACGATAACATCCATCTGGTCCGGGACCTGGTCCACCACTCCCAGAGGGCTGGTCTGTCGGTCGCCTTCCTTTCCCTGGATCAGGAGAAGGCGTTCGACAGGGTGGATCACGAGTATCTCTTCGGGACTCTGCGCGCATTCGGGTTCGGGACGCATTTCGTCGCCCGGATCCGACTTCTGTATGCCGCCGCGGAGTGTCTGATTAAAGTTAACGGGTCCTTGACGGCGCCCCTTCGCTTCGGGAGGGGGCTGCGTCAGGGATGCCCCATGTCCGGTCAGTTATACGCCGTTTGCGTGGAGCCATTCCTGCGCCTCTTGCGGAAGAGGTTGATGGGACTGGCTCTGCAAGGGCCGGGCGTGGAGGTGGTCCTCTCGGCTTACGCCGATGACGTGCTCCTCACGGTCACGGATCCCGCTGACTTGCGGAGGATGCGGGAATGCCAGCAGATTTACTCGGACGCATCCTCCGCCAAGATCAACTGGGAGAAATGTTCCGGACTCCTGGTGGGTCAGTGGCGGGTGGACTCCCTGCTGGAGGAGTTCAGGCCTTTCGCCTGGAGCACCACGCACCTCCTCTATTTGGGAGTCTACCTTAGCCCTGCCGAGGACGCCTGGCCGGCGAACTGGCAAGAGCTGGAGGCCAAAGTCACCGCTCGCCTAGGACGCTGGACAGGACTGCTCCGAGTGTTGTCCTACAGGGGTCGAGCGCTGGTCATAAACCAGCTGGTGGCCGCCATGTTGTGGTACCGGTTGGTCACTTTGATCCCTCCCCCTGCGTTTGTCGCCAAGGTGCAGAAGAAGCTCATCGGCTTCTTCTGGGACAAAAGGAAGCACTGGGTCTCTGCCGCGGTTCTGTGTCTCCCGCTTAGGGAGGGCGGTCAGGCGCTGGTGTGCCTTCGCACCCAGGCTGCGACTTTCCGTCTTCAGACGCTGCAGAGATACCTGTACGTCGAGAATCCTCCAAGATGGTGTGCGCTGGCGACGTTTTTCTTCCGCCAGCTGCACGGCCTCAATTACGACACGCAGCTCCTGTCCGCGAAAGTGGGCGGCAGGCATGCCGGCCTGCAGGAGCTGCCTGTCTTCTACCAGGAACTACTATGGGTTTGGAACTACGTCGCTTCCAGGCGGAGCTCTCCCCCGTCAGGAGCAGCGGCTCTCCTTCGGGAGCCGCTGCTCAGGAATCCGCACCTCCACGAACGCGGTTTCGGGCGGCTGACGGAGGGCAGGGCTGTGCCTGGCAAGGTGACCAGAGTCGGGGACCTGCTCGATGGCGGAGGAGCGGGCTGGATGGTGCCGGAGGAGCTGGCGCGGCGCCTGTCCTGGGCCAACGTCCGGCTCGCGGTCGAAGCCATCGAATCGGTGAAAGCGGCACTGGGCCCCGACTCCACTAGGTGTCTCGAGGCGGCTCAAGCATGTGGGGCAATCCCGTCCAAGCTTACCCCCGTTCGGACGGAATTCCTCATCGGCGCCCGGCCCCGAAACTCCCCCCGGGAACCGGTGCCTCACAACTTGAGCCGTCTCGAGGAAATACCCTCCGTGCCTTTTCATTCCGCGCAGAGGGGTTTCCTGTACGGGCTGCTCCTGCACACTCTCCACTTTGCCATCTTCGTCTACCGTCCAGACACGCCTTGGCGTGGCGTCTTGCCGACTGGCGGTGGCGGAGGTCCCCAATGGAGGGCTCTCTACGCGGGACTTGGGGACTTGGCCTGGAGGGTGTTGCACGGAGCGGTCCCGTGCAATAAGGTTTTAAGTAGGTTCACGGACTCCCAGGCCGCCTGCGTTTTTTGCGGCCTGGAGGAGTCCGTGTTTCACATTTATATGGAGTGTGAGAGGTTGCAGCCCCTCTTTCACTACTTGAAGGGGCTGCTCCTCGATTTTTGGTCGCACTTCAGTCCCACACTCTTGATCTACGGTCACCCGGTACGGAGGGGAGTGGACAGGTTGGAGGACCTCCTTGTGGGCCTGCTCCTGGGCCTGGCTAAAAGAGCCATCAATTGGTCCAGGCAGCGGGCGGTCGAGGGGGTCGTCCAGCCGGATTGCCTGCCTCTCTTCCGCGGCCATGTTCGCGCCCGGGTGGCCCTGGAGATGGAGCACGCGGTGTCCGCCGGTGCGCTTGAGTATTTCCGCGACCGGTGGGCGCCGCGGGGACTGGAGTGCATCATCAACCCGGATAACCAAATTTTAATATGATTTGTTAAGTTTTAGTTGAACTTTTGTTTACAGTCAATTTGTTTTTTTTTTGTTTTTTTTTGTTTTGTTTTTTTTGGTACGAACAAAAAGAGTACCCTCTGTTCAGTAAATACCTGTTTTATTGTTCTCCTGCAGTCCATGTATTATTAAGGCGCGGACACTACAAAGGTCACAGACTTTGACAGAAACTACAGACTCTCATTACAGGGCAGTAACCCAGCAGGAATGTGTCACACCCAGAATCCACCTCCTAAAAGCCCAGTACATTTGTTTAACATGCCAAACTGGCCAGAAATCATGATTAAATTTGGGCCTTTAATCTATAGTCTCAGTCAAAGCTTCAAATTCTGTCTTTGTATCTTCTAGTACGTACTGTAGTTCAAGTTAACTAGCCTGTTTGTACCTACGTTACCTGTGCATCTCAGCCTTTTTAAACTTCTTTTCTCTAATGAAAATGTTAAGCTCTCAGATTCTCTTCACAACGAAGGAGCCTAAGTTTGGGCATCATCCTCTTTACTCTTCCCTGAATTGTCTCTAATACATTAATGGCCTTTTGAAAATGGTATCCAAAATGACACTCAATGGAATAATTCCTTAAAGTGGCACCTGCTCTCCCCATTGCTTCCTTCTGATGCCAAGTATTGCATTAAGATGAGCCAGTAGTCTACCAGTTACTGAAAGGAAGGAGGAAAGCTCCCTTTTCTCAGAGAGCTCTAAAGGTCATGCTCAGAGAGGTGATGGCAAGAAGGGATATCATTTTTGGTTGTCAGGGGCACCCTTGTCAGAAAACAGCAGGCCGAGGAGGTGGCACAGCAGGTGACTGAAGTCTCTGTAGTAGGGAGGACAATGTCCCAAATGAGGTAGAAATGAAAACATTTGCTAAGGTAAGTGACTGCTGTTCTAATCACTGAACAATGTTCTGCAATAACGTGCCTGTTACAGTGTGCTAATGCTGGAAATGGTAAATCCGTAACTATGTAAGGAATTTCAATCAGATGGAATTCTTAACTCCTTTATTTCAATTCCCCCTTAGAATTGGTTGGAAATTTACCACTGACATATAGGGGTTATTAGATGCCTAAAATTTAACTCACCTCAGGACTGTGTAATGCAACAAAGTTCAAAGTATATTAACAGTTACAGAAGCTAAATCAACCACAGTATGGACACAATGCATTATTGAGTCAACTAGTTAACCTCTGTTAATCTTGCCAAACTTATCAGACTGATGATAAAGTCAGACACAGAAATCCATGAACATTGCTACATTAGTACATCTATGTAACACAATGAATAACAGAAGTATCAATTTTGCTCAGGGATACTGCTCCGGTTTCTGAGGCAAAAAGTTGTGAGTTCAAGAGCCACTCCATAAAATCAGAATAGTACAGCAGAGGAGGCCATTCGGCCCATCGAGTCTCCGCCGGCTCTTTTGAAGAGCAATCCAGTTCGTCCCACTCCCGCGCTCTTTCCCCATATCCCTGCAATTGTTTCTCCTTCAAGTATTTATCCAATTCCTTTTGAAACCTACTATTGAATTTGTATCCACCACCCTATCAGGCAATGCATTCCAAATCCTAACCACTCGTTGCGTAAAATAGTTTCCTCCAGGTACTAAAGCACAAAATCTAGGCTGACACTTTAGTGTAGTCGTGAGGGAATAATGCGTTGCTGGAGGTGCTGTCTTTCAGATGAGAGGTTAAACTGAGGCTTTATTGAGGTGGATATAAAAGATCCCAGGGTAATATTTGAACAGCAGGGGAGGTGTCTGTCTTAACCAAATTTAAAATCTGCCACCTGCATCAAAATAAACAGGAGCAATCAAACTCAGTATCATGGAATAACAACAGAAAATGCTGGAAAAACTCAGCAGGCCAGGCAACATCCGTGGAGAGAAATTAGAGTCGACGTTTCGGGTCTAACCCTTTTTCAAAACTGGAAAGGAAATGAAATAGATCGAAAGGCAGGGCTGGGACTCTAATTTCTCTCCACGGATGTTGCCTGGCCTGCTGAGTTTTTCCAGCATTTTCTGTTGTTATTTCGGATTTCCAGCTTCTGCAGTATTTTGCTATTGTATCAGTATCATGGGCTATGCGTTCTGTTGCTCAGCAACTCATAGACATTATCTCAGTTGCTCAAACCAATTCCTTAAGTTATGATTTTAACACAGGTTGTTACGGAAATGGATCATTTCAAATATTTTAGCGTTGAACTTGAAGAGAGCAAATACCTCTATAAAAAAACAACCAGTTAAATTTAAAAAATGTAGATGTATTGAGGCCATCTTCTGCTGTTGCATAATTTAGTCTGTTAACCCTATTATAACTCAGCTAATTCTCAGTGTTTTAGGGAACCTCAAGACTACGCCCAAAGAACTCTCAAGAAACATTGTAAAATTACTAATTAACAACAGAAAATGCTGGAAAAACTCAGCAGGCTAGGCAACATCCGTGGAGAGAAATTAGAGTCGACGTTTCGGGTCTAACCCTTTTTCAAAACTGGAAAGGAAATGAAATAGATCGAAAGGCAGGGCTGGGAGAGACGAGACATTAAGAGGTATGCAAAACGAAACGAGATGGTGATCGGACTAGTGGAGACAAAAGACGGCTGAGATTAGGTGTGAAATGTTCTGGCAGAATGAGAGACAGCTGCCGTGTGGGAGAGAGAAAAAAAAGGGAAGGGGGGGGAGGGAAAAACCAAAACAAAGGGGTGGATAAAAAATATAAGTAAAAATGTAACAGGGGCCAAGGTTATGATCTGAAGTTGTTGAACTCGATATTGAGTCCGGAAGGCTGCAAAGTGCCTAATCAGAAGATGAGGTGCTGTTCCTCGAGTTTACGTTGAGCTTCCGTGGAACAATGCAAGAGGCCAAGGACGGTGAGGTCTGAGTGGGAATGGAGCGGTGAATTAAAATGACAGGCGACGGAAGCTCGGGGTCACCCTTACGGACTGAACGGAGGTGTTCCACAAAGCGGTCACCCAATCTGCGTTTGGTCTCCCCAACTCTCCCAGCCCTGCCTTTCGATCTATTTCAGTTCCTTTCCAGTTTTGGAAAAGGGTTAGACCCGAAACGTCGACTCTAATTTCTCTCCACGGATGTTGCCTGGCCTGCTGAGTTTTTCCAGCATTTTCTGTTGTTATTTCGGATTTTCAGCATCTGCAGTATTTTGCTATTGTAAAATTACTGTTCAGTGACTGAGAGGTGAATAAGGCATGGAGCAAAGCTGAGCAATTTAATCAGCTCAAGATCCCCATTTCCAGCAGAAAATATGTTAGCATGTTCATTGTAACCATCTGTAAATAAGACAAATTGGAAAACTGCAGTTTGGTATTATACAACAGTGTGCGCTTAAGGACTTGCTGTAGAGCATTTTTGAGTCATTATACTCCTTTAGGAAACTTCTCTTCCCCCTCCACCCTACTTTATTTTGCTCCTCCTTTTATAGTCCCATTTGTGGATTTAAAATGATTCAGAATGATTAAAGAAAATAATAGATTAGAAATGTTTAAATATTACAATCTAAACAAGAATAAATTCATGAGTCAAGGATACAAAGGAAGGAATTTAGGGGTCATAAGTAAATTGGCTGCACAATGGTCCTAACTTAAGTGAATATGCTAGTTACATATGTACACTTTATATGTGTAGTGTTAAATCAAGAAAAATAAATTTTAAAAATGATAAACCTAGCAGCACTGAAGTTATGCAAAAACAAATGCTTATTTCAGTTAACGTTATTATGTATAATAATGCTTCGAATAGTTAGAGAAAGTGACTAATGCAAAAGGGAATGAATGAGAAAAAGTACTGTAAATAGTTGAACGATGGAAATAAAATAGAACAGTTCACGCTTTGCCACTAAGCACGAATATGTTTAGTGGTGGGAGGATTTTCATGTATGTATCTGAGGATACTAGGAGTGTCAGATGTGCTAGAATGAACCTGTCAGCTCTGTGGCGCTGGTTGCTTGCGCTCTTTTAATGAAATCATCTTTTAAACGAAGCATCGACGTAAATGTTACGAATCCAACCCCGTGATCTTAGAGTTTGATTTAAGAGGCAGACAAGACTGTTTTCAGAGGGGGTGGGGGGGGAAATCATTACACCGAAAAAAAGTTGGGGGGGGGGAAAGTAGGAAAGGAATCGAGAGGTAAACCAAGCGAACGGAGTGACTTGTTGGTTCCAGTTTATAATTAATGAGAATTAACTGAAGTTTGACAACTGAAATCTGTCTTCTAGATTATCACGTTGTGGCATCAATCGGTAAGTACATATTTCTGCGCGCGCTGTATCGCGTAACTGAAAATGTACTTTTTAGATTTAAAATCACCAGACTTCTCTGTTAGTTTTTCAAAAGTTGCATCACATTGCAATCGTGAACAGTTGCGGCAAAAGACTCACATTTTGGAAATGAATAAATTCCAAGTACTACAGGATTAAACTTTAAAAAAACACAAAAGTTAATTATTGAGAGAACCGGTCATAATCTTACTATCTCAGTGTAATGTGTGAAAATTCAAGGGGTGTGGAGTTCCCCCTTCCCCCACACACCATTTGGCTTGTGGCCGGGTCGCATTTAGTTTGGGACAGAATGGACCTTTCCCAATCCCTCTTCCCCCTAGCCACAAGATTAATCCGTACCATAGCCGAGGCGGCGGGGACGAAGCGAGGTTACCTGGAGATCCGCTTCGCTTCCTTCTGCACCCTCATGACTTTGATTTCCTGGTAACCGATGGCTTTTCCCCCCACTTCTTTCCAGAGTGCTTACCTTGGGCTCTCGAAGCTCCTTCCCCTCCACACTGCCTGGACTAATTCTCACCATTCCCAGGTGCTGAGTGAGACGATTCCCGAGCCCCTTTCTGCAGAAATGGCTCCTTTTTCTTTTCGCTTTCAAATCTCTGGAGTGGCACGACCCCCCAAAAGGTCACTTCACAGAGCTAGTGTCCCAAAAGCCTGTGTGTGCCTCTTCCCAACACTCCCAGTTGCCCAATCTCTGGAATTAACAGTTTTTTTGTGTCCCTCAACTCCTCCGAATCTCCCCCAGTCCTCGGCGGCTCCCAACGCGTTTTCCAACTCTTCCAAATTGCCAATGTTCCTCGGAGCTTTTCTTTTTACAATCTGGAGATTGTACATTTTCCAGTTACTCCTTTTCCAAATGCACAGTCTGAACATTGCTTGTTCCAAAATACTTTGTGGCCGTCGAGATTTTTCCCCCCCCAGATTCCAAATCCCAACAAGATTCTTAATGGCATTTTTTTCTTCAGCTTCTCCAGGCTTCCAGTCTGTGTACAAGATTGCAAATCATATTTTCTGGTTCCTGTAGATTCCCTTCTTTCACCGAGCTTGTTAGTTGCATTGGGTCTCCTTTGCCAGGCTTTCTGCTCGTCCTTCCTCAATTGCACAACTTTTCCCTAATTTCCTGTAGGCTCCCGATAATCCCCAGTCCCTGCTGTTTCCCCATGATCCTGAGATGACTCTCGGGGCAAATTTCCCCATTCCCTGAAGAGACCCTTGGGATTATTTTCTCAATTCCTTATTTCCCCCGTTCTCTGAAGCGATTATCGGGATTATTGCCCCCCTTTCCCCAGATTTCCCGCTCTCTGGAATGATTCTCAGTTCCATTTTCCGCATCCCTCAAATTCCCATTCCCTGAAGTAACTGGAGATTATTTACCCCCCATTCTTTTTTTAAAAATTCCTGTTTCCTTAAACGATTCCCTGGATTATTTTCCCAATTCCACAACATCCCCATTCTCTTGAGTGAATTTTCTTATTTTGTTCTCCTTATTCTCTGCTCTTTTCCTAATTTCTTCCAGTGATATTTTCGGACTTTTCAAATTTTGGTGTGTGTTAATTGATGTTGGCCGTTCTTGGGCTGCTTTTTTCCCAAACCCAAGTTTCCGTTGTTTAGAGCGTCTCTACCCGCGCCATTTTCTTCCCCGCCCGTCGGTGACCGTTCTCTTGTCTCTTTTTTTACCCGATCCCAACGGTTATAACGGCCAGGCGGGCCCCGCGCGGGCGGCGCGCGACCAATGGAATCACGTGACCGTCCCCGTCTCCAAACCGTTTCCTCCTCGCCAAATACAAAAACCTCTCCGTTTCCTCCTTTTCCACCACCTTGCATTCTCTCCCTCCTCCACCGTGGCACACTCGAGTTATTCTCTGTAAAACGGGCTAAAACCCATTTTTTTTAAGAAGTCGAAGTTCAGTTGTGACTGATAATTGGATTGAGCTGGATCAGATTCAACTCAACTCTCAAACTGTTGGGTTTCTGGTAGGTTGGGGATAGCGCTTTTCTGGTTACTCGTAAAAGTTTGATAAATGGTAACTATTAGTTTCTTATTTTTACTTTATCATGATGAGTTACATTAACTATATGTGTTATTGCTGGTTTCTTCATCCAGTTATACTAATATTAACAGAATTGTCTTAAAATGTCCCCTTAACAAACCCTTTCCTTTATAAAAATACTAGCTGGGGAGCCCCGCGTTGTGAGGGCAATTTTGGGGTGCTTGGTCTCCCTGCCCCTGTGTGTCCCCCCCTCTCCCTGTCATGTCCTCTCCCTGTCCTATCCCTCCCTCCCTCCCCTCCCCTCCTCTCCCTCCCCTCCCTGTCTCCCTCCCTCCCTCCCCCACCCCCCACACCTACCCTCCCCTCCCCTCCCCCCCCCGCAATTTCCCGAGGCTGTCCCCCCCCGTGATTTCCCTAGGCTATCCCCCCCCCCCGCGATTTCCCGAGGCTCTCCCCCCCCCCCCCCCCCCGCGATTTCCCCGAGGCTCGCCCCCCCCCCCCGCGATCTCCCGAGGCTGTGTGCTGGCGTCACGGGGGCCGTGCGCATGCATGCTGGCATCAAGGCGGCTGCGGAACTGGCGTGACGGGGGTGGCGGGCCGGTGCGCATGCGTGGTTTCAAGACCGCCGGCGTGCCCCGTTGCCGGGGTAACGGGGGCCGTGCGAATGCGTTGCCGTCGTCAAGGCGGCCGCGCAACTGGCGGCCTCTTCTTTTTTTTAAACTCATCAGCTCTCCCCCCCCCCCCGCCCACAATTTCCCGAGGCTCTCCCCCCTTGAGGGCAATTTTGGGGCGCTTGGTCTCCCTGCCCCTGTGTGTCCCCCCTCTCCCTGTCATGTCCTCTCCCTGTCCTATCCCTCCCTCCCCTCCCCTCCCTCCCCTCCCCTCCCTCTCCCTCCCTCCCCTCCCCTGTCTCCCTCCCCCTCGCCCACCCCCACCCCTCCGCTCCCCCACTCCCCTCTGTCCCTCTCTCCGGCCCCTCCCCCTGCCTAGCGCCTGAGGTCCGGAGCTGAGGTCCCCCGCGTATCGCGCGGCTGATGGACGGCCGCTGTGGGCGGGCGGGCGGCGCATGCGCGGTCAGTGCGGGCGGCGCGAGCCCCCCGCGATTTCCTGAGGCTCTCCACCCCCCCCCCGAGATTTCCCGAGGCTCTCCCCCCCGCGATTTCCCGAGGCTCTCCCCCCCCCCCGCGATTTCCCGAGGCTCTCCCCCCCCCCGCGATTTCCCGAGGCTCTCCCCCCCCCCCCCCCCGCGATTTCCCGAGGCTCTCCCCCCCCCGCGATTTCCCGAGGCTCTCCCCCCCCCCCGCGATTTCCCGAGGCTCTCCCCCCCCCCCCTATTAAATTGTTATTTAATTCCCTAACACATCATTAAAATATTTACCTTAGTTCCCTAACACACAGAAAGTGTGGGGGAAAAAATTGTGAAAAATCAAGATGGCGGCCACTCACCTCGGTTCAGAAGGATAAGGCCCGCCCACACACGCACCGATTGGTCGACCGGTCAGGTCACCGAAGCGTAGGATTGGTCAATCGTCGAGTCACTCGACACTCAACTGTAGGAAGGAACCCGCCGTCCGATTGGTGGACCTCGACGTCACACAGTCGCTAATGAGATGCTAATGAGCGGAACGCTGAACGTTTTTGGGATACCGCGGGCGGGATTTTTGTCCGGCCGAAACGTAAATACGCCTATGACCGGTCCGGAATCGCAAGCTTTCTTTTGAGGCGACGCGCGCGTCGGTACGCTCTGTAACTTTCAAACGTATAGAACACGGACAGACATCGGGACAGACAGACAGACATTGGGACAGACAGAAGAGCTCTTTTATATATATATATAGATAATTAAAATTCTACTTATAACATGTCTAAGTTCCTATTTGTACTAAATATTCTTTGCTTTGCCATCACTGAGACAATGGGGACTCGCATTAACTTGTAAAATCCCTGGTATATGCATTCCAACCTTTAATTTAACAGCGTGACTATTGGCAAGTGACTATTGACACCGTGCAGTTTAGATTGGGGATTGTAGTGGTTAGGGTTGGGGTTTGTGGTTAGGGTTTAGTAGTTAGGAGTTAAGAGTTAGAAACCACTATTGACAACACAATTGCCACGAAATGTGTCCTTTAATTTAAATTGTAGTTGCTCTATCTGCATGCTTTTTTCAGCATGTTCACCTGCTTTTCAGTTTGATGTTGAATAATTTCTTTCAATATTTTTGACATAGAATGCTATGAAATGCAATTTGTTATAGAACAATATCCAGCACTCTATCTATAAAGCATCTAAATTGTTTTAAAATGCGAGCAGTCATTTCACCTCTGGTTTTACTTGTGCCAAAATAATCTCGGATTTGTTTTTTTATAAAAAGAGTTCTGGCTACAGATATATTTTGGCAATTGTTACTGCCTAATTATGGAGCGCTATGTTCAAGTTTGTGTTTGGATAGAAAGACTGAATATTCAGTTGCTAAGTAAAATATGTTTGATCCAAATATATGCCCTCAGTTGTCACCATGGGGGGAGTTTTTTGGGGGCTCAGCGGGCGCATTCCGTGGCGGGTCAGGTGGTAAAAAAACATTTCTGATCATCCCGTGGCCACACTACTTTCCCAGATGTCGGGTCTGTCAGGGCTGAACAAACCCGACACACAGCGGCGGGGGAAGCAATTTAGGTCATTATGATGTGGTTAACAGCCCATTAAATAGTATTTTGAGTTCACCATACCATTTTACGAGGTCGCCACGGGGTCCACACTGCTCGGAGATCACGTCAGGTAAGGAAGTCAGGAGTTGAACACGCATGGGATCATCTCATTACTTCACAGCTGCAAATGTGCTGTAAAAGCTCCCATCTCACAGCTGTTCACTTTCCAAGCTCAGAAGCTGTTGCTTACTGCATTTGGAGGACAGATTGAGCTTTATGAAGGGTGCAAGTGTTTGGAGCAAACTCTGTCCAGTGTCACCTCATTGGAACAAACTCTGTCACCATTAACAGATCGCTTCTGTCAGCTCAGGTTCACCTAACATCTATTACATCAGCATCGGTGTCCTTGAAACTATCCACTTTGGTCCTCAGAATCCCACCACGATCAGCCCCAACACCAGTAGCACCAGGCACACCAGCAGCACCAACAATAACATCAACCTTCTCCGCAATCAACTGATGCTGCACAGGACAGAGGGCATCAGCACCCGATCATATTGCTGCCCGGAACGCCAGGGATGCCCTCACCATGGCCAGATTTACTGCACTTGACGCAGTTGGCACCACCCCACACCAACACTATAAAGCATCCCTACAATGCCCAAGCCATTCCTTTCACACTCATGACCATTGCGGGGGGAACCGTTATGTCTCACCATTCACTGCAACTCACTAAGCCACTTCCAAAAGTGCACACGAATCTGTCCAAGAACGCAAAATGTTGGAAATAAAGGTTTCAATGTTTGACACCACATTAAAAGAAACTTTACATGAACATTGGCTAAAACATCCAAATGCCTACCCTTGTGTGTTGTTAGTTGGTATGGTTGGACTAGGATGAGGGTGAATGTGAGGGGTGGCTAGTGAGATGGGGAAGTGATAATGTAGATAGAGAAGGATGGGTGGAGGTGCAAGGTAAGTTGGTGTGAGTAAGGGTGTGCAGGAGTAGGGTAGGGAAGGCAGAGTGATGGGGATGTGATGAGAGGCACAGCAGGATGAGGTTGAGTGTGGCTTTGCAGTAACGTTTCGTGATCTACTGAGATCATTGAAGGGTTTGCGCCACTGCACCCAGGTCCTCCTGATGAATTCCTTGCTTGTGCCCGTCTCTGCAATGTGCAACCAGGCTGTGTTGATCACCTGGGGAGGTCTCTTCTGCCCATTGGAAGGGAAGAGAACCTACCTGTGTGCTGTAAGCCTGGGTGTAACCGTGCACCTCTGTGCAGTGGTTATCAGTGTTTGCAGCACCTCAATGCTGTAGAACACTGACAGCACAACTGTCAAAATCAATTTGCGCATGGTCCCTTTAAGGAAACCGGCTGATGATACGTTATCAAATTACATCATCAGACCCGCTTCCTTCAGTTGGCTGGCAAACATGTTAGGCGGGCTTAACAAGCCCAATCCGGGGAAAATCATTCTACAGAGCGGGCTGGAGCCAGCAGTAGGGGTGGGACCCACCACCGACGTCTCCCGCCCCGGACCCACCGAGGTTGGGGAAATCGCAGCCCATAACTTTAAACTAAGCAAAATTTGTTATTCAGTCTAAGTATCATATATACAATTGATTTAAGCATAAAAATGGAAAAATCTTAGCTTTTTTTTTCAAATTAGTTCAGGCTAATAATACAATAGGTAAAAGCTGTGATTTTTGATAAACAATGACGGATATTTAGTTGATAAGGATGAAAGTTATCTTGCACCAGCTAGAAGACATTGATATGTGCCATCTGCAGTCAATAGAACAAAGCACAAATGAAATTAAACTTTCAATTCCATACATACATATATACATATATATATGATGACTGGAAATGTGCGCAGACGTAAGGGCCCAGAATTTGTTGGAGTAGGGCATCTCACGGCATGTCCTCTTGGTTAGACTTGTTCCTGCACCCTTAAGCTCAACATTTTTTGCCCTGGAAGTTGCTGGAAGTGCGAGCTGATAACGGCACGACCAGGGTAACAATCAATCAATCAACTTTATTGTCATTGTTAGTGCACAAGTGCAGTACAACGAAATGTAGGCTTGCGGCTCCTGAGAGTGTACATTTAGATTAAGACATTTAAACATTCAACATTCATTTGGCTTGTAATACATTAACATAAACATAATAAAGTGCATTGGCAGATGTGCAGGCTTTAGAGTTTATTTGTGGAGTTCAGTAGGATGACAGCCCTGGGAAAGAAGCTGTTCCTAAATCTGGTCGTTCGGGTGCGAATGCATCTGTAGTGTCTCCCAGATGGCAGGAGGGCGAACAGACTGTGGCTGGGGTGGGTAGGGCCTTTGATGATGGTCCGTGACCTCCGTAAACAGCGTTTCTGGTATATGTGCTCTATGGTCGGTAGCTGGGTGCCGGTAATGCGTTGGGCAGTTTTGACTACCCGCTGCAGGGCTTTCCGGTCATAGTAGCTACAGCTGCCATACCATACTGTGATACAGTTCATCAGGATGCTCTCTATTGTGCAGCGGTAAAAGTTAGAGAGGATCAGGGGTGACAGGTTACATCCCTTCAGCCTCCTTAGGAAATATAGGCGCTGCTGGGCCTTCTTCACCAGAGAGGAGGTATTGAGGGACCAGGAGAGGTCTTCCGTGATGTGGACTCCGAGGAACTTAAAGCTGTCCACCCTTTCCACCACAGCCCCATGGATGTGGATGGGGGTGTGACTTCCGCCTTTAGACTTCCTGAAGTCCACAATGATTTCTTTGGTTTTCTTGATATTGAGGGCCAGGTTGTTATCGGCGCACCACTTCACGAGATGCTGGACCTCCTCCCTGTAGGCTGACTCATCGTTGTTGGTGATCTGGCCTACCACCGTGGTATCATCCGCAAACTTGATGATGGTGTTGGAACCATGAACAGCCGCACAGTCGTGGGTGAAGAGGGAGTAGAGGAGGGGGCTCAGCACACAACCTTGTGGGGCCCCCGTGTTCAGGGTCGGGGGGGGGAGGTGTGGTTACCTAATTTGACAGACTGGGGTCTGTTTGTTAGGAAGTCCAGGGTCCAGTTGCAGAGGGAAGTGTTCAGGCCAAGAGTGTGGAGTTTGGTGGCCAGCTTGTTGGGGACGATAGTGTTGAATGCTGAGCTGTAGTCTATGAACAGCATTCTGATGTAGGTCTCTTTACCGTCTAAGTGATTCAGTGCAGAGTGTAGAGCAGTTGTGATTGCATCCTCCGTTGATCTGTTTGCACGATAGGCAAACTGGTGTTGGTCAAGAGAGGCGGGAACACTGGCTTTGATGTGAGCCAGGACCAGTCTCTCGAAACACTTCATTATGATGGGTGTGAGTGCGACAGGTCGATAGTCATTCAGACACGTCACAGCCGTTTGCTTTGGCACAGGAATAATGGTAGCGGTCTTGAAGCATGTAGGGACTACTGCCTGGGCCAATGACAGATTGAAGATGGCGGTGAAGACATCAGCCAGCTGATCAGCACATTCCTTGAGTACCCGTCCAGGGATGCTGTCAGGTCCAGCAGCCTTACGTGTGTTCACTCCGCGTAGAGCACCCCTTACGTCGGAGGTCGACAGGGCCTCTGCGACCTTCGTGAATAATGGGACCAACAGTGTATCTCCTTAGCCAATGAGATTTAAGGATTGAGAAAGAAACAGAGGAATGACAGAGAAGGAGGATGAATTCAATGCCAAATCAGGTACAGAATGAGAAATAAAGAAGGGGAAAGAAAGATTGGATTAAGAGAGAGAGGAAAAAAAAGGAACGGAAAGATAAGGAAAAAACTGCACACTTTTAATTGTTCACTTTCTGAGCCAGTGAGGTTGATTGGTAGTCATTAACATTTATCACACCGTTAAAAGGTGTGGTAAACCACGTTCACTATCGTATCACTGTTAGTAGTTAGCACTGTTCACCACTGTTCGTTATAACTGTATCACTGACCACTATTGTATCACGGTACGAGGTCGCCTCTTGCCACACTGCTATACCTGGGATGACCACTGCCGACTCCGCCTTGGCTCCACCCACCAGGCCAGGTATAAAGGTGAGCGACTGGCTGGTATTCCTCCTGCTTGGATCGGATCACCCACGAGAGTGGGCTCTGTTATTTAGTCAATAAAAACCTTTAGTCACCTTCGTAACTCTTCGCCTTTTATTGGAGGAATTGATAGGTATATCAATTTTATTGACTAAATTTAATGATGTCCGACAACGAGTCACAACCGGCGGAGGAGCCACCAGCGCAGCTCCCAGGAGCACAGCCACACCAGCCAGCTTGGCTGCGAGCCCTCAGACCGCCGTACCTGGACCTGAACCCACGAGCAGCAAACTCAGCCGCAGACTTTAAACACTGGCTGGTCTGCTTCGAATCATACCTGAGAGAATCCAGCGTCCCTCAGGCATCCAAACTAAGTGTCCTGCAGGCACAACTGAGCCCGAGAGTATACACTCTCATCGAGGACATGACTACCTACGAGACCGCCATCAACCTGCTGAAACAGAAGTACCGGACCCCGGTAAACTACATGTACGCTAGGCACCTCCTAAGATCACGGCCGCAACAGCCAGGAGAATCAGTAGCCGAATTCTCACAGGCGCTATATGCACTCGCCAGGAACTGTGAGTTTAAATCGGTGTCGGCAGCCGAAAATACTGAAGATAATATCCGCGACGCATTCCTGAAAGGCCTACGGTCCGAGTACTCACGGCAAAGACTGCTGGAAGCTAAAGACCTCAGCATGGAAAAAGCTGAAGCCCTCGCTATCTCCCTGGAAGTGGCCCACCAAGATCAGGAAGCATTCACCAGGTACTGCTCGCGACCCTGGGACTCGGGCCCGACCCCTACCACAGCACCCTTCCCAGCGCCGCCCCCGGGACCTACCTCTGCGTCGGCGTCCCGGACCCGACCGGCCCCGCCACCCCCGGCACCGGCCCCGACATCGGGCATCCGCGATCGGGCCGCCGGCTGTTTTTTTTGTGGCCAGGAGAAGCACCCGAGGTCGCGCTGCCCAGCCAAGAACTCCATATGTAAAACCTGCCTGAAGAAAGGCCACTTCTCCAAGGCCTGCAGGAGCGGATCCTCAGAGGCCAGCAGTGCCGCATGCGAACTATGGGGGCGGCCATCTTCGTTTAGGGCAACTGAGGCCAGCATCCCCACACATGAGTCATGGGGGCGGCCATCTTTGTTTAGGGCAACTGAGGCCAGCATCCCCACACATGAGTCATGGGGGCGGCCATCTTTGATTAAGGCAACCGACCCCAATAGTGCCTCATGGGGCCCTACCTCGTGGGAGACGCCATTTTACTCACCACGCCCGACCGCCTCGCCCGCAGATGACAACGACTCGCTCAGCTACACACTAGCTTCCGTCACCCTGGACCAAGCCCGCCCGCACCATCTGTCCAAGTCAATGATGGACATCAAAGTGAACGGCCACGCCACGACCTGCCTGTTCGACAGCGGAAGCACGGAGAGCTTCATCCACCCAGACACGGTGAGCCACTACTCCCTCTCTGTCCTACCAACGCGCAGCCGAATCTCGATGGCATCAAGGTCCCACGCCACGGACATCAGCGGCTACTGTGTCGTGACCCTGTCGGTTAAGGGCACGGAGTATAAAAACTTTAAACTCCTCGTCCTCCCCCATCTCTGCGCTGCCGTCCTACTAGGGCTGGACTTCCAATCCCACCTCCAAAGCGTAACCCTAGCATACGGTGGACCCCTCCCCCCACTCACAGTCAACAACCAGCAAACGTTAAACCGCCCACCGCGTAACACCTGCAGCCTCTCCACCCTCAAGGTCCCGCCACCCTCTCTGTTTGCTAACCTTACCCCTGACTGCAAACCCGTCGCTACCAAAAGCAGGCGGTATAGCGCCGGGGACAGAGCCTTCATTAGCTCTGAGGTGCGGCGCCTCCTGAAAGAGGGCATTATCGAGGGGAGCAGCAGCCCCTGGCGTGCCCAGGTCGTAGTCGTAAAGACCGGCGATAAAAACCGCCTGGTCATCGACTACAGCCAGACCATAAACAGATATACCCAGCTGGACGCATACCCCCTCCCCCGCATATCTGACATGGTCAATCAGATTGCACAGTATAAAGTATTCTCGACCATCGACCTGAAGTCGGCCTACCACCAACTCCCTATCCACCCTGAGGACCGCCAGTATACCGCCTTCGAGGCGAATGGGCGCCTATACCACTTCCTTAGGGTCCCCTTCGGTGTCACTAATGGGGTCTCGGTCTTCCAAAGGGAGATGGACCAGATGGTTGACCAGAACGAACTGCAGGCTACATTCCCCTACCTAGATAACGTCACTATCTGCGGCCGCGACCGGCAGGAACATGACGCGAATCTGGAGAAATTCCTCCGTACGGCCCAACGGCTGAACCTCACCTACAATAAGGAGAAATGCGTGTTTAACACCACGCGCCTTGCCATCCTCGGCTGCGTAGTGGAGAACGGAATCATCGGCCCCGACCCAGAAAGAATGCGCCCCCTCATGGAGCTACCCCTCCCCCACTGCCCTAAAGCACTTAGGAGAACCCTGGGGCTTTTCGCCTACTATGCCCAATGGGTACCCAATTACGCGGACAAAGCCAGACCCCTCCTGAAAGCCACTTCCTTCCCCCTCACGGAGGAGGCGTGCGCGGCCTTCTCCCTCATTAAGGGAGACATAGCCAAGGCCACGATGCACGCAGTGGACGAGTCCATCCCCTTTCAGGTGGAGAGCGACGCATCCGACTTCGCCTTAGCCGCCACCCTAAACCAGGAGGGGAGGCCAGTGGCCTTCTTCTCAAGGACCCTACAGGGCCCCGAGATCCGACATTCGTCGGTCGAGAAAGAGGCCCAGGCGATCGTGGAGGCAGTACGGCGCTGGAGGCACTACCTGGCAGGCAAACGATTTACCCTCCTCACCGACCAGCGTTCGGTGGCTTTCATGTTTAATAACAAGCTGAAGGGCAAAATCAAGAATGACAAGATTTTGAGATGGAGAATCGAGCTCTCCACCTACGATTATGAGATCTTGTACCGGCCAGGCAAGCTGAACGAATCCCCTGATGCCCTTTCACGAATGACATGCGCCAGCGCGCATATCGATAGGCTTCAGACCCTCCACGACCAGCTCTGCCACCCCGGAGTCACCAGACTCTACCATTTCATTAAGGCCCGCAACCTGACCTACTCCATCGAGGAGGTCAGGACCATGACCAGGAACTGCCAGACCTGTGCGGAGTGCAAACCGCACTTCTATAGGCCGGACCGAGCAAGCCTGATCAAGGCCACCCGCCCCTTCGAGCGCCTGAGCATCGACTTTAAGGGGCCCCTCCCGTCCTCTGACCGTAATGTGTACTTCCTCAACATCGTTGATGAGTACTCCCGTTTCCCCTTTGCCTTCCCCTGCCCCGACATGACCAGTAGCACGGTCATTAAGTGCCTGAATGCCCTCTTCGCCTTGTTCGGGTTCCCGAACTATATACACAGCGACCGGGGCTCCTCCTTCATGAGCGAGGAACTCCGGCAATTCCTCCTAGAGAGAGGTATTGCAGCAAGCAGGACCACCAGCTACAACCCCAGAGGTAACGGTCAGGTGGAAAGAGAGAACGCGACGGTATGGAAGGCCGTCCTCTTAGCCTTAAAGTCTAAGGGCCTCCCAACCTCCCGCTGGCAAGAAGTCCTCCCGACAGCGCTGCACTCCATCCGGTCATTACTTTGCACGGCCACTAACACCACCCCCCATGAACGAATGTTCGTTTTCCCCAGGAAGTCGACTACGGGAACCACTCTACCAACCTGGCTGACCGCCCCGGGGCCGGTCTGGCTGCGGAAACACGTGAGGACCCATAAAACGGACCCCCTGGTCGAGAGGGTGAACCTCCTGCACGCCAACCCCCAGTACGCCTACGTGGCGTACCCAGACGGGCGGGAGGACACTGTCTCCCTACGAGACCTCGCACCCTCAGCCGATCCGGAAACACCGCCACCACCCCCCCCAACCTCAGTCCAGGTAGACGGCATGCCGGAACCCCACGAGCCCTCGCCGACCACGCAAACACCAGCATCAACACCGGATAAGGCACCAGCACCGGATAAGGCAACACCACCGCTGCGGCGATCGGAGAGGCTTACGAAGCCTCCGGACAGACTGACCTACCAGAATTGGTAGTACACTTCACCCCGCCGGACTTAATTCTAAACAAGGGGTGAATGTGGTAAACCACGTTCACTATCGTATCACTGTTAGTAGTTAGCACTGTTCACCACTGTTCGTTATAACTGTATCACTGACCACTATTGTATCACGGTACGAGGTCGCCTCTTGCCACACTGCTATACCTGGGATGACCACTGCCGACTCCGCCTTGGCTCCACCCACCAGGCCAGGTATAAAGGTGAGCGACTGGCTGGTATTCCTCCTGCTTGGATCGGATCACCCACGAGAGTGGGCTCTGTTATTTAGTCAATAAAAACCTTTAGTCACCTTCGTAACTCTTCGCCTTTTATTGGAGGAATTGATAGGTATATCAAAAGGTACTTGCGTTATTACTGTACTTACTAGACTTAACTTTTTGTGGCGAGTTTAATGGTCAATTATGTGCAAATTCAGCGACTTCACGAAAAGCAGGGGGAGGTTACGGGCGAGATACCATTTTCGTGAAGCTAATGACAGAATGCCACTAATCGGACAGCAACTAATGGCGATTCGCAGTTCATGGGGTATCTCTTCCTCGCCACAAGTTGTTGGTCGATTTGCACGTTGTTTTTCAGCAAATTCTCGGCCATTATTTTTACGGAGTGACTGCTGCCAACGAACCGGAAGCTGCGCAGAAGCATTCTGCGCATAAATGTCAGGTCCCAAATATGAAAAAGTAATGTTCACCACAACAGACAGAGGAGCTGATAGCGATAAGCACACTCGGCGAGAGTACAATAAAACTCTTAAGCTGACAACATCCTAATATCACCTTCAATTCACATTTCCTCGTTAATTTGTACTGGAAGTTTTAGCAGTTCACTCTGATGAATTAATCACACCGCTGCCTCTCTCCTCAAATTCCTTCTTTGCCCTCCCTCTCATTTTCCTCCCCTGTCTCTTTATCTAGTGCTCCTCTCTCTATCTCTCTGCACTGTCTCTACTCTATTTCTTAATTATCCTTTTCCCAACCGATCAAATCCTAACATCCTGCGCCTGCATTTTGTTCACCAGCCGCGTGTTCAAACCAGAACAGACAGAGGACCTGATAGCGATAAACACACTCCAGGAGAGTACAGTAAAACTCTCACAAGTTGACAACATCCTAATATCACCTTAAAGTCACATTAAAGACCTCACAATACCTTAAATTTCCACCCCTCACCTTTCTCTCATTAATCTGTGGGAAGTCCGGCGAAAACAAACAAAAAGCCAATGGAACTGCGCATGTGCAACTACTTTATATCATTGGCAGCATTAGCTTCCTTATTTTTAATGTAGATATACTAGACGATTGCCCTTGGCATTGCGCATGAGGAGTAAAGACCAAGTGTAGCCTTCAGGTGAAGCAAGGTTAGAGGCTGAGGATAATTGGACCAGGGGCACACACACATAATTCAGTAAGTCACATATATTCTGGCCGTGATTTTGCCTGTGCTCAGAGGGTGGGTTCGGAGGCGGGTCAACTGTTAAATTTGATTTGATTAACGGCGGGTTGGAAATACGCCGCGATCCGGCCTCCGTATGAGGTTTCCAAAGTGTCGGATCGGCGATTTCCGAACAGACCCAACACCAAGCGACGGGTGAGAGATTTAAGACACTTAACTCCCTGTTAAGTGTTTGTTAACTGCTATTTTGACAGCCTTTTCCTATTTCCCACATTTTCAACGGGTTTCACGATATTCGGAGACCATGTCACGTGAGTATGTCGGGACTACCAATGAGCTGAATAGTTCACAGTATAAAGCTGAACTCCCACATCTGTTCACTTTCGAATGTCAGAGGTTGCTGATTTCAGGATTAGGAAGACACATTTGATCTGTCTTGAGGCTGTAAGTGTGTGGTGCTAATCTATATGCACTGTCACCTCCTTGGAATAACCTCTCTCCCCATTGACTGAATGCTTATAACATTCTGACATCGGTAGTGGGGAAAATGCTAGAGTCAATTAAAAAAGATGTAATAGCAGAGCACTTGGAAAGCAGTGACAGGATCGGACAAAGTCAACATGGATTTACAAAAGGTAAATCATGCTTGACTAATCTACTGGAATTTTTTGAGGATGTAACTGGTAAAATAGATAAGGGAGAACCAGTGGATGTGGTGTATTTGGACTTTCAGAAGGCTTTCGATAAGGTCCCGCATAAGAGATTAGCGTGCAAAATGAAGGCACATGGGATTGGGGGCAAGGTATTGACTTGGATAGAGAACTGGTTGGCGGACAGAAAGCAAAGAGTTGGAATAAACGGGTCGTTTTCCGAGTGGCAGGCAGTGGGGTACCGCAAGGATCGGTCCTAGGACCCCAGCTGTTCACAATATATATTAATGATCTGGACGAGGGAATTGGATGTAATATCTCCAAATTTGCAGACGACACAAAGCTGGGTGGGAGGGTATGCTGTGAGGAGGATGACATGAAACTCCAGTACGATTTGGACAGGTTGGGTGATTGGGCAGAAACATGGCAAATGCACTATAATGTGGATAAATGTGAGGTTATCCACTTTGGAGGCAAAAACAGGAAGGCAGATTATTATTTGAATGGCAATAGATTGGGAGAAGGGGAAGTGCAAAGAGACCTGGGTGTTCTTGTGCACCAGTCGCTGAAGGTAAGCATGCAGGTGCAGCAGGCGGTTAAGAAGGCAAATGGTATGTTGGCCTTCGTAGCAAGAGGGTTCGAGTACAAGAACAAGGATGTCTTGCTGCAGTTGTACAGGGCCTTGGTGAGACCGCACCTTGAGTATTGTGTGCAGTTTTGGTCACCTTACCTGAGGAAGGACGTTCTTGCCATGGAGGGAGTGCAGCGAAGATTCACCAGGCTGATACCTGGGATGGCAGGAATGACATACGAGGAGAGATTGTATCAATTGGGCTTATACTCACTGGAGTTTAGGAGATTGAGAGGGGATCTCATCGAAACCTATAAAATTCTGTCAGGTCTGGACAGACTAGATGCAGAAAGGATGTTTCTGATGGCCGGGGAGTCCAGAACCAGGGGTCATAGTCTAAGGATAAGGGGTAAGCCATTTAGGACTGAAATGAGGAGGAATTTCTTCACCCAGAGATTGGTGAACCTGTGGAATTCTCTGCCACAGAGGGCGGTGGAGGCCAGTTCATTAAATATATTCAAGAAAGAGTTGGATATATTTCTTGAGGCTAAAGGAATCAAGGGCTATGGGGAGAAGGCAGGGACAGGGTACTGAATTTGGATGATCAGCCATGATCTCATTGAATGGCGGAGCAGGCTCGAAGGGCCGAATGGCCTACTCCTGCTCCTATCTTCTATGTTTCTATCTCATCCTCAGCTGCCATATATAACAGCACAAAGGGAATGCTTTCTACACTCTCATCCTGGTCCTCAGAATCTGAGGAGGATCAGCAGCAGCACCAGCAGAACCAGGCACACCAGCGGCACCAACAACAAGAGCGCCAGCCTTCTCCTCAACCACCTGATGGTCTCTGCCCTGCGCAGCATCATAGCAGGGCTGCACTGTGCCAAAGGAGAAACCCCCATCACAGGGTTTACAGGCAGAGGATGAGCTTCCTCAGCATGACTGAACAGCAGTGCCAAAGGAGGCTGAGACTTTTGCAACAGGTAGTCACAGAAATTTGCGCAATGCTAGATTAAAACCTGCAGCTCAGAGGACCAGGTGGAACGCCTTACCAGTGGCTGTCAAAGTCACCACCGCCTTCAACCTCTTTGCGTCTGGGTCCTTCCAATGATCAGCAGCAGACATCAGCGGCATCTCGCATCTCGCCCTCTTTGCCAAGCCCACCAATTACATCTACTTTTCCACTGATGAGGCTTTGTCAATCTGGCTGGCTTCCCACGGGTGCAGGACGTCATCGACTGCACACATGTGGCCATCAGGGCACCCCATCAGAACCCAGCAGTATTTGTCAACTGCAAGGGCTTCCACTCCCTTAACGTGCAGCTGGTGTGCAACCATAGGAAGAGCAACATGCATGTGTGCGTCAAGTTCCCTGGCAGCTGCCATGGCTCTTACATCCTGCACCAGTCCACTGTCCCTCAGCTCTTCGCTCCGCCAAATGAACTTTCTGGCTGGCTCCTTGAAGACAAGAGCTATCCCCTGAAGACGTGCCTAATCACATCATTTAGGATGCCATCAAAGGAGTCTGAGGAGCGTTACAATCAAAGCCACATTTCCACCAGAAGTCTCAATGAGCAAACAATAGGGTTGCTCAAAAAGCGCTTCAGATGCCTGGGCAGATCTGGTGGATCCCTACAATACGCACCAGCCAGGGTCTCGAGAATCATCGTTGTCTCATCGCACTGCAGCGAGGATCAGCGCTGGATGAGGGACAAGGCACAGAGCGTACAGTCTCTTAGGAGGAGGAGGAGGAGCAGCAGAATGAGGTCCCAGATGAGGAATACCTGGAGGAGGCGCCTGACCCATTGTGACCAGCACGCGAGCACATTGCTGCCTGTGATGCCAGGGATGGCCTGATCAATGCCAGATTCACCTACATTTATGCAGCACAGACATGTGGTTGCCACATGCACATGAAGGTTGCTATGACCACACTTTAACACCATAGAGCATCTCTACAATGATCTGTGCATTCCTTGCATTGTCACCACCATTGCTGGACATAAAAGGCGCCCTCACCCTTCACTGTGCCACTTCAAATTGTGACCACACATACGAGTTCAAACATTCACAGAACAGTAATTTATTACAACAGAATAAAAGAACATAAACATTGATTTCGAGCAGAACACCCAAATGAGTACTCTTGTGACTATTTATGTGGCAGCTTTCTCTTACGCGTGGTGCTACCCCTGTGGCTTCAGTAGATGTAGAGGCAGCCTGCTCACTTTCCTGCTGCGCCTGCTTAGATGCCTTTGGCAGTCGTCCTCTGGGTTTTGGAGCCTGTGAGGGCCCCACTAAAGTTTGCTCCTCCTGTGGCTGCACAGCGACAGACTTGGCCATCACTGTTCGGGGAGGCATCTGGGGCTCTGACGGAGGGGTTGGCAAGGGGATGGCAGTTTGAGCGCTTGGAGAGGAGCCCCCACTTGCATGTCCCCTCCCACCATCATCCCTCTCATGGGCCACCCGCACTTCTCTGCTAGCAAGTAGCTGGAGAGCACCTTGCTGCACATCAGTGAGGCCATTAGGACCCGTGTCTATACTGACATTCCTCATAACAGGGACATCCATGAACCTCTGGTTCCTCACTGCAATAGATGCCTATCTATCCTCCATAGCTGACCATCTATTTAGAAGTGTCACATGTTGTTCTGAGTCTGGCGATTTATGTCCTCCATGGAGGTTACCATCCTTTCCATGGCAGTACCTACATTTGTCATTACGTGCGCCATGGTGTTGCTCATATTTGATATGGACTCCTCCATTCTCTGCACACTCACAGTCACCATGGTTGCAAACCCAGTCAGAGCCTCCTGCACTTGTTCCTGAACCTCCAGCACCACGCTCTTTCTGGATGGTCCCCGAGGCTCAGCATCTACATGCAGCTGTGCAGAGCTAGGAGCGTCCTGCGGCCTCCGATGAGGACTCTCCACTGCTGTCCCCATCTCCACCATCTGCTCTTGCTCACTCGTGAGTTGTGATACAACAGGTGACAACACTACTCTATCTTGCATACGATCCACCGATGTGTGCGTCTCTGCGCTGGTGCAGGGTGCTCTCATTTCTGCTGACACTGCTCTCTCAGAGGATGCAGCGTCCTCTGAGGAGTCCTCCTGCTCTTCCTCCTGGACAGTAGGGAGGGGGGGCTCTTGATGGTTCTGTGGGAGAGTAAAGACATGAGTTCAACATGTGTGCCAGTGCAGCCTTCGGTCACCTGAGGAAGAGAGTGTTTGAAGACCAGGACCTCAAACCCGGCACTAAGCTCATGGTCTACAGGGCAGCAGTGATACCTGCCCTGCTGTATGCCCCAGAGACAATGACCATGTACAGCAGGCACCTCCGCAAGATCCTGCAAATCCATTGGCAGGATAGGCGCACCAATGTCAGTGTTCTTGCTCAGGCCAACATCCCCAGCATTGAAGCTCTGACCATGCTCAATCAGCTCCAATGGACGGGTTACATTGTCTGCATGCCCGATATGAGACTCCCAAAACAAGCGCTCTACTTGGAGCTCCGGCACGGCAAGAGAGCCCCAGGTGGGCAGAGGAAACGCTTCAAGGACACCCTCAAAGCCTCCTTGAAAAAGTGCAACATCCCCACCGACACCTGGGAATCCCTGGCCCAAGACCGCACAAAGTGGAGAAGCATCCGGGAAGGCACCGAACACCTCGAGTCTCTTCGCCGGGAGCAAGCGGAAGCCAAGCGCAAGCAGCGCAAGGAGCGCACGTCAACCCAAGCACCCCACTCACCCACCCCTTCAACCACCATGTGCCCCACCTGTGACAGAGACTGTAGGTCCCGCATTGGACTCATCAGTCACCTGCAAACTCATTTTTAATGTGGAAGCAAGTCATCCTCAGTTCCGAGGGACTGCCGAAGAAGAAGAAAAGATTGCTGACACATCCCATTGTGCACATGATGAGCATTCAATTTCCATTGACATCAGATCCCATATGAGTCACTCATGAATGCCATATAAGATGGATGGAGAATTATTCTGCCACCAGGTTGTTCTACTGCGCCCCTCTCTCCGTCCCCCACTTCGAGCTCTTCAGTTGTTCCTGCAATGAGGGAAAGAGGTGGAGTTTCAGTGATAGTGATGGAATGAGTGTAAAGAGTGGATAGGACAGATGTTTAGAGGGAGACTATGATGGGCTGGGTTCCCATTATCAAGTTTCCTTCTTTTGAGTTGTTAATTGTTGTCATTGCACAACATTGAGGGTGGGTGTGAGGGGTGTATAGTAAGATGGGGAAGTGATTCTGTACATAGGGAGAGAGGGATGGGTGATGGTGCAAGGGATGTTGGGGTGAGTTAGGATGTGCAGGAGTAGGGTTGGCAATGCAGTGTGATGGGGATGTGATGACAGGCACAGCAGAATTAAGGTAAGTTTGCTTTTATACTCACTTTTCCAGAACGCAGGAGATCATGGAACCTCTTCCTACATTGGACCCAGGCGCGACTGAACAGACACCTTGCAGTTACCTCCTCAGCTATTTGCAGCCAGGCTGCCTTTGTCTGCTGAGGCGGTTTCCTTCTTCCATTCCCTGGGAATAGTACCTCCCTACGTCCTCTGACTCCCTCCACAAGAACATAGAGGGAGTTATCGTTGAAGCGGGGAGCAGCCTTTGGTCTCTCTGCAGGCATCGTTGAAAACACCAGCACTCAGGAGCATCAAAAACGAAGTGGAAGCTAATGGGGACATGGCGCCCTTAAATACACCTGCTGCAAACTCGTCATCATAGCCGCTCAGCAGACCCACACCTTGTGATCAGGCCGGGTATCGCGCACGATGGGCTTAATGAGCCCAATCAACAGAAAATTGTGTCAGCAGACCGGCTGGGGCCGGGAGCGGGACCGGAACCCGTTGAATAACATTACCACCTCCACTTGGAAAATGCAGCCCTCTGTCCCTATTCTTACATATTTCATTATAATTTCCTATGTCCACATTTATAATGGAAACTGTCTATGTAAATTTAACATGCTGTGATTACATCGTTCTGTCAATGATGGGGGAGATTTTCTCACTGGAGACGGGTTTCGATTTGGGTGGGTTTGAAACTCGCTTTCACTGATAGTTTTGAAAAAATTGCAATTTTCCCCTGATTGGCCACTTGATTTCAGAGGTGTGGTTTGCGGTTGGTCAATTAGTGCTTTGGGACTGAAACTCGCCTCTGCTGACGACACTTATCCAGCCTCATTTAAGGGCTGCTTGCTGCCTTGGATCATTCCACTGGATTTCTGCCAATGCTGCACCACCTGCAACATATTTTGAGAAACCACTATGTCCAATTCCAAGGCAAGGGCCTCCCCAAGTTTCTCGGATGAAGCGCTGCAAATGTTGGTTGAGGGGGTCACAGCTAGCAGGGAGGTACTTTTCCACTCATCTGGGAGGAAGAGGCCTCCCAAAGAAACCAAGGCTGTGTGGGTCCAGCTGGCAAAGGATATAACCTCCAGCATATAAGCTCCAGCTCTGTGTGCAGATTGGGTGAATGTTAATGTGTATTGATGAAATGCCATCCCTGTTGGAAAGCATTAAAATGATTTGATGGCAAAATGTTGGCATCATGGCATCTGTTCTTTTGCCTTAGGCAGCTCCACATTGCGGGCTCCGCGACACTTGCATTGGCAGGTTGGTGGCCAGAGTGAAAGGAGGCCAGAGAGTCATGTCCATTGTCTATGATGTCTTAAGATGGAGCCAAGGATATGTGCCAACTTGGGCAACCTATGCAAATCTGGCAGGATAAGTTCATCCCTTGCATCACGGGCAGCCATGTGCTCACGTGCTGCCACTGCTGCTGGTCGATAGACCAGCGCTCTCTCCTCCTCCTCATCCTCATCTGAGGAGGCCTGGAACTGAGCCACTTGCTCATCAGGAAGCTGCAAGCCACGACACTGTGCGACATTGTGCAGTGCACAGCAGACCACAACCATTCTGGAGACCCTGTATGGTGTATACTGCAGGGCTCCACCTGATTGGTCAAGGCATCGGAAGCGCATCTTCAACAACCCAATGGTTTGCTCGATGATGGACCTGGTCGAAGTGCGGCTGGCGTTGTAGCGCTCTTCAGCCTCATTAGCTGGCCTTCTGATCGGCGTCATTAGCCACTTCTTCAGAGGGTAGCCTTTGTCACCAAGGAGCCACTCGTTAAGTTGGTTTGGCGGATTGAAAAGCGGAGGAACACTAGAGTGCCGCTGGACGAAAGAGTCATGGTAACTACCACAGAACTTGGTGCAAACATGCAACACTTCCTTCTTGTGGTTACACACCAGCTGTACGTTGAGGGAGTGGAAGCCCTTTCGGTTGACAAAGATAGCTGGGTTGTGATGGGGTGCCCCAAGGGCCACATGTGTGCAGTCTATGACGCCCTGCACCATTGGCATGCCTGCCATATTTGCAAAGCCAACTGAACGCGCGGATATACTTGCTCGATCTTTTGAGAATTGGATGTAATTGTGGGCCTTAGCGAAAAGGGCATCGGTAACCTGCGTGATGCAACTGTGGACGGCCGACTGGGAGATGCCGCTGATGTCTGCTGATGATCCCTGGAAGGAGCCTGAGGCAAAGAAGTTGAGTGTGGTGGTGACTTTGACAGCCACTGGTAAAGGGTGTCCACCCGTTCCTCTGGGCACCAGGTCTTGCTGCAGCAGTCCGCAGATCTCTCGGACAACCTCTCGCAAAAGTCTCAGCCTCCTTTGGCACTGCTGCTCACTCATGTTGAGGTAGCTCATCCTCTGTCTGTAAACCCTCTGTCGGGGTTATCTCCTGCGGCGAGGTGCCTTGATGCGCTGGCGCCTTCTGCCCTGTGCAGCATCAGGTGGCTGAGCAGGAGGTTGGGGCTCCTGCTGCTGTTGCTGCTGAGCTGCCTAGTTCTGCTGCTGCTGTGGATGCTCCTCATCCGAATCTGAGGTCCATGGTGAAAGAAAGTGAATGGTTCCCATGCTGCTTGCAGACCTCCTTGGAAGGCCGTCTCCCCACTTGCAATGAGTGCTTCCCCAACAGTTGGGGAAGCACTCATTGCAAGCGGGGAGACGGTCTTCCAAGGAGGTCCCACAGTTGATAGATTCAAGCTGCAGCACCTCCGACTTCGGAAGGCCTGCTAAAAGTGCTCAAAGACCTTTTAAAACAAAGTTCTGCCACCTGCAACTAATCCCTGATGAAATCTCCGATTTAATGTTGGACCTGCAACTGTGAGGAGACCACCCACTTGTCAACCCACCAGGTTTAGCTGGCGTGGTTTAGGATGGTCGTGGAATACGCTGAAATGGTCGAAAAATAATGAGGGCCTCTCAAAATAGGCTTAGAGAGGCCCTTAACGAGCATTTAAGCCTCTCGACAACCACTCTGGCCAGCTGGATGCAGGACCGTTTCCCGCCCTGCAAAACCGGCACCGGCAACATCCCTTGGAGGTGCGTTCCGAACCCACACTCATTTTTTTCGATTTTCCCAACTTTCCCGCCTCCTCGGGGCGCAGAAAATCACCCCCAATGGTGCTGCAGTGCCTTCACTGGGGGAGGGGATATTACAGCATGGCAATTTTACATAGTCTGTTTCCATTCTCAATGTGGCAGAAGAATTTATAATGGAAAAAGTTGGCAGACGCGTGCACAAAAGTAAAATTTTTAATGGCCCGTATATTGCAGTCAGTGATGAACGAATGGCACTATTACACTTAAACTTGCCCACAGACTTTCTATGGGCTTTTGAGCTCAAATGAAAATCTAGATGTTTGTGATAGGGGTTGCCTCAAAATTTCTCATTCCTAACAGAATACTTATTAACTGCTTTATACGTTATCATAAACCTTCACTTGGAGCAACCATAAAGTAGCCAAATTCTATTTCAGTTTCAATATTCCATTTTTATTAGTAATTACCATATAGTTTCTTTTGCAGTTTACAATTTTTATATACATTTTCCACTTAACTGACCTGTTATGTTTATTCACTTTTGATACCCTTGGTTGTGTCTATAATAATTATTTAAATAAGTTACAAGCACTACCACCCACATATCCTCATAAGGTTAATGTAATTTTGAAAAGTAAAGTAAAAATAGACTTGCATTTATAAAATGCTTCATTGCATCTCTTATAAATATCACAAAGCGCTTCACGTATAATGAACTACTTTGAAGTGTGCTACAGGAAACTTTTGATTTACCGGCACCTAAATAACCGGAAATCTTGGTTAACCGGCAAAATTCAGGAGTAGGTTTTACTTCATATTGTATTTGCCTTCTTCCATCTGTGCTGTGCAAGGGTGTGGCTGCAGCTGTTGCTAAGCTACAGAGGCACTTGAAACTTGAGGCCATTGTTCTACAGTTGTTGCTAAGCAACAGGGTTTGTTGCTTTATACGGAGCTGTCAGCTCTCCCTATCTTTTACTATAGCGTTCGGTTATCCGGAATTTTTGATGAACCGGCACCACGTCGGTCCCGTCCGTGCCGGATAAAAAAAAGTTTCCTGTATATGGTATATAGGCAAATGCAGCAGCCATTTTGTGCACAGCAAAATCTCACAATTAGATTAATTTTCATTTGCTGTTGTTGGTTGAGGGAGGAATGTTGACCAGGACAGCTGATTTGATTTTTTTGTGAAGAAAAATAAGATAAACTGATAATAACACACCAATGAGTGGAGATGAAATAAACTTCAAGAATAAGACCCAAGCTTAAAAGCGGTGGCAGTGCGGACCTGGGAGGAGCGGCGAGGCGGCAGCGGCGGTACAAAGTGAGCCCAAGGCGCAGGTAGGCCCCACAGCAGCAGCGGCGGCAGCAGTGCGAACCTGGGAGGAGCAGCAAGACAGCGGTATAAAGTGAGCCCGAGGCGCAGGTAGGCCCCACAGCAGTAGCAGCAACGGCGGCAGTGTGGACCTGGGAGGAGCGGCGAGGCAGCGGCGGTACCAACTCAGCACCAGCAGAATTTTCAAAGAGTGACGTCAGAAGTCAAAAGTGACATCAGCACAAGGAGGGAGCTGATTGGTGAGTATCTGGTAAGTGTTTATACTTGGCTTTCTTAAAGTTTTAAGTTTATTCAAGCTAGGTTAGTAAATAGACTGTTAATTAGAGGTATGGCAGGGCAGCTCACACCCGTGGATTGCACATCCTGTGCCATGTGGGAAGCCCTGGACACCTCCCGTGGTCTGGACAACCACATGGGCGGGAAGTGTCGCCAGCTACAGCAGCTCGAGCACCGGGTTATGGAGCTTGAGCGGCAGTTGCAGTCACTGCTGTGCATCCGCAAGGCTGAGAGCTACGTGGATAACACGTTTCGGGAGGTGGTCACCCTGCAGCTTAAGAGTGTGCAGGCAGAGAGGGAATGGGTGACTGCCAGACAGACGAGGAGGACCAGGCAGGTAGTGCAGGAGTCCCCTGAGCCCATCTTGCTAACCAACCAGTATTCGGTGCTGAGTACTGGTGAGGGAGATGATTCCTCTAGGGAGTGCAGCCAGAGCCAAGTCCACAGCACCATGGAAGGCTCAGCTGCACAGGGGAGGGGGGGGAGAGGAGAGGGAGAGCAATAGTGATAGGGGATTCAATAGTTAGGGGAGCAGACAGGCATTTCTGCGGCCGCAGACGTGACTCCAGGATGGTATGTTGCCTCCCTGGTTCCAGAGTCAAGGATGTCACTGAACGGCTGCAGGGCATTCTGAGGGGGGAGGGTGAACAGCCAGAGGTCGTTGTCCATATCGATACCAATGACATAAGCAGAAAGAGGGATGAAGTCCTGCAGGCAGAGTTTAGGGAGCTAGGAAAGAGGTTAAAAAGCAGGACCTCAAAGGTAGTAATCTCTGGATTACTACCAGTGCCACGTGCTAGTGAGTACAGAAATAGGAAGATAGAGCAGATGAATGCGTGGCTGAAGAGATGGTGTAGGCGGGAGGGCTTTAGATTCATGAGGAATTGGAACCATTTCTGGGGGAGGTGGGACCTCTACAAGCCAGACGGGTTGCACCTCAACGGGAACGGGACCAATATCCTTGCGGAAGGGTTTAAACTAGCTTGGCAGGGGGATGGGAACCTAAGAATAGAGTCAGTAGGGAGGTGTAGTGTATGTACTTTGCAGAAGGAACTGTATTCTGCAGCCCCTGTATACTGCAGTACCAGTAGTGACCACCCCTGTATATAAGCCTGTGTAGTAACATTTGCATAGTAGTTCCAGGTTGTCTCCATTCAGTAAAGACCTGTTATAACCAACTCCTGCAGTCCGTGTCTCAATTATACACGGACATAATACTGGCGACGAGCAGATACGAACTTACCTACACTCTGCACCACCTCATGGGGATCCATCCCTGAAGCAAAGTTATCAGAGGTCGAGGCCAGAAGGAAGAAAGAAACAGAAGAAACGGGCGTCGACCGTGGGCATCCGCCTCTGAGTCAGCGGAGTTGAAGATTTGCAGGAGAGGCTGTCGAGAGCAGGGCTTGGTTATCCTGTCGATGGTGCTTCAGCTAATCGGGCTGGTGGCAGGTAGTACACTGATCCTTCCTGGGCTGCGGCGGTCTAGAGCTCGAGCGGGTGGCTTTGCAACGGGGCCGAGCAGCGTTGTCGGGAAGAGGAGAGAGAGAGAGGGTGGAGCACACAGGGCGCGGCCGGTGCTACGAAGCCGGGCAGCGTACAGACCCGAGAAGAGGGAGGCAAGTGTCCCGCAGGGTTGTTCTGACGACGGGGAAATAATAAAAATTAAACGCGCAGAAAGCCGCGAGGAGCTGCAGTTTGCCACGGGAACCGCGGAGAGCGGCGTTAGCAGCAGCGCGGGGGGAAGTGCGCGAAGACCATAGGGCGTCGCCATCAAGGCATAAAACACCAGCAACAGCGCTAGCAACAGCGGAGACGACAGCGCGGGAGGCGCCATCTTAATCCAGCGGGGAAGAAGGCAAAGCGCGGGAGGCGCCATTTTGTTAAATCGGGGAAGAAGGCAAAGCGCGGGAGGCGCCATCTTAGATTTCCAAGATGCCGAAGACTGGCAATATCACTGCCGTCGATAATGCAATAGAAGACTGGACCACGTATGTGGAAAGAGTCGAGGTATATTGGGAGGCAAACGAAGTAGCCGATGAGAAAAAGGCATCGGTACTGCTAAACTTAATAGGCGCAAGAACGTACGGCCTATTGCGGGACTTGATTACTCCAGCCAAACCGAAGGCGAAGAGTTTTAACGACATTGTTGCTATCCTACAGGAACACCTAAATCCTACACCGCTGCTGATAGCAGAAAGATTTAAATTCCACAGGAGAAATCAGCATAAAGATGAGAGCAATGCTGATTACCTTACGGAACTACGCAAGCTATCAAAGCACTGCCAGTTCGGAGCAGGACTGGCAGATACCTTACGGGACAAATTTGTGGACTCCTGAGTGAAGGAACCCAGAAGAGGTTACTCTCAGAGAAAGAGCTGACGCTAGATAAGACTTTCAGCGTGGCAGTATCGTACGAAGCAGCAGCAAGGGGAGCTGCGGAAATACAGCAAAAGCCACAGGAATACGGCACCCACGAAATGACACGGGGATTTGCAAAATGTTATCCCTGCGGCAGAACAACCCATGACCAGAAGGACTGCTGGTCCAAGGACAAAATATGCAGGCAATGCGGAAAGATGGGACACATTGCACGAGTTTGCAGATCTGGGAAGAAGACCAACGACAACAAAAAGGCTACTAAGGAACCGTACAGGAAAGTACAAAAGATGACAGACAGTAGTTCCGAAGACCAGATGAGCGATAGTGAATCCGGGAACAAGAGACTAAGCTGTCTCAAACTTCACAACGTAATCGCAAAAGAGGATCACCGAACCATTTGGGTCACCCTCACGATAGCAGGGTCCCAAGTCAAAATGGAATTGGATACAGGATCAGCTCTAACTGTCATGAATCGACGAGACTACGAGCGGCTATTCTCACACATACCCTTGAAAGAGACATCCATTGTCTTGAAGACGTATACGGGGCAAAAAGTATACCCCAGAGGAAAAATAAGGGTGCCTGTCAAATACAACGGCAAGGAAATACAGAAATTGTATCTGTACATACTGCAAGATGGTAGACCACCGTTATTGGGACGTGAATGGATCAGAAAGATAAGTTTAGACTGGCACTCCATTCAGGCACTGACGGTGGCTGGTAAAAAGGATGACGACGTCACTCCTGGACGATTGTCAACAATCTTAGCTAACGCCAAAGAGGTATTTCAACAAGAACTGGGAACTCTTAAAGGCGTAACCGCCTCGATAAAAATAGAAGAGAATGCAATTCCCAAGTTTTTCAAAGCAAGACCGGTACCATATGCAATTCGCCCAGCCGTCGAGGCAGAGCTGGAGAATCTGGAGAATGCAGGCGTGTTATCTAAGGTAGACTGGAGCGAGTGGGCAACACCCATTGTTCCTGTCATGAAGAAAACGTTAAACAATAAGTCTGAGGAGCCAAGGAAAGTTCGCATCTGTGGGGACTTCAAGGTGACGGTAAACCCAGTCCTTCACACAGTACAATATCCTCTTCCAAGGATAGAAGATATCTTCACCTCACTATCTGGAGGGAAGCATTTTACAAAAATTGACCTAGCACAAGCATATTTGCAGATGGAGGTTGAAGAATCCTCTAGGAAGTATCTCACGATAAACACTCACAAAGGTCTTTACCAGTATAATCGACTGGTATTCGGAGTAGCATCAGCTCCGGTGATATGGCAAAGAGCGATGGAACAAGTCCTGCAAGGGATTCCGGGGACTCGGTGTTACTTGGACGACATCCTAGTGACAGGTGAAGATGACAGTGAACACCTTGCCAACCTAGAGCAGGTGCTCACTAGACTACGTGAACATGGGCTACGGGCCAATCGCCCCAAGTGCGAGTTTTTTAAGAAACAGACATCGTATTGTGGCCACGTGATTGATGAAGAGGGGTTACATAAGTCCCCAGACAAAATTGAAGCGGTAGTTAAGGCTCCAGCGCCTGAAAATGTGTCGCAACTGAGGTCATTCCTCGGATTGGTGAATTACTACCATAAGTTTTTGCCGAATTTGTCCACAATTCTGCACCCACTGAACGCCCTACTACAAACGGGAATAGCATGGAAATGGAGCGATGAATGTAAGCAGGCCTTTCAGAAGAGTAAGGACCTAATCACTTCAAGAGAAGTATTGGCTCACTACAACCCATCACTACCGATAAGACTGGCGTGTGATGCGTCTCCCTACGGCATTGGGGTGGTACTGTCACATAAATTCCTTGATGGTTCAGAGAGGCCGATAGCTTTTGCGTCACGCTCGTTAACTTCAGCCGAGCGTAACTACGCCCAGATTGACAGAGAGACCCTCAGCCTGGTGTGGGGGGTGAAGAAGTTCAATCACTACCTGCACGGTCAGAAATTTACTCTACTTACTGATCATCAACCTCTTGTCTCCATTTTCAACCCTCAGAAGGGCGTACCGATAATGACAGCACAACGGCTACAGAGGTGGTCCCTTTTCCTAGGGGCACACCAATATGACATCGAGTACAAAGGAACTAAACAGCATGGGAATGCTGATGGATTATCACGCCTACCGTTGCCGACGGTGGAAGAAGAACTTGCAGTGGATCCAGTGGAGATATTCCACTCGACCATAGTCGAATGTTTCCCTGTGACGAATGCAAACATAGAAAAGGAAACACGAAATGACCCGACACTCTCCTGGGTCTATGATTTAACGGTGAAGGGATGGCCAGCACATGGCGAACCACTGCTGCCAGCATTCTCGCCGAGAAGAGAACAGCTGTCAGTGTGCAGAGGAACCTTGATGTGTGGATCCAGAGTAGTAATTCCACCCAAATTGGAGGATAGAGTGCTCAATGAGCTTCATGAGGGTCATCTGGGAGGGGTAAAAATGAAGAACTTAGCCAGAGCGTTTGTGTGGTGGCCAGGAATCGATAGAGAAATCGAAGAGATGACCAAGAGCTGTACAGGATGCCAGAAGGTCCAAAACGCCCCACCACAAGCCCCTCTACATCCATGGGAGTGGCCCTCATCTCCATGGCAAAGGGTGCACATTGATTTTGCTGGTCCATTTATGGACTCGATGTTTTTAATTGCGGTGGATGTACATTCAAAGTGGCCAGAGGTAATAAAAATGTCCTCAACCACCACAGAAAAGACTATCACAGTCTTACGAACCATATTCGCCAGGAATGGGCTGCCTGAACAGATTTGCTCCGACAATGGACCACAGTTTGTGTCTGAAGAGTTCCGGAGGTTCTTAAAGAACAATGGTGTTAAGCATTACACATCCGCCCCATATCATCCAGCCACTAATGGATTGGCCGAGAGGTTCGTTCAAACATTCAAGAAGGCTATCAAGGCAATGTGTAATGAAGATATACCCCTACATGGATAACTTCTTGTTTGCCTACCGGAATGCGACACATGCGGTTACCAACCAAACTCCAGCCATGATGTTCTTCAATCGAAGACTACGATGCCGCTTGGATTTGGTTAAGCCAAACATCAGAAGAGATGTGGAGAACAGGCAGTTTCAGAATATGAATGAAAGGCCGACCAGGAGTTTTAAGATAGGTCAACCAGTTTTGGCCCGGGACTACCGCACAGAGAAATGGCAGCCAGGAACGATCTGTACACGGCAAGGACCTCTAATGTATACCGTGGACGTTGGAGAGAGCATTGTAAGACGCCATGCTGACCAGATTCTAGAGTCACTGGGAAACATCAACTCCACACCACGATCTGATACACCTGGCGATGAAACCGAAGTACCAATTGCATCTACCTCAGAATCGGTGATATTGGAAGCAGACGAACCAAACAACGACATTGATCCCTTCTCAACTTTGCCAGAAGAACCTGATACCCCAAAGAGGTGTTATCCAGACAGAATCAGGAAGCCTTCTCAAAGACTGAACTTATAATTGCTTAACTTCAACTAATGTATCTAGCAACTGTAATTGTAAATGTTATTTCATTGTTAATCGAATGTTATGTACTGTTTGGCTAAAAGGGGAGGAATTGTAGTGTATGTACTTTGCAGAAGGAACTATATTCTGCAGCCCCTGTATACTGCAGTACCAGTAGTGACCACCCCTGTATATAAGCCTGTGTAGTAACATTTGCATAGTAGTTCCAGGTTGTCTCCATTCAGTAAAGACCTGTTATAACCAACTCCTGCAGTCCGTGTCTCAATTATACACGGACATAATAGGAGGGAAGAAAAACTGGAATTGGAAAACAAAAACGTAGAAAGTAAATTGGAAGGACAGAGGAATCAAGGGCTAGATAGTAGTCAACAAGGAGGTTTGCCTGTACTAAATGGTATATACTTCAATGCAAGGAGTATAGTGAACAAGGCAGATGAGCTGAGGGCACAGGTAGATACTTGGGACTATGATATTATAGCTATTACAGAGACGTGGCTGAAAGAGGGGCAGGTATGGCAGCTCAACATTCCTGGTTACAGGATTTTCAGACGAGATAGAGAGGGAGGTAAAAAGGGATGGAGGGGTCGTGGTATTGATTAAAGAAACTATTAGAGCTGTGAGGAGGGATGATATGTTGGAGGGATCATCAAACGAGGCCATATGGGTCGAATTTAAAAACAAAAAAGGAGCGATCACACTGCTGGGAGTGTACTACAGACCCCCAAACAGTGAGCAGGAGATAGAAGAGCAAATACGTAGACAAATTTCTGAGAAGTGCAAAAACTATAGGGCAGTAATAGTAGGGGATTTCAACTACCCCAATATTAACTGGGATAAAATTAGTGTGAAGGGCATAGAGGAATTCCTAAAATACATCCAGGAGAACATTTTTAGCCAGTATGTAGCAAGCCCAACAAGGGAGGGGGCGGGTCTGGACTTAGTTTTAGGGAATGAAGCTGGGCAGGTAAAAGGCGTATCAGTGGGGAAGCATTTTGGTGCTAGTGGCCATAATTCAGTTAGATTTAAGGTAGTTATGGAAAAGGACAAGGATAGACCAGGAATAATAAAAGTTCTAAATTGGGGAAAAGCAAATTTTGCTAAGCTCAGAGGGGATTTAGCCATAGTGGACTGGAAACAGCTACTTGAAGGTAAATCAGTGTCAGAGCAGTGGGAGGCATTCAAGGAGGAGATCCGGAGGGTTCAGACCAAATATGTGCCCTTAAAGAAAAAAGATGGGACTAACAAATCTAGAGCCCCCTGGGTGTCTAGGGACATATAAGGTAGGATAAAGAAAAAAAGGGAGGCGTATGACAGATCCCAAGGGCTAAATACTCCAGAATCTTTAGAGGAGTACAGAAAGTGCAGGGGTGCAATTAAAAAGGATATTAGGAAAGCAAAGCGAGAGCATGAAAAATTCTTGGCAAGTAAAATCAAGGAAAACCCAAAGATGTTTTATAAATATATTAAAAGTAAGAGGATAACTAAAGAAAGGGTAGGGCCTATTAGAGATCATGAGGGTAACCTGTGTGTGGAGGCGGGTGATGTCGGTAGGATTCTTAATGAATACTTTACGTCTGTTTTCACAAAGGAGAGGGGCGAAGCAGACATTGCTATCAGGGAGGAGGAGTGTGAAATATTAGATGAAATAAACATAGTGAGAGAGGAAGTATTAAGGGGTTTAGCAGCTTTAAAAGTGGATAAATATCCAGGCCCGGATTAAATGTATCCCAGGCTGTTAAGCGAAGCAAAAGAGGAAATAGCATTTTCCAATCCCCTCTGGCTTCAGGTGTGGTGCTGGAAGACTGCTAATGTGGTACCCTTGTTTAAAAAGGGAGAAAAGGATAGACCGAGTAATTACAGGCCAGTCAGCCTAACCTCGGTGGTGGGAAAATTATTGGAAAGAATTCTGAAGGGCAGGATAAATCTACATTTAGGAAGACACAGATTAATCAAGGATAGTCAACATGGATTTGTTAAGGGAAGGTCGTGTCTGACAAACTTGATTGAATTTTTTGAGGAGGTAACAAGGAGGGCAGATGAGGGTAGTGCGTTTAATGTAGTGCATATGGACTTTAGCAAGGCTTTTGATAAGGTTCCACATGGCAGACTGGTCACGAAGTTAAAAGCCCATGGGATCCAGGGCAAAGTGTCAAGTTGGATTCAAAACTGGCTCGGAGGCAGGAAGCAGAAGGCAATGGTTGATGGGTGTTTTTGTGACTGGAAGGCTGTTTCCAGTGAGGTTCCGTAGGGCTCAGTACTGGGTCCCTTGCTTTTTGTGGTATATATCAATGATCTAGACTTGAATATAGGGGGTATGATTAAGAAGTTTGCAGATGATACTAAAATCAGCTGTGTGGTTGATACTGAAGAAGGAAGCTGTAGATTGCAGGAAGATATCAATAAATTGGTCAGGTGGGCAGAACAGTGGCAAATGGAATTCAATCCGGAGAAGTGTGAGGTAATGCATTTGGGGAGGGCTAACAAGGAAAGGGAATACACATTAAATGGTAGGACACTGAGTAGTGTAGAAGAACAAAGAGACCTTGAAGTGCATGTCCACAGATCCCTGAAGGTAGCAGGCCAGGTAGATAAAGTGGTTAAGAAGGCATATGGAATGCTTGCCTTTATTAGCCGTGGCATAGAGCAGGGGGGTTATACTTCAACTGTATAAAACACTAGTTGGGCCTCAGCTAGAGTACTGCATGCAGTTCTGGTCACCACATTACAGGAAAGATGTGATTGCACTAGAGAGGGTACAGAAGAGATTTACAAGGATGTTGCCAGGAGTAGAGAATCTTAGCTATGAAGAAAGACTGGATAGGCTGGGTTTGTTTTCCTTGGAACAGAGGAGGCTGAGGGGAGACCTTATTGAGGTGTATAAAATTATGAGGGGCCTAGATAAAGTGGATAGAAAGGATCTATTTCCCTTAGCAGAGGGGTCAAAAATCAGGGGGCACAGATTTAAAGTAATTGGTGGAAGGTTTAGAGGGGATTTGAGGGGAAATTTCTTCACCCAGAGGGTTGTGGGGTTCTGGAACTCACTGCCTGAAAGGGTGGTAGAGGCAGAAACTCTAACCATATTTAAAAAGTACTTGGATGTGCACTTGGGATGCTGTAACCTGCAGGGCTACGGAAGTGGGATTAGGCTGGATAGCTCTTAGTTGGCCGGCGCGGACACAATGGGCCGAAGTGGCCTCCTTCTGTGCTGTAACTTTTTATGATTCTGTTCTTCCCCCCATCTCATTTCTAGTTCGATTCCCTCCTCCTCAAGGCCCTGACTTATTCTCAGGTTTAATTTTATGGATGCATTCCTGTACCTTATCCAACTGCCCATGTTTCAGGTGTGAACCTGGAGAGTGAGTATGCTTTTCAGTCATGGTAGGCATCACAGCCAAAAGTCCAATTTTGTCCTCATCTAACATCCACACACATGCACTTACAGCAGTGATCAATGGAAAGCAATCAGGAACAATAAACTTGGTTGATTTTGGCTCTCCCTAATCTTGAGATCATGATGTCAACAGTTGCACTTGGCTGAAATCAGCTAGCTCAGCACAGAACCTGGGATCCGCCATGTCTGTATGGCGAAGTACCACACTGGGCATATGTGATAGATGTGAAAAATGTGATTGAGAAAAAGTAACACTGAATACATTTCTAAGAGATTGCAGCTTTCTGTTTGTGTACTATATAATTACATTGGAAGTGATATTTGAGATTTATTTTACTCACTGATCTGGACATTATCACAGCTTCCAATTTGCTCTCCTTTTTCCCAGCAATTTTCTACTCTGGTTGCTCCCCTCTCTGAAACTCGTTGACTATTTGCTAATTAGTTTAAGGGAATGAAATTCCTTGGGACGCGATCCCAGCTGTTACTGCAGTGCCCTCCCTTTGTGGGGTCAGCGGCAGGGCACTTAATTTGAAAAAGGCAGGTAGTTGCAAGCATCACTACAGGCACATCTCGAGCACCTGTCTGTTCCATGTGCCCAGAAATCTGGCTCCCACCCACCATTGGGAGGGGTTACCCAGGCCCCTGATCCTAACATTATCCCCAATGACCCATTGTGTAAGGAGGCTGATATGTGTGTTATTTTTTAAATTCAGGTCATTATTTGTTGGTCCAGATCACTTCCCTGGTCTGGACCCCACTGGTGGAGCTAAAGTTCACCCATCTGGAGACCACTACATCTCAACTCATTTGGCATGGCAGATTCCAGAGATATGCCAATATCCTGACTGAGCCAGTTTGCAGGAACTCCTGGCGTAGGGAGCACCCCACCCCTGACATTTGCCTTGTAAGGGGCAGGTAGAGGTTTCACCTCTTACAAAGCATGTCAAAAATGCCTGGAAACAATGGGACTCAGCAGAACGTCGTGGATTTTTGGACGCTAAACCTTTAGACTCCTGAATTTTTGTCATTCTAACTACTGTATTGAATATAAATATCAACATTTATTTGCATTTTTCTTTGTTTCAGAACACATTCAATCGCTAGTAATCAGGAATCACACTCGACTCCCAATTTAAAAATATTTACATTTATAATAAAATACAAATGCAGGCTATCACTGAGATAAATATTACAGTATGCTATTTTTGGTACTTTATTAGACAGTGATGGGACTGAATGGAGTAGGAAATTAGCCCCAGTCCTATAGAAACATAGAAGATAGGAGCAGGAGTAGGCCATTCGGCCCTTCGAGCCTGCTCCGCCATTCAATGAGATCATGGCTGATCATCCAAATTCAGTACCCTGTCCCTGCCTTCTCCCCATATCCCTTGATCCCTTTAGCCTTAAGAAATATATCCAACTCTTTTTTGAATATATTTAATGAACTGGCCTCCACCGCCCTCTGTGGCAGAGAATTCCACAGGTTCACCACTCTCTGGGTGAAGAAATTCCTCCTCATTTCAGTCCTAAATGGCTTACCCCTTATCCTTAGACTATGACCCCTGGTTCTGGACTCCCCGGCCATCATAAACATCCTTCCTGCATCTAGTCTGTCCAGGCCTGACGGAATTTTATAGGTTTCGATGAGATCCCCTCTCAATCTTCTAAACTCCAGTGAGTATAAGCCCAATCGACACAATCTCTCCTCATACGTCATTCCTGCCATCCCAGGTATCAGCCTGGTGAATCTTCGCTGCACTCCTTCCATGGCAAGAACGTCCTTCCTCAGGTAAGGCAACCAAAACTGCACACAATACTCAAGGTGCGGTCTCACCAAGGCCCTGTACAACTGTAGCAAGACATCCTTGTTCCTGTACTCGAACCCTCTTGCTACGAAGGCCAACATACCATTTGCCTTCTTAACCGCCTGCTGCACCTGCATGCTTACCTTCAGCGACTGGTGCACAAGAACAGCCCCAGGTCTCTTTGCACTTCCCCTTCTCCCAATCTATTGCCATTCAAATAATAATCTGCCTTCCTGTTTTTGCCACCAAAGTGGATAACCTCACATTTATCCACATTATAGTGCATTTGCCATGTTTCTGCCCAATCACCCAATTTGTCCAAATCGTACTGGAGTTTCACGACATCCTCCTCACAGCTTACCCTCCCACCCAGCTTTGTGTCGTCTGCAAATTTGGAGATATTACATCCAATTCCCTCGTCCAGATCATTAATATATATTGTGAACAGCTGGGGTCCTAGGACCGATCCTTGCAGTACCCCACCAGTCACTGCCTGCCACTCGGAAAACGACCCGTTTATTCCAACTCTTTGCTTTCTGTCCGCCAACCAGTTCTCTATCCAAGTCAATACCTTGCCCCCAATCCCATGTGCCTTAATTTTGCACGCTAATCTCTTATGTGGGACCTTATCGAAAGCCTTCTGAAAGTCTAAATACACCACATCCACTGGTTCTCCTTTATCTATTTTACCAGTTACATCCTCAAAAAATTCCAGTAGATTAGTCAAGCATGATTTACCTTTTGTAAATCCATGTTGACTTTGTCCGATCCTGTCACTGCTTTCCAAGTGCTCTGCTATTACATCTTTTATAATGGACTCTAGCATTTTCCCCACTACCGATGTCAGGCTTACCGGTCTATAATTCCCCGCTTTTTCTCTACCACCTTTTTTGAATAGTGGGGTAACATTAGCTACCCTCCAATCCATGGGTACTGTTCCAGAGTCTATCGAGTTCTGGAAGATGACCAGCAATGCATCTACTATTTCTAGGGCCACTTCCTTAAGTACCCTGGGATGTAGATTATCAGGCCCTGGGGATTTATCGGCCTTCAGTCCCATCAATTTTCCTAACACCATTTCCCTACAAATACTGATTTCTTTCAATTCCACCCTTTCATCAGGCCCTATGTTCCCCGGCATCTCTGGGAGGTTATTTGTGTTGTCCTTTGTGAAGACAGAACCAAAGTATGAATTTAGTTGGTCTGCCATTTCTTTGTTTCCCATTATAAATTCCCCTGATTCTGACTGCAAGGGACCTACGCTTGACTTCACCAATCTTTTTCTCTTCACATATCTATAAAAGCTTTTACAGTCAGTTTTTATGTTCCCTGCTAGCTTTCTCTCATATTCTATTTTCCCTTTCTTAATTAATCCCTTTGTCCTCCTTTGTTGAATCCTAAACTGCTCCCAATCCTCAGGATTATTGCTTTTTCTGGTCAATTTATATGTCGTCTCCTTGGATCTTATGCTATCCCTAATTTCCCTTAGTAGCCACGGTTGAGTCACCTTTTTTGTTTTATTTTTATGCCAAACTGGGATGAACAAATTCTGTAGCTCATCCATTCGGTCTTTGAATGTTTGCCATTGCCTATCCACCGTCAACCCTTTGAGTGCCATTCCCCAATCAATCCTACCCAACTCGCTCCTCAGACCATCGTAGGTTCCTTTATTTAAATTGAGGACCCTAGTCTCCGAGTCAACTACTTCATTCTCCATCTTAATGAAGAATTCGATCATATTATGATCGCTCCGACCCAAGGGGCCTCGTACAACAAGATTGCTAATTAATCCTTTCTCGTTACGTAATACCCAGTCTAAGATGGCCTGATCTCTGGTTGGTTCCTCAACATATTGGTCCAGGAAACCATCCCGTAAACACTCCAGGAATTCCTCCTCCACAGTATTGTTACTAATTTGGTTGGCCCAATCTATATGTAGATTAAAGTCACCCATGATGACTGCTGTGCCCTTATTGCACGCTTCTTTAATTTCCCTTTTCATGCCATCCCCAACCTCCGCCTTACTGTTTGGAGGTCTATATACCACTCCCACTAATGTTTTTTTCCCCTTAGTATTTCTCAATTCTACCCATACAGATTCCACATCAGAGCTAATATCCTTCATTACAATTGTATTAATCCCTTCTTTAACCAGTAATGCTACCCCACCTCCCTTTCCTTTTTGCCTATCTTTCCTGAATATCGAATACCCCTGGATGTTGAGTTCCCAGTCGTGGCCATCCTTGAGCCACGTTTCCGTAATCCCAACCAAATCATATTCATTTACCTCTATTTGCGCAGCCAATTCGTCCACCTTATTACAAATGCTCCTCGCATTAAGACACAAAGCCTTCAGGCTTGTTTTTTTAACGCTCTTAGACCTATTAGAATTATTATTTACTGTGGCCACGTTTGATTTAAACCGTTGATTTCTCTGACTGCCACTTTTGTTTTTCTCCTTCCTATCTTTTGCTTTTATCCCTGTTTCCCTTTCCTCTGTCTCCCTGCTCAGGTTCCCAACCCCCTGCCATTTTAGTTTAAACCCCCCCCGAACAGTGCTAGCAAACCTCCCCGCAAGGATATTTGTCCCGCTCTGGTTCAGGTGCAACCCGTCCGACTTGTACAAGTCCCACCTTCCCCAGAAGCAGGCCCAGTGATCCAGGAAACTAAAGCCCTCCCTCCTGCACCAACTCTTTAGCCACGCATTTATCTGCTCTATCCTCCTATTCCTATACTCACTAACACGTGGCACCGGGAGTAATCCAGAGATTACAACCTTTGAGGTCCTGCTCTTTAATCTGCTACCTAGCTCCCTAAATTCTTGCTGCAGGACCTCATCCCTCTTCCGACCCATGTCATTGGTCCCAATGTGAACCACGACCTCTGACTGTTCACCCTCCCCCTTCAGAATGCCCTGTAGCTGTTAGCTTAATAATTTTTGCAAAGGATTAATAACAAAAATGTTTTCAGAGGTCTGGTACACTGCACAAATATCATAAAAATGATTTACTCTTTTGAGTGCTAAATTTCTTTTTCAGCTTTCAAAATATGGCATGTGTGTTTTATAAATTTAACATCAAAAGGACTTGAGTTTTTTAACATTTACAAGAAGTATTTTTTTCACTAAAGCAAGATTGAAGAAATAAGTCACTATGGTCTCTGACGATTGATTTGATTGGAAGGCCACTGCAGTGTGGCTAGCTTTGGTGAGCTATAAGTTGGAACCATAATTCCCCTCACTCTGAGTTGCCAGTTTCTGTCGTGCTGCCAAAGGGAGGCAATAAGTTTTTCCAATAGAAAAAACGGATGAATTTTTTTTTGCTCAGTGCAGGAATCCACCAACATATACAAGAGATTCCAAACTAAACAACTGAGAGACATGTAGAGACACATCCCAATTACACTTAGTTTATCATGACATAACATGAGCAATGCATCAGGAAATCAGTTAATATTTACATATTCTTCTTTCGTATGGTAGAGTGTAAAGCAAATCAAATGTTAATATCTAAGTCAGATATCCATGCCAAAGCTTCTGGTGTAACAGCGTGGATATCTTGTAGGCTGCCTGCGAATTTCCTCTGAGGGCAGTGCTCAATGATGTGCTCCAGGGTCTGATTAGGAGCTCCACAGTCGCATGATGGGGATGCTTTAATCTTCCATCTATGGAGAAGGTGGCAGCAAATACCATGACCAGTTGCAAGGAAGATTTGCTTCTTCAGGTTGTACTGTGAGGTCCTCTATAAGGAATTAATTCTGTATGTCACAGTTCTTCCAAGCATTTTGCCATCGGTCATCAAGGCTGAGGGGAGATCACTGAAGGGCTTTGGTGACGGTCCAAAATGGCCTTCTAGATTTGAGACGGGTTGGTGGTACGTTGTTCAAGTCGGCCTGGATCAGCATGTCTTTGCTGGTGTAACGGTTGTATTCGCTGGAGACTGCATATTCGCGGCGTAGGTGGTGTGATGTTTGCAAGCATGGGCAGCCAAGGTGTTGGTGTCGATAAAAGCATAACTGATAATTCTCATAGTAGAATTCAGCTGGACATCAACAGATTTGACATGCGGACTTGCTAGCCATGCCGGAGAGCAGTACTCTGCTGTAGAGTATATCAGTACGGGAGGGTTTGAGTGCCTGCTCCCCATATGGATCTGGCAAGTTTCTGGATCATAAGAACATAAGAAATAGGAGAAGTAGGTCACATGGCTCCTCGAGCCTGCTCCGCCATTCAATAAGATCATGGCTGATCATCGACCTCAACTCCACTTTCCTGCCCGATCTCCATATCCCTTGATTCCCCTAGAGTCCAAAAATCTATCTTTCTCAGCCTTGAATATACTCAAAGACTCAGCATTCACAGCCCTCTAGGGCAGAGAATTCCAAAGATTCACAACCCTCTGAGTGAAGAAATTCCTCCTCATCTCGGTCGTAAATGACCTACCCCTTATCCTGAGACTATGGGCTGGATTTTCTCAATGGAGACGTGTTGGAGGCGAGACTGCTGCTTGCCGGTCTCAGTCCCGCCTCCATCAGCCTCTGGCCAACCAGCAGGATTTTCCCCCTGATTGAGCTTGTTAAGCCCACCCAGTGGGCTCAGCAGGCCAATTAGGGGGAAGTCACTGACAGAGCACATCAACATCTGACGTGCCATCTGTCAAGCTTTCTTGAAAGAAGAAATGTCATAAGAACATAAGAAATAGGAGCAGGAGTAGGCCATTTGGCCCTTCGAGCCTGCTCCGCCATTCAATGAGATCATGGCTGATCTTCTGCCTCAACTCCATTCACCGGCCCTATCGCCATATCCCTTGATGCCCTTACTAGTCAGAAACCTATCAACTTCTGTTTTGAATATACCCAATGACTGAGCCTCCACAGCCCTCTGGGGTAGAGAATTCCAAAGATTCATCACCCTCTGTGTGAAGAAATTTCTTCTCATCTCAGTCCTGAGTGGCCTACCCTTTATCTTGAGGCTGTGGCCCCGGTTCTAGACTCCCCAGCCAAGGGAACATTCTCCCAGCATCCATCCTATCAAGCCCTGTAATAATTTTGTATGCTTCAATGAGATCCCCTCTCATTCTTCTGAATTCAAGAGAATACAGGCCTAGTTTACTTAATCTCTTCTCATACAACAGTCCCGCCATCCCAGGAATCAATCTCGTGAACCTTCGTTGCACTCCCTCTATGGCAAGTATATACTTCCTTAGGTAAGGAGACCAAAATTGTACACAGTACTCCAGGTGTGACCTCACCAAGGCCCTATATAATTGGAGTAAGACTTCTTTACTCCTGTACTCAAATCCTCTTGTAATGAAGGCCAGCATACCATTTGCCTTCCTAATGGCTTGCTGCACCTGCACATTCACTTTCAGTGACTCATGTACAAGGACACCCAGGTCCCTTTGAGCATCTGGATTCCCCAATCTTTCACCATTTAGGAAATACTCTTCCTTTCTGTTTTTTCTACCAAAGTGGATAACTTCACATTATATTCCATCTGCCATGTTCTCGCCCACTCACTGAGCCTGTCGAGATCCCCTTGAAGCCTCTTCACATCCTAGGCGTTTGACAGTTCTGTGAAGCTGTCAAACACTGACATTCTGTGTAGTTTGATGAGTCCTTGTGTTCAGGTCTCATCAAACCTTTCAACCTTGCAGAAATCACCTGGCTGTTGGTTCGGAGGATCCAACAGCCAGTCTGTGAAATCTATAATAAAGATGTCGGGACTCCAGATCCACAGCGGCTGTAGGCAGAAACAAAGGTAAGTAAACATTTTATAACACTTAACACTCACCATACATACTTACCACTCCACACTTGCATCCATCACTCACCTCTACATCTCACTTTCAGACCCCGCAGACCTCCTTCACGTCTCCTACACCCCGGCAGGGTTCTCAGGCCGGGAAACCTGCACTTGAAAAGATAAAATGGGACTAATCCTTTTTTCTGCCTGTTAACTACCTGTTAACAGGCAGTTAATAGGATTTAATCCCTTTCCCGCCTCCTGGCAAAAGGGCACGGAGGCAGTATGGGGGCGGGTTTGCCATCCACATTCTGCAACTTTACCGGCATACCTGCCTCCTCGGGGCTGACAAAATCCAGCCTATGCCCTTTTGTTCTAGACACTCCAGCCAGGGGAAACAACCTCTCAGCATCTACCCTGTCAATCCCCTTCAGAATCTTGAATGTTTCAATTAGATCACCTCTCATTCTTCCAAACTCCAGAGAGTATAGGCCCATTCTACAGAATCTCTCATCATAGGACAGCCCTCTCACCCCAAGAATCAATCTAGTGTACCTTCGTTGCACTGCCTCCAAGGCAAGTATATCTATCCTTCCTTAGATAAGGAGACCAAAACTGTGCACAGTACTCCAGGTGTGGTCTCACCAAGGCCCCGTACAATTGTAGCAAGACTTCCTTACTCTTATACTCCAACCAGATTCTGAAGGGGATTGACAGGGTAGATGCTGAGAGGTTGTTTCCCCTGGCTGGAGTGTCTAGAACTAGGGGGCATAGTCTCAGGATAAGGGGTAGGTCATTTAAGATTGAGATGAGGAAGAATTTCTTCACTCAGAGGGTTGTGAATCTTTGGAATTCTCTGCCCCAGAGGGCTGTGAATGCTGAGTCTTTGAGTATATTCAAGGCTGAGATAGATAGATTTTTGGACTCTAGGGGAATCAAGGGATATGCAGATCGGGCGGGAAAGTGGAGTTGAGGTCGATGATCAGCCATGATCTTATTGAATGGTGGAGCAGGCTCGAGGGACCGTATGGCCTACTCCTGCTCTTACTACTTTTATGTTCTTAAGCCCCTTGCAATAAAGGCCAACATGCCATTTGCCTTCCTTATTGCTTGCTGTACCTGCATGATAGCTTTCTGTGTTTCTTGCACAAGGACACCCAAATCTCTCTGAACACCAACATTTGAAAGTTTCTCACCATTTAAAAAATATTCTGTTTTTCTATTCTTCCTACCAAAATGAATAACCTCACATTTCCCTACATTATACTCTATCTGCCACCTTACTGCCCACTCACTTAGTCTATCTAAATCCCTTTGCAGACTCTTTCACCGTGATTTCGCCTACCGAGGTGGGCTAAGTGCGGCCGAGGTAGGTGGCGGATGGCAACCCCGCTCCCAGTTCCTTCGCGCTCTGTTTAAGTGATTTTGCCTTAATTGGGCTTGTTAAGCCCGCCCCGCGAGGTTCCCGGCCAATTAAAAGGAAGCGGGTCTGATCAGCCGGTTTCCTTAAAGAGACCATGTGCACATCCATTTTGACAGTTGTGCTGTTACTGTTCTACAGCATTGAGCTGCTGCAAACACTGACGAGCACTGCACAAAGGTGCACGGCTGCACCCAGGCTCTCCCATGACTCCCTCCATATTCTTATGGAGGGAGTCACAGCATGCAGGGTGGTTCTTTTCCCTTCCAATGGGTGGAAGAGACCTCCACAGGACACCAACGCAGCCTGGTTGCACATTGCACAGGAGGACACAAGCAGGGATGTCGTCAGGAGGACCAGGCTACAGTGGCGCAAACCTTTCAATGATCTCAATAGATCACGAAACGTTACTGCAAAGCCAAACTCAACCTCATCCTGCTGTGCCATTCATCACATCCCCATCACTCTGCCTTCCCTACCCTACTCATGCACATCCTTACTCACACCAACTTACCTTGCACCTCCACCCACCCTTCTCCCTCTATCTACATTATCACATCCCCATCTCACTAGCCACCCCTCACACTCACCCTCATCCTTGTCCAATCATACCAACCAACAACACACAAGGGTAGGCACTTGGGTCTTTTAGCCAATGTTCATGTATAGAGTTTCTGCTAATGTGTTGTCAAACATTTAAATCTTTATTTTGAACACTTTGCCTACTTGGACAGATTTGTGTGCACCTTTGCAAGAGGCTTAGTGAGTTGTAGTGAATGTTGAGACATAAGTGCACCCCCGCAATGGTGATGAGTGTGAAAGGAATGGCTTGGGCATTGCAGGGATGTTTATGGTGCTGGTGTGGAATGGTGCTAACCTGGCGCATCATGTGGCAGCCAGGGTGTACAGCGTCAAGTGAAGTAAATCTGGCCATGGTGAGGCCATCCCTGGCCTTCCGGGCAGCAATGTGGTCAGGTGCTGATGCCCTGTGTCCTGTCCAGGTTCAGGTGATTGCGGAGAAGGTTGGTGGTGTTGGTGCTGCTGGTGTGCCTGGTGATGTTGGTGTTGGGGCTGATCGTGGTGGGAATCTGAGGACCAAGGTGAGATTTTTTGAAGGACACCAATGCTGATGGAATAGATGGCAGCTGAAGTTCAGATGACTGAAGCGATCTGTCACTGGTGAGATAGGTTGTTCCAAGGAGGTGATGGTGGATAGAGAGTTTACTCCAAACACTTCCAAACTGCATAAAGCTCAAAAGTGTGTTACAAATCCTGAAGGCTCCAGCTTCTAAGATTGGAAAGTGAACAGCTGTGAAATGGTAGCTTTTTTACCACTTTTGCAGCTGTCAACTATTCAGAGGAATGGAGAGTCATTGACAGCCCGACCTACTTACCTGACATGATCCCCAAGCGCCAGGAACCTCGTGGAAAAAGCTGATAAAATGGTAAGTACATGGTAAAATGGTGTCTAAGTATCTGAATTGGCTCACCCGCCACTTGGTGTCGGGTCTGTAAAGGGCAGACAGACCCGACACTTGGGAAACTGACATAGAGGTGGGTTGACAGTGGGATCCCGACCCGCTGTCAATCTTTTCAATTTTAACAGCGGACCCGTCCTCTGAGCGCCGGCAAAATTCCAACCTTTGTGTTCTCCTCACAGCTTACTGTCCCACCTAACTTTATATCGTCAGCAAACTTGGATATATTACTCTCGGTCCCTTCATCTAGGTCATTAATATAGATGGTAAATAGCTGAGGCCCCAGCACTGATCCCTCCATCTCCATAAACTCCATTTGCCAGATTTTTGCCCACTCACTTAGCGGGCTGGATTTTGATACTGGGGCGGGCTGGGGTCGTGTAATCCGCATTTCGTGTTAGCCACCCGATTCTAAATTGATGTGGGAGAATGATGCGATTTTAACTTAATTGGCCAATTGAGTTCCAACGTGTGGGAACCCATGGCCAATGAGTTTTTCCAGTCTGAAAGTCGCCTCCGATGACGTCATCATTGCTGCTGCATTTAAGGTCTGCAACAAGCCTTGCTTCTTCTGCAGACTGCCAACCTTTTGGCCTTTGCAGTGAGAGGCACCTGCAGGAAGAATGGCCAGCCAGAGACCTAGGTCTGCACCCCGCTTCGATGTCCTGCAGGCTTTAGTAGAGGGAGCAAGAGCACATAAAGAGGTGCTCTTCCATTCTTCAGGGAGGAAGAAGCCTCCCCAGCAAACCAAGGCTGTGTGGATCCAGGTGGCAGAGGAGGTCAACTCTTTGTCAGTAACCCGCAGAACCTGGCTTCAGTGCAGGAAGAGATTTCATGACCTTCTGCGCACTGGAAAAGTGAGTATGAATTTCCCATCACCCTCAATCTGATACCCATTGCCTCTCCTCACCAGCACTCAGCTTTAGCAATCTCTTCCTCCACATCCCACTTGACACTGACATCCATGCACCCTTACCCATTCCCTCTCTATGGTCACATTCACCTAACTATTCGACTATGCACCCTCACACTCCCTATCACTGTGATGCTATGAAAACAACTGACAACACACAGGGAGGGCCCTTGGTCTTGCCACCTCACTCCATCTTTGTCTCCTTCTAAGCATCTATGCTATGGATTCTCTACACTCACTCCTTCATTCTCACTCAACCTCCACTTGTCTCCCTCATTGCAGGAAAAGAGAGCTCACAATAAGAGAGAAAGAGCGAGGACAGGAGGAGGGCCACCCTCAGCAACCCACCTCACCCCCTGGGAGGATGCGGTCCTGGAGATCGTGGGAGTGGAGGACGATGCACAAGTGGGGGACGGACAGATGGGTGCATCACAGCAAGCTGGTGACAGAATAGTTTTCCATCTCAATGACATTGCATGAGTCGCTGATAATGATTCTGAAGCTCTAACAGATGGACTTATGATCATCTGCAATATGCAATGTGCATGTAACCTTGGCATCACATCTCTGACTCTTTCCTTTACTCCCCCACAGGACCATCGCAAGCACCCATCCCCACTAGCCAGGAGGAAGAGCCTGAGCATCCAGACCCCTCAGAGGAAGCTGCAACCTCTGAGGGCGCAGCGTCAGCAGAATTCAGCGCACCCAGCACCAGCGCAGACACTCACACCTCGGTGGGACCATTGCGAGATAGAGTAGTGTTGTCACCTGGTGTATCACAGCTCACAAGTGAGCATCAGCAGATTGTGGAGGCAGGGACAGCAGTGGAGAGTCCTAGTCGGAGGGCACAGGACTCTGCCAGCTCAGCTCTGCTGCATGTCGACCCTCTGCCTCTGGATCCATCCATAAGATCAGCGGTGCTGGAACTCCAGGAACAGATGCAGGAGTCTCTGGCAGGTTTTGTCTCCAGGGTCGCTGCGAGTGTGGAGCGAATGGAGGAGTCCATAGCAAACATGAGCAGAGCTTTTGTGGAGTCATTGGCACATGAACGCATCACCATGGAAAGGATGGCAACCTCCATGGAGGTGATAAGTCGCCAGAGTGCAGAACATTATGAGTGTTCTGAATAGAATGACATCTCTGGAGGAGCGATGGTCATCTATTGAACAGAGAAACCAAACCTTCATGGAAGTCCTTCTGAGTAGGACTGCCAGTGCAGATACGGGTCCCCATGGCCCCCCTGATGTGCAGCAAGGTGCTCTCAAGCCACTTGCAAGCGCTGAGGCGGACATGACCCATGAGAGGGAAGTTGGCGGCAGACATCAAGGAAGTGGGGGCTCCTCTCCAAGCGCTCACACTTCCATGCCACTGCAGAGCCCTCGGTCAGAGCCCCACCAGAGTCCACACCCATCTGAGATCGGTGTCTCAACCCCTGCACAGCCGCAGGAGCAGCAGACAGTTGACGAGCCCTCACAGGTTCGCAACCCCAGAGGACGCCCGCCAAAGGTGTTGAGACAGGAGCAGCAAGAAAGTGAGCAAGGGGCCTCCACAGCTGCTGAAGCCACAGGGGAAGCACCACGTAGGAGCACGCGTAAGAGAAAGATACTGCACAAATAGTCACTTGGGTGAAATTTGATGTTTTATGTTAAAAAGCCATCAGATGATTACTGCAAATAAAAAATCTGATGGCTACTGCTGTAGTTGTGGCGTGTGTCATTTCGCGAATGGGACTTCCACATTGAGGGCTTAGGATTACTTGGTATGTGCCTCAGTTGAGGAAGCGCTCGGGGGCGGTTTCCCAGGAGGTCACACTGGAGATGGGTGTCAGGCTCCAAACATCCACAGCTGTGGTTATGCCTTCTAAAAGTTCCCCCAGACCTGAGACAACAAAGTCCTGCCACCTGCAAATGATGGCTGATCAAATATCCTATTTAATGGTGGAGCTGCAGCTAATAGTCAGCAATCCAATTGTGCTACCGCCAGGTTTCACCGTCGTGTTTCAGAACAGGCGTGCTTCACGTCGGAAAAGGGTTAAAATCACCAAGGCCTATCAAAATGGCATTATAGAGGCAATTTAGTGCTTGTTAAGGGCCTTAACAGCCTATCCCGCCTCTTGGAGGCGGGACGGAGACAGGACCAGTAGACACGATTTAATGAAAATTGCTTGGAGGCGGGGTTGGGCCCACCCACCCGACAGTTTTTTGCAATTTTAACCCTCCACACACCTCCAATCCCGCCTCAACAGCCCGATGAAAATCGAGCCCAGCGTATCTATATCCCTTAGGAGATTCTTTGCGCCCTCCACACAATTTGCTTTCTCACCGATCTTTGTATCATCAGCAAATTTGGCTACATTACACTCAGTCCCTTCATCCAAGTCATTAATATAGATTGTAAATAGTTGAGGCCCCAGCACTGATCCCTGCAGCACCCCACTAGTTACAGCCTGCCAACCTGAAAAAGACCTGTTTATCGCTATCTCTGTTTTCTGTCCGTTAACCAATCCTCTATCCATGCTACTATATTACCCCCAACCCCATGAGCCCTTATTTTGTGTAATAATCTTTTATGTGGCACCTTATCGAATGCCTTTTGGAAATCCAAATATATTACATCCACTGGTTCCCCTTTATCTACCCTGCTAGTTACTTCATCAAAAAACTCTTAATAAATTTGTCAAACATGATTTCCCTTTCATAAAACCATGTTGACTCTGCCTCATCATGTTATGATTTTCTAAGTGCCCTGATACCGCTTCCTTAACAATGGATTCCAGAATTTTCCCGACGACTGATGTCAGGCTAACTGGCCGGTAGTTCCGTTTTCTCTCTCCCTCCTTTCTTGAATAATGGTGTTATATTTGCTACCTTCCAATCTGCTGGGACTGTTCTAGAATCTAGGGAATTTTCGAAGATCAAAACCAATGCATCCCCTATCTCTGCAGCCACCTCTCTTAGAACCCTAGGATGTAGGCCGTCAGGTCCAGGGGATTTGTTGGCTTTTAGTCCCATTAGTTTCTCTAATATTTTTTCTACTTATATTAATTACGTTAAGTTCCTTACCCTCATTAGACCCTTGGTTCCCCACCATTCTTGGTATGCTTTTTGTGACATCTACTGTGAAGACAGATACAAAATATTTGTTTAACGTTTCTGCCATTTCCTTATTCCCCATAATAATTGCTCCTGTCTCAGCCTCTAAGGGACCAACGTTTACTTTTGCTGCTCTCTTCCTTTTTACATACTTGTAGAAGCTCTTACAATCTGTTTTTATATTTCTTGGTGGTTTTCTCTCATTCTATTTTTTTCCCTTTTTATCAATTTTTTGGTCATCCTTTGCTGGTTTCTGAAACTCTCCCAATCCTCAGGCTTACTACTATTCTTTGCAACATTGAAAGCTTCTTTCAATCTATTTAATGCTATCCTTAACTTCTTTAGTTAGTCACAGATGGATCACTTTTCCCGTGGAGTTTTTGTTTCTCAATGGAATGTATTTTTGTTGAGAAATGATTTATTTCTTTAAATGCTAGCCACTGCTTATCTACTGCCATACCTTTTAATATATTTTTCCAATCAACCTTAGCTAACTCGCCACTCATACCTATGTAATTGGCTTTATTTAAGTTTAAGACTCTAGTTTCGGACTTAGGCAAGTCACTCTCAAACTTAATGTGAAATTTTATCATATGATCACTCTGCCCCAGAGGCTCCTTGACTATGAGATTGCGAATTAATCCTGTCTCATTACACAATACAAGATCTAAAATAGCCTGTTCCCTGGTTGGTTCCATGACATATTGTTCTAGGAAACTGTCCCGAATGTATTCCATGAACTCGTCCTCCAGACTTCCTTTGCCAATTTGATTTGTCCAGTCTCCCCTACATTGTTGACCTAACCTACATTGGCTCCCCAATAAGCAACACCTCGATTTCAAAATTCTCATCCTTGTTTTCAAATCCCTCCATAGCCTCGCCCCTCCCTATCTCTGTAATCTCCTTCAGCCCCACAACCCCCCGAGATATCTGCGCTTCTCTAATTCTGCCCTCTTGAGAATCCCTGATTATAATCGCTCAACCATTGGTGGTCATGCTTTCTGTTACCTAGGCCCTAAGCTCTGGAATTCCCTGCCAAAACCTCTCCGCCTCGCTACCTCTCTTTCCTCCTTTAAGATGCTCCTTAAAACCTACCTCTTTGACCAAGCTTTTGGTCACCTGCCCTAATTTCTCCTTATGTGGCTCGGTGTCAAATTTTTTGTCTTTTAATACTCCTGTGAAGCACCTTGGGACGTTTTACTACATTAAAGGTGCTCTATAAATACAAGTTGTTGTTGTTGTCTATATGAAGATTAAAGTTCCCCACGATTATTGCATTAACTTTGTTACAAGCTCCTACTATTTCTTGATTAATATTCTGTCCAACAGTATAGCTACTGTTGGGGGGCATATATACTACTCCCACCAGTGTTTTCTTCCCCCTGTTATTCCTTATCTCCACCCATACTGATTCTACTTCCTGATCTTCCAAGCCAAGATCCTTTCTCTCTACTGTCTTGATCAAGTTGACCCTACTCTTTAGTTTCTTCCAAATTTCTGAAAATGCTGTCTATACAACAGGGTGTGATTGAGCATGACTTCTAAATTTACATATTAAAAGTTTTGTGTATGTGCACATTCCCTGTAGCATCATGCATTTTGCCATCACAGTTTGTTAATTGGCTCTAAGACCACAGCCAACCAGAACTGAAGAGGTAGAAAATGTGTAAACCAAAAGTTAGGAAAGTGTCTTGAAAACTACCGGGGAGAAACAACTAAGAACTTTTGACAATAACCAATTCTGAACGACCAGTCAGTAAAACTTACTAATAAAAGAAAGGAGGAGATTAACCAATTGAATCACTCAAGGTATTTTTGGAAAAAAATTGTTTCACCATTTTGTCCCAACAACTGACATTTCTAAAGTCGAAAATAAGATTCAGGAAAATAAAAACATCAAAAAATTATATATTTCAAAATAACATGAAACTAACCCATTGGGTCGTCTTTTTTGTCTTATTAATACATTCATTAAAGTTTTTCTTCCAAAGTCCCAGCCTGTCTCAAAAGCATAGGCTACAACTGGTTTTTGTTTCTCCATAACAATTGAAAGCAATCATCAACTCTTATCTGTGCATTCTGAATATATGGGGTTGGATTTTCCTCCACCTTCTGGAAATGCAGCAAGGCTGGCACCCCTACCTGACACCAACAGAAACCCACAGCCTTTTTCTAGAGGGGGCTCATTTGGTGTCCAAACAGGTTATCAGTGGGATTTCCACTTCCGAATAGCTTACGGCCGTTAAGAGGGAGGGAAATGTATTTAATATTCTTTAATTCAGAGGAAGTAAAGGGAGTAAATTAAGGGTAGGACATGGCAGGGCAGCTCGACAGTGTGGAGTGCTCCTCCTGTGCTATGTGGGAAGTCAGGGACACTTTCGGTGTCCAGGGCAAACACGTGTGTAGGAAGTGTCTCCAGCTGCAGCTACTCGAAATCCGCATTTCGGAGCTGGAGCTGCGGCTGGAGTCACTGTGGAGCATCAGCGAGGCTGAGATCTTCGTGGATAGTATGTTTAACGAGGTGGTCACACCGCAGGTAAAGAGTGCACAGGCAGACAGGAAATGGGTGACCGTCAGACACAGTGAAAGAACGAGGAAGGTAGTTCAGGAGTTCCCTGGGTCCATCTCCCTCTCCAACAGATTTTCCATTTTGGATAATGCTAGGGGAGATGGTTTCTCGGGATTGTAGCAAGAGCCAAGTCCGTGGCACTACGAGTTGCTCAGCTGCACAGTAGGGGAGGAAAAAGAGTGGGAGAGCAATAGTGATAGGGGATTCTATCGTAAGGGGAACAGATAGACGTTTCTGTGGCCGCAGACGTGACTCCAGGATGGTATGTTGCCTCCCTGGTGCCAGGGTCAAGGATGCCACTGAGCAGCTGCAGGACATTCTGAAGGGGGAAGGTGAACAGCCTCATTTTGAGGCACACTTAATTGAATACACACACACAACTAAGATGGAGGAGGTGTCAGTACTAACAACATAGGTAGAAAGAGGGACGAGGTCCTGCAAGCAGAATATAGGGAGCTAGGAAATAAATTAAAAAGCAGGACCTCAAAGGTAGTAATCTTAGGATTACTCCCAGTGCCACGTGCTAGCGAGAGCAGAAATAAGAGAATAGATCAGATGAATGTGTGGCTGGAGAGATGGTGTAGGAGGGAGGGATTTAAATTCCTGAGGCATTAGGACTGATTCTGGGGAAGGTGAGACCTGTACAAGCTGGACGGGTTACACCTCAGCAGAAACGGGACCAACATCCTCGCAGGGGGGTTTGCTAGTGCTGTTGGGAAGGATTTAAACTAGTTTGTCGGGGCTGAGAACCTAAGTGTGGGCCCAGAACGGAGAGAAACAAAGCTGGAAGTGCAAGTTAGAAAAGTAGTCAGCAAAACTAGTAGGGAGCAGAAACAGTAAAGAAGGTCAAAGTGCAGAAAATATTAAACGGGCAAAGTGGAAGGCACTTTATCTAAATGCACGTAGCATTCGCAACAAGATGGATGAATTAATGGCACTAATAGAAGTAAATGGGTATGATGTAATTGCCATTACAGAGACATGGTAGCAGGGTAACCAAAGCTTGGAACTGACTGTTCCAGGGTACTCAACATTTAGGAAGGACAGACAAAAAGGAAAAGGAGGTGGCGTAGCGCTGTTAATAAGTGATGAGATCGGTATGGTAGAGATAAAAGATCTTGGCTCAGCAGATCGTGATGTAGAACAGTAATCAGTTTGGGTGGAGCTAAAAAACAGCAAAGGGCGGAAAACATTGGTGGGAGTTGTTTATAGGCCACCAAACAGTAATGGTAATTTAGGGCACCGTATCAATCAAGAGATTAGAAGTGCATGTAACAAGGGCAATACAGTAATCATGGGGGACTTTAATCTACATATTGACTGGGCAAATCAAATTACCACTAATGGTGTGGAGGACGAATTCTTGGAATGCATGCGAGATGGTTTCCTGGATCAGTATGTGGAGGAACCAACCAGGGAACAGGCTATTCTGGATCTGGTACTGTGTAATGAGAAAGGGCTAATCAATAATCTTGTGGTAAAGGGGCCTTTAGGGACAAGTGACCATAATATGATTGAATTTTATATTAAGTTTGAGAGTGATGTAGTCCAATCTGAAACTAAGGTCTTCAATCTAAACAGAGGAAACTACAAGGGTATGAGGGACAAGTTGGCCATGGTAGATTGGGAGACTACACTAAAAGGTATGAAGGTGGACATACAATGGCTAATATTCAAGGAAATAATGCAAAATTTGCAACAAACATATATTCCTCTAGGGCATAAAATCCCAAAAGGAAAAGTGATCTAACCATGGCTAACAAAAAAAATTAAAGCTAGTATTAAGTCAAAGGAGGAAGCTTATAAAGTTGCCAGTAAAAGCAGTCAGCCTGAGGATTGGGAGTTTTTTTAGAAATCAGCAAAGGGGGACCAAGAAATTGATAAAGAAAGGGAAAATGGAATATGAGCACAAACTAGCGAAAAATATAAAAACGGATTGTAAAAGCTTCTATAGGTATGTGAAAAGGAAAAGACTGGCGAAGGTAAATGTAGGTCCTTTACAGTCAGAGACGGAAGAGTTTATAATGGGGAATGAGGAAATTAAATAAATACTTTGTTTCTGTCTTCACGGAGGAAGATACAAAAAACTTCCCAGAAATACGAGAAAACCAAGGATGTATCGAGAATGAGGAACTTAAAGAAATTATTATTCGTAAAAAAACAGTACTAGCAAAATGAATGGAACTAAAAGTCGATAAATCCCAAGGACTGGATGACCTACATCCTAGGGTTTTGAAAGAGGTGCCCATTGGAATAGTGGACGCATTGGTTGTCATCTTCTAAATTCTATAGATTCTGGAATGGTTCCTGCAGATTGGAGGATAGTAAATGTAACCCCGCTATTTGAGAAAGGAGGGAGAGAGAAAATGGGGAACTACAGACCTGTTAGCCTCACATTAGTAGTTGGGAAAATGCTGGAATCTATTATAAAGGATGCAATAACTGGGCACTTAGAAACTAATAGTAAGATTGGGCAGAGTCAACATGGATTTATGAAAGGGAAATCCTGTTTGATAAACCTATTGGAGTTCTTTGAGGATGTAACTAGTAGAGTGGACAAAGGGGTGTATCTGGATTTTCAGAAAGCCTTCGATAAGGTCCCACACAAGAGGTTGGTGAACAAAATTAGGGCACATGGAATTGTGGGTAATATACTAGCATGGCTTGAGAATTGGTTAACAGACAGAAAACAAAGAGTCGGGATAAACGGGTCTTTTTCAGGATGGCAGGCTGTGACTAATGGGGTACCGCAAGGATCGGTGCGTGGGCCCCAGCTATTCACAATCTATATCAATGATTTGGATGAGGGGACTAAATGTAACATTTCCAAATTTGCTGATGATACAAAGCTAGGTGGCAGTGTCAGTTGCGAAGAGGATGTGAAGAGGCTTCAAGGGGATCTCAACAGGCTCAGTGAGTGGACGAGAACATGGCAGATGAAATATAATGTGGATAAATGTGAAGTTATCCACTTTGGTAGAAAAAACAGAAAGGCAGAGTATTTCCTAAATCGTGAAAGATTGGAGAATGCAGATGCTGAAAGGGACTTGGGTGTCCTTGTACATGAGTCACTGAAAGTGAATGTGCAGGTGCAGCAAGCCATTAGGAAGGCAAATGGTATGCTAGCTTTCATTACAAGAGGATTTGAGTACAGGAGTAAAGAAGTCTTACTCCAATTATATAGGGCCTTGGTGAGACCACACCTGGAGTACTGTGTACAATTTTGGTCTCCTTACCTAAGGAAGGATATACTTACCATAGAGGGAGTGCAACGAAGGTTCACGAGATTGATTCCTGGGATGGAGGGACTGTCGTATGAGAAGAGATTGAGTAAACTAGACCTGTATTCTCTTGAATTCAGAAGAATGAGGGGATCTCATTGAAGCATACAAACTTATTACAGGGCTTGATAGGATGGATGCTGGGAGAATGTCTCCCTTGGCTGGGGAGTCTAAAACCAGGGGCCACAGCCTCAAGATAAAGGGTAGGCCATTCAGGACTGAGATGAGAAGAAATTTCTTCACACAGAGGGTGGTGAATCTTTGGAATTCTCTACCCCAGAGAGCTGTGGAGGTTCAGTCATTGGGTATATTCAGAACGGAAGTCGATAGATTTCTGACTAGTAAGGGCATCAAGGGATATGGCGATAGGGCCGGTGAATGGAGTTGAGGCAGAAGATCAGCCATGATCTCATTGAATGGCGGAGCAGGCTCGAAGGGCTGAATGGCCTACTCCTGCTCCTATTTCTTATGTTCTTAAATGCGGTTTTGCTGCAGCTGCTTAAAGCCAGAAGTGTTTGTTACTGAGGAAGATGCAGAGAACCAAAAGACATCTGAAATGGCATAAGGGGGAGCATAATTGAGGCCATCTGCTTTAGTCAAAGCCTCTAGATTTTCAGAAGCTTTCATGGAGGTTCTGTTGGAAGGTAAGGAGAAGAAGAGACTGGGTCTTCGGAATCCAAGAGAAGCCACAGAAGAGGGTGGTGCAGGCAGTATTGAAGGAGGTGGCTCAGGCTGTAACTACCACCTCAAGCCATCCCATGAATGGCAACACTGTGCTGGATATGGTTTAATGACCTTCCGAGGTTAGACAAGGTAAGTGATATTACAAGTACCCATGCACATCTTGAAAGAATGCCAGAAGCATGACTTGCATATATTTCTGTCATGCACTTGTAGTGTAAACAAGAAATGGATTTAACGACTCGTTCACAAGGAACCTCACAATTTACACACAGACACCTTTCTCACCATTCCCTTATGTCTCAGCCTAGTGCCTGAGACCAAGAATGGTAGTGGTAGACTCAAAGTAGAAGAGATAGCTTCATGCCTGCACCTGAAAGCATTCTAACCATGCAGTGGCTGCAGACTCCTGAGTAAAATTAAATGCGTCAATCAGATACCTTTCTAACTCTACATTTCCTTGGAAAGGAAAAGGTTGCCCACAATCAGCAGCAAAGAAGGATAATGGTAGGAATGTCTACCATTATACCACCTAGTGCACTCAAAGATAAGTGCTTCAGCTCTCAGTAGAAGTACCTGGGAGGTGGTGGGAGATGGGCAATTTGGAGGGGAGCTGCCAGGAACATGTTAGTAATGGACGGGGTTGTGCACAATTCAGAGAGTCGTTACAATCTCCAGATGTTCACCTAAATTGTAAGGTCTCCTATCATTAATCTGTTGCTAATCCAAAGTTATATGTGGGAGTCCATCCTCCTAAGTGTATTCCTTTTCTTACCCTCATAGGTGATGCTCAGCCTGAAGATGACGGGTCTCGAGCAGCCTGGCACATTCAGTTCAACCACTCATGCCCCAGCCTCACCCATTCTGAAAGATATAATTTAATGAGTCAGAAGGAATATCACTGGGTGAAGCACTTTGCACAAGTGATCAGGAAAAGCTGGGAGGGAAAAGAGAAGGAAGCAGCCATGTCATGCTGGAGGGTGGCCAGGCAGCTGCCCTCGCTTGACGAGCATAGGGACCTTGATCTCAAAGGCTCAATTTTTAAGAGAAAAATTATGATGGATAAGTTGGAGAAGTCCGTCACCTGCCTCTCCAACGCCATGCAGGAGGTATGTCAGGCAATGCAGAACACCCTGGAGAGTGTCAGTCCAGGAGATACCTGCAACAACAAGGAAGAGTTTATAAATAGAGTAGTGGCAGCTGCAGCTGCTTCATTAGGTGCTTTAACAGGACTATCTCACAGGAATTCCAGGACTTAATTTGGACTATTTGATCTATACTAATGCTGACCATTAGAACCACTGAGCCCATGCCTTGCACCAGTGGGCTGCAAAGAGTGTTAACAGATGTCTCCGTTTCTCATAATAGTGACAGTGAGGTATATCCTTCTAGTCCCCTTCTAATGTCAACACACGGCATCTTCCGGTCTGGAAGCGCAAGAGAGATGCAACCAGAAGCGGGTTCTTCAAGGACATCCGCATTACTGAAATGAGTGTTGCCTTGGTGCTCAAAGGCGCCATTAGAAATATCCCAGCCAGCTACCCCATGACACTCGGGGAGCACCATGTAAGAGTAAGAGGTTAGTTTTGTGCATAAGAAAGGTTTTAGGCACAAGGAGTAGACACGGAGAGGAAATCTAAGTAATTCTATGTAAAAATAGACATAGGATTTAATGTAAATCTGGAAATTATTTGCATTTTAGTGTGCTTGTGCAGTTTTTTTTGTGGAAGCTTCCAATTGATTCTCTCTTTCTTTGCTAAAAGTTGGAATGGTCCTTTCCCTGATCTAAAATTTAATGCCAGTTTGAATGATGGTTAGTGGACAATTGCAAAGATCATCAATGGAAGCAGGTTTCCTAGAGATCTACAGCCTCATGTCTGCGAGAAACAGTTGATGATTTCCTGCCTAATGTCTCACTGCTGGCAACAGATTGTACTATGTTACCTCCTGGGTAACATCTTCATGCTCTGGGGATGGATTGCCTTCATCTTCTTCCTTCTTGTCATCCACAGGTGCAGTCACGTTACCAGCCACTGCCTGTGTGAGAAATCCAGGTATGACCTCCTTGGTCTGTAGATCCTCTGGCATAGCTATCTACGGGTAGATTTTTTCTGACATCAATGATGTCAGACTCTGCTGGCTTCCATGTCCTTGTGGTCCACTTCCTCAAAACAGAGGAACAAGGGAATTCCTAAAAGGAAATGCATAACTTTCCAAAGATTTGCAGAAATGTTTAATTACTCACTAGAATCTTGCAAGCAACCTTAATGTCTCAAAAAGAATCGACCACTGTACTGCTCTTAAGACCACCATCTTTATAGTGCTGGTGTTTCCTTTGAGCAGGAAAGGGCTAGTAACAAAAGAGAATATCTAGGAGAACAAGGCCATACCTACCCATTGATATTTACATGTGGTGGGGCTCAAGGCAGCCAGCTGCAGTCTCTGTCAGATGGAACAAACAAAAATTCTGATTTGCACTTTTTGGGGTGGTGTTTAGGCAGAAGACCGGCTCTGTACATCCTGAAGTCGGGCAGTTTTCAGAAGGAAAATGCAGGCCATGCAGTTTGCAGGATTTTCCATCATGGATCAGTCGGTTTCTCTGATTTGAATTAGAAGGTTGTTTCCCCTTATTGTGAAGATTTGAGATTCTTTACATTTTCCAAAAGACTTCAAGACAAACTGGAAATTTAATTTTAATTTATTTGAGGCAAGTTTCATATTTAAAGTATTAACAAATGCTCATTTTTCTATTATGAATTGCTCAATTTTTACCTTCCATGTAGTTAGTTGTGATTAACAGCACCTATAATTTCTTTTGTTGACATTTAAAAGTATCTTCTTCTGAAAAAGACAACAAACCATTTTCTGCTTAAAGGTAAATTTGTTTTGATTAAAATTTGGAAACTGCTTACGCTGTAACATTTTGAGCATCTTAAGTGGGTAAGAGACGAGCGATTATTAAACCAGGAATACACACAATAATAACCAGGTTATCTGGATATGAATAATAAATTGGGATAAATTAATCAGCTTGTACAGTAGAGATGGGATACGCGGTGAGGTAACATGGGTAACTGTGCACAGTTTTTGGTCTCCTTATCTGAGGAAGGACATACTTGCCTTAGAGGTGGTGCAACAAAGGCTCACTAGATTGATTCCTGGGATGAGAGGGTTGTCCTATGAGGAGAGATTGAGTAGATTGGGCTTATACTCTCTGGAGTTTAGAAGAATGAGAGGTGATCTCATTGAAACATATAAGATTCTGAGGGGGATTGACAGGGTAGATGCTGACAGGTTGTTTTTTCTGGCTGGAGAGTCTAGAACTAGGGGGCACAGTCTCAGGATAAGGGGTCGGCCATTTAAGACTGAGATGAGGAGGAATTTCTTCACTCAGAAGGCTGTGAATCTTTGGAACTCTCTACCCTAAAGGGCTGTGGATGCTGAGTCATTGAGTATATTCAAGGCTGAGATAGATAGATTTTTGGACTCCAGGGGAATCAAGGGATATGGAAATCGGGCAGGAAAGTAGAGTTGAGATCGATGCCATGATCTTCCTGAATGGCTCGAAGAGCTATATGGCCTACTCCTGCTCCTAACTCTTGTGTTCTTAAGAGGTAATTTTGTTTGGTTATCAAAATTAGTAGGTTGTATAAGTTGTCAAACACACTAATAGTGCACCAAGTGCTTTAAGGCAGGACCTGGCTGGCAATGAGAAAGCAATGGCAGGTGCCTGCTGGTCAGAAAGGGGCCACAGACAGATGGGTAAGGACACTGATGGTCTAAATGGGGTCAAGAAAGAAAAAAACTTGCATTTGCATAGCACCTTTCCAAACCTCTGGATGTCCTAAAGCACAACCCCCATTATCTTGGGCCCCTTCTACCTCTAGGCTGCCAAAGCCTACCCCCTCCCCTCACTACTGCCAGACCACCCTCTTATGTTTTATTAACCCCGCCCCCCCTCCCCAGAACTTGCAATACATTTCCAGCTTCCAGATCCAGCGACCCCCCCCACCCCTGTATTCACTAACCTCAAGACCCTCCCGATACTCCCCAACTCAGAGACACTCTTCCAGTGATCCAGGGACTCACCCAGTAATCCTGGGAACTGCCCAATGCTTTCAGAACCCCTTTCTGCAGTGATTCTTGGCCTTGCCTAGTTCTCCCAGATCCTAGGATTGCCCGCAAAGGTTGAGAAACACTGCAGAGAGGGGTTCTAAAATCATTAGGCAGTTCCTAGGATCACTGAGAGTCCCTGTGAGCAGTACTGCAGAGGATCTGCTAGTATGAATAAGTATAAATCGGTGAATTAACATTATTTTCTGACACTTGGGTTAACATCATCTAGTATGTCTTCAAGTGAGGAGACTTTAGAAAGAGGTCTTTTTTCCTTAAAAGATTTTCAGGTAACAACGCATTGTGAAAGAACATTGAAATGGCTCATGTGATGGTTGTTGAGTCTGCATATGTTTCAAAAATAAGCAGCAGGAGCTAGTGTATTGATCTTTTTAGAAAAAGCTTGACGTAAGAAAACTACTAGGCACTTGGTCTAAGCGTTAAACAAAGCTTTAATCAACTGTTTTACAACATGGAGATCTAGTTGTGTCCTTCACTAGTTCCTGTAAAAGAATGTTCTGAGCAAGCTGGGCCCATGCCCGAGTATTTATACTCTCCCTGGACAGCGCCACCAGCAGGCCGCCCAGTATTATTTCATAAGTCATTTCCACATGAATGACAAGATTCATGTCAATGCTGATATCTATTATAATTGAGAGAGGTAGTGGAGGATTTTGTTAGTGCTAGAGAGAGCAAAAATGACAATGGGGAACTGAATGTCAGAAAATAAATCAGAAGATACTATTGACTAGCCTAAGTAGTGTGAGGTGCTTCTTGAGATAGCAATAGTCACCTACTGGTTAGCACCATGGTCTTCTGAAGTGGAAAGATTCAGGTCTGTGCCCAAAATTCCCCACCTAGTTCCCAGTATTAACCATGGCTCCTCATGGGAAGTGGCAAGAAGAGGCAAAACTCACCTCCATAAGGATCGAGGGAAATTTTGGAGATTAGTCATTCCAGCAGTGGTTGGACTCCACAGTGGCCAGATAAAAAGAATCACTGACACACCCTCCAGTCTGTCAACAAGGGAACGTGCATGGCATTTGAAGACAACAGAAGGACAAAATGGATCAAGAACTTCGGAAGTGTGAGAATAATGAATGCTTAATGTTGCTTTTTGCTAAGTGTAGAAAATGTTGAGCTGAACTCTCCTAGAAATGGTCAATGGTTTTTGTTTTCAAAATATTATTAAAGATGGATCACCTTCATAGAAAAAAACTATTTTTCTTCTCTAAGGTGAGAAAAGAATTGTACTTTTTGATGATGATTCATGCATAAGCAATGTAATGAAGTGCTTTCATTACCACGTGTTTTGGTGCAATTTATCCCATTGCGTTATGCTTATAAACAAACAACTTTCTTGATAAAGATGTTTTTATCACAAAAATTAATGGCAGTTTTTTTAGCCTCATTATACTCTTAACTGTTTAAAACATAAGAATGCGAGAGTGAGAAAAAGCCATTTAGCCCATCTCGCTCACAATATTATTTATCTCCTCTTTTGAGTACCTTCATTTTACAACTCTTTCATGCTCCTGTAGCAAGCCCATATGTCTCTACTGTCTGCAGAATCATGTTGCTCTTTGAAAGGGATAAAATTGAAAAGTAGGGAAGTTACGCTAAACCTGCATCGAACCTTGCTTAGACCACACTTAGAGTACTGCGTGCAGTTCTGGTCGCCATATTATAAAAGGAATATAAAGACACTGGAGAGGGTGCAGAGAAGATTTACAAGGATGATACCAGAAATGCGAGGGTATACATATCAGGAAAGGATGAACAGGCTGGGTCTCTTTTCTCTTGAAAAAAGGCTGAGGAGTGATCTAACAGAGGCCTTCAAAATTATGAAAAATTTTGATCTAGTGAATACAGAGAGAATGTTTCCACTTGTGGGGAACAGCATAGCTCAAGGCCATCAATATAAGATAGTCACCAAGAAATCCAATAGGGAATTCAGAAGAAACTTCTTTACCCAAAGAGTGGTGAGAATGTGGAACTCGCTACCACAGGGAGTGGTTGAAGCGAATAGTATGGATGCATTTAAGGGGAGGCTTGAAAAGCATATGAGGGAAAAGTGAATAGAGGGTTATGCTGATAGAGTTAGATGAGGAAAGACGTGAGGAGGCTCATGTGGAGCATAAACGCTGGCATGGACTGATTGGGCCGAATAGCCTAGTTCGGTGCCGTATATCCTATATAATCCTATGTAATCTACTCCACTACATGTATAGCTTCTCACAAGTACAGTGACCACAGCTGATCACAATACCATGTGTAGACTAGAGCTTTCTCATACCAGAAATGAATTTCAGTGAGATTACCAAACCCCAGCACCCTGTTCCTCATCTTGTAAAAAAAGTTCAGATAAGATGGATGACTATCTGGTTAAGGACAAGATTTAGGCTGATAGAATAAATAAATATAGAGATGACCAAATGCTGTATGGAACGTGATAGCATCTGAGTTACTGCAACCAGAGAAATGTCATACAAAGGGCAGCATCAAGTCTAGGATGTATAAACAGGTTGTAATATATATATATAATATATGTATTCTGCTTGATTTGCCGCGTGGGGGGAGGGGAGCAGGCAAAAACTTTGTGTAATCTTTCTTCATGATGTGGAATGGGTTGAATAGAGATCATGACAGCATTGTGGGAGCACCTTAACCATACGGACTGCAGCAGTTCGAAAAGGAGGGCTACCACCAGCTTCTCAAGGGCGACTAGGGAAGGGCAATAAATGCTGGCCAAGAATGATTTTTTTTTATGATAGTGTGGATTGTACGTGGTCAATGAAAGGAATGGGCTTATTGAGTCAAATGCCCATTTATTGTTCCATGTTTTTCTTTTCCATATATTTCTCCTGAGGGCAGTCACTCAAGTTGTGGAATAAAAACAGAAAATGCTGGAAATACTCAGCAGGTCAGGCAGCATCTGTGGAGAGAGAAACAGAGTTAACGTTTCAGGTCGATGATCCTTCGTCAGAACTCCGATTTCCAGCATCCGCAGTATTTTGCTTTTGCACTCATGTTGTGGGATGTTTTCACTGGCACGAATAGCCACCCAATACTTTGTTCTTCATGTATAATCCAAGCAATGATTATTACCAGGTTATTCTATTGTAGGATGCATTATAGTAGTGTAGCGATCAATAGCATGTCATTCTATAGTGGACACTAGGTGGAGCCGTAGAGCTGTATATAGCTGTATGTATAAGACTACACTACCCAGCTATATATTATATTAAGACTACATTACCCATGAGGCTAGGCTACCCACAAGGCAGCAGTCAAGATGGAAGCCTCTACAAGATGCTGTACAAGTCCACATGTGCTCAATAAAGTAACTAGCAAAAGCTAGCTGTGTTCATAATAAGAATGTCTATTTATTAATGAACATAACATGGTACCAGGGTGGTGAAGATCTGCTGAAAATTGTGAAAAGCGACATGGAGAATTTGAAGACACCAGAGCGTTTGAAACTCGCAGAAAAAATCAACTACAATTGGCAGACTTTTAAACAGCAATTCGAACTCTACATTGCAGCCATCGGATTCGGTACGAAGCCAGACGCAAGGAAGATAGCGTTGCTGCTTACGGTTGCAGGCCCACAGGCGATAGAGGTATTTAATACACTTGTATTTAATCCAGCGGAGAACAGAGACAAATTAGACGATGTGCTACAGAAATTTGATGCACATTGTTCTCCCAAAAAGAATGAGACGTATGAAAGATACATCTTCCGTTCTCGGACACAGCAACAAAATGAGACTTTTGATAGCTTTATAACTGATCTGAAACTGAAAGCACAGACATGTAATTTCTCTGAGCTCAAAGCATCCATGATTCGTGACCAAATTGTGTTTGGTATTCATGATAAAAAAGTCAGGGAACATCTGTTGAGAGAAACCGAACTAAATTTGGAAAATGCGGTGAAAATATGCCAAGCCAGCGAGCTAGCTCGAAAGCACGCGCAGACTTTCAGTGAAATCAATAATGATGCGATTGTAATGAGTGATAATGCTGCTGTCGGTGCTGTGTCCTATAAGGGGAAGAAACATGGGCAGAACAGAAATGAAAAGCAATCGGAGGATGAAATTTTTAATTGTAAACGCTGTGGTTACAAACACCTGTTAAGACAATGCCCAGCGTTTGGAAAAATTTGCACAAAGTGTAATGGAAAGAATCACTTTGCCAAACAATGCTTTTCAAAAGTACAAACTAAGAAAGGGCAACGAGTTAATGTAATTGAGGACACTGTTTTAAGTGAGACATTTTTTGTAGGAATGGTGTCATGTGACAATATCAAAAAGGATACAGAAAATGTGCAGCCCTCAGAAATGGACAATGCTGAACATAAAGTTAATGCAGTAAAAGAGGACAAATGGATGATCCCACTGCAGGTAAATGGAGCATTAGTTACCTTGAAACTAGACACTGGGGCAAAAGCAAACTTAATCAGTATGAGTGACATTAACAATATGAAAGAAAAGCCCAAAATACAGAAAAAGTCAGTACTACTGAAGGACTATAATGGACAGAAAATAGATAGCTTAGGTGTATGCAGACTTAAAGTGACAGTCAAAGACAAAGTGCATCATCATGTTTTCTGTTGTGGCTGAAAGGCTTGATTCACTACTGGGTGACAAAGCTTGTGAGGACTTAGAACTGGTCAAAAGAGTCTACCGTATAAACTGTGCCATAAGCAGACCAGATGACTCGGTGGATTCTGTAGTGAATAATTTCCAGGATGTGTTCAAAGGATTTGGAGTTCTACCATTCACTTACAAGATCCAGCTAAAGCAGGATGCTTAGCCAGTGGTACATGCTCCACGAAGAGTTCCAGCACCCCTGTGTGACCGGCTCAAGAATGAACTGGACAGAATGACCACACTAGGAGTCATCAGGAAAGTCGAAGAGCCAACAGACTGGGTTAACTCCATGGTATGTATAAAGAAAAAGAACAATGATCTAAGAATATGCATGGATCCAACGGACTTAAATGCAAACATAAAACGTGACCACTACCAGATTCCCAAGTGAGAAGAAATCACCAGTGAAATGTCAGGTGCCAGATACTTTACAAAGCTCGATGCCTCACAAGGATTTTGGCAACTAAAACTGGATGAAGAGAGCACCAAATACTGTACCTTCAACACACCATTTGGCAGGTATTGTTTCCTCAGAATGCCTTTCGGGATAATATCTGCATCTGAAATCTTTCATAGAGCGATGGAACACATAATTGGAGGTCTGGAAGGAGTTCGGGTCTATGTTGATGACATCATCATCTGGGGCTCCACACTGAAAGAACACAATGAGAGACTGACTAAAGTGCTACAGAGCATACGCCGGAATGGACTGAAGCTCAACAAAGCCAAGTGTCAGTTTGGCATTCAGGAAGTCACTTTCCTAGGAGATAATCTATCTGGTAAAGGAATAGAGCCAGATATGGAAAAAGTAAACGCCATACTCAAAATGCCCCGACCCACTGACAAAAATGGAGTGCTACGCATCATGGGGATGATAAACTTCATTGGAAAGTTCATTCCTAACTTGTCAGCCAAGACAGCCTGTCTGCGAGACCTGCTACATAAAACAAATGAGTTCGCATGGACAGAAAGACATGAACAAGAGTGGATAAACCTCCAAACAGTGCTGACAACCACACCTGTACTCACCTTCTTTGACCCAACCAAAAGAATCAAAGTGTCAACGGATGCATCAAAAGATGGCCTAGGTGCGGTCTTGCTACAAGCAGAGGGTGAAGATTGGAAGCCTGTTGCCTATGCCTCCAGGTCTATGACTGATACTGAGTGTCGATACGCCCAGATTGAAAAGGAATGTCTAGGCTTGGTAGTTGGACTAGAAAAGTTTCATGGCTACATATATGGACTTCCCACCTTCACAGTTGAGACAGACCACAGCCCTCTGGTTGCCATCATTAAAAAAAACCTGAATGAGATGTCTCCAAGGATTCAACGACTCATGATGAAGCTGCAAAGATATGACTTTGAACTGATCTACACACCAGGCAAATACATAGTGTTAGCAGATGCACTATCCCGAGCACCCACAATGAGTCATGTGAGCTCTACTGAAGAAGACATGGATGTTCATGTGAGTATGGTCACTGCTGCGCTGCCCGTGTCAGACACAAAATCAAAGCAAATAGCAGAAGAAACAGTAAAAGATACAATATTACAAACAGTAATAGAGAACATTCATCATGGTTGGCCAAAAGGTTCCTGTCCAAAATATTTTCACATAAGGTCAGAATTGAGTGTCGCAAGTGGACTATTACTAAAACAGAACAGAATAGTCATTCCACAGGCTCTACGTCAAGACATGCTCAAAAGGATTCATGAGGGACACCTCGGAATTGAAAAATGCAAAAGGAGAGCAAGAGACACTGTTTATTGGCCTGGCATAAATAAGGACATTGAGAACATGATAGGCAAATGTGAGACATGTCAGAAACACCAAAACAAATAAGCAAAGGAACCAATGATAGTAGCTGACATACCAACAGCAGCATGGCAAAAGGTTGGTATGGACCTTTTTCATTTAAATGGTAAAGACTATCTAATAGTGATTGGCTACTATTCTAACTATCCTGAGATGGCGCTGCTCTCAAGCACCACAGCAAGCAGTGTCATAATGCATGTGAAATCCATCTTCGCCAGACATGGAATTCCCAGGATTGCCGTTAGCGACAATGGTCTGTGCTTCAACTGTAAGGAGTGGCAACAGTTTGCAGCACATTATGACTTTCGGCACATCACATCCAGTCCTTTGTATGCTCAGTCAAATGGTAAGGCAGAGAAAGGTGTTCAAGTTCTCACGCAGCTACTGAAGAAAGCGACAGAAAGCAAGTCTGATCCTTATCTCGCCCTGCTGAGCTACCGAGCCTCACCTTTAGACTGTGGTTCTTCACCTGCTGAACTACTAATGGGTCGCAAGTTGCGCACCACGCAACCCTGCTGTGCAAAAGAACAGCAAAGTGAGGAACTGAGACAGAGACTTCAACTGTTAAAGCTGAAACAGAAATCATACTATGACAAGTCATCCAAAACTCTAAAACCATTGACAAAGGATGATGTTGTCAGGATTGAGGATCCAGATGCATGGAACAGAAAAGCTACAGTTCTTGAGGAAGTAGGACCAAGGTCATACACTGTTAGAACTGAGGAAGGACAGATTCTCAGGAGGAACCGCCATTCCCTCCTAAAAACACAAGAGACTATTCAAGACCAGATTGATGACAATGCCGCAACTGCATCTTGTCATTGACCGCCAGAACAATCTCATGAAGACACATCAGACTTACCCGTGTTGAGAAGATCCACACGTGAAGTAAAAGAGCCTGATAGACTTAATCTTTGAGTACAATGTAAAGCTTTGAAAATGTGTTGACTGTTTTGAAAATGTTTATGTTTATAGAGCACTAACAAAAGTGTTACTGATATTATCTTTATTGTTTTCTTGAAAGTTGATTGATATTGATTTTGTTAAACCTCAAAGAAAGGGGGATGTAGTGATCAATAGCATGTCATTCTATAGTGGACACTAGGTGGAGCCGTAGAGCTGTATATAGCTGTATGTATAAGACTACACTACCCAGCTATATATTATATTAAGACTACATTACCCATGAGGCTAGGCTACCCACAAGGCAGCAGTCAAGATGGAAGCCTCTACAAGATGCTGTACAAGTCCACATGTGCTCAATAAAGTAACTAGCAAAAGCTAGCTGTGTTCATAATAAGAATGTCTATTTATTAATGAACATAACAAGTAGTACCTGATCTTGTCCTCAACCAATACCCATATATGCACACTGACCAAAAGGAATGATTGCATAATGTGGGACCCCAGGTGATTTTTAGTCCTATATAACCAGGGGGGACACAGTAATTGTTGTTTCCTTTGCTACTGAATCTGCCTCATTTATACTGCACACAGATTCGGCAACAACAGTAAAGCTGCACATGCAGTAAAATTGTGAACTTGACTTTGTCAATTTACCCTAGACCTTTCCTGATGTTAGGCTTGCAATAGGGAAAGTGCATTCATGTTCTGTACAGGTGGGCTGAGAAGTCAACTTGCCACAGCCAAATCTAAAATAGCAGACCCAACAATAAGTGCTGCCAGTGGGAGCTACTTAACTATATTGTCAACCCTTAGGGGGATCATGTTCGGGTTGGCAGGCCGTAACTAGTAGGGTACCGCAAGGATCAGTGCTTGGCCCTCAGCTATTCACAATCTACATCAATGATTTGGATGAGGGGACCAAATGTAATATATCCAAGTTTGCTGATGATACAAAGCTGGGTGGGAATGTAAGTTGTGAGGAGGATGCAAGGAGGCTTCAAGGGGATATAGACAGGCTAAGTGAGTGGGCAGGAACATGGCAAATGGAATATAATGTGGAGAAATGTGAAGTTATCCCACTTTGGTAGGGAAAATAGAAAAGAAGAGTATTTTTTTAAATGGTGAGAGATTAGGAAATGCTGGTGTTCAGAGGGACCCGGGTATCCTTGTGCATGAATCACACAGTTAACATGCAGTTACAGCAAGCAATTAGGAAAGCAAATGGTGGCTTATTACAAGAGAATTTGAGTATAAGAGTAAAGATGTCTTACTGCAATTATACAGGGCATTAGTGAGACCACACCTTGAGTATTGTGTATGTAGTGTATGTAACGTTCCACCTTTAAGAGAACTATTTTAAGGGTTGCACTACTTTATCTTGGCTAGTGTATACTGTAATACCGGTGGTGACCACACCGGTATATAAGTGCTGTGTAAGGATTTATTGGGCAGATTCGCCCTGACCTTCGAATAGTAAAGTCCTGTTAAAGTTACTCTTGTAGTCTGTGTATTAATTCACCATATAACCCACAGACTTTACAGTGGCGACGAGTTTGATCTTACCCTGCGGCAGCGATACATCCGAAGCAGTTAACGAGCGTCGAGAGGAGGCACCCGCCCTCGTCATTCTGCTGAGAGAAGACTCGAGTCTGCAGAGCAGGGAAGAAGGAAGAATTCAGACACGAAGCCTTCCATCAGCAACAGGCAGTGATCGTCCCTTCTGCCACGGTAGTGAGTGAGCCGATCAGCCACGAGAAGCAAGTCGGCCACGTTGACTGTGAGTAGGGGGAAAATTTAAAAAAAGAACGGAGGAAGGGCGGTGAACTCGACCACGGTCGGGGGGGAAAGGAGCCGGACAGAAGTCGGGCCCAGAGGCACTGAGACTGGGGCAGCGTGGGGCACGGAAGCCGCGGTGCAAGCGGGAACGCAGCCGGTGTGAGAGACCGGGCTACCAGCGGGAACGCAGCCGGTGTGAGAGACCGGGCTACAAGCGGGCTGGGAGACGCAACAGCGTCGTGAGACAGCTCGACTGCGACCGGCGAAAGGCCGGGCAGCTACCGAGACCGCGAGGCGCTGCGACCGGGATCGTAAGGCGCGGGAAGAAATAAAAATAAGAAACCGCAGAGAACTCAGCCGCAGCCGGGGGAGGAAAGGACCGGACTGCGAGAGGGCTGGGAGGCGCGATTGGAAGCCGCTGAGGGAGAGACAGAGCCCGAGCGAGCGGGAGAGACAGAGCCGAGCGAGGGAGACCGAGGAGATTCAGCCAGCGGCTGGAACTGTTCGCCGTCAACGGGTTGTCCCCAGCGCCAGTTGCCCTGCCGAGAAAAGGGAACAAAGAACGCACTGAAGCCGGCGCGCAGGCTGCGAACCCCGAAAGCCAGCGGTCGTCGCCCGAGGGAAAAGCTTACCCCCCCCCCCCCCCGCCAGTAGGCGGAGAAGAAGACAGGAGCGGGAAACCGCCATTTTGAAAGTGGGCGGGGAAGAAGACAAGCGCGGGAAACCGCCATTTTTGGAAAAAAAAAGTTAAAGAAAAATTTCGTTGTTGTTTCTCAGGAAGATTGTGAAGATGCCTAAGCGTGGCAACATCAACGAATTCGATTCTGATGTGGAAGATTGGACCACGTATGTAGAACGCATCGAGATATATTGTAAGGTCAATAAGATAGCAAATTATGATAAAGCTCTAACCTTACTAAACTCAATGGGTGCGAAGACATACGGGTTACTGAAGCATCTTCTATCACCAGCTAAACCGGCGGATCAGTCTTTCGCTAATATTGTTGCTGTCCTGAAGGATCATGTGAACCCCACACCGCTGATGTTAGCGGAACGAGCTAAATTTTACGGGAGAACGCAACTAAAGGAGGAAAGCAACGCAGAGTACCTGGTTGAACTGCGTAGGCTAGCAAAATACTGTCAGTTTGGGGTAAATCTGACAGAGGCACTGAGAGACAAGTTCGTGTGCGGGATGTCGAAGGAAGGAACACAAAAGCGACTGCTCGAAGAGAACGATCTTACACTTGATAAGGCTGTCCTTATTGCAGCATCGCACGAAGCCGCAGCGAGAGGCATGGCGGAAATGCAGCTGAAGACAGCGGTACTCAGTGTGGATCAAATGACTTCAGGTACAACGAAATGTTACCGTTGTGGGAAGACAACACACGACCAGAACCAATGCTGGTTTAAAAACCAGGAATGTAGAAAATGTGGCAAACTTGGTCACATAGCTAAAGTATGCCGGTCAGGAAAGAAGACCAGCAACAATAAGTCACCGCAGAAGAAGTACAGAAAGGTACATAAGGTGACTGTGAAGAGTCCAGATGAACTGAATTCGGATTCAGACCCCAACAGCAAGGAACTGGGTAGTCTGAGGATTCACAATGTGAGTAAAGAAGCTGACCGACAAACTATCTGGGTCACACTGCAGATTGCAAAAGTCCAAGTGAAGATGGAAGTGGACACCGGATCGGCGTTGACGGTCATGAATAAACAAGATTACAAAAAGTTATTCAAACATATTCCCCTACGGGATACGGAGATAGTATTGCAGACATATACGGGGCATAAAGTATACCCCATCGGAAAGATAAAAGTCAAGGTGAGACACAAGGGCAAAGATCACCAAGGAATGGACTTATATGTACTACCCGAGGGAGGTCCACCACTTCTGGGACGGGAGTGGATCAGGAAAATAAAGATAGACTGGCACTCACTAAACACAATGACGGTAGATTTCGGAAAGAAAGATGTCAAACCTGAACGGTTGTCCAGAATATTGGACGAGGCTAAAGAGGTATTCCAGCAGGGACTGGGAACACTGAGAGGAATTAAGGCAAAAATCAAGATTGCAGAACATGCAAGCCCAAAATTTTTCAAAGCCAGATCGGTACCTTACGCGATACGACCTGCTGTGGAGGCAGAACTGGAAGAGCTTGAACGTGCAGGGGTACTGTCGAAGGTGGACTGGAGTGAGTGGGCCACGCCCATTGTTCCCGTCATGAAGTCTTCATCAAGTAACAAGCCAGGGGGACCGGGGAAGGTCCGCATCTGCGGAGACTTCAAGATCACAGTTAATCCGGTGCTTCACACGGTACAATACCCGCTTCCGCGGATTGAGGATATCTTTGCTTCATTGTCTGGCGGGAAACACTTCACCAAGATAGACCTGGCACAAGCATATTTACAGATGGAGGTCGAGGAAGAGTCACGCCAGTATCTCACAATCAACACGCACAGAGGCTTGTATCGATATAATAGACTGGTTTTTGGAGTAGCTTCGGCTCCAGCAATTTGGCAGAGGGCCATGGAGCAGGTCTTACAGGGTATTCCAAGCACTCAGTGTTACTTGGACGATATCCTGATTACGGGAGAAGACGAGGAGGAACACCTCACAAATTTGAAACTGGTGCTCACCAGGTTGAAGGAATATGGCCTTCGAGTTAATCACCAGAAATGTGAGTTCTTCCAGAAACGGATCGCGTACTGCGGTCATGTCATTGACCAAGAGGGGCTGCACAAGTCACCTGACAAGATCGAAGCGGTCGTGAAGGCCCCCGCTCCGGGAAATGTATCACAGTTGAGGTCGTTTCTGGGGTTGATTAATTATTACCATAAGTTTCTGCCAAATCTATCCACGGTGCTGCATCCGCTGAATGCTCTGTTGCGGAAAGAAGTACCATGGAAGTGGAGCGAGGACTGTAAGAAGGCCTTTCGCAGAAGCAAGGCGTTGATTACCTCTGAGGAAGTGTTGGCTCACTTCAACCCAACGCTACCTCTTCGTCTAGCTTGTGATGCTTTCCCTTATGGTATTGGAGCTGTACTCTCACACAAGTTACCAAATGGCTCCGAAAGGCCAGTCGCATTTGCGTCCCGATCATTGACCTCCGCTGAGCGAAATTATGCTCAGATAGATAGGGAGGCTCTCAGCCTTGTGTGGGGAGTAAAGAAATTCAATCATTACCTGCAGGGCAAGAAGTTTACATTGCTGACAGACCACCAGCCGTTGGTGTCCATATTCAACCCTAACAAGGCCGTTTCCACTATGACAGCACAAAGGCTACAGAGGTGGTCCGTTCTACTAGGGGCACACCAATATGACATCGAATACAAAAGGTCCAAACAGCATGGAAATGCTGATGGGTTATCGCGCCTACCATTGCCAGTGGAAGAAGAGGCGACTACAGTGGACCCAGTGGAGATGTTCCACTCAACCATAATGGAATGTCTACCAGTAACAAATTCCATGATCGAAAAGGAAACAAGAAATGACCTGACTCTCTCACGAGTCTACGATTTAACGGTGGAGGGATGGCCAGTACATGGCGAACCAATGCTGCCAGCATTTTCGCACAGAAGAGAACAGCTGTCAGTGTGCCGAGGAACCTTGATGTGTGGATCTAGAGTGGTGATTCCACCCAAACTCCAGCAGAAAGTACTAAAGGAGCTTCACGAGGGGCATCTGGGTGGAGTGAAAATGAAGAACCTAGCCAGAGGGTTTGTGTGGTGGCCAGGTATTGATGGAGACATCGAAGAAATAACCAAGAGCTGTCTAGGATGCCAGAAGGTCCAAAACGCGCCACCACAAGCTCCTCTGCATCCATGGGAGTGGCCCTCATCTCCATGGCAAAGGGTACATATCGACTTTGCTGGTCCATTTATGGACTCAATGTTTTTAATCGCGGTGGATGCACACTCCAAGTGGCCAGAGGTAATAAAAATGTCCTCCACCACCACGGAAAAAACCATCACAGTATTAAGGACCATATTTGCCAGGAATGGGCTGCCGGAACAGATCTGTTCTGATAATGGACCGCAATTTGTGTCCGAAGAATTCAGGAAGTTCTTAAAAAGCAATGGGGTCAAGCACTATACGTCTGCCCCATACCATCCCGCCACCAATGGATTAGCTGAAAGGTTTGTCCAGACCTTCAAGAAGGCCATAAAGGCCATGGGTAATGAAGACATAAATCTACAACATAAGGTAGATAACTTCTTGTTGGCGTACAGGAATGCAACACATGCGGTCACAAACCAAACTCCCGCCATGATGTTTTTCAATAGAAGAATAAGATGCCGGCTGGATTTGATTAAGCCAAACGTCAGAAGGGACATAGAGAACCGGCAATTTCAAGGCATGAATGAAAGGCCAACTAGATCCTTTCAGATAGGTCAACAAGTTTTGGCCCGGGACTACCGTACCGAGAAATGGCAGCCGGGAACTATTGGAAAAAGGCTAGGACCGTTGATGTATACCGTGGACATTGGTGAAAGCATAATAAGGCGCCATGTTGACCAGATCATAGAATCATCCACAAAGGCCCAACCTACTCCACAACTCTATACGTCTAATGTTGAAGCAGAGATACCCAGAGCATCTACCTCCGATCCGGTAATACTGGAATCCGATGAACCTGAAACGGTCCTTCAAGCCGAATCGACCTTGCCAGAAGAACCTACTACACCACCGAAAACGACTACACCACCGAGGCGTTATCCGGACAGAGTCCGGAAGCCTCCAGAGAGACTGAATCTGTGAACTGTTCACATAAAGTTGTATATATGTTAAGATGTTATATTAATGGGAATATGTATATATTGTTAACCTAAAAAGGGAGGATTGTAGTGTATGTAACGTTCCACCTTTAAGAGAACTATTTTAAGGGTTGCACTACTTTATCTTGGCTACTGTATACTGTAATACCGGTGGTGACCACACCGGTATATAAGTGCTGTGTAAGGATTTTTTGGCAGATTCGCCCTGACCTTCGAATAGTAAAGTCCTGTTAAAGTTACTCTTGTAGTCTGTGTATTAATTCACCATATAACCCACAGACTTTACAGTGTACAGTTTTGGTCTCCTTACCTAAGGAAGGATATACTTGCCATAGAGGGAGTGCAACAAAGGTTCACCATACTGGTTCCTAGGATGGGGGGATTTACCTATGAGGAGAGATTGAGTAGACTAGGCCTATATTCTCTAGAGTTTAGAAGAATGAGAGGTGATCTCATTGAAACATACAAAATTCTTACATGGCTTGACCGGGTAGATGCAGGGAGGGTGTTTCCCCTGGCTGGGGAGTCTAGAACCAGGGGTCACAGTCTTAGAATAAGGGGTCGGCCATTTAGGACTGAGATGAGGAAAAGTTTCTTCACTCAGAGGGTGGTGAACCTTTGGAATTCTCTACCCCAGATGGCTGTGGAGGCTCAGTCGTTGAGTATATTCAAGACAGAGATCGATAGATTTTGAATATCAAGGGAATCAAGAGATATGGTGATAGTGCAGGAAAGTAGAGATGAGGTAGAAGATCAACCATGATCTTATTGAATGGTGGAGCAGGCTCGGAGGGCCAAATGGCCTAATATTCTGCTCCTATTTCTTATGTTCTTAGTGAAAAAGGGACATAAGTGGCCCTTTTATGCAATGTGCTTGTACCTATTAAGAACTGTGTTGACACTGTTGAAACCTCATTTCACATCCATTACAGAATGGAAACTTTCATTCCATTAGATTGGGCTGAATTAAAGCAAGTTACAGAAGTACTAACCCAGTGCTTCACAAAAGCCCAGGATAGTTAAATTTGCATATTAATTTAAACTGAAGCCGTTGAAGATATCCAGCTGTCTAATTAGATTGTTTGAATCTATGATGGAGTTTGACTGTTACAACAAGGAGCAGAAACTTGATAGCTTTAATAACACTAAAATTTAGCACTGCAGTGAGCATGGTATCTTGCAACACTAGTTGTATCAATGGCATTAGATATCAGACATTATGACCTTTCAGCAGCAACATGCACAGGATGCATTAAAGGACAGAGCTCCTCTGTGTAAAGTCTGCATGAACTGACAGAGTTGGAGAAACATGCTGACCTAATGACAATTATTATCTGCCTGGAGGGATTATTAGCAGCTGTTTGATATCCCATGATGTGATCAGGAGCTGTTTGATATCCCACGATGTGGTCAGGAGCAAGCTGCTGCTGCTGGCTGAAATACTTTGAAAACTGTCAACATAGAAGGGCTTATTGATTCGGAAATCTCATTACACAGTGGGGGAAAATAGTATGCTTGCTCATGATAAACCAGATGAGCATTTGCCATGTGCTAATAGCCGCCCTCCAGTTAAATCAGAACAAAATACATTTAAAAGGCACAGGACTCCAGGTTTCATATTTTTGTCAGTCAGCAACAACTAATGACCCAAGATTATCAGGTTACAAAATCCTGCTAAATATTTCAACGCCTGATGAATTCCATGCACACCTTCTTCTGTAAAAGGTTTGCATTAGGTAAATATTTGACCTGCTTTAACCATGTAGGTCAAATGACAAGAATTAATTTGTGTTAGCGCATTAGATATCAAAGGATCACTTTTATATATTTAGTATTAATTGTATTGAGACCCGACCCAGACTTTCTCTTCCCCCCCCCCCCCCAGGATAATTATAGGAGTTTATCAAATATTTTTTCTTAATACTGAAGTTTTTATATAATATGTTTACATTAAAAATGAAATTCTGTTTAGTCAGTGTTTCTAATGTTGGCATCTACTTGAGTGTTTTCAATTGAGTACTTGTGTGAAATAATGGCTAACAGACCACCACCCCACCCCAATGCTCCCAAATCCCAACACCCCTCTGCTCCACCCACACCATTGCCTCCTATTGGTCCCAGATCCCTCAACCACCCTTTCGACATTATGAAACCCTGAGTCTTCCAAGTCATGCTGCACACCTGCTACCTACCTGCAACTTTGGGCATCTTCCTCTCCATTGTATTCTGCACTGTTTAAAAAAAGTAATCAAATAATCAAGGCCATAGATTTATGATTTCTATGGAAATATGGGCATGATCACATAATTTGAACCTGAAAATGCCATTTACAATCTCATAATACTTAAATAAGTGAAATTGTGTTTTTAATATTAGTCACCATAAATCAATGGCCTGATAAATTTTACAATCTATAACATGAAACACTATATCTTATGACTCACTGTAAGCAATACCACAGAAGATCCACTAAAAGTCTCACATCTAGTGTGCATGTGTCATACTTCAGAGGTCACACTATCAAATGTCACACTTCAAAGTGTCAAAAATATTAAAAAAGAAATAAAAGCACTTCTGGTTTCTTCTGACCTGGAGCTGGAAATTTGAAACACCTACCAATCTACAAACTTCTCTTACAAAGAGCAATTAATCTCTAATTGACTGCTGGGAATTCATAAACCCCTACCACTCTGTAAACTTCCCTCACAGACAGTAGTCAACATATAAACCTCAGGATTTACAGAAGTTAGATTTTGTGGGTTTAAGGGCACAGAACACTTAAACGGAGCTCCACCTTATCAGAATAATATACGTTATATGGTATAACATTCTTTTCGTTATAATATAACACATCATCTGACTTACCAGATCACAGGAGATACATTTTTTAATAATAGATATATAGGCACAGAATTTCTGTGATTTTTAGCCATTTACACAGTTTCTCCAGGCATTTCACTGAACTCCCTAAGAAGTTACAGCGGGAGAACCCCATGAAAATTCAGGGCCTTTATACACACTAATTAATCTTCTGGGACATTACACAAGGGAAGTCAAGACCAAGTGAAGTCTTCAGGTGAAGAAAGGTTAGTAGAGGCCCGAGGAATAATTGGACCAGGGCCTGTAGACATAATTGAATGCACAAAGTTATATATTCTGTCCTTGTATTTATATTTCCGTTATAAATTACTATGTTCATGTTTATAATGGAAACTACTTATGCACATTTGTCAGACTGTAATTACACCCTCCTGATATTTGTGGTACTACAGCGCCTCCATTGGAAAGTGGGTGCAATTACAGTGTAACAAGTGTACATAGGCAGTTGCCATTATAAATGTGGAAATAGGAATTTATAATGGAAAGTTAAAATGAAGTGTGCATGGACAAAAGATTTCTTTTAATTATATAGATACATGTATAATGTATGTTTTCAGATGCTTCACTCACACTAAAGATTAACATTTTGTCACATGCAAATTTCTGTGCCACACTTAAAAATCTATGGAAAAGAGATAGAAAACAGCAATTTCTTGTTGGTTTCAAATAATCTTCCATAGCATTGGAGACTACCCTCTAATTCACCCAGGATCTGCCTAAGAGCAGTTAGCATCTAATTGAACTCATGGTGTATCAATACAGCAATCAGACATTGTAATCCTTAAAGAGAGACATCAGTTAGACACCTTAACAGCAGAATTATACATTGTGCATTACATGGGATACTGCTCCTGTCATTTTTTTAAAAAGCATATCATTTGACTTGGCATGAGCAATGCCATGGGAAATCCAAAAGTCTTAAAAAATATAAGTATGCATGAGGAAAAAGCATTCAACGCATCAAGCACAGACCATGCATAATCCACTCTATCATGGAATCTGCACATCCTATTTAACTGTTTTCAGGGAAGGCATGTAGAGTTACTCACTACCTCTCCCAAAGGTACCTTTCTAACCTTACACCTACAATATGCATCTTTGACACTTTGCCTTCATTGACATTGCATCCCCATAGTCCTAACAGCTGAGGAATAATCAAATTTCACACATTTCATTATCTCTGTCTACACAATGTTATATCTCCTTCCTAACAGTCACCCTGCTCTTTTTTTTAAACTATGAAATCATACAGCATTAACTGCTTTATTACATCTGTGGCTTTGTAGGAAAATATTCTTCATGTATTCACCTGTATTGCTCTCATCTATATTTTTCTGTCCATTTATATTTTTTTAATTCTGCATGTAACCATTTATTAAACAATTCAAAGAATTATATACTTCAGGATTGGACTTTTGTATCTTTGCCAGTTATTCTGTTTATCTCAATTTTTACACTGCCTTTTTAATAAGCAGATGAATCGAACAGGGGTGTAGGTAGGAGTTTAGCTGAGTAGGCAATGATTCTTGTTCAAAGTCTTGATACTGAAAGTTAACACTCATTTTGAACATACAGGTATATATGTTATGTCTTGTATAACTAGCACTTCCAGTAACTCTTATGTTTCTCTGTCACTCTTAACCATTGACAAATTTATTAATATTATCATAGAATTAGAAGGAGGCCATTTGGCACATCACGCCTATACTTTCTGAAAAAACTACCCCCTTAGTCCCATTCCCCTGCACTTTCCCCATATCTTTTCAATGTTTTCTTCAAGTATTTCCTTTTAAAAGTTATTATGGGATCTCTCTTCACCCTCTCCATGGCCTTTGATATATTTGCTCAAGTAAGGCACTCAAAACTGAATGCAACATTCTAACTCTGCCCTAAGCAATAATATGTATAGGTTTAGTATCATTTCTTTGCTTTTTTTACCCTATATCCCTATTAATAACACATAGGATCCGATATGCTTTTTCCAAAAAAACTTATCAACTTGTCCTCCCACTTTTAAAATGTTGTCTATCTGAAGCCTAAGTTTCTCTGCTGTTTTACTCCTTTTAAAGTTTTATCACTTAGTGTATAAGACTTCTCATTCTTTCTCTCAAAATGTATCACCTTGCATTTCTGTGCATTAAATTTCATCTGCCCAAACTACTAACTTGTTTTTATCCTGCTAAAGTCACTTACTGTCCTCGTCACTGTAACCATATTCCATATTTTTGTGTCATCTGCAAATGTTGATATTGTATGCCCTATGCACTATATATAGGGTGAAGACAAATGACCTTTTCGCTGACTTTTGGGGAACACCACTGTTTTGCCCTCCAATCCAAACACATCCATTAACCAAGTCCCAAATACATTCTAGAAATGAATTACTTTTACTACTTGAGCTGTTCTGCTTCTCCCAGTCTATGTGAAAATTAAAATTTCCCATTATAACCACTTTTTTTTTCTACATCCTTCCCTGATCTCCATATTTATACATCGCCGCCACTACATCACTACCATCAGGAGGTCTGTAGAAAAGCCCTGCTAGGGTCTTGCATCCTTTGGCGTACATTAACTCTACCCAGAGTGTTTCCACTGCCCGATCAACCTTACTGAATATCGTCTTTCTACTGCAGTATCATATTGCTTTTATCACATTGCCACTCCTTCTTTCCCAACTTTCCTATACTTTCTAAAAATCCTATAGCCTGGAATATTTATCTCCCAATCGTGCTCTGGTTGTTGCCAGGTCTCTATAATGGCTACAACATCGTACCCTTTAAGCTGAAGTTGTGCTTCTAATTCACTTGTTTTATTTCTTATGCTACATGCATTTGTGTACAGAACTCTTATCTAGGTAACTGTTCCCACCGTGCCCTAATATCCTGCTGGTCCTATTCTCATATTTTTTGACAGTGTGATTTTTTGCCTTCTACCCTGCCCCCAGCTAGTTTGACATACTGATCTAGAAAGTAGTCTTGGACTAGAAACTTCTTCCTTTTTGCCACTTACAGCACTGTGAGCAATCTCACAGGACATCTCCAAAAATATTATATATATTTTATATTTATGTATATATATATATATATAATAAAGTAACATACCTTGAAATGATTTTGAGCAATAATCTTATCTGAAGGTGCTGATGTTGACAGTTGTACAGTCTTTTTCTATGGACTTGATCGCACTTTAATACTCCCTTTCCCAATTAGATTACTGCTGCGTGATCCCTCTCATGATTGTCTATTTAACACTTTAAAAGGCTTCTGATAGTGAAACATATTTTTTTGTTTTTGATAACAGTAAGTTTTCAAATTGGACATAAATACCAAAAACAAATGGTAAATGTTCTGCAACTTATCCACAGTCCCATGTAAGTGGATGTTCCCAAAGTTGCTGATAAATTGTTTTCAAAGTTTAATCAGCATTTCCATCAGACAGTTATCTATTTAAGCAATATTTCATATCTTTTACGTTAGCAAAATACTGCGGATGCTGGAAATCTGAAATAACAACAGAAAACGCTGGAAACACTCAGCAGGCCAGGCAGCATCCGTGGAGAGAGAAACAGAGTTAACGTTTCAGGTCTGGGACCTTTCGTCAGAACTGGAAAAGGTTAGAGATGTAACAGATATTAAGCAAGTGCAGAGGCAGGGAAAGGGGGGAGGGGAGGAAAGAACTAAAGGGACGGTCTGTGATAGGGGGGAAGGCAGAGTGGTTAAATGTTGCAAATGGGGATGGCAGAATCATCAACAGCTGCCACCTGAAATAGCGGCAGAGGTTATAGTCTGAAATTGTTGAACTCAATGTCGAGTCCAGAAGGCTACAGCCTAATAGAAAGATGAGGTGCTGTTCCTCAAGCTTACGTTGACATCTTCCCCTTCCCATCCCTTTCAACATTCCGAAGGGACCGCTCCCTCCACAACACCCTGGTCCACTCCTCAATCACTCCCAACAGCACCTCCCCTCCCCACGGCACCTTCCTGTGCAAGCACAGGAGATGCAACACCTGCCCTTTTACCTCCTCTCTTCCCATTGTCCAGGGCCCCAAACACTCCTTCCAGGTGAAACAGCGATTTACTGTACTTCTTGCAATTTAATATACTGTATTCACTGCTCACGATGCAGTCTCCTCTACATTGGGGATACCAAATGCAGATTGGGTGACCACTTTGCGGAACACCTCCGTTCAGTCCATAAGGGTGACCCCCGAGCTTCCGGTCGCTTGTCACTTTAATTCTCCGCTCCACTAACACTCTGACCTCTCTGTTCTTGGCCTCTTACACTGTTCCAGGCCTCTTACACTGTTCCAATGAAGCTCACATAAGCTCGAGGAACAGCACGTCATCTTTCTATTAGGCATTTTAGAGCCTTCTGGACTCAACATTGAGTTCAACAATTTCAGACTATAACCTCTGCCGCTATTTTTTCAGGTAGCAGCTGTTCATGATTCTGTCATCCCCATTTGTAACATTTAATCTCTCCTGCCTTCCATCCTATCACAGACCGTCCCTTTTGTTCTTTCCTCCCCTCCCCTCTTTCCCTGCCTCTGCACCTGCTTAAAATCTGTTACATCTAACTTTTTCCAGTTCTGACGGAAGGTCACAGACCTGAAACGTTAACTGTTTTTCTCTCCACATATGCTGCCTGACCAGCTGAGTGTTTCCAGCCTTTTCTGTTGTTATTTCATATCTTTTAGCTTACCATTAGAAAAAATAGCTGTTGTTCCTATGTTGCTCCTGATCTGAATTACTTGTTTTGTGTTTTTGAAACAGGATAAAATGATGTCTATCACCAAACTTGTGCTGCTGTTAACTGTATGTTGCACTGCAAGAACCGGCTTTGGCTACAGATTGTACAAAATAAACAAAAGCTATTCTTGCAACAACGAGCTGCTTTCTGAAGCGATGAAGGATGAACCTCCAGAAAACTCCCCACTGAAGGACAGAAGCTTCATCTACCTACCAACTGACAGATCTTCGTTTGCTGAAGAAAAAGAGAAAAGGACATTGCCATTTGCTCGATATAAATATCTCACCCGAACACAATTAAAAAGGAAAATGTACCAGAATACTGCAAGGAGCAATCGTCGAACCAAATTCACGCTGTCCCTAGATGTGCCCACGAACATTCTCAATATTCTTTTAAGCATTGCAAAAGCTAAAAGCATGAGGGCAAAGGCGGCAGCAAATGCTCGCCTGATGGCACAAATTGGTCGAAGAAAGTAGATTTGTAATTATTTAAGTTTTAAGATATTTCCATGACAGCATGAAACTGCAGCTGCATGCTTATAGCTAAAATCTGTTAGCACTAAAAAAAAATCCATTTGACGGGTGACATGAAATGTTAGGTTCATTCAGTAAAACAACAGAAAATGGGAAATTAAAGGGTTTGTTGCATACAGGGATATTGATAATATTTGGACCTAGCAAGTATTTGTTAAAGGACATACACTTTTACCATAAAACTAACCCTTTGATAAAGTGTATTATTGTGGGAGGTAGGTCATGAAATCAGGAGCATTCCAGAAGAGTAGTTTGACTTTATAGAAGCAGCACGCCTTATTTTATTATTTCTTAAATGATTGTATAGCTGAAAACACGTTCATTGTGCAGTGACAAGTTGGAGAATGCCAAAATCATAAAATTCCAGACTGTCACATCCAGTGAATGGCGTAGCAACTTTGAGACATACAATGAGTTCACTTGCAGAAGCCTACCTCTGCATATTTTCTGTTCACTCAGATTTCCATCAGTCCTGTTTTTTTTTTAATGCAATCTTGTAGGAATATAAGAAACGGGAAAAGACCAAGGTCCACCTAGTTTGATTTCTACCATCCTGGTGGTCGCACGATACAACAATAATTAACTTTTTGACTAACCGTAGCAATCAATCTCTATTAATTAGTCTACAACAGACCCCGTAATGACATGAGGAAAACCCTAGTGGTGGAGATCTTTGGAAACCATAGGTCCAAAGTCACCATTTTCCTCCCAAGCATGCTAAACTTACCACATGTAGTATTTTCCATTAGATTTTCTAATCTTATATATTGTGGTAGGTAACCAGAAGAAAAGTAATGCAAACTATGGGCAGTTCTGCCTAAGGGAAGGGTTGGATGAAAGTAAGGTCTCCCAGTGGCATACTGGGATTTCCTATTCACTCCCTGCCAATTGTTTTGGTGAACCTGTGGCAAGCAGGGTTGGAAAATTGCACCTTTTTTTGCATTCAGTTGCCGCATTTCCTGCTGCCTGGGTCCAGAAGCGTGCAGGACATCTGCCCATATATAGGCATGCATAATGTAAGAAAATGCAAATTAGAGAAATACATCCACTGGCATATTGCCTTCAATTTGCGTCTTTGTAATACCGGACACAAGGCATGGATCCTGGATCCAGCGTTTCTATGGCAGCAAAAGGGTACCTTTCAGCATTTATCAGTGGCAAAGCCTATGCAATCCCTCCCATGGTAGGCAAAAATTTGCTTGTTTGACTGACAGCTATGGGGCTGCTGGCACCACTATGCTCCATCCCTATGTTTCTACTACCATTAAGGGCCATTAAGAAGGATAATAGTATAACATCACCAAGTATATTTTTCACCTTCTTTCCCTTCTCTACCCCATCCCTCCTGATCTTTCTATGGCATGCTCCATATTCTAGCAAACAGGCCATTCAGCCAACTGCTTCAAGGCCTCTGCCAGTAGTACATCACCAATTGCTGTAAAGTGGATAAAAGTGGGAAATGTAGATTCTCTTTTGTTTTCCTCCTGTGCAAAGTGGCCAGTCTCCGCTGTGCACCTCCACTAATGGCACAGCCAAAATGGGGAGCTCATCACATGGGAAATCTAAGGCATTTGCTTGCAACTAACCACTGCATTGTCCAACCATTTGATTACATTTCTATAAATAAGACAAATGCTTCTTAAGTAGTCGTCAGTTTCAGTTTGCCTCAGTGCTGTGCTGTACTATGTCCATTTGCCCATTTCATGAGTTTAATCAGTTCTTAGTTAGATCACTAATTTTTTTTTAACTTGGTCTTGGTCCGCAACCCTGGCAAAATTACATTTATTCCCCATCCCTAGCTGCCCTGGTGGTGATGAACATCAACTGAGTAGCTTGCTAAGCATTAAGGCTTGACCATGTGTGCACCAAACCAGGTAGAGAAGGTAGGTTCCCTTCACTGAAGGGTATCAGTGATCCAGTTGTAATTTCACAACAATCTGTCAACTTGCATAGTCATTTTTGTACCTGGTGGTAGCCAACAAATCAAATTCAACATCACAATTTACTGTGGTGGGATTTGAACTCAATGACACTGATATTTATGGGGATGGTGCGGGGAAGAGCCAGGGGTGCGGAGGTCCTGCCGAATTTAACAGCAGGACCTCATTTTTTTTCCATTTCCTGTCAATATAGCCAGCTGCCGGGTGGGAAAAGAGCAGCTGCTAGATATCCTTGGGGATGGTGCTTGGTAATCGCGGGGCAGGTGGCAGATCGGGGCTTGGGGGCAGAGGATTAGATTGTGGGGCAGGCTGCAGATCGGGGCTTAGGGGGATCGAATCATGGGGCAAGCTGCAGACTGGGGTTTAGGGGGTAGGGATTGGATCGTGTTGCAGGTTGGGGGTGGGGGATTGGATCGCATGGCAGGTTGCAGATTGGGGGCGGGGGATTAGATTGCGTGGCAGGCTACAGATCAGCACTTGGGGGTGGGAAGTCACCGATTGTGGCGGGGGGGGTGGTAAGAGAGAGGCTGCGATCAGCAGAAGGGAGGCCAAAGGCTTCCTTGAGGGACCGGGGGGGGCGCACGCCTGCTACTCCTCGCCTACAAGGAGTGCTATCCGTTAGCTTCTGGAGCCGGTAGCTGCCACCTCCATTTCACTGCTGGGTTTCCCATCCCTTAGGAAATCCAGCCGGCAGCAGTTGAATTTAAATCAGACTCCCAATTGCACTGTGGGAGCCTGATTTATATATGTTAATGATGTATCCCGCCTCTCAAGGGTGGGAAACTCGCACGCATCGCCACCCGCTGCTGTAAAAACAAGCGCTTATGCGGCGGGCTGGGGACAGTTGCCCATATTTCAGTTTAACCCCCGACATCATAGAATAGTACAGCACAGAAGAAGGCCATTAAGCCCATCGAGTCTGTGCCGGCTCTTTCGAAGAGCAATTCAGTTAGTCCCATTCCCCTGCCCTTTCCCCATATCCCTGCAACTTTTTCTCCTTCAAATATTTATCCAATTCCCTTTTGAAGATTACTATTGAATCTGTGTCCACCACCCTATCAGACAATGCATTCCAAATCCTAACCACTCGTTGCGTAAAAAAGCTTTTCCTCATGTCACCTCTGGTTCTTTTGCCAATCATGTTAAATCTGTGCCCTCTTGTTATCGACCCTTCAGCTATTGGAAACAGTTTCTCTTTATTTACTCTATCTAAACCCTTCATGATTTTAAACACCTCTATCAAATCTCCTCTTAGCCTTCTCTGCTCCAAGGAGAACAACCCCAGCTTCTCTGTCCACGTAACTAATTCCTCATCCCTGGAACTATTCTAGTAAATCGCCTCTGTACCCTCTCCAAAGGCTTCACGTCCTTCCTAAAGTGTGATGCCCACAATTGGACACAATACTCCAGCTGGGGCCGAACTAGTGTTTTATATAGGTTTAGCATAACTTCCCACCTCTCATGGGTGGGGGGTTAATATCAAGGCCACTATCTCTGGGTTACTAGTCCAGTGCCATAACCACTAAACTACCGTACATCTTGAAGGAGCAGAGCATCCCATGTCATCCCTAATGCTGCCCACCACACCCACAACAAGCTTGCTGCACACAGAATACCCATTAAGTTGTACATGGTGAAGGATCATAGACTAAAGTGAGAGTTTAAAGAGGTTCAGGTGTCTTTTTCACTGCATACACCCGAGGTCAAATCCACCCAAGATAAATGGAACAAGAAGTGACTTCCCTCAGATGGAAACAATTTGGGCAGTCTCAATCCAATTTGTAATGGTCATGAGTCCCAACCTTCAAAGCCTAAAATTGCTATGAAAATGTATTCAGATCTCATCCATGAAAATGAATTGATAGTGTTTGATGAGCACTGTGAGAGCGATGAGTCACAATGACCTCTATGAGTGAGAACACCTGGAACTTAATGTCACTGACAAGGTAGTTTATTTCTTCTTTGAGCCTGTATCTCTGGGCAGAACATTTGTTAATGGATTCTAGTACATTGCATGCTGCTGCTGTTGCTTATTATTAAATATTATTTCACATGTTTAAAGGTGAAGGGAAAAGATTAAGAGAAATGTGTACCTGCTGATTCTAGACTTCACATTTCTACTTCCTAGATTGTTAAAGTGAGATCTGTGACTGACTGCTGATTCATCTGTTTCTTCTAAGCTGTAAATTAGCGAGTTTATTGTATGTACCTAACACAATTCGTCTATGTAAAATGTTGATGAGCTGTTTCCTTGCAGTACTATAAAGCGATTTGCTTTGACATTTCCAGCTTTCTTTCTAGATGTTATAGCAAAAAAGCTATTGTAAATTTAAAGTCAAATAAATTTGGAATTAGGCATAGCAATAACTATGTTGCAGACAAAAATGGTCTAATTTCAAATATTTTTTTACACAGTGGGATGCATTGTTATTCCTTAGAATGCAATAAAATTCCAGACAATATGTGGGATTTTGTATTCATATATAAACACAATTCATTGTCAAATATTCTCCCTAATACAAAGGGAAAACACGTATTTATTCTCCAAACTATGCCATATCTGATAATGTGCATACACATATCTTTACCAAAAACTAGTATTGCTTTCCAAATTTCCCCATTTAGAAACAAGTACCTTCACCAGAGTTGATTTTTATTAACAAAACTGTTTAATACAATGCAAGTGTCACACTTCCTCAGATACATTGTATAAAAATGTAATCAATACCCACAAATTGGGTGAAAATAGAGTGACACGATGGACCTGATGAGCTGCACCACAGAGTCGGGGACGTTTTGAGTTCTCATTTATTTATGGAGAGTTACTAATTCAAGCCATACCTTCTTGGAACTGCACAGTAGATACAGTTGGAAAGGGAACTATATATCTAGCAAGCACCATGGGGATAATTTTCAAGTTTTGGGCACTATGTGGACCAGGCATCCACTACGCCCACCTGAACCAGCTGACGTAAGACATGCACCATTTTGAGGTGTATGCCTTATTTCCATAATGAGGTTGAGCTATTAGTGCTACTTGCTCTTTTAATTGGAAGCTCAAAATCAAAGAGCAAGTTATTATCTAAATGGAGAGAAACTGCAAAGTGCTACAGTACAAAGGGATCTGGGGGTCCTGGTGCATGAAACACAAAAAGTTAGTATGCAGGTGCAGCAGGTGATCAGGAAGGCCAATGGAATCTTGGCTTTTATTGCAAGGGGGATGGAGTATAAAAACAGGGAAGTCTTGCTGCAGTTATATAGGGTATTGGTGAGGCCACACCTGGAATACTGCGTGCAGTTTTGGTTTCCATATTTAAGAAAAGATATACTTGCTTTCAAGGCGGTTCAGAGAAGGTTCACTCGGTTGATTCCGGAGATGAGGGGGTTGACGTATGAGGAAAGGTTGAGTAGGTTGGGCCTCTACTCACTGGAGTTCAGAAGAATGAGAGGCGATCTTATCGAAACATATAAGATTGTGAGGGGGCTTGAGCGGGTGGATGCGGTGAGGATGTTTCCACTGATGGGTGAGACTAGAACTAGGGGGCATAATCTAAGAATAAGGGGCTGCCCTTTCAAAACTGAGATGAGAAACTTCTTCACTCCGAGGGTAGTAAATCTATGGAATTTGCTACCCCAGAGAGCTGTGGAAGCTGCAACATTAAATAAATTTAAAATGGAGATAGACAGTTTCCTAGTAGATAAGGGAATTAGGGGTTACGGGGAGCGGGCAGGGAAGTGGACGTGAGTCTAGATTCAGATCAGCCATGATCCTATTGAATGGCGGAGCAGGCCCGAGGGGCCGTATGGCCTACTCCTGCTCCTACTTCTTATGTTCTTATGTTATGTTCTCATCCATTGAGGGGGCAGGCAATCAGGCAGGTCTCCTGTGATTTAAAGGCAGCCTGCACTTCTTAAAGGGGAAGTGCCTTTAGTCAATGGAGAATGTCAGAGTTGCTGCTGCAAGGAAAATGCTTGTGTTTCTTGGACAGTGCCGTGAAGGTTTTGGTGGAGCAAGTGACCAAGAAGAAGGAGGTTGTGATAAAAATGATAACTTCCGGGAAGTTATGTCATCACTTCCTGTGAACTATGAACTGTGTACATACCTCACTTCCTGTCATATGTCACTTCCTGTTGGACTGGTATAAATACTGGTCTGTTCAGTATTGTAAGAGGCTTCTACCAGAGGCATGGTAAAGACCTCTCTTGTGTATATAGTGTGTTTATAAGTTACTTAAAGCTTACTTTAAAGTTACTTGATGGTAAGTCTCCTTTTTCTTACATCAATTTAAGTAACTTAGTATTTACACTGACAAATACTAGACCTTCAGACAAACTCGGAAGTTAAGGATCCAGGGAACCACCCATCATGGAGAAAATCCTTAGACCTATTCGTCTGGACTTGGACCCGAATACACCAGCAGCTGGCAGGGTATGGAAGCATTGGTATCGTACTTTTGAGAATTTTCTGGATGAATGTAAAGCGGATGCTCCTGCTAAATTGAAGATACTTGTCAATTATGTGACCCCAAAAGTGTTCGAATATGTTGATGAATGGGATAATTACAAAGAGGTGATTCGGGCACTTAAGAAACTGTATGCGAAGACCCCAAATGAGGTCTATGCTAGACATCTACTGGCCACAGCCCGACAAGGGCCAGGGGAATCAATTGACGAATTCCTGCAAGAACTTCGCAGGCTCAGCGTAGATTGTAACTTTCAGGCAGCCTCAGCTGAGCTGTACCGCCAAGAAATGATTCGTGATGCTTTCATCTGCGGGATTGCCTCTCCATTTATACGCCAGCGTCTACTAGAAAGTAAAACACTTGAGCTACAAAAAGCTTTTGACCTAGCTTGTTCACTGGATTTGGCAAAGAGAAATGCAGACCTCTATCAGCTGCCCAGATCTCGATCTGCTGCTGTAGCTGCAACCAGACAATTCAAGCGGTCTCAGGTGAACCCTATCATGGGGGAATCTAATTCTGATAATTCTGATGAAGAAGAGGAGGACGACCCCACTTTAGCAGCCTCTTGGCAATCTAGGAAGGAATGCTTCTTTTGTGGAGATGCTTTTCACCCTAGGAAAACCTGCCCTGCTCGCAATGCAATCTGCAGTTATTGCGGGAAAAAAGGACACTTTGCTAAAGTTTGCCTATCAAGGGCCTCTACGAGGGCCAATCCAGCTAAGGCCTACCGAACTGCCCCAATTAGGGCCTATCAAGATGCTCCAGCTAGGACCTATCAAGCTTCCTCTCGAGCTCTCTCCCGAAGAAGCACACCGAGAGTTTTAGCCACTCTCTGTGCAACGACTCCAATTACAGCTGCTTGCCCACAGAACCTGTCTCATGCAGCCACAAAAATTTCAATTAAAGGGCATACCTTAGATGCCTTAATTGACTCAGGAAGTACTGATAGTTTCATTAAGGAACAGATTGTTGCGAAATTGAAACTACATGTCTTCCCATCAGACCAGGCAATTGCGATGGCCCAGTCATCACTTAATACCAGAATCTCCGGCTTTTGTGTTGTTGATATGACACTTCATGGTTGTATGTATCCCTCCACCCGACTTTCGGTGCTCAAAGACTTATGTAGTGATCTCCTCTTAGGGCTGGACTTCCAAAAGCAGCATAAGAAACTCACCATTGAGTTTGGTGGATCCAAACCCGGACTTACTATTTCTAATATACCGTCTAAATTACCATTTTGTGCATTATCAGCAGCTTCACTTGATGAACCCTCATTATTTGCCAGTATTCCGCCTCAATGCCAACCGATAATAACGAAATCGCGGCGCTTTAATCAGGAAGACCAATCTTTTATTGCGGCTGAAATCTCTCGACTTCTAGCAGAGGATATCATTGAACCATGTTCGTCGCCCTGGCGGGCTCAAGTCGTCATTGTCAAGAACCCTCTAAAACCTCACAAACAGCGACTATGCATCGATTATTCGCAAACCATCAATCAATATACCGACTTGGACGCCTACCCATTGCCACGCATTGATGATATGGTTAATAAACTGGCCGAATACAAAGTGTTCTCAACTTACGATTTAAAAAGTGCCTATCATCAGTTACCCTTGAAGGTCTCAGATAAGCAGTACACAGCCTTTGAGGCTAATGGACGGCTGTACCAATTTCGTCGCCTCCCATTCGGGGTTACTAATGGAGTGGCTGTCTTTCAACGGGCAATGGATGGCCTGGTTAAGCAGGAAAACCGAAGGGACACTTTTCCCTATCTTGATAACACTACCATTGCAGGTCACGATCAACAGGAACACGACTCCAACCTCCAAAAATTTCGGGATGCCCTCCATCGCCGTAATTTGACCCTGAATGAATCCAAATCTGTTGAGTCGCAACCGACCATCAACATCCTTGGCTACTGCGTAGGCAATGGTATCATTAAGCCAGACCCAGAAAGACTTCGCCCGCTCCAAGAGCTCCCGTCACCTAAGAATCCGGCTTCTTTACGTCGGGCTCTCGGTCTGTTTGCATACTACGCTAAATGGATTCCTCATTTTTCGGACAAAATCCAACCCTTGCTGCATGCTAGATCATTTCCACTGGGAACAGCGGCTGTTGCAGCCTTTAACCTTCTCAAAAAACAGTTGGAGAAAGCGGCTCTTCACTCCATTGATGAGAATCTCCCTTTCGTGGTTGAATGTGATGCCTCGGAGGTGGCGATCTCGGCTACTCTGAATCAGGAAGGTCGTCCTGTAGCATTTATGTCCAGGACCTTACAAGGTGCCGAGCTACATTATCCTCCGGTTGAGAAAGAAGCCACAGCCATCATAGAGGCAGTACGGAAGTGGAACCATTTTCTAGCTCGCCAGCACTTTACATTGATCATGGACCAACGATCAGTCGCCTTCATGCTCGATAATCGAAAACGAACCAAAATTAAGAATAATAAAATACAACTTTGGAGGATGGAACTGGCCTCTTTTGGTTATACCATTCTCTATCGGCCTGGCAAGGAGAATGTGGCCCCGGACACCCTCACACGGGCATTCTGCTCCACTATGTCATCCTCCACTCTCATGGATGTCCACAATGGTTTGTGTCATCCTGGCGTTACGCGCATGCTACATTTCGTACGATCACGGAATCTCCCTTTTTCCACTGGAGATGTAAAGAAAATATGCTCAGAATGCCGGCTTTGTGCGGAATTAAAACCTCAGTTCTTCCGCCCCTCAGATGGTATACTCATACATGCAACCCAACCGATGCAACGACTTAGCATCGATTTTAAGGGCCCAGTGCCCTCTTCAACTCGGAACACATATTTGCTCACCATGATCGACGAATATTCACGTTTTCCGTTTGCCTTCCCCTGCTCCAATATGCTGGCGTCCACAGTAATCTGCTGCCTTGAGCAGGTATTTTCTCTCTGTGGCATGCCGGCTTATATTCACTCAGATCGGGGTCCATCCTTTATGTCAAGGGAACTCAAGGACTACCTCTCAGAACGGGGAATTGCTACAAGCAAAACAACACCATACCATCCCATCGGAAATGGGCAGGTAGAGAGGTATAACGGTATCATCTGGAATTCCGTACGTCTCGCTTTAAGATCTCGGGGCCTACCAGACCAGCAATGGGAAACAGTGCTTCCGGATGCATTGCACTCTATACGGTCCCTGCTTTCTACAGCCACAAATACTACACCTCATGAGCGGCTCTTTGGATTCCAGCGTCGCTCATCTCATGGGACATCACTCCCGTCATGGCTAACTACTCCTGGACCTGTATTACTCCGAAGATACGTTCGGACGTCTAAAAATGACCCTCTTGTAGACGAGGTCGAACTAACCGATGCCAACCCCACCTATGCAAACATACGATATTCCGACGGCCGAGAATCCACCGTATCATTACGGGATCTGGCTCCCTGCCCACCAGGACCTAGTGGGACATCGGGTGATGGCATTTCACCAGGAAACTCTTGGGACCTATCGGGTACCCCTCTCCAGGATCCTGATCGGACACCAACTAGCTTGGTGCCGGTAGAACCCCGTGCTCAAGGTTGCGACCCTCCCAGTACCGCGCATGAAAGTACTGATCCGCCACAGACCAGCTCTGCACCTCCCTCTGAACAGAGGCAGTCCGACTTTGAACCTATTGGGGCTCGTACTCGAAGCCATGATCTCCCCGACCCTTCACAGGGCAATCCAGGCCACACAGACTCTGACCAATGGCCAACCGCATGTAAGCGGACCAGCGACCCTCTACGACGGGAATCCAAATGGGTGCGACTCTTCCTTGTTCGGCGGCTGCGGACCAAAAGGTAGACCACAGCCTCCTAATCCTGCAGGAGGGAAGAATGTGATAAAAATGATTACTTCCGGGAAGTTATGTCATCACTTCCTGTGAACTGTGAACTGTGAACTATGAACTGTGTACATACCTCACTTCCTGTCATATGTCACTTCCTGTTGGACTGGTATAAATACTGGTCTGTTCAGTATTGTAAGAGGCTTCTACCAGAGGCATGGTAAAGACCTCTCTTGTGTATATAGTGTGTTTATAAGTTACTTAAAGCTTACTTTAAAGTTACTTGATGGTAAGTCTCCTTTTTCTTACATCAGAGGTCGTTCCCTACAGACAGGCACAGAATGTCCCAACAGATAGCCGCACAACAGTGGGCTGAGATAGTAGTGCGGAAGAATACCAGGGGCTGGATTTTGTGAATGGAGGCAGGACTGCTGCTTGTCGTGTCAATGTTCCGCCTCCATCCTCGCCTGACCATTCAGAGGGATTTTCCCCTGATTGAACTTGTTAAGCCCGCCCTGCGGGCTCAGTAGGCCAATTAGGGAAGAAGTCACTGACAGATCACGTCAACGTCAGACGTGCTATCTGTCAAGACTTCTTGAAAGAAGAAATGACAGCGTTTGACAGCTCTGTGAAGCTGTCAAACACTGACATTCTCTTTAGTTTGATGAGTCTTTGTGGTGAGGACTCATCAAACATTGCAAATTTGTAAATTTCAGATGTCTGATGGATCCGAGGGTCCATCAGCCATTACCTGAAATTGACAAGCAGGATGTCCGCTCTCCCCATCCAGCGCAGCTAAAGGCTATGGAAGGAAAACAAGGTAAGTAAACACTTTTTTAAACTTATCACTCACCTTGCAAACTTACCACTCCACACTTGCACCCATCACTCACCTTTACACCTTACTTCCAGGTGCCTCCGACCAGCGCAGACCTCCTCCATGTCTCCTCCAACCTGGTGGAGTTCTCCGAGGTCGGGAAGCCTTCACCTGTGAAGGTAAAATGGCACTAATCCTTTTTTCTGCCTGTTAACTACCTGTTAACAGGCAGTTAATAGGATTGAATGCCTTTCCTGGCTCCAGGAGATGGGACCCGAAGCTGTACATCTTCCCATCTCCTGGCAAATGGGCACAGAGGCGGAATGTGGGCGGGTTTGCCATCTGCCCCCAATTTTTCCAAATTTACCGGCTGTCCCACCTCCATGCCTGCCTCCTCGGGGCTTGGAAAATCCAGCCCCAGGAGTCTGACATCACTGCAGCAATGTACAAAGTAATTCAGTGACTGACCAGAACTGCTAAAGTAGGACACCCATTCACAGCTTTCTTACAATGTGCACAGCCCTGGACCACTCTACTGTAGCCCCAGCACTAGCAAGCCTTGCCACCCCAGTTTTCCATCTCTCTCCTCCAATCACAGCAACACACATCAATATACCTCCTTCTGCTTCCATATGCACACACTGCACCATCTAATGCCCCCACTATTACTGGACCATCTTCCCCACACCCTCTCCTACATTCACTCACCTTGAAAATTTTGCTAAGCTGCCATAGACATCTTCACATCGCTTCAATAGGCCACACACTAACACACTCCTACTCTTCTTGCAGGAAAAGTTGATGCACAACAAGAGGGAGCTCTCCAGATGCAGAGGAGGGCCACCACCTATCCAGGAGCTTGCTTCAATGGAGAAGGCGGCAATCAATGTTTTGAACAGAGGGGGAGCTCAAAGTGTGGTAAATGGCGAGGCCAGAAGAAGCATCCTTCAGGGTGTTTGGCCATCTTTTCCTCCTTTTCCCTTGAGACTGAACTCTGAACACGTGCTGCATGACAACCTGGTGACCCATAGAGTGTCAACCATCAGCTATAGCTTTCCATTGCTACTAAGTGTTAACTTTTGTTATCTCCCATCTTTCCAGATCCTTTGCAAGACCCAGGAGAATCTGAAAAATCACCATCATTCACTCTGATCTTTTCAAGCGCCAGCTCATAAATCAGCATTCCGCATACTTTAGGCAGTGACTTTCAGAAGTCTGCACTAGGTGATTCACTATGCACAGGTGAGCAGGAGTAAGGACAAGGAGAAAGAATGGTAAAAGAGACATTTCTCCAGAGGGTGAGCTCACATCCGTGCTCTCCTATAGAGGTCACAGATGATGACTACCAGGGCCCGCCTTTAAAAGAAGACTGATAGGTGTGCAGCAGCAATTGTTTGATACATTGGAAGGCCTGCCAAGGAGCTTGCAGATGGGACAGTGTGTACGAATCCATTCCAACTGCTGTGGGGACATAGTGCATGGCATCACGCTAGTGCAGTCAACCATGGAGCATATGTTCAGCTCTATGAACGTTGCAGTGGGGCCCTAAGTATCGGAGCCTCACAGCTTTGATGGAAGATCAGACTGCTGCCATTCAGACTTGGCTCTACCATCTCCATAGGCTTCAGTAGTTTGCATGAAAACATCGATAGGGCTTCAGTGCTGTCACAGCCATGTGGCAGTAGCACCATAGAAGAGGCACATGCTGTCCTCTCTCAGCACGACTGCTCCCCTCCAACCCCTCAATCAACGCTCATCCTGATGGCAGAGACTGCTCCATGCAGTTGCCGAGATATAAGGCTGGATTTTCAGCGTGTAGGAGGCGGGACTACAACTTTTGGGGTTGTTGTCCCGCCTCCATCAAGTTGTAGCCAACCCACGCGATTTTCACTTGATTGACCTTGTTGAGCCCACCCAGCGGGCTTAGCAGGCCAATTAAGGGCCACCCGGCAACAGGTGATGTCACAGATTGACATTTCATCCGTCAAGAGCTTTTGACAGATGAAATATCAGCATTTGACAGCTCTTTGAAGCTGTCAAACACTGACAATCTGTACTTTGAGTTAATTCCTTCTTCTCAGGCTGATTTAGAGATCTCTCCAGAACAGAAAGCTGAATGCTGCAACTGTTGACAGCTCGTGGCCATTCTGCTTTCTGTGCCGGTGAGATGAGGGACTCCCGAGACCTGAAGGAAGGAAGGCTGTAAAGGTAAGTACATGTAAGTAAAACTTCTTTAAACACTTTACACACACCAAACACACTTACCTCTGCACTCATGCACCCATTACTCACCTGAACACCGGACATCTCGAACCCTCCAAGTCCTTCAGCTCGACGGCCCACCTCGCTAACTTGGCGTGGTTTGGAGCCGTCGGGAATCCCACACTTCAGAAATAAAAATAGGGACTAGGCTAAAAACTGCCTGTTAACTACCTGGTAACAGGCAGTTAATTGGCACTAATCCCCTTCCCGCCTCGGGGAGGCGGGTCCCAGCACAGGTCGGGTATCCGCCTCCTTTGAAACTGGCATGGAGGCGGGTTGGGGGTGGGATGGGTTCGTGCCCCCCGATTTCGCGATTTTAACCCCCCACATGCCTCCAATCCCGCCTCCACGGCCCATGAAAATCCTGCCCATAGTCTGCAGCTGGGCCTGCGCTTCTTGAGGTTGCCAACCTCAGGCATCTCAAGTGCCTTCATCAGAGGCTCAGCTACCTTACACCTTCCATGTTGAAGCCATTGGATAGTATTTTATAAGAACATCAGAATAGGTAGGAGTGTACTAAAATCACACACCAGGGACTTGCGCCAGAGTGATCCTTAGTTTGTGGATGCGTTAACGTTCATTGTAAATTACAGTCTTTTATGGAATTCTTGGTGTGCTATCAAGGTGACCTAATTGAAAGACCCATGCTGGTGTTTGGGTTGAATGCTGTCCTAAGGACGGTAGAAGGACTGAGACTGATGTTGAAAGGAACTGTAGTACAGCAAAGTAAGAAGTAGTTAGTTAAAGTGCTCCTCTTCGGCTGGCGCTCAATAGGTTGGCCCCTAATGCGTGGCAAAGATGTGAGGCATGCAGCAGATGATGGCGATTCTGGTGACTCTCTGGGGGCTGTACTGCAAGACGCCTCCAGACCTACCCAGCCAGAGCCACGGGCAAGGATGAGCTTAATCTAGTGCTAGGCCTCAGTTGGTGCTGCAGCAGATGACATAGCTCTGTGATGGCTTCCCTGGTAAAGCAGAGCCTCCTCACACACTGCTCCTTACTGAACTATGGGTATGAAGTTCTTTACCTGTACACAGTAGTGGAAGTAAGGCCTCCTGCAAGCTTCCCTTTTTCTGCCTCTTCTCTCTGCAGCTGCAGGTCTCTGGACCCTTGCCTGCTGCTTCTCTTCCTCTCCCAGCTGCAATAGCATTCCAATCACCAAACCCATAATGCCAACCTGAAGTTGGCCTGAAACCCCTGCTCAAAATGAAAGTGTAGATTCAGCCAGAGTCTACTAAATGGGATAGATTCAGAACAGATCTAGCAGCTCAAAATTGGGCATTCATGAGACGCTGTGGGCCATCAGCAGCAGCAGAATTGTATTCCATCACAATCTGTAACCTCATGGCCCGGCATATCCCTCACTCTACCATTACCATCAAGCCAGGGGACCAACCCTGGTTCAATAAGGGGTGTAGAAGAGCATACCAGGAGCAGCACCAGGTGTACCTAAAAATGAGGTGCCAACCTGGGGAAGCTGCAACACAGGACTCATGCATGCTAAAAATCGGAAGCAGCATGCTATAGACAGGGCTAAGCGATCCCACAATCAACGGATCAGATCAAAGCTCTGCAGTCCTGCCACATCCAGTCATGAATGGTGGTGGACCATTAAACTACTAACGGGAGGAGGTGGCTCCATGAATATCCCCATCCTCAATGATGGTGGAGCCCAGCACGTGAGTGCAAAAGACAAGGCTGAAGCGTTTGCAACCATCTTCAGCCAGAAGTGCCAAGTGGATGGTCCATATCGGCCTGCTCCTGAGGTCCCCACCATCACAGAAGCCAGTCTTCAGCCAACTCATTCAGGATAAAGCAGCCCGCTTGATTGGCACTCCATCCATCACCTTCAACATTCACTCCCTCCACCACCGGCGCACTGTGGCTGCAGTGTGTACCATCTACAAGATGCACTGCAGCAACTCGCCAAAGCTCCTTCAACAGCACCTTCCAAACCCGCGACCTCTACCACTTAGAAGGACAAGGGCAGCAGACGCATGGGAACATCACCACCTACAAGTTCCCCTCCAAGCCACACACCATCCTGACTTGGACCTGTATCGCCATTCCTTCACTGTCGCTGGGCCAAAATCCTGGAACTCCCTTCCTAACAGCATTGTGGGTGTACCTACACCATATGGACTGCAGCGGTTCAAGAAGGCGGCTCACCACCATCTTCTCGAGGGCAATTAGGGATGGGCACTAAATGCAGGCCTAGCCAGCAACACCCACATCCCATCAATGAATTTTTAAAAAACAGATTATCTGGTTATTATCACATTGCTGTTTATAGGATTTTGCTGTGCGCAAATTAGCTGCTGCGTTTCCTACATTACAACAGTTACTATACTTCAAAAGTAATTCATTGGCTGCAAAGTGCTTTGGAACATCCTGAGTTCGTCAAAGTCGTTATATAAATACATGTTATTTCTTAGAGTCATAGAGTCATAGAGTAATACAGCACGGATAGAGGCCCTTCAGCCCATCGTGTCCGCGCCGGCCATCAAGCCCTGTCTAATCTAATCCCATATTCCAGCATTTGGCCCGTAGCCTTGTATGCTATGGCATTTCAAGTGCACATCCAAATGCTTCTTAAATGTTGTGAGGGTTTCTGCCTCCACAACCCTTTCAGGCAGTGAGTTCCAGACTCCAACCACCCTCTGGGTGAAAAAGTTCTTTCTCAAATCCCCTCTAAACCTCCCGCCCTTTACCTTGAATCTATGCCCCCTAGTTATTGACCCCTCTACTAAGGGAAAAAGCTCCTCAGCATCCATCCTATCTATGCCCCTCATAATTTTGTACACCTCAATCATGTCCCCCCTCAGCCTCCTCTGCTCCAAGGAAAACAAACCCAATCTGCCCAGTCTCTCTTCATAGCTGAAGCGCTCCAGCCCTGGTAACATCCTGGTGAACCTCCTCTGCACCCTCTCTAACGCGATCACATCCTTCCTGTAGTGTGGCGACCAGAACTGCACACAGTATTCCAGCTGTGGCCTAACCAGTGTTTTATACAGCTCCATCATAACCTCCTTGCTCTTATATTCAATGCCTCGGCTAATGAAGGCAAGTATCCCATATGCCTTTTTTACCACCTTATCCACCTGTTCCGCCGCCTTCAGGGATCTGTGTACTTGCACACCCAGATCCCTCTGACCCTCCGTCTTGCCTAGGGTCTTTCCATTCATTGTGTATTCCTTTGCCTTGTTAGTCCCCCCAAAGTGCATCACCTCGCACTTTTCCGGGTTAAATTCCATTTGCCACTGTTCCGCCCATCTGACCAACCCATCTATACCGTCCTGCAGACTGAGGCTACCCTCCTCGCTATTTACCACCCTACCAATTTTTGTATCATCCGCGAACTTACTGATCATACCCTTTACATTCATATCCAAGTCATTAATGTAGACCACAAACAGCAAGGGACCCAGCACCGATCCCTGTGGTACCCCACTGGCCACAGGCTTCCAGTCACAAAAACAACCTTCGACCATCACCCTCTGCCTTCTGCCACTAAGCCAGTTTTGTATCCAATGTGCCAAGGCACCCTGGATTCCATGGGCTCTTACCTTCTTGACCAGTCTCCTGTGCGGGACTTTATCGAAGGCCTTACTGAAATCCATGTATACCACATCCACTGTGTTACCCTCATCCACACACCTAGTCACCCCCTCAAAAAATTCAATCAAATTAGTCAGACATGATCTTCCCTTGACAAAGCCATGTTGACTGTCCCTGATTAATCCTTGCCTCTCCAAGTGGAGACAAATTTTGTCCCTCAGGATTTTTTCCAATAATTTTCCTACCACTGATGTTAGGCTCACTGGCCTGTAGTTCCCCGGTTTTTCCCTACTACCCTTCTTGAATAATGGTACTACATTAGCGGTTCTCCAGTCCTCTGGCACATCCCCTGTGGCCAGAGAGGTCCTGAATATATGTGTTAGAGCCCCTGCAATCTCCTCCTTTGTCTCACACAGCAGCCTGGGATACATTTCATCCGGGCCTGGGGATTTATCCATTTTTAGGCCTCCTAGAGGAGGCCTAAAAATGGATAAATCCCCAGGCCCGGGGGTACATACGAATGAAAGAACCATTTGTGATAAGGCTGTGATGCAGTTGGAACAACGATGTAATAAGAATCTCAGAAACATGACATAGAATTGTTAAAAGTATCAAATGCTTTGCACCACGGAGCGGTTGATGCAGAGGTCATTGAAACATATTTTTTTTAAGTGGATGAAGATTTGAAGCAGGGGAAGGGGAAGATACAGGACTATGGGGAGAGCCAGTGAATGGGGCCAAAAATCTTACTTCTCTGCTTTAAATTTCTATTTTTCAGACTAAACAAATGTGATTCCAAATACATTGACAAGACAATACAACATAAAATAAATAAGTAAATCCAGATGTACAAAACCTGTAGGGTGAAAGGTGAGGTAGATCAGTAGGACCAATGCAGGAACAATCAAAAAATATGAAAAAGGTTATTCAAAAAAACTAAACCTGCTTTTGCAATCATAGTTGCCTGTACTGGGAGCAGAATTTTGCAAGACTAGCCTCTTCTGATTTTAGCAGTCTCCCTGCGCATGGCCTGGTGAGGAGATTCAGCACAGCAACAGTCCTCAAGAGCTAATGTTCACCCTGAGGGATGGTGTATCTCTGATGTGAAAAATTGTTTTGACATTGCAACAGCTAGTGATTGCTGTTTTCAGAGTTCGTACCTTGAGAAAATATGTGTACGCAGGACTGTTGGGAAGATTCCCCCATCTACTAAGAATGCCTTGGAAGTCCTACTGCAGATTATTGATGACCCTCTTTTGAGCAGAAAGGAAACCTGTAAAAGCAGAGGTGCAAGATGCCTGAAAAGGTAGGGTAGAGATATGGTAAATGCAGTCCAGACCCGGGATTGGGTCAATGCAGTCCCGACCCGGGATTGGGTCAATGCAGTCCAGACCCGGGATTGGGTCAATGCAGTCCCGACCCGGGATTGGGTCAATGCAGTCCAGACCCGGGATTGGGTCAGTGCAGTCCCGACCCGGGATTGGGTCAATGCAGTCCAGACCCGAGATCAGGTCAATGCAGTCCCGACCCGGGATTGGGTCAATGCAGTCCAGACCCGGGATTGGGTCAATGCAGTCCAGACCCGGGATTGGGTCAATGCAGTCCCGACCCGGGATTGGGTCAATGCAGTCCAGACCCGAGATCAGGTCAATGCAGTCCAGACCCGGGATTGGGTCAATGCAGTCCAGACCCAAGATCAGGTCAATGCAGTCCAGACCCAAGTTGGGTCAATGCAGTCCCGACCCGGGATTGGGTCAATGCAGTCCAGACCCGAGATCAGGTCAATGCAGTCCAGACCCGAGACTGAATGAGAAGAAGTTTTCTACACCTGCCAGAGTTAATGTACCCATATTTGCACACCTTATTGCTATTGGGGCATGCATGGCATTCTCAGGGAGGTATTATGCAAAGTTCCTTTTTCTACACACTCAATATTTGCATGCAAATAGCTTGCATTGTGATACTGATGTAAATGTTGAAAGGTGTGCTCAGAAACAAGACTTCCCCCCAGAAACTATATGCATTAAAATACACTCGCACAAGGAGAGTTGCAGACTGGACACAGGGGTGGCTGTCTGGGTGCTTTGCTCATTTCTAACATCAACAGGTCTTGCTGGTGCTTCCAGGTAAAGGCAGCTCATAAGAAAAGAGAGGATAATTGTCAACCTTGGCTCAGTGGTAGCACTCTCACTTCTGAATCAGAAGGTTGTGGGTTCACAGTCCCACTCCAGAGACTCGAGCACATAATCTAGGCTGGCACTCCCAATGCAGTGCTGAGGGAGTGCTCCACCGTTGGAGGTGCCGTCTTTCGGATGAGATGTTAAACCAAGGCGCCATCTTCCCTCTCGTGAATATAGGAACATAGGAACAGGAGGAGGCCATTTAGCCCCTCGCCCCTGTTCCGCCATTCAATGAGATCATGGCTGATCTGTGACCTAACTCCATATACCCACCTTTTCCCCATAACCCTTAATACCTGTGGTTAACAAAAATCTATCAATCTCCGATTTAAAATTAACAATTGATCTAGCACCATTGCCGCTTGTGGAAGAGCTTTCCAAACTTCTACCAACCTTTGTGTGTAGAAGTGTTTCCTGATTTCACTCCTGAAAGGCCTGGCTCTAATTTTTAGACTATGCCCCCTAGTCCTAGACTCCCCAACCAGCGGAAATAGTTTCTCTCTATCTACCCTATCAGTTCCCCTTAATATCCTGAAAACTTTGATCAAATCACATAAAAGATCACATGGCCACTGAATACTGAAAAGAAGAGCAGAGGAATTTGCTCAGTACCCTAACCACCATTTATCCTTGAACATACAGATGATCTGGTCATTTATTTAATTGCTGTTTGTGGGAGCTTGCTGTGTGCAACTTGACTGCTGTGTTTCCTACATTGACTACAGTTTGAAAGTACTTAATTGGCTGTAAAGCACTTTGGGACCTCCTGAGGTTGTGAAAAGCGCTACATAAATGCAAGTTCTTTCTTTCAGTGACGAGAAAGGATGGTGAGAATGTGGAACTCGCTACCACAGGTAGTAGTTGAGACGAATAGCATAGATGCCTTTAAGGGGAAGCTAGGTAAATACATGAGGGAGAAGGAAAAGGTTATGATGAAGTAGGATGGGAGGAGGCTCATGTGGAGCATAGACACCGGCATAGACCAGTTGGGCCGAATGGCCTTTCTCTGTGCTGTAAATTCTATGTAGTTGCCTGCAGCCAAGGCTGTTCAGCAGCAGCTCATTGAAGATAATATCAGCTGAACAATCCATGCTCCCCTACATTAACAGTCATGTCCAACATATGTAAACAAAATCTTGAAGTTTTGAATGAATCCTTAAAAAATACTTCAATTCCCATTTAGTAAACACTCCTGTGAAGAGAATGAAGTTAGTGAACAGTTGCTGCTTCACCCTCTGCACTCGTTCTCTGCTGCCCTCTTGTGTACCATTCAATCACTGATGGTGCTGATCAGATTCTCTGCCTTGTTTTCCACAAACCAAGCGGATTCACATCTTTGATAGTCTGAATGGCCCGTATTTTCCGATCGCAGGCCTCCCACGGGCGGAGGCCTGCGATCTGGAAAAATCTACGCCCTTACCTGAGGGCTCCCGGGATGCACACGCTTCTGCTCCTGGGCCTCTCCAAACTTGAAATGTGCAGGGCCCACGTATCCCAGGGGCGCATGTAGTTCGCAGCGTCCCTGGATTCATGTGGGCCATGGGGAGCCAATCACAGAAGGGAATCTCCCTTCATATACTTGACGGGAAAACCTGTCAAATATATGAATGGAGATCACCCCAAAAACATAATGCCCCTGAAATTAGGATCGGGAGCTTGCCGTGCGTGCAAGCCCCCGATGTGCACTTACCCGGCGCGCTGACATTTCAATCCTGGCCCGCATTGCATTTCCTCTCACTGGCCCGCTTGAGGTCCAGTGACCCAGCGGCGTACTTAGTGCGATGAGCCGGCTGGGAGGTTGCAAAAGTTCATTCATGAGTTTGATAGTGAGAGCTGTCAAACTCATGAAAACTCCTGGCCCCAAAACACTACTTAAACTTGAAAGAAAATTTAAAAAAATATTGCACTACTTAAATGAACCATAAATAACTGTAAAAAAACTATTTTAAACAATAATTTTAAAATTTGAAAAAAATTATAATATAAAAAATCGGGGCTAAAACTAAACTTACCTTACTGTAAATTCTTTAAAAATAATAAAGCTGTGGAAATTTTTTTAATAAATTGTATTAATAGGCCACTTACCTGTAAAACGAAGTACTTACGTGTGGTTTTTCAATGCGTAAAAACCGGAGGCCTTTACACATGCGCAACTCTCTAAAAATAAAGGAAATCCAAGTCGCACGCGCTGCCTGTGTAGTCGCACGCATTCAGCCTCTTAACTCCTTGGGTCAGAGGAGAGGAAATGCCGGTTTTCCCCGCATGCGCTGTGCATGCCTGAAACCGGCATTTCCAATGTCCCTACGGGTGGGTACACAGCGCCTACCCATCCATAGGGATCGGAATATCTGGGCCAATTATGCTTTCACAATAGTTCCATTAAAAAAAAAGAACGTTCCTTTAACTTTTTCAGGTTGAGGTGAATTTCTTAACAGGAATTGGACTAGCCACTATCTGCAAGTGCCAAACACGCTGTAAAGCATAAGGGGTAAATTTCTGCGGCGGTTCCCCCGCTCCTCCGCCGTAACATAGAAACATAGAAACATAGAAGATAGGAGCAGGAGTAGGCCATTCGGCCCCTCGAGCCTGCTCCGCCATTCAATGAGATCATGGCTGATCATTCAAATTCAGTACCCTGTTCCTGCCTTCTCTCCATATCCCTTGATCCCCTTAGCCTTAAGAAATATATCCAACTCCTTCTTGAATATATTTATTGGCAGAGAATTCCACAGGTTCACCACTCTCTGGGTGAAGAAATTCCTCCTCATCTCAGTCCTAAATGGCTTACCCCTTATCCTTAGACTGTGACCCCTGGTTCTGTACTCCCTGACCATCGGGAACATCCTTCCTGCATCTAGTCTGTCTAGTCCTGTTAGAATTTTATAAGTTTCAATGTAACTTCGGTAGAAGAGCCGTGGAATCCCAGGACAAACGGCATTAACGCCATTTTCCCAGGGCTTTTGTAGCTCTTCCACCAAAGATACGACAGGCAAGCGAGTGAGCCCCTGCTGAAATTCACTCCCTGTGAACCTTAAGAGTAACAGTCAGTGAATCAATACAGCTGTAGAGTGAAGAAATTTGGGTGCTCGTGGAGGGGAGCAAGGTGATTCCAAACAACCCACTTCACAGAAGAACAGCAAAATACCCTGGGGGCTAAATTCGATTGATTTGAGCTTCCGGTTAGCGGCGCTAACAGGGCGCAAATCAACTAGCGCCTGGGCACGGCGCCGCTAACGCCTCCCGCAAAATTCAGCGGGAGGTTAGCGACTTCATTGCCGTGCGCAGCGTCCCACTCATGCCCCGGCTGTAATATTGGGTGGCGCCCCCCGACTTACCTCCGGACGCTAAGTTCGCCGGGGTCAGGGGGCCCTACCTGCGGCCGGGGCGGCACTAGTTAAAGGGGAGGTGGCGGGCAGCCATTTTTGTTGCTGTCCGCCTGCCAGCACCTGCTCCCATTGCTGTTCCCAGCTCCCGTGAAGCCCCCCGTGGGGTGCTGGATGCTCCTATTGAGTGCCGGGCTCGTTTGCCGGCACTCTCGATTCCTGGTGGCCCAGCTGGGCGCCAGGATGTGCTGTGCCAGGCCCCTCCCCTTTAATAAGGGGAGGAAGGCCTACAGTAGCGCAGTGATATTGGCTCTCTGCGCCCCAAGAGGGACGTGGGGCGCTTCCAGTCGTGTCCCTCGTCCCTCTCGGGGCGTTACCTGGGAAAATCGGCCGCGGGGGCGCTAACTTTTTCCGGGCGCTAAGGGAGCGCTAAGGGGGCACTACCCAATTTTTACCCCCTCTATCTGTGGGTTGGAAGAGCAACTAAACAGTGAGATGCGTAGACATTGGAAGGAAATCACACATGGAGTCCATAATCTGCTGCATTTGGAAGTATTTGCAGAGGAAGATGTCCAACTTCAAGAATGAGATAATGTCAATTATCTCACACTGCTACATACGAGTATGACTGTCAATTATTTCACACTGGTAGAAATGGCTATCCATGTGTCAGCCATGTGTACCTGGGTAGTTTCACAGAAGAATACTGTTAGCCCGAATTTATCCAGTAACTTGCTGGAAGTAGACTACAACACAGAAGTAGTAAGGACATTAGTTACAATTATTACAACAGGCTAGAAAAGGAAAACATGCTTAATAACAGCTAAAAATGATGGTTTACCAACTATCCTTATGTACAGATGGAACTGACTAAATTAAGGTACTCACCCTGCTTTGCCAACTTCAGCCAGCCTGCTGTCTAATATTTTATTCTATTGAGCCAAGTGGTGTATATAAAGAAAAAGAAATACTTGATTTTATATAGTGCCTTTCACAACCACCTGATGTCCCAAAGCACTTTACAGCCAATGAAGTATTTTTGAAGTGTAGTCACTGTTGTAATGTAGGAAGCGCGGCAGCCAATTTGCACACAGCAAACTCCCACAAACAGCAATGTGATAATGATCAGATAATTTGTTTTAGTGATGTTGATTGAGGGATAAATAGTGGCTAGGACACGCGATAAACTCTATTGTGAAGTCTTTGCTTCTCTCTTTGAAATTACATTTCAAACAATGTATACTGTTGTTTACTTTACATAAAAAGGTGGCCATCAACAGGTACTGCTGTGCCGGCGTGCAATCAGTGAAACACCCTACCTGATATCAGGAGGCCACCGTGGAGACCGTAGGCTAGGAGGCCGTACAGGGGTACTGAAGCTTGTGGAGATGACAGTGCTCCTCATTTGTACAATGATAATTACATACATTCACTGCTTTTGCTTTCATCGGGGTCAAAGCACTGCTTGTGCTCAGCTGCAAACCGTCTCATGGACTGTTATTGTAACAACATCACTGAGAAATAACGCAGGAGAAAGAACATAGCACACGTTAAACATACAGCAGCATATCATGTCAGACATATAGCATGTATGCACTCTTAAACTACCAGGAGTAAATGCCACAATTAGAATACAAAATTAGGTCTTGCTTGAATTGACTTAACCCCATTGAACTCAGAGCTAGCTATTGCTTTCACTTTTTCAATATGCCTTCTTTGCTGTGGAGGCTGACAATCATTGGACATGATACTTTCTATATAAGGTTCTCTGTATAAGTGGATTGTGCCAGCCTTGATGTTACACCTGACCATTCCATCTCACCATCTAGACCTGTTCTTTTTTACCTGCCTCTCGATCATTCTATCATGAATTTGCTCAGATGGTCATAACTCAAACAACTTTCCTTGTGACTCCCAAATCATTTTCCCACAGTATATCATCTCTCTCATCATAATCAACTCCATTAGTGCTCTCTTTTCTAGTGCTAGTTCAAGAACCCTTTCATTTGTCATTCTCCTCGTCCAACTCATTTTCAAAGAAAGAAAGAAAGAAAGACATTTATATAGCGCCTTTCATGACCTCAGGACGTCCCAAAGTGCTTTACAGCCAGTGAAGTACTTTTGAAGTGTAGTCACTGTTGTAATGTAGGAAACGTGGCAGCCAATTTGCACACAGCAAGCTCCCACAAACAGCAATGTGTTTTTTGTGATGTTGAGTTAGGGATAAATGTTGGCCAGGACACCAAGGATAACTCCCCTGTTCTTCTTCGAAATATTGGATCTTTTACGTCTACCTGAGAGAGCAGTTTAATGGTTCATCCGAAAGACGGAATTTTCAACAGAACTCAAGCACTTCCAGTCTTCTTCTTGCTTCGAGGTCCAATTTCCAAGCCCACATAATGCTTTTGTTCATGTAAGCATTCTACTCCTTATCGCCAGCTGGATTTTATGGTTGCTATATAGAGTTAGAGATACACAACAATATGGAAATGTTTAAGGTAACCCATTACTCTTAGCGATGAGGATCACTGTCATCCACTAGCAAATAATGGGCAACTCCGACAGCTTGACCAGTTTTCTCCCAACAACAACAACTTGCATTTTTATAGCACCTTTAATGTAGTAAAGCGTTCACAAGAGCGTTATCGAACAAAATTTAACACCGAGCCACATAAGGAGATATTAGGGCAGGTGACCATAAGCTGAGTCAAAGAGGCAGTTTTTAAGGAGCGTCTTAAAGGAGGAAAGAAAGAGGTAGAGAGTCGAAGAGATTTAGGGAGGGAATTCCAGAGCTTAAAGGCACGGCCGCCAGTGGTGGAGCAATTAAAATTGGGGATGCGCAAGAGGCCAGAATTGGAGGAGTACTCTCAGAGTAGTCTTCTTCCTCCTAGGTCCCCTATGTAAAGGAGATGTGAAGTCTCATTAAGCTACCCCAAGTAGCTTTGCTGCACATACTCAGCTGAAGCAGTACAGCACAATAAACAGTGACATTATGGACCTCTGATTGATGTAATGTATGAGGATGTATCGCAGCACGCTATAAATCTCCTCCTGTTCCGTCATTCATTCCCATTTATCATTAGTGTAATAATGCCTATTCTATTCCAATCACCCTCAAGGACGAACCACATTTGCACTACAAGCCTCCACCAATGTCTCAACAAGTTATTCCACTGAATAGCTAAGCCATAAAGAACAGGAAGTCCCAACTTCGATCCCCAGGCTGTGCTGTTAGCTGATCTCGGCTGGGAAGGTGGGAAGTGCCTCAGCATTACTGGGTTGCCAAGGGAACATCAGACAGAATTCCCACTCCTAATTGCTATCCAGCAATCTCCTCCTGGAATTGCAGGTGGACATCAGATGAGGACAGCAGCCAACTCTGATGAGGTACTGGAGGATAGCCATCAAACTGTGCCCTAGGAAGGTGTCAACTCCTTTAAGAAAGGGAGGGGGTGGGGGAAACTGGTGGGAAAAGGAGGGAGCAAACTGCTGCCAGAGGCAGCCTGGGAATTTATTAGTATATTTTTTCATAAAAAGCCTTCTTCAGTGACATCATGAATGGAGATAAGAAAGTTTAGGCAGTAGTCTCAAGTAATGCCCACTAATTCTAAAGCATAACACACAGGAACAAAGGAATACTGGGAGACATTGGTAAATCTGTATCTATATCCCTTTGTATGTGACAATACAGAAAAGTGTCACACACTTCTATTTAGTTATAGACAAAGTCGGTCTTGTTACTACTTCTAGGTATCCTCCACCCCCACCCAGCACCCACTGCTCAAAGTCCATTGTCCATTCACTGTCCTGAGATGTCTCTTGGTACATGGCGACTGCTATAGAAATTGTGCTTATACATTTTTGTATGTTTTTGAGCAATCTAGTGACCGGTCAAGGCCCATAAAGTTAGGATTGAAAAAGGTGAGGTAAATTAAGAAGTGGTGATTAGATGCATTCGAGTTTAGGTTTTGAAAGCCTTTAGCTTGTAGGAGGAAAGGTAGTGGCAGAGAATCTTATTGTACTCTATATTACCACATTCTTGTCTATAAATTACTTGTTTATTTTAAATGGGTTAATACCATTGCTAAAATAGTCTACAAAGGAATGCTGTACAAATATGTTGACCTTTTACCTACTAATACCACCAACAGTAATTTCTGGGCTTCTAACTCTTGTTGGGGATGGTTTTAAAACAACAGCTATTCCAACTCTAGACAAAATCCTACTAAAGCATTACTACCCAAAGCGTAAATGTCACAGCCAAGCTTGGTAAAAGATATGTTTGTGTAGGCAAAATAGAAATCACTTGTCATTCTGGACATCCCAATTATGAAAGTTTAAATATAAAGCCCCAATTTCTGTTACAAACAACTCATTAGCCAGGTTTGACAATCCCTAATTGTGCTGTAATCCCAAAACTTAATTGAGGTAATGCATCCTGATATTACACTGCTTGATGTAGTCAATCAAAGTGTCGAGTAGGAATAAACAAAGGGAGAAAAATTCGGTACCTCAGCGCCTCCCGTTAGCACCAGCAGATGGCAGTAATGGGGCATTGATGCAGTAGCGCTGGGGTGAGGCGAATCCAGCGCTGCATGGCAAATCCAGCCCCCCCCCCTCCGTTGTGCCGCCAGTACGAGGTACCGCCAGGGACTTCTACGCCAGGCAGATCGTGATGTCAGTGAGTGTCACTGGCCGCCCGATCTGGAAAATTCATTGTCACCACTTACCGTAGCGCCTCGACCAGACAGCGACAGGGAGAGCTGGCGTGCAGCTCCAGCAAGCCGGCTCCAGCAATGTTATTTAAAGGCATCAGCATTAATCACTCCCAGCTGTCAGGGCAAGTTAGTTTCAGTGGTTTCTTGTCATTTTTAGCCACTGAACGGTTTCTATGAGTAATTTCAAGCTTCTTTTGTATCAGCAGTCTTCTGGCAACTATAAAGTCACTACATTTATTGTTCAAAGATTCAAACTGCTACACTTGGCAACATTAACCCAGGATCTACGGTGGAGGAAGCCTAGGCAGCGAGAAATGCGGGAAGGTGTGCACAGAGGGATGAGGAGGGCCATCAGGGCTCTCACCAGGGGGCCTTACCCTTCAAGTGTATTCCGACAGCACTTCTCCTACCTTCAATTAAGTGAGGAGCAGTGTATTAGGCGGCTCCGCCTCACCAAGGTGGTCACAGAACTCTGCCACCTGCTCCAAACAGATCTCCAGCCTCACACCAGGATGACTTAAACCCCAGATCCTTTTTGCTCACCACATCCCCATCATACCATCCCTGTGTCATGCCATATCACAGCATCCTCCTGGGCGCAAAGGTGAAATGAGAGAGACCACAAAATATTGCAAACTCCATTAATAAATGTATGCATAAACGTATCACACATACCACATTCATTCTAATAACTAATGACCCTTGTGCCTTTAGCATTAAAATACATTGATGGTATTTGTGAATGGACTGTGCTCTGTTGCAAAATGCTGACTGATAAAATTAATGTTTAAAGTAGCACATCGCCACTATAGTATTGGGAAACACAAATGTAAAGTCTGGCTGAAATATGAAATAGTTGATAAGATTTATTTTTGCAATATGTGTTATGAATGGTGCCTTGTGATCACTGTGTCCACTTCGCTAATAACATCACTGTAGTCATGATCAAGGCTCTTCCACATGTGTCCTGTCATTCTGGCATTACAAATACAATGCGCGTGCAACTCTAGACTTGAACTTTGGTAAGAAAATAGTGGGAAATGATTCGAGGGGTTGAATGGCCTACTCCTGTTCCTATGTTTTCTATGTAAATTCCAGGGCTTTTTTTTCCCTCAAATTTGGAAGGAAATCAGTTTTAACAAATTCATCATTCCCAAAAAAGTCCATGATTTCCGCCGACAAATTCCTGGATTTTTTGGGGGTGGAGTTTAATGAATTGGAACAAACTGATTTTAAAGGTCATTACTAACAGCTCATTTCACTTCAACTTTGGGGCCACAAGGTGCTTAGCTATATGTATGTATAGCTAGGATTAATACGTGGTGAAGCACATGCCTCTACAAACACAGACACACAGGCCAGAATTTTCACATTGCAGAGCGTGCGGGTTTGGGAGCGGGTTGGCAGTTAAGAAGGCACCGAAAACCTCGAGTCTCTTCGCCAGGAGCAAGTGGAAGTCAAGCGCAGGCAGCGCAAGGAGCGCACATCAACCCAAGCACCCCACCCACCCGCCCCTTCAACCACCGTCTGCCCCACCTGTGACAGAGACTGTAGGTCTCGCATTGGACTAATCAGTCACCTGCAAACTCATTTTTAATGTGGAAGCAAGTCATCCTCGGTTCCGAGGGACTGCCAAAGAGAAGAGAAGAGAGAGAGTAAGAGCATTGAAATTGACAGCGCGTCGGGAACTCGCCGTCATCCCGCCGACTTCCGCATTTAATTGGGGTGCATTTCAAAGCGCGCCATAGACCCGCTCAGAAGAGGCGGGCGGCCTCATTGAGGTAGTTAACTGCTTGAGAACAGACCCTTAACAGCGTTTTTAATGCGAGGTTTCAACTTTAACTTGTTGCGCATGGGATTCATGGACCTCAGGAACCTCGCCTGTGAAGGTAAGGCGGGAGCTCAGTGGCCATTGTGTTAGTTCATTAAGTGACAGCTGGAAAAAGCACATAAATACACACACCTTACACCTGCTTCCTTGCCTAATGGAAAGGCTCTGACTGACACCATTTTGTGCAGAGATTTTGCTTTCAGGAGTTTGCAGGTGATTTCTGCAACCTCAGATTCCACTCTCACCACATTGCCAGTCACTCTCACTACATTGGAGGATTGTGCCTCTGATCTCCACTTTACCTGCCATCTATCAGATTAGCATGGGTGCCGCTTATGCTGTCTCACCTTGGACCTCAGATTCGGACCAACAATACCAGCCACACCAGCAGCAGCAACAACAACAACACCAGCAGCCTACTCCTCACTGACCTGATGCTCCACAGGAGAGAGGGGATCAGCACAGAGATGCACCTTGCCGGAGGCGATGCCCCCAACCCAGGCTATACAGGCAGAGGATGAGCTTCCTGGACATGACTTAACAGCAGTGCTTCAGGAGGCTCAGGCTATCGTGCCAGATTGTCGCAGACATTTGTAGCTTGCTGGAAGAAGACCTGCTGCCCAGAGGAGCGGGTGGACATGCCTTACCAGTGGCTGTCAAAGTCACCACGGCCCTCAACTTCTTCGCCTCAGGCTCCTTCCAGGGATCTGCAGCAGACATTTGCAGAATCTCGCAGTCCACAAATGCATCACCCAGTGACTGATGCCATGTTTCACAAGTCAGCCACTTATGTAAACTTTGCCACTGATGAAGCCAGTGTTACTGAGCGGGTGCTCGGCTTTGCCACTCTGGCTGGCTTCCCACAGGTGCAGGGCGTCATCGACTGCACACATGTGGCCATCAAGGCACCCCCAGATCACCCAGGAGTGTTTGTATACCGGAAGGGTTTCCACTCCCTCAATGTGCAGCTTGTCTGCAATCATAAAAAGATGATAATACATGCGCCAGATTCCCAGGGAGCTGTCCAGACTCTTTCGTCCTGCGCCAGTCCACCCTCCCTCAGCTCTTCGCACCTCCAAATAGGCTTGCCAGCTGGTTCCTTGGAGACAAGGGCTATCCACTGAAGATGTGGCTGATGACACCCTTGAGGAGGCCAAGCAATGACGCCAAGGAGTGCTATAATGAAAGCCACATGTCCACCAGATGTGTCATAGAGCAAGCAATCAGCATGTTGAAGATGCACTTCAGATGCCTTGACAGATCTGGAGGAGCCCTTCAGTACGCACCAGCCAGGGTCTCCAGAATCATCGTCATTTGTTGCGCGCTGCACAACGTGGCGCAGCAGCGAGGATTGGAGCTGCAGAAGGAGCAAGGCGCAGCATGCACAGCCTCTTCAGAGGAGGAGGAACAAATGGAACATGAGGAGGAGGAGGAGGAGGAGGAACCTGAGGTGGAGATGGCACCAGCAGCAGCGCATATTGCTGCCCGGGAGGCCCAGGATGGCCTCATAATGGCTCGATTTACTTAAGTTGCACCAATGCACCTATCTGGCTCCCAGATGCTGTACCAACTTCCATTACCCCCACCCCCCCACCCCGCCCCACCCCACCAACACCACAAAGCAGTCCTAAAATGACCAAACCAAACACCCATTGCTCAAGGTTCAGTAATGTCTGAACATTCACTCCAAGTGACAAGGCCACTTCCTAGTTAGCAGGCAAAAATGGACCAGACGGGAAAGTAGTGCAAAGAAATAAATTTATGTGCATCATAAATAGAACTGAAACTTAACACTAACATTTTGTCAAACACCCATGTGCATACCATTGTGCATCTACGATTGTGTCTTTTTTCTTTTCCGAGTGCTTCTACGAGATGCAACCCCTCTGGCTGCAGCAGAGGTAGAGGCAGGTTGCTCACTTCCCTGCTGTGACTGCTTCAACATTTTTGGCGGACATCCTTTGGGTTTTAGGTCCTGTGAGGGCCCCGCCAAAGACTGCTCCTCCTGTAGGGGCAGACTCAGCCAGTGGCATCCGAGGCAGCATGTGGGGCTCTGACTGAGGGGGGAGGCAATGGGGGCGAAGTGTGAGCGCTTTGAGCAGAGCCCCCACTTCCATGTCCCTTCTTACCATCATCCCTCTCATGGGCCACCCGCACCTCCCTGCTAGCAAGGAGCTGGAGAGCACCTTGCGGCACATCAGTGGGGCCATGAACGCCCAAGTCTACGTTGGTATCTCTTCTCGAGATTAGGTCAATGAGAGTCTGAAATCTGTTGTTCACACCAAGCCTATTATTGTTCAACTGGCGCATTAGTTGCTCCATGCAGGTGGGCATCCTTTCCATGGAACAACACATCGTCGCCGTCACCTGCAATATGGTGCTGCTCATGTTGGAGATGGACTCCTCCATTCTCTGTACAATCACACACATCGCGGCTGGAAAAGCTGTCAGAGCCTCGTGCATTTGTTGCTGCTCCTCCAAGATCAACCTCTTTGTCGACGGCCCCCGAGGGTCAGCGTCTGCATCCAGCTGGAGCAGAGCTGGGAGCATCCGGCGCCCTCCGACGAGGACTCTCCGCTGCTGTCCCTGTCTCCACCATCTGCTCTTGCTCACTTGTGATGTGTGAGACAGCACAGGTGACAGCACTACTCTATGTCTCGCTAGATCCACCGATGGCCTCGTATCTGCGCTGGTGCTGGGTGCGCATATGGGCCTGGTGATGCTGCACCCTCAGAGGCTGGACCTTCCTCTGAGGAGTCGTCTTCCTCCTCTGGCTGGACAGTGGGGTGGGAGGTGGGCACTTGATGGACCTGTGGGAGAATAAAGAGAAGAATTAGACCTCTTATGATAAGGATGTCTGTTACCATTATGCACATGATGAAATTTCACTGGATGCTGACATTGGTCACCATGAGTGATTGTTGTACACCATGCGGGATATTTAATTCTGTCACCAGGTTGCTGGGAGGTCCCAGAGCATCTCCTCCCGCCAGCAGCTCTATCATTCCACTTATTTCGAGAGCCTCCTCCTCTGCTGGCAACAAATTTATATATATTGGAGGGCCACCTCTGGTTCTCTCTCTTTCTCTCCTGTTCTGCGCTTTCTTCTCCTGTAAGGAGGGAAAGAAGAGAACTTTGAGTGAAAGTGAGGGAATGAGTGTAAGGGATGTATGGGCTACATCTGTAGAGGGTGACTATGAGGGAGTGGCGTGACATTGCCAAATGGCCTCATTCTATGGTGTTACTTTCTATGATTGCATTAGAATGAGGGTAAGTGTCAGTGGTGGTTAGTCAGATGGGGATGTGCATACGTGCATAGACAATGAGAGATGGGTGCACCTGCTTATCAAAGGCTAAGAGAGGGTGCAGAGGCGATTTACTGCAATGGTACCAAGGATGCAGAACTTCAGTTACATGGAGAGACTAGAGAAGCTGGGGTTGTTCTGCTAAGTGCAGAGAAAGTTAAGGGGAGATTTCATGGAGGCGTTCAAAATTATGATGGGTTCTGATAGAGTAAATAAGGAGCAACTGTTTCCAGTGGCAGAATCGTCGGTAACTAGAGGACACATACTTAAGTTAATTGGCAAAAGAACCAGAGCTGAGATGAGAAGAATTTTTTTAATGCAGCGAATTGTTGTGATTTGGAATGCACTGCCTGAAAGGGTGGTGGAAGCAGATTCAGTCATAACTTTCAAAAGGGAATTTGAAGGGAAAGGTTGCAGGGCTATGGGGAAAGAGCAGGGGAGTGGGACTAATTGGATAGTTCTTTCAAAGAGCTGGCACAGGTACGATGGACTGAATGGCCTCTTTCTGTGCTGTATCATTCTACAATTCAATGAAAAGAGGTCAGGTTAGTAACAGCTGCCACGCCTTTTCTGGGGTGGAGCTGTCTGTCATCGCGGTTGTGAGGTTCGGTGTGTGTAGAGCTGTCAGTCACTGTTAAGGGCGAGGTTTTGTGTGCATTGAGCTGTCAGTCAATCTGAGGGATGGGGCTTTGTGTGCATTGAGCTGTCAGTCATTATGAGGGGCAGGGTTTTGTGCGCATTGAGCTGTCAGTCACTCTGAAGGGCGGGATTTTGTTTGCATTGAGCTGTCAGTCACTCTGAGGGGTGGGGTTTTGTGTGCATTGAGCTGTCAGTCACTGAGGGGCGGGTTTTTTTTATATTCGCTTATGGGATCTGGGCGTCGCTGGCAAGGCCAGCATTTATTACCCATCCCTAGTTGCCCTTGAGGAGGCGGTGGTGAGCCACCGTCTTGAATCGCTGCAGTCCGTGTGGTGAAGGTACTCCCACAGTGCTGTTAGGGAGGGAGTTCCAGGATTTTGACCCAGCGGCGACGAAGGATGGTGTGTGGCTTGGAGGGGAACTTGGAGGTGGTGGTGTTTCCATGCACCTGCTGCCCTTGTCCTTCTAGGGGGAAGAAGTCGCGGGTATGGGAGGTCCTGCCGAAGAAGCCTTGGCAAGTTGCTGCAGTACATCTTGTAGATGGTACACACTGCAGCCACGGTACGCCGATGGGGGAGGGAGTGAATGTTTAAGGTGGTGAATGGGGTGCCAATCAAACGGGCTGCTTTGTCCTGGATGATGCCGAGCTTCTTGACTGTTGTTGCAGCTGCACTCATCCAGGCAAGTGGAGAGTATTCCATCACACTCCTTACTTGTGCCTTGTAGATGGTGGAAAGATTTTGGGGAGTCAGGAGGTGAGACACTCGCTGCAGAATACCTAGCCTCTGACCTGCTCTTGTTGCCACAGTATTTATCTGGCTGGTCCATTTAATTTTCTGGTTAATGGTGACCCCCAGGATGTTGATAGTGAGGGATTCGGTGATGGTAATGTCGTTGAATGTCGAGGGGAGCTGGTTAGACTCTCTTTTGTTGGAGATAGTCATTGCCTGGCACTTCTGTGGCACGAATATTACCTGCCAATTATCAGCCCAAGCCTGAACGTCGTCCAAGTCTTGTTGCATGCGGGTATGGACTGCTTCAATTTCTGAGGAGTTGTGAATGGTGCTGAACACTGTGCAGTCATCAGCGAACATCCCCATTTATGACCTTATGTTGGAGGGAAGGTCATTGATGAAGCAGCTGAAGATGGTTGGGTCTAGGACAGTGCCCTGAGGAACTCCTGCAGCGATGTCCTGGGGCTGTGATGATTGACCTTCAATCACCACAACCATCTTCCTTTGTGCTAGGTATGACTCCAGCCAGTGGAGAGTTTCCCCCCTGTTTCCCATTGACTTCAGTTTTACTAGGGTTCCTTGATGCCACACTCGGTCAAATGCTGCCTTGATGTCAAGGGCAGTCACTCTCACCTCACCTCTGGAATTCAGCTCCTTTGTCGGGAGCTGAGTGGTCTTGGTGGAACCCAAACTGGGCATCGGTGAGTAGGTTAATGGTGAGTAAGTGCCGCTTGATAGCACTGTCGATGACATCTTCCATCTCTTTGCTGATGATTGAGAGTAGACCGATGGGGCGGTAATTGGCCAGGTTGGATTTACATAGAAGGAACATAGAAGATAGGAGCAGGAGTAGGCCATTCAGCCACTCGAGCCTGCTCCGCCATTCAATGAGATCATGGCTGATCATCCAAATTCAGTACCCTGTCCCTGCCTTCTCCCCATATTCCTTGATCCCTTTAGCCTTAAGAAATATATCTAACTCCTTCTTGAATATATTTAATGAATTGGCCTCCACTGCCTTCTGTGTTAGAGAATTCCACAGGTTCACCACTCTCTGGGTGAAGAAATTCCTCCTCATCTCTGTCCTAAATGGCTTACCCCTTATCCTTAGACTGTGACCCCTGGTTCTGGACTCCCCGGCCATCAGGAACATCCTTCCTGCATCTAGTCTGTCTAGTCCTGTTAGAATTTTATAAGTTTCAATGAGATCCCCTCTCATTCTTCTAAACTCCAGCGAGTATAAGCCCAATCGACCCAATCTCTCCTCATACGTCATTCCTGTCATCCCACGTATCACTCTGGTGAATCGTCGCTGCACTCCCTCCATGGCAAGAACATCCTTCCTCAGATAAGGCGACCAAAACTGCACACAATACTCAAAATGTGGTCTCACCAAGGCCCTGTACAACTGCAGCAAGACATCCTTGTTCCTGTACGCAAACCCTCTCGCTACGAAGGCCAACATACCATTTGCCTTCTTCACCACCTGCTGCACCTGCATGCTTACCTTCAGCGACTGGTGCACAAGGACACCCAGGTCTCGTTGCACTTCCCCTTCTCCCAATCTATTGCCGTTCAGATAATAATCTGCCTTCCTGTTTTTGCCACCAAAGTGGATAACCTCGCATTTATCCACATTATACTGCATTTGCCATGCTTCTGCCCAATCACCCAACCTGTCCAAATCATACTGGAGTTTCTCGGCATCCTCCTCACAGCACACACGCTCACCCAGCTTTGTGTCATCTGCAAACTTGGAGATATTACATCTAGTTCCCTCGTCCAGATTATTAACATATATTGTGAATAGCTGGGGCCCTAGGACCGATCCCTGCGGTACCCCACTAGTCACTGCCTGCCACTCGGAAAAAGACCCGTTTATTCCAACTCTTTGCTTCCTGTCTGTCAACAAGTTCTCTATCCAAGTCAATACCTTGCCTCCAATCCCATGTGCCTTAACTTTACACACTAATCTCTTAAGCGGGACCTTATCAAAAGCCTTCTGAAAGTCCAAATACACCACATCCACTGGTTCTCCCTTATCTATTCTACCAGTTACATCCTCAAAAAATTCCAGTAGATTAGTCAAGCACGATTTACCTTTTGTAAATCCATGTTGACTTTGTCCGATCCTGTCACTGTTTTCCAAGTGCTCTGCTATTACATCTTTTATAATGGACTCCAGCATTTTCCCCACTACCGATGTCAGGCTTACCGGTCTATAATTCCCCATTTTCTCTCTACCACCTTTTTTGACTAGTGGGGTAACATTGGCTACCCTCCAATCCATGGGAACTGTTCCAGAGTCTATCAAATTTTGGAAGATGACCAGCAATGCATCTACTATTTCTAGGGCCACTTCCTTAAGTACCCTAGGATGTAGATTATCAGGCCCTGGGGATTTATCGGCCTTCAATCCCATCAATTTCCCTAACACCTCTCATCAGACCCTATGTTCCCTGACATCTCTGGGAAGTTATTTGTGTCCTCCTTTGTGAAGACAGAACCAAAGTATGTATTTACTTGGTCTGCCATTTCTTTGTTCCCCATTATAAATTCCCCTGATTCTGACTGCAAGAGACCTACGCTTGACTTCACCAATCTTTTTCTCTTCACATATCTATAGAAGCTTTTACAGTCAGTTTTTATGTTCCCTGCAAGCTTACTAGCATACTCTATTTTCCCCCTCTTAATTAATCCCTTTTTCCTCCTTTGCTGAATCCTAAACTGCTCCCAATCCTCAGGTTTACTGCCTTTTCTGGCCAATTTATATGTCCTCTCCTTGGATCTTATGCTACCCCTAATTTCCCTTGTTAGCCACGGTTGAGTCACCTTTTTTATTTTATTTTTATGCCATACAGGGATGAACAAATTCTGTAGTTCATCCATGTGATCTTTGAATGTTTGCCATTGCCTATCCACCGTCAACCCTTTAAGTAACATTCCCCAATCAATCCTACCCAACTTGCGCCTCATACCATCATCGTTTCCTTTATTTAAATTCAGGACCCTAGTCTCTGAGTCAACTACTTCACTCTCCATCTTAATGAAGAATTCTATCATATTATGATCGCTCCGACCCAAGGGGCCTCGCACAATAAGATTGCTAATTAATCCTTTCTCATTACATAATACCCAGTCTAAGATGGCCTGATCTCCAGTTGGTTCCTCGACATATTGGTCTAGGAAACCATTCCGTATACACTCCAGGAATTCCTCCTCTACGGGTATTGTTACTAATTTGGTTAGCCCAATCTATATGTAGATTAAAGTCACCCATGATAACTGCTGTGCCCTTATTGCACGCATCTCTAATTTCCCGTTTAATGCCATCCCCAAACTCCGCATTACTGTTTGGAGGTCTATATACCACTCCCACTAACGTTTTCTGCCGCTTGGTATTTCTCAGTTCTACCCATACAGATTCCACATCATCAGAGCTAATATCCTTCCTTTCAATTGTGTTAATCCTCTCTTTAACCAGCAATGCTACCCCACCTCCTTTTCCTTTTTGCCTACCTTTCCTGAAGATTTGTCCTGCATTTTGTGGCAGTGCGGCAGCGGCGGGAATCCGAGCGGCGGCAAGTATATAAGGTGAGCCGAGGCGCGGGTAGGCCTCAGTGCGGCAGCGGCGGGAATCCGAGCGGCGGCAAGTATATAAGGTGAGCCCGAGGCATGGGTCGGCCTCAGTGCGGCAGCGGCGGGAATCCGAGCGGCGGCAAGTATATAAGGTGAGCCCGAGGCGCGGGTAGGCCTCAGTGCGGCAGCAGCAGGTATCTGAGCGGCGGCAAGTATATAAGGTGAGCCCAAGGCGCGGGTAGGCCTCAGTGCGGCAGCGACGGGAATCCGAGTGGCGGCAATTATATAAGGTGAGCCCAAGGCGTGGGTAGGTGTACTAATCTCCAATCTCAGAGGGAGAGAAGTAAAAAGTAATCGAGGTGTGACGTTGTGGTAAACCACTGTTTGTATTCCACTGTGTACATGCCTGGACATGCCTCGGCTGACTCCTCCCACAAGTCCTAGTATAAAGGTGACTGCTCCCCAGCCCTTTGTATTCTGGACCGGTCGACCACTCGAGGCAGACCTTCATTCTTTTGCTAATAAAAGCCTTTAGTTACTCACTTAACTCTCAGTCTTTTATGAGTAATTGATAGCGCATCAGACGTCACCAGAAAGCAGGTAAGCGATTGGTTGGTGTGAATTTCTCTCTTTTTTAAAACTTTAACTCTGTGGTTTATACTTTCTAATCTCTCTGTGGTGTAGCGGGGACTGTTTGTAAACCAGGGCCCTTAAGTATATAATTTAACTGTAGTGAAATTGGTGGGATTGATTTGTTTAATTTAATTTGAATTAATTAAAGGGTAAGGCATGGCAGGACAGCCCGGTGCCGTGGTATGCTCCTCCTGCGAAACGTGGGAACTCAGGGACACTTCCTGTGTCCCTGACAACCATGTGTGCAGGAAGTTTGTCCAGCTGCAGCTACTGGCAGACCGCATTGCGGCACTGGAGCGGCGATTGGATGGACACTGGACCATTCGCAATGCTGAGGACATCGTGAATAGCACATTTGATCAGTTGGTCACACCGCAGGTAAAGGTGGCACAGGCAGAAAGGGAACGGGTGACCAACAGGCAGAGTAGTAGGTGCAGGCAGGTAGTGCAGGGGTCCCCTGTGGAAATCCCCCTCTCAAACAGATATACCGCTTTGGAGACTGATGGGGGGGATGGCTTACCAGGGGAAGGCAGCAGCAGCCAACTTCCTGGCACCAGAGGTGGTTCTGCTGCACAGGACGGGAGGAAAAAGAGGGGTAGAGCTATAGTAATAGGGGATTCTATTGTAAGGGGAATAGATAGGCGTTTCTGCGGCCGCAAACGAGACTCCAGGATGGTGTGTTGCCTCCCTGATGCAAGGGTCAAGGATGTCTCAGAGCGGCTGCAGAACATTTTGGAAGGGGAGGGTGAACAGCCAGTTGTCGTGGTGCATATAGGTACCAACGATATAGGTAAAAGCCGGGATGAGGTCCTAAAAGCTGAATATAGGGAGTTAGGAGGTAAATTAAAAAATAGGACCTCAAAGGTAGTAATCTCAGGATTGCTACTAGTGCCACATGCTAGTCAGAGTAGAAATAGAAGGATATTTCAGATGAATAGAGGAATGGTGCCAGGGGGAGGGATTCAAATTCCTGGGACATTGGAACCAGTTCTGGGGGAGGTGGGACCAGTACAAATCAGATGGTTTGCACCTGGGCAGGGCTGGGACCAACGTCCTAGGGGGAGTGTTTGCTAATGCTCTGGGGGAGGGTTTAATCTAAAATGGCAGGGGGTTGGGAACCTGAGTGGGGAGACAGAGGAAAGGGAAACAAGGATAAAAGCAAAAGACAGGAAGGAGAAAAACAAAAGTGGAAGGCAGAGAAATCAAGGGTTTAAATCAAACATGGCCACAGTAAATAATAATTCTAAAAGATCTAAGAGCATTAAAAAAACAAGCCTGAAGGCTTTGTGTCTTAATGTGAGGCGCATTCGTAATAAGGTGGATGAATTAGCTGCACAAATAGAGGCAAACGAATATGATATGATTGGGATTACGGAAACATGGCTCCAAGGTGGCCAAGGCTGGGAACTCAACATCCAGGGGTATTCAATATTCAGGAAAGATAGGTAAAAAGGAAAAGGAGGTGGGGTAGCATTGCTGGTTAAAGAGGGGATTAACACAGTTGAAAGGAAGGATATTAGCTCTGCTGATGTGGAATCTGTATGGGTAGAACTGAAAAATACCAAGGGGCAGAAAACGTTAGTGGGAGTGGTATATAGACCTCCAAACAGTAATGCGGAGGTCGGGGATGGCATTAAATGGGAAATTAGAGAAGCATGCAATAAGGGCACAGCAGTTATCATGGGTGACTTTAATCTACATATAGATTGGGCTAACCAAATTAGTAACAATACTGTGGAGGAGGAATTCCTGGAGTGTATACGGGATGGTTTCCTGGACCAATATGTCGAGGAACCAACTAGAGATCAGGCCATCTTAGACTGGGTATTATGTAATGAGAAAGGATTAATTAGCAATCTTGTTGTGCGAGGCCCCTTGGGTCAGAGCGATCATAATATGATAGAATTCTTCATTAAGATGGAGAGTGAAATAGTTGACTCAGAGACTAGGGTCTTGAATTTAAATAAAGGAGACTACGATGGTATGAGGTGCGAGTTGGGTAGGATTGATTGGGGAATGTCACTCAAAGGGTTGACGGTGGATGAGCAATGGCAAACATTCAAAGATCGCATGGATGAACGACAGAATTTCTTCATCCCAGTTTGGCAAAAAAATAAAACAAAAAAAGTGACGCAACCGTGGCTAACAAGGGAAATTAGGGATAGCATAAGATCCAAGGAGAGGACATATAAATTGGCCAGAAAAAGCAGTAAACCTGAGGATTGGGAGCAGTTTAGGATTCAGCAAAGGAGGACAAAGGGATTAATTAAGAGGGGGAAAATAGAGTATGAGAGTAAGCTTGCAGGGAACATAAAAACTGACTGTAAAAGCTTTTATAGATATGTGAAGAGAAAAAGATTGGTGAAGTCAAGTGTAGGTCCCTTGCAGTCAGAATCAGGGGAATTTATAATGGGGAACAAAGAAATGGCAGACCAATTAAATACATACTTTGGTTCTGTCTTCACAAAGGAGGATACAAATAACCTCCCAAAGAGGTCGGGGGACATAGGGTCTAATGACAGGGAGGAACTGATAGAAATCAGTATTTGTAGGGAAATGGTGTTAGGGAAATTGATGGGATTGAAGGCCGATAAATCCCCAGGGCCTGATAATCTACATCCTAGGGTACTTAAGGAAGTGGCCCTAGAAATAGTAGATGCATTGCTGGTCATCTTCCAGAATTCGATAGGCTCTGGAACAGTACCCATGGATTGGCGGGTAGCTAATGTTACCCCACCGTTCAAAAAGGGTGGTAGAGATAAAACGGGGAATTACAGACCGGTAAGCCTGACATCGGTAGTGGGGAAAATGCTAGAGTCTATTATAAAGAATGTAATAGCAGAGCACTTGGAAAACAGTGACAGGATCGGACAAAGTCAACATGGATTTACAAAAGGTAAACCGTGCTTGACTAATCTACTGGAATTTTTTGAGGATGTAACTGGTAAAATAGATAAGGGAGAACCAGTGGATGTGGTGTATTTGGATTTTCAAAGGCTTTCGATAAGATCCTGCATAAGAGATTAGCGTGTAAAATTAAGGCACATGGGATTGGGGGCAAGGTATTGACTTGGATAGAGAACTGGTTGGCAGGCAGAAAGCAAAGAGTTGGAATAAACGGGTCTTTTTCCGAGTGGCAGGCAGTGACTAGTGGGGTACAGCAGGGATCGGTCTTTGGAACCCAGCTATTCACAATATATATTAATGATCTGGACGAGGGAACTAGATGTAATATCTCCAAGTTTGCAGATGACACAAAGCTGGGTGGGCGTGTGTGCTGTGAGGAGGATGCCGAGAAACTCCAGTATGATTTGGACAGGTTGGGTGATTGGACAGAAACATGGCAGATGCAGTATAATGTGGATAAATGCGAGGTTATCCACTTTGGTGGCAAAAACAGGAAGGCAGAGTATTATTTGAATGGCAATAGATTGGGAGAAGGGGAAGTGCAACGAGACCTGGGTGTCCTTGTGCACCAGTCGCTGAAGGTAAGCATGCAGGTGCAGCAGGCGGTGAAGAAGGCAAATGGTATGTTGGCCTTCGTAGCGAGAGGGTTTGAGTACAGGAACAAGGATGTCTTGCTGCAGTTGTACAGAGCCTTGGTGAGACCACATCTTGAGTATCGTGTGCAGATTTGGTCGCCTTATCTGAGGAAGGATGTACTTGCCATGGAAGGAGTGCAGTGAAGATTCACCAGGCTGATACCTGGGATGGCAGGAATGACGTACGAGGAGAGATTGGGTCGATTGGGCTTGTACTCGCTGGAGTTTAGAAGAATGAGAGGGGATCTCATCGAAACTTATAAAATTCTAACAGGACTAGACAGACTAGATGCTGGAAGGATGTTCCCGATGGTCGGGGAGTCCAGAACCAGGGGTCACAGTCTAAGGGGTAAGCCATTTAGGACAGAGATGAGGAGGAATTTCTTCACCCAGAGAGTGGTGAACCTATGGAATTCTCTACCAAAAAAGGCAATAGAGGCCAATTCATTAAATATATTCAAGAAGGAGTTGGATATATTTCTTAAGGCTAAAGGGATCAAGGGATATGGATAGAAGGCAGGAACAGAGTACTGAATTTGGATGATCAGCCATGATCTCATTGAATGGTGGAGCAGGCTCGAGGGGCCGAATGGCCTACTCCTGCTGCTATCTTCTATGTTTCTATGGACAGGACATACCTGGGCAGCTTTCCACATTGTCAGAGAGATGCCAGTGTTGTAGCTGTACTGGAACAGCTTGGCTAGATGCTCGGCTTGTTCTGGAGCACAAGTCTTCAGCACGATAGCCGGGCTGTTGTCGGGGCCCATAGCCTTTGCTGTATCCAGTGCGCTCAGCCGTTTCTTGATATCACGTGGAGTGAATCTAATTGGCTGAAGACTGGCTTCTGTGATGGTGGGGACCTCGGGAGTAGGCCAATATAAGAACATAAGAACATAAGAAATAGGAGGAGTAGGCCAATCGGCCCCTCGAGCCTGCTCCGCCATTCAATAAGATCATGGCTGATCTAATCCTAACCGCCAATCCACTATCACAGAACCATCTCCTGAATCTAACAGAATTAGACACACGAAATAGGAGCAGGATCAGGCTACATTGCCCCTGGGCCCGCTCCGCTACCCACAGGGCCATGACCGATCCGAACCTAGACTCATGTCCAAATTCCTGCCCGCTCCCCGTAACCCTTAATTCCCTTTACTTCTAGGAAACTGTCTATTTCTGTTTTAAATTTATGTAATGATGTAGCTTCTACAGCTTTTTGGGGCAGCATATTCCATGGACCTACCACCCTCTGAGTGAAGTAGTTCCTCCTCATCTCAGTTTTGAAAGAGCAGCCCCTTAATCTAAGACTATGCCCCCTAGTTCTAGTTTCACCCATCATCGGGAACATCTTCTCCGCATCCACCCGATCCAACCCCTTCACAATCTTATATGTTTCAATAAGATTGCCTCTCATTCTTCTGAACTCCAATGAGTAGAGTCCCAATCTACTCAACCTCTCCTCATATGTCCATCCCCTCATCCCCGGGATTAACCGAGTGAACCTTCTTTGTACTGACTCGAAAGCAAGTATGTCCTTTCTTAAGTATGGACACCAAAACTGTACGCAGTATTCCAGGTGCGGTCTCACCAATACCTTGTACAACTGAAGCAATACCTCCCTATTTTTATATTCTATCCCCCTAGCAATGAACGGCAACATTCCATTGGCCTTCTTAATCACTTGCTGCACCTGCATACTAACCTTTTGAGTTTCGTGCACCAGGACCCCCAGATCCCTTTGTACTTCAGTACTTTCCAGTTTCTTGCCATTAAGATAATAACTTGCTCTACGATTTTTCCTGCCAAAGTGCATAACCTCACACTTTCCAGTATTGTATTCCATCTGCCAAATCTCTGCCCACTTACTTAGCCTGTCTATGTCCCCTTGCAGGTTTTTTATGTCCTCCTCACTCACCACTTTCCCTCCCATCTTAGTATCATCTGCAAACTTTGATATGTTACACTTGGTCCCCTCCTCCAAATCGTTAATATAGATTGTAAAGAGTTGGGGACCCAGCACTGACCCCTGCGGAACACCACTAGTTACTGATTGCCAGTCTGAGAATGAACCATTTATCCCAACTCTCTGCCTTCTGTTAGATAGCCAATCCTCTATCCATGCCAGGATAGTACCCCCAATCCCATGATTTTTTATCTTAAGCAATAATCTTTTGTGTGGCACCTTGTCAAATGCCTTTTGGAAATCTAAATACACTACGTCCACTGGTTCCCCTTTATCCACCCTATACGTTACTTCGTCAAAGATCTCCAGCAAATTTGTCAAACATGACTTCCCCTTCATAAAACCATGCTGACTTTGTCCTATTAAATTATGATTATCCAAATGTCCTGTTACTGTCTCCTTAATAATGGACTCCAAAATTTTACCTACCACAGATGTTAGGCTAACCGGTCTATAGTTTCCAGCCTTCTGTCTACTGCCCTTTTTAAATAAGAGTGTTCCATTAGCAGTTTTCCAGTCTGCCGGGACCTTTGCCGAGTCCAGGGAGTTTTGGAAAATTATTAACAATGCAGCCACAATCCCTACCGCCACTTTCCTCAAGACCCTCAGGTCCAGGTGATTTATCCGCCTTGAGTCCCATTATTTTACCGAGTACCACTTCCTTAGTGATTTTGATCATGTTTAGCTCCTCCCCCCCTTTAGCCCCCTGTTTGTCCAGTGTTGGGATATTCTTAGTGTCTTCTACTGTAAAGACTGATATAAAATATTCATTCAGTGTTTTTGCCATCTCCATATTTCCCACCATTAATTTCCCGGTCTCATCCTCTAAGGGACCAACATTTACTTTAGCCACCCTTTTTCTTTTTATATAACTATAAAAACTCTTACTATCTGTTTTTATATTTTTTGCTAATTTACTTTCATAATCTATCTTCCCTTTCTTAATCAATCTTTTTGTTATTTTTTGCTGTCTTTTAAAGTTTTCCCAATCCTCTATCCTCCCACTAGATTTGGCTACCTTATATGCCCTTGTTTTTAGTCGAATACTATCCTTAATTTCTTTACTTAGCCACGGATGGCTGTCTTTTCTTTTACACCCTTTTCTTCTCAGTGGAATATATTTTTTTTGGAAGTTGTAAAATAACTCCTTAAATGTACACCACTGATCATGTATCGTCTTACCCTTTAATCTATTTTCCCAATCCACTCTACTCAATTCCGCTCTCATACCTTCATAGTCTCCTTTATTCAAGCTTAGCACGCTTGTTTGAGATCCAACCTTCTCACCCTCTAATTGAATATGGAATTCAACCATGTTATGGTCACTCACTCCAAGGGGATCCTTTACTAGGACATTTTTAATTAATCCTGTCTCGTTACACAGGACCAGATCTAAGGTTGCTTGCCCCCTGGTCGGTTCAGTTACATACTGCTCAAGAAACCCATCCCTAATACACTCAATGAACTCATCCTCAAGGCAGCCCTGCCAAATTTGATTTGTCCAATTAATATGATAGTTAAAATCCCCCATAATTATAGATGTTCCCTTATTACAAGCCTCAACTATTTCCTGATTGATACTCCGTCCAACAGAGTTGCCACTGTTCGGAGGCCTATAGACTACACCCACTAGTGTTTTTTTCCCCTTATTATTCCTTACCTCCACCCAAACTGTTTCATTATCCTGATCTTTTGACCCAATATCATTTCTCTGTATTACAGTGATTCCTTCCTTTATTAACATAGCCACCCCACCTCCCCTTCCTTCCTGCCTGTCCTTCCTGATCGTTAAATAACCTGGTATGTTTAATTCCCAGGCATTGTCACCCTGCAGCCATGTTTCTGTAATGGCCACAAGATCATACCCATATGTAGTTATTTGTGCCATTAACTCGTCTATTTTGTTACGAATGCTACGTGCATTCAGATAGAGAACTTTCAAAGATGTTTTGTGACACTTAGTTCCTGCTTTTGCCCTTTTTATTACTTTACCTTTTACTCCATACCTTCTGCCCCTTCCTGACACGCTCTGGTTTTTAATTTCCTCACTGCTACCTAAGTCTATGACCTTCTCTGTTGTCATTTTTATTATTTGCTCCCTAGGAACCTCCCCCCCACTAGTTAGTTTAAAGCCCTCTCTACAGCCCTAGTTATATGATCCGCCAGGACTCTAGTCCCAGCACTGGCCAAGTGAAGCCCGTCCCAACGGAACAGCTCCCTCCTGCCCCAGTACTGGTGCCAGTGTCCCAGGAAGCAATACCCATTTCTCCCACACCAGTCTTTGAGCCACGCATTTAACTCTCTAATTTTATTTGTCCTAGCCAAATTCGCTCGTGGCTCAGGTAACAATCCAGAGATTATTACCCTTGTGGTTCTGCTTTTTAATTTGACCCCTAGCTGCTCAAACTCCCTCAGCAGAACCTCCTTCCTTGTCCTATCTATGTCGTTGGTACCAACATGGACCATGACAACTGGATCCTCCCCCTCCCACTCCAAGTTTCTCTCCAGTCCAGAGGAGATGTCCTTAACCCTGGCACCGGGCAGGCAACACAGCCTTCGGGACTCTCGCTCTCGGCTGCAAAGAACTCTATCTATCCCCCTAACGATACTATCCCCTACCACTACAACATTTCTTTTAACTCCCCCCACTTGAATGGCCCCCCGCTCCACGGTGCTGTGGCCAGGTTGCTCATCCTCCCCGCAGTCCCTGTTCCCATCCTCACAGGGAGTAAGAGCCTCGAACCTGTTGGACAAGTGCAAGGGCTGCGGCTCCTCCAACACTACCTCCTGGATCCCTGTACCTGCCTCACTTCTAGTCACACCATCCTGACCCTGGCCACGGACTACATCTGAATTAATTAATCTAATTGGTGTGAATACCTCGTGATACACAGAGTCCAGGTAACTCTCCCCCTCCCTGATGTGTCTCAGTGTTTGAAGCTCGGACTCCAGCTCTTCAACACGGAGCCAGAGTTCCTCGAGCAGCCAACACTTACTGCAAATGTGATCACCGTGAGCATCAATGGTGTCCACCAGCTCCCACATATTGCAGCAGTAACACATCAACTGATCTCCCATTCTATGTAATTAATTAAATTTATTAATATTATTCTTAAATACCCTCTGCCCCAATTCTAGATGGTGAATATCACACCTTAGAAACTATAAACCAAAGAGATTTAAGCTTAAAAAGGGAGAAATACTTACCAACCAATCACTTACCTGCTTTCTGGTGACGTCACACTTGGATTACTTTTTACCTCTCTCCTTCCCTCCGAGTTCCCAGACTGGAGATTGGTGGCCTTACCTGGTCTCTGGGCCTTTTATAGCCCCGCTGCTGCCGCTGAAATTCCCGCCGACGCACTGAGGCCTTACCTGGTCTCTGGGGCCTTTTATAGCCCCGCTGCTGCCGCTGAAATTCCCGCCGATGCACTGAGGCCTTACCTGGTCTCTGGGGCCTTTTATAGCCCCACTGCTGCCGCTGGATATGGATCATCCACTCGGCACTTCTGGCTGAAGTTGGTTGCAAACGCTTCAGCCTTGTCTTTTGCACTCACGTGCTGGGCTCCACCATCATTGAGGATGGGGATATTCATGGAGCCGCCTCCTCCCGTTAGTTGTTTAATGGTCCACCACCATTCACGACTGGATGTGGTAGGACTGCAGAGCTTTGATCTTATCTGTTGATTGTGGGGTCGCTTAGCCCTGTCTATAGCATGCTGCTTCCGCTTTTTAGCATGCATGTAGTCCTGTGTTGCAGCTTTCTTAGGTTGGCACCTCATTTTTAGGTACGCCTGGTGCTGCTCCCGGAATGCTCTTTCACCTTCCTTATTGAATCAGGGTTGGTCCCCTCGCTTGGTGGTAATGGTAGAGTGAGGGATATGCTGGTCCATGAGGTTACAGATTGTGGTGGAATACAATTCTGCTGCTGCTGATGGCCCACAGCACCTCATGGATGCCCAGTTTTAAGCTGCTAGATCTGTTCTGAATATATCCCATTTAGCACAGTGGTAGTGCCACACAACACGATGGAGGGTGTCCTCAGTGTGAAGACGGGACTTCGTCTCCACAATGACTGTGCGGTGGTCACTGTTACCAATGCTGTTATGGACAGATGCATCTGCGACATGTATTTTGGTGAGGACGAGGTCAAGTAGGTTTTTCCCTGGTGTTGGTTCTCTCACCACCTGTCGCAGGCCCAGACTGGCAGCTATGTCCTTCAGGACTCGGCCAGCTCGGTCAGTAGTGGTGCTACCGAGCCACTCTTAGTGATGGACATTGAAGTCCCCCACCCAGAGTACATTCTGTGCCCATTGTGTGCATTGAGCTGTCAATCACTCTGAGGGGTGGGATTTGTGTGCATTGAACTGTCAGTCACTCTGAGGGGTGGGATTTGTGGGCATTGAGCTGTCAATCACTCTGAGGGGCGGGATTTGTGTGCATTGAGCTGTCAGTCACTCTGAGGGGCGGGGCTCCCAGCGCTCTTTGTGATAGGCCAGCCAGCATTGGGGGCGTGTCCCGGCGCTGTCAATCAGCGTGAGGGGGCGCGGTTAACTGCCGTCTCCCTGGTGACGGGCCTTGGATTTGCAGCGTTCAGTGAACTTCCAGGCTGTGTGAAAATGATTAAGAAATTCGACAAAAAGGACGAGGAGTCGGGTCAGTGGCAGCGCTTTCCACGCGGAATTATTGGCAGCCTTTGAATCAAATCATTCACCGGAAAGATTGGGAGCGGCGGAGGCCTGGCGCTTTCCGGGGGCAGCGCCGCCCGGTCCGACTGAGGCGGCAGGCCCTGCAGCTCCCCGTGCCCTGGGCCTTGCTGCGGCTACCGACCCCGCTTAGGGGACGGGGAGAGGGGTCGGGTCCCGGTGGGAACAGTTACAACATTTACCCTTGGGCAGGCGTTGGCTTATTGTGCCGAGGCCTGTGAGATAAGGCATAGCATGTAAACACCAGCCATTAAACCTTAAAACATCTCAGTGCAGGATGTCTGTTTATTGTAACAAGGGATTTGTGTGTGTAATGTACAACAAACTGCTCAGTCATCTGTGGGGAGAGGGTGGTAACTGGGGTCAATGGCCACACAATGTGATGGCAGATTTGGAACTGACCGAGTCCTCTGTGGCAGACAGACTCTTGTTACCTGGTTTTTGAGCTAGGTGGGTACTGGTAGTTGACCAGCCAGCCTAGCTCATTAGTGGAACTTGGCGAGGCAGATCGGGGACTGGGATTCTAACCACCAGATAACCCAACAAAGCAGTACTCTAGCATGCTTCTGACTCTGTGAGGTGTACAAAATTGTGAGGGGCATAGATAGGATGGATGCTGAGGAGCTTTTCCCCTTAGTAGAGGGGTCAATAACTAGGGGGCATAGATTCAAGGTAAAGGGCGGGAGGTTTAGAGGGGATTTGAGAAAGAACTTTTTCACCCAGAGGGTGGTTGGAGTCTGGAACTCACTGCCTGAAAGGGTTGTGGAGGCAGAAACCCTCACAACATTTAAGAAGCATTTGGATGAGCATTTGAAATGCCATAGCATACAAGGCTACGGGCCAAATGCTGGAATATGGGATTAGATTAGACAGGGCTTGATGGCCGGCATGGACACGATGGGCCGAAGGGCCTCTATCCGTGCTGTATTACTCTATGACTCTATGACTCCCGCTCCCGCACCGTTACCTCTGGAGTCCCCAAAATATCTCTCTGTGCCCCTTCCACCACCCCCTATTTCTCATCTGCATGCTGCCCCTCAGCGACATCAACTGAAAACGCATCAGATTCCGCTTGTACGCTGATGACACCCAGCTCAACCTCACCACCTCTCTCGATCCCTCCATTGCCTCTGATTTGTCAAGCTGCTTGTCCGACATCCGAGCAGAAACTTCCTCCAATTAAATATTGGGAAGCCTGAAGCCGTGTCTTTGGTAACCGCCACAAACCCTTTTCCCTTGCCACCGACTCCACCCCCCCTCACTGGCCACTGTCTGAGGTTGAACTGGACGGTTTGCAACCTGGGAGTCTTATTTGACCCCTCCATCTCCAAGTCTGCCTACTTCCACCTCTAATATTGCCCGTCTCCACCCCTGCCTCAGCTCACCTGCTGCTGAAACCCTCATCCAGGCCTTTGTTACATCCAGACTCGACTATTCCAATGTTCTCCTGGCTGCCCTCACACCTTTCACTCTCCGTAAACTTGAACTCCTCCAAAGCTCTGCTTTCCGTATCCTAACTCGCACCAAGTCCTGTTCACCCATCAGCCCTGTGTCGCTGACCTACATTGGCTCCCGGTTGAGCAACGCCTTGATTTTAAAATTCTCATCCTTATTTTCAAATTACTACAGGGCCTTGGCCTTCTCTATCCCTGTAACCTCTTCCAGCCCTACAACCCTCCGAGATCTCTGCACTCCTCCAATTCTAGCCACTTGCGTTTCTCTGATTTTCATCGCTCCACCATTGGTGGCTCTGCCTTCAGCTGTCTAGGCCATAAGCTCTGGAATTTCCTCCCTAAACCTTGCCACCTCTACCTCTACCCCTCTCTCTCTCTCTCTCAAAACCTCTGACTAAACTTTTGGTCACCTGTCCTAATATTTCTTTAGGTGGTTTGGTGTCAAATTTTGTCTGATAACGTTCCTGTGGAGCGCCTTGGGATGTTTTTACTATAAAGGTGCTATATAAATGCAAGTTGCTATTGTTGATGTGGGTTAGCTGGAAAATCAGTGAGAAGCTTACTAGTGCTCTGCTGTTAGACTGCATTGTTGGGCCAGCAGTATCCCTTTATGCACTTGGAAGTCTCCAAGCCTTTTTTCTTGCCAACCTTGCTTAAACAGTACTTCTCAGCCCATGACCTCTACTGCCAAGAAGGACGAGCAGCAAGATCATGGGTATGCCCATCATCTCCGCGTTCCACTCCAAGTAATGCACTGTCGTGACATGGGAATATATTACTATTCTTTCACTGTTGACCGGTCAATCTTCTCTTCTTCTTAGGCAGTCCCTCGGAACTGAGGATGACTTGCTTCCACATTAAAAATGAGTTCGCAGGTGACTGAGCAGTCCAATGCGGGACCTACAGTCTCTGTCACAGGTGGGGCAGACGGTGGTTGAAGGGGCGGGTGGGTGGGGTGCTTGGGTTGATGTGCGCGCCTTCTGCTGTTTGTGCTTGGCTTCCGCTAGCTCCCGGCGAAGAGACTCGAGTTCAGCGCCTTCCCGGATGCTTCTCCTCCACTTTGTGCGGTCTTGGGCCAGGGATTCCCAGGTGTCAGTGGGGATATTGCACTTTTTCAAGGAGGCTTTGAGGGTGTCCTTGAAGCGTTTCCTCTGCCCACCTGGGGCTTTCTTGCCGTGTCGGAGCTCAGAGTAGAGCGCTTGTTTTGGGAGTCTCGTATCGGGCATGCAGATGATGTGACCCGTCCATCGGAGTTGATCGAGCGTGGTCAAAGGTTCGATGCTGGGGATGTTGGCCTGAGCGAGGACACTGGCGTTGGTGCGCCTATCCTGCCAATGGATTTGTAGGATCTTGTGGAGACAGCGTTGGTGGTACCTCTCTAGTGCTTTGAGGTGCCTGCTGTACATGGTCCATGTCTCTGAGGCATACAGCAGGGCAGGTATCACTGCTGCTCTGTAGACCATGAGCTTGGTGCTGGGTTTGAGGTCCTGGCCTTCAAACACTCTTCCTCAGGCGATCGAAGGCTGTACTGGCACACTGAAGGCAGTGTTGGACTTCGTCATTGACGTCTGCCCTTGTTGACAGTAGGCTCCCGAGGTATGGAATGTGGTCCACGTTGTCTAATTCCTTGTCATGGATTTTGATAATCGGGGGGCAGTACTGTGTGGCAGGGGCAGGTTGGTGGAGGAACTTTGTCTTATGGATGTTTTGTGTAAGGCCCATGCTCTCGGAAACTTCGGTGAAGGTGTTGACGATGGTTTGGAGTTCGACCTTCGAGTGAGCGCAGATGCAAGTGTTGTCTGCATACTGTAATTCGACGACAGAGGATGGAACGACCTTGGATCTGGACTGGAGGTGACGAGGGTTGAACAGTTTCCCGTTTGTTCTGTAAGTTAGCTCCACTCCAGCGGGGAGCTTACTGAGGGTGAGGTGGAGCATTGCAGCAAGGAAGATCAAGAAGAGCGTTAGTGCGATGACCCAGCCTTACTTGACCCCGGTCCGTACGTGAATTGGGTCTGTGGTGGAACCGTTGGTCAGGATCACGGCTTGCATGTTGTGTGAAGCAGGCGGAGGATGGTGACAAGCTTTTGAGGGCAGCCGAATTTGAGGAGGACACTCCATAATCCCTGACAGTTGACAGTGTCGAAGGCCTTTGTGAGGTCAAAGGTCATGTACAGCAGATGGTGCTGTTCCCTGCATTTCTCTTGTAATTGACGCGCGGTGAAGATCATGTCCATTATGCCCCTTAGAGGGCGGAATCCGCATTGTGACTCTGGGAGGAGCTCTTCAGCCACTGGGAGAAGGCGACTGAGGAGGATTCTTGTGATGACTTTCCCTGTGGCAGACAGCAGGAAAACTCCTCTGTAATTACCGCAATCGGACTTGTCACCTTTCTTGAAGTTGGTCACGTTTACGGCGTCTCTGAGGTCCCCTGGCATCTCTCCTCCTTCCAGATAAGAGAAATTCATTCATGAATTCGCGCCAGTAGTGCTTTTCTGCCATGCTTTAGTTTCTCGGCAGGGATTCCATCTGCTCCTGAGGCCTTGTTCTTCAGTTGTCGGATGGCCTTTTCAATCGCTTGCTGGGCTGGGGTTGTGCTGAGGTGGTGGCGGGTAGCATGCTGCGGGATGGAGTTGAGGGACCGCAAGGACGACCGCATCACCTGCACCATGACAGGAGCTGACGACTGCTGGACAGACCGCCGCCTAATCTGTTCTGTCATCTCCATCAATGTAGCCCCAAAACAGCAGCGGCAACAGGAACAATGCTGCAAGAAAATCAACGCTGGAGCACTCCAACCCCGCTAAGAAAGCCCTATTCAGCCTGCGCCTCACAACCAACCTGACTACTCCTAGTGATGCAGAGACACAGTGTCCACAGTGCCTGGTCTCAAGGCCTCCATAATCGGCACCTGTGAAGAGACGCTCGGTCATTCGATCAGGAAACGCCAAGACTGGTTCGACGAGAACAACCAGGAGATTCAGGAGCTAATAAGCCGCAAGCGCAAGGCATTCCTGATCTGGAAACGGCAACACAATGCGAGTGCAAGAAAGCAGTTCTACAGATGCCTGAAGGCTGAGGTCCAACAAAAAACTTGCGACCTAAAGAACAGAAGGTAGGTGGAGAAAGCGCAGGAGATGCAGCATCTAGCCGACAACCACGATCCTGGAATTCATAATCTAACATCATTGTGAGAATTCCATCAGCACAAGGACTGCAGTGGTTCAAGGGGAAGGTCCCACCACCAGCTTCTCAGGACAACTAAGGATGGGGTTGGCTGCTGAGGAATAGTAATGCACTAAATGTCCACATTGTAGGTAACTATTTCAGTAGGATGACAACATCCTCCAACCCCACTCTCTTGCTCTCTTTTGTAAAGGAGCTACCTTTTGCTAAGCTGTAATTCCACAGGTACCATCAGCTCTCTGGTATCTCATCAAGTAGTTAGGTGAGTAAATGTTTTCAGATCCCTACAAAAGTATCGTAAGGGCGCAGGTCTGAGAGATTGGTACTTCCGTTGGGATTTTTATCTGTAAGAGGGGACTGCTGAGAATGAGATGGTATGGCTTATGCCTGCAATACAGGTGTAACAACGAGAATTTGAGAGCACTGAAGTCATAGTTCTTCAATGCCGCCAGACACTCTTTGGTTATGTCGCCTGTCTCAGACAAAGTTCCCATAAACCAGGCACCGAAGTTTGCAATCACAATCAGGAAGGGACACCAACCTCCTCCGGATTGGAGGTGGCCACGGAGATGTCCTCAGTTAGCCTGCCGATAAATCAGTAACGATCCAGTAGAATTCTTTGATGCTTAGAATTAAACCATACAGTGTAGTCATGGACAGTCAACACTACAAACCTCTGCTCTCTAAGCGTAATTGCTTGCTTGTGGGTAAATGTGATTAGGATTATTTGCTCGTGTGAAGACTAAATGCAGGCACAAACTGGTTGAGCAAAATGGCCTGTTTCTATGTTGTCTGTATATTTCTATAAAGAATGAAGAGTAAGTGTTGGCTGGTGATTTAACTGTGGAGGACATCAAAAGCCAAGCCTGATTCTGTTCTCAACCATGTCAGTATTTACACCCTTTAGCAGGCATCATCAGACCGCAATCAAAAACAGAAATCTTGTTTGATTTTCCCCTCCCAATTGTGCCTAAATGGCTAATCTGGCTGAGATCAGTTAAAAGCACAGCTTGGGATTGAATCTGCGACCCCTTTGGGTGAGGGGAGCCTGTATAGTTTTGTAGTACACCAGACGATGCCTTTACCTTGTCGGCCAAGCAAGAGATTTGGAAATGTTAAAATATACACACAAGACTTTCAATTACAGTACTTGTAATTTACTTTCTCATCGCTGCTTTGTTGAATTAATTTGTCAGCTTGTCTCTTTGAGGAGAATTTTGAGAGGTTTTTTGATGTCCCAGTTGTTTTGTAGATTGGTAAATGTTTGCAAAATGGTACTTTCAGTACAGCAAATGCTATTCATAGTGTTCTCAGCAAAAGGTCAGTCTGTGCTTCAACCAGCAAACTGTTTTGATGACTTCAAAGCTTTGGACTTATCCTCCAATAATTATTTTCTGCTGAAATTAGTCATCATTGTTGGCCTTAGCTACCAAAATGTTTTGCTAGCTGCTGAAGATATCTGGTATCGCTTTTTCATTCAGGTCCTATGTGGCCCAATCATCTGAGCTTTGACCTTCCATGTGGTCCCTTATCTTTTTTTTGCCAGACTAATCACAAATGACTGTCTATGCATCATATTCATCCTCATTCCTTGTATTCCTTTTAGGAAGTGGGTCCAATCCTTATCAACAACTGGAGAAGAGTGCAGTTCTACAAGAGGCAAGTCTTCAATAACCGCTTTGTTTATTTCATTCTCAAAATGGATTAATGTGATTGTAAACATTATGGGACTGTTCATGACTTCATTAAAAACCACAGCCAAAAAAAGTGCACCTCTCCCTCCATATTTTGATAAGGTGATTGAGAAATTTGTGAAGATAAAGCTGCATGTATTACAGGTAAAGTGGCAGCATGGTTAGACAGATGGCTGAGGGATACAAAGCAGAGAGTAGGAGTAAATGGCTATCTCTTAGATTTGTTTTATTCGTTCATGGGATGTGGGCGTCGCTGGCAAGGCCAGCATTTATCGCCCATCCCTAGTTGCCCTTGAGAAGGTGGTGGTGAGCTGCCTTCTTGAACCACTGCAGTCCGTGTGATGAAGGTACACCCACAGTGCTGTTAGGGAGGGAGTTCCAGGATTTTGACCCAGTGACGATGAAGGATCGGCGATATACTTCTAAGTCAGGATGATGTGTAACTTGGAGGGGAGCTTGGAGGTGGTGGTGTTCCCATGTACCTGCTGCCCTTGTTCTTCTAGGTGGAAGAGGTCGTGGGTTTGGGAGGTGCTGCCGAAGAAGCCTTGGTGAGTTGCTGCAGTGCATCTAGTCGATGGTACACACTGCAGCCACGGTACGCTGGTGGTGGAGGGAGTGAATGTTTAAGGTGGTGGATGGGGTGCCAATCAAGCGGGCTGCTTTGTCCTGGATGGTGCCGAGCTTCTTGAGTGTTGTTGGAGCTGCACTCATCCAGGCAACTGGAGAGTATTCCATCACACTCCTGACTTGTGCCTTGTAGATGGTGGAAAGGCATTGGGGAGTCAGGAGGTGAGACTCTCGCCGCAGAATACCCAGCCTCTGACCTGCTCTTGTTGCCACAGTATTTATGTGGCTATTCCAGTTAAGTTTCTGGTCAATGGTGACTCCCCAGGATGTTGATGGTGGGGGATTCGGCGATGGTAGTGCCGTTTAATGTCAAGGGTTGATGGTTAGACTCTCGCTTGTTGGAGATAGTCATTGCCTGGCACTTGTGTGGCGTGAATGTCACCTGCCACTTATCAGCCCAAGTCTGAATGTCATCCAGGTCACGCTGCATGCGGGCACGGACTGCTTCATTATCTGAGGAGTTGCGACTGGCACTGAACACTGCAGTCATCAGTGAACATCCCCCCTTTTGTCATTATGATGGAGGGAAGGTCATTGATGAAGCAGCTGAAGATGGTTGGGCCGAGGACACTGCCCTGAGGAACTCCTGGGGCTGGGATGATTGGCCTCCAATCACCACAACCTTTGTGCTAGGTATGACTAGCCAGTGGAGAGTTTTGCCCGATTCCCATTGACTTCAGTTTTACTCGGGCTCCTTCATGCCACACTCGGTCAAATGCTGCCTTGATGTCAAGGGCAGTCACTCTCTCCTCACCTCACCTCTGTAATTTCGCTCTTTTGTCCATGTTTGGACCAAGGCTGTAATGAGGTCTGGAGCCGAGTGGTCCTGGCGGAACCCAGTGTTATAGCTGTACTGGAACAGCTTGACTAGAGGCGCGGCTTGTTCTGGAGCACAAGTCTTCAGCACGACAGCCAGGGTGTTGTCGGGGCTCACAGCCTTTGCTGTATCCAGTGTGCTCAGCCGTTTCTTGATATCGCGTGGAGTGAATCGAATTGGCTGAAGACTGGCTCCTGTGATGGTGGGGACTTCGGGAGTAGGCCAATATGGATCATCCACTCGGCACTTCCGGCTGAAGATGGTTGCAAACGCTTCAGCTTTGTCTTTTGCACTCACGTGCTGGGCTCCACCATCATTGAGGATGGGGATATTCATGGAGCCTCCTCCTCTCGTTAGTTGTTTAATAGTCCACCACCATTCAAGACTGGATGTGGCAGGACTGCAGAGCTTTGATCTGATTCGTTGATTGTGGGATCGCTTAGCTCTGTCTATAGCATGCTGCTTCCACTTTTTAGCATGCATGTAGCCCTGTGTTGCAGCTTTCCCAGGTTGGCACCTCATTTATAGGTACGTCTGGTGCTGCTCCTGGCAAGCTCTTCTACCCTCCTTATTGAATCAGGGTTGGTCCCCTGGCTTGATGGTAATGGTAGAGTGAGGGATATGCTGGGCCATGAGTTTACAGGATGTGGTGGAATACAATTCTGCTGCTGTTGATGGCCTACAGCGCCTCATGGATTCCCAGTTTTGAGCTGCTAGATCTGTTCTGAATCTATCCATTTAGCACATTGGTAGTGCCACACAACACGATGGAGAGTGTCCTCAGTGTGAAGACGGGACTTCGTCTCCACAATGACTGTGCGGTGGTCACTGCTACCAATGCGGTCATGGGCAGATGCATCTGCGACATGTAGATTGGTGAGGACAAGGTCAAGTAGGTTTTTCCCCTCGTGTTGGTTCTCTCATCACCTCAGTCTCAGGCCCAGACTGGCAGCTATGTCCTTCAGGACTCGGCCAGCTCGGTCAGTAGTGGTGCTACCGAGCCACTCTTGGTGATGGACATTGAAGTCCCCCACCCAGAGTACATTCTGTGCCCTTGCTACTCCCGGTGCTTCTTCCAAGTGGTGTTCAACATGGAGGAGTACTGATTCATCAGCTGAGAGAGGGCAGTAGGTGGAAATCAGCAGGAGGTTTCCTTGCCCATGCTTGACCTGAAGCCATGAGACTTCATGGGGTCCGGAGTCAATGTTGAGAACTCCCAGGGTCACTCCTTCCCGACTGTATACCACTGTGCCACCACCCCTGGTGGGTCTGTCCTGCCGGTGGGACAGGACATACCCAGGGATGGTGATGGAGGAGTTTGGGACATTGGCTGAAAGGTATGATTCTGTGAGTATGACTATGTCAGGCTGTTGCTTGACTAGTCTGTGGGACAGCTCTCCCAATTTTGGCACAGGTCCCCAGATGTTGGTGAGGAGGACTTTGCAGGGTCGACTGGGCTGGGTGTGCCGTTGTCATGCCCGTAGCTGGTGCCGAGATCGATGCCAGGTTGTCCGTCTGGTTTTATTGTTTTTTGTAGCGGTTTTTTACAAAGCTTGCTAGGCCATTTCAGAGGGCAGTTAAGAGTCAACCACATTGCTGTGGGTCTGGAGTCACATATAGGCCAGACCAGGAAAGGACGGCAGATTTCCTTCCCTGAAGAACATTCATGAACCAGATGGGTTTTTACGACAATCCGATAGTTTCATGGTTACCATTACTGATACTAGCTTTTTATTCCAGATTTATTTAATTAACTGAATTTAGATTGGCACGATGTAGCTCATGGTGTGCCCCCCCCCCCCCCCAAAGATCTGTGTTGGGCCTATGGTTGTTCTCAATATACATTAAAGGATTTAGATAAGGTCATAGGGTGAACAATATCAACATTTCATGACTATCAAATTGGGAGTAAATAAAAAACTGGAAGGAAAAATCTGAGACTTCAGGAAGACATGGACAGGAATTGCAAAATGCAGTTCAATGAGGATAAATGTGTAGTACATTTTGGGAAAAAGAACAGAAGAAAATATACCTTCAATAGTAAAAATCACTGGATTGGAGAAACAGGAACACCAACTAGAGAATTATAGAAACTTACAGCACAAAAGGAGGCCATTTAGCCCATCGTGCTTATGCTGGCTCTTTGAAAGAGCAGTTGTGCTTAGTCTCACACCCCCCACTTTTTGTCCCTAACCCTCTAAGTTCCTCATTCTCCAATACCTGTCCAACTCCCTTTTTAAAATGATTTATGGAATCAGTTTCCAGCAGCTTTTCAGGTACAGCGTCCCAGACCCTGCCAACTCTGAGTGAAAACATTTCTCCTCATCTCCCCTCTCGATCTTTTGCCAATGATTTTGAATCTATGACCTCTAGTTACTGACCCACTCGCTAGAGGGAATCATTTTCCTCTATGCATTCTATCAAAACCTTTCGTCGTCTTGCAAACCTTCAAAAGCAGAATTGCAGTAACCATAAAAAGGCAAAAGTGTTTATGGGTTTTATAAATGGGTGCATTGAAGGCAAAACCAAGGTCATGATGAAACTGTAGAAGATATTGGCTAAGCTACATTTGGAACACTGTGTAGCTTTGGGAATATGGAAATAATAGACGCATGGAAAAGAGGCATGAAGATTATCTGGGAGTTACCAGGGATGAGAGGATACAGTTACAAAGTGAGAGTTGTAAAAACTAGAACTGTTCATTGTAGCAGGGAGGGAGAGCTAATAGAAACATTCAAAGCATTGGAAGGGTTTGAAGGGATAATTGTGCAATTACTTCCACTGGTCTGTGAAAAGTAGCATAAACTTAAGATTAGGACTAGAAAGATAAAGGGTGAGCTAAGAAGAAATAATAACGTGCAAACCATTATTAGACTGTGAGATGCATTATGACAAGTGGATATTGAACCTGAGTCAACTGTGACGTTTAAGAGCAATTTACATTGAACATCTAAATACAAATATTAAAGGTTTCAGGTAAAGAACAGGAAAAGGGGGTAGTAGATAGCTCCAATGTGGCACAGACTGAATGGCCTCCACTTGTGTAGAAATTTCTAAGCTTCTATGTTTCTGAACTATTTCTCATTACGTAAAGTTAATAGACTGAAAGACAAATACTAGACAGCTGTTTCATGTGATCGCTGAAGGCTCTAATAAGCAAAGCTGCTGTTCAGATACTGCTGTTATGTGAAGAAAAGGTGCTTTTAGCTAGCATTGGATATAATTATTAGTTAGTTCTAGAACTGAATTAATGCGTAATATGAATGGTTCATAAGTTAGGAAAAAAACTACTTGCATTCATAAAGTGAATTACTTACATTGTCCAAATGTCTCAAAGTGCTTCACACAATGAATTACTTTTGAAGTGCTGTGACTATTATGTTGGCAAATGCAGCAGCCCTCCCCGTCTTGTTCAAAGACATATCGAGCAAACCTCTGGAACATCTATCTAGTCATATATCCTACATAGTTGTCATTCTTGGCAAAACATTTCCATGGTCCCTGCAGCTCCGACTATATGTCCCACAAAGTATATCCGTATATAGTTAAACCAATAACCCTCGTAAGAAAGCTTGAAGTGACAAAATGCCACTCGGGTCATCGGACCATCTCTTCCCACAAATCATGTACAATCTACCCTATTCTGGACATTTATTAAAGCTCCAGGAGAATGTTGTGCAGAGTTTTTTCCTCTACATCCAAAGGTAATCAACACTCTTTGTCTGGTCTCATTAGCAAATTTTAATATTGCATAAACATCATACTTCTGATTTGGTTTGTGAAAATATGTCATTTTAAACTTTTTCAAATAAATTAGTATGACTGTTCTGATGGCAGAGGACTTTGGTAACATCTGGCTGATTATATTTTGAGTCTACAGTTTTGAAGGGGGTTAGAATTCCACTGCAATATCTGTAACCAGTTAACACATTTGCATGAAATTCCCCTCTTAATTTTAACTGACTTATTTTAAATGGATTAATTATCTTAAAATGGTGAACAGAGGAATTTGATACAATCATATTAACCTATGTGTTACAAAGCACGTGGCAGACTTTCAGCCCCATGTGAGCAGATCATAAAGGTTGTTGTGTACTCATGAAAAGCTTTACCTCCGAGTCATGGTCCAGCGTGAGAAGGAACAGCTTGGTGACGCTCAAAGAGGTTCAATTAGACAATAGAGAAACTGACCCTGAAATTACACCGTGGGATGGTAGTGTAGGAATACCTAATGTGCTCAATTGAAATTTGTCCACTATTTTAGTGGAGCTGTCAACCCATTTATGTTAAATGTTTTATTTCAGACAAAAGCTTCAGGTACTTTTACTAGTTATGGTATATTTTCAGGGTTACAGGTTCTGACTTTAGATCATTTAAAAAAAAAAAAAAAAATGGATTATTGAAATGTGATTTACGGCATATGAACTTTGAAAGCACCAAAGCGGTGTTGGCAGTTGTCAAGTGTTCTTTAATGACTTTGCTGCTGGCTATTTGGTTTTGGTTCAGAAGGTTTCCATGAAAATCAGATTAAACAACTAGATGTATGAAGTAAAATATTTCCAGAATACCTTAGTACTCTGCAGAATAAGAGTTAATTAAACACAACACCTTTTTGTTAACTCAAAATTCATGCCGGCTGCACCATGTTTTTGATTTCTATTTTGAACAGTTCTTTAATGTTTTACGTATTTGAATCTTTGTCAATACGTAGTTGATATGCATGTGCTATGATTGCTTGAATATCTGTGATTTACCATTAATACACTATCCCTTCACTTCTGAATTTTAATCCATTGCAGTTTGTTGGGAAGTTGCAACTCTGTGCCAACTCTAGAAGTCCTACTTGAAGCGTTTGGGCTGTCTCGCCCAGATCCTAGTGGGTGTGCGACCACAACATAAAACTCACCACAGTCCATCACCTATTGGTATCTCCCAGCTTGGCCTGGGAAATGGAAATGTCTAGTGCAGTGCAGTGAGTGAGGGTACTCTACTTATGGGGTTAAGCACACTTGGGGAAGATGTCCTATGTGTCGTGCAGTAAAATTGTAAACCCATTTATGAAGAACAGACTTACAATTTCAATACATGTCGAGCTCTGAGGAAATTGTTTTCCTATTTTTGTGCAGAGTTGAGGTAACGTGACTCTATATTCAATTTGTAGTGTAATTGACCTGGACATGGTCGATTATGATGTTGGATGCCAACAGTAAAAAAGTATTCCATTCCCGTGCCTTGTTGAGGACAAAAACCATTCGCAACAGAATTTTATCAAGAGACATCAGCTTATTTTAATAATTTTAGTACAAGATTGCTATGTAGTATTAACAAACCTTTTTATTGTTAACAGGCACGTATATTCAATGAAACGCCACTAAATCCCAGAAGATGCTTACATATCCTTACAAAGATCCTGTACTTGCTCAACCAGGTAAGAAGCACTGTATTCTGAAATTCACCATCTAATCTGAGATCTTCTTGCACTCAAGTTGATTTATAACTCCAATAAAATATTCCCTTTAAAAAAAAAAAAAAGTTTTTTTATAATAAACTTGCAGCAGTAGACATTTTTTATAAGTCACCTTGTATCTCCAGGGCCTGATAATCTACATCCCAGGGTACTTAAGGAAGTGGCCCTAGAAATAGTAGATGCATTGCTGGTCATCTTCCAGAACTCGATAGACTCTGGAACGGTACCCATGGATTGGCGGGTAGCTAATGTTACCCCACTATTCAAAAAAGGTGGTAGAGAAAAGGCGGGGAATTATAGACCGGTAAGCTTGACATCGGTAGTGGGGAAAATGCTAGAGTCCATTATAAAAGATGTAATAGCAGAGCACTTGGAAAGCAGTGACTGGATCGGACAAAGTCAACATGGATTTACAAAAGGTAAATCATGCTTGACTAATCTACTGGAATTTTTTGAGGATGTAACTGGTAAAATAGATAAGGGAGAACCAGTGGATGTGGTGTATTTGGACTTTCAGAAGGCTTTCGATAAGGTCCCGCATAAGAGATTAGCGTGCAAAATTAAGGCACATGGGATTGGGGGCAAGGTATTGACTTGGATAGAGAACTGGTTGGCGGACAGAAAGCAAAGAGTTGGAATAAACGGGTCATTTTCTGAGTGGCAGGCAGTGACTAGTGGGGTACCGCAAGGATCGGTCCTAGGACCCCAGCTGTTCACAATATATATTAATGATCTGGACGAGGGAATTGGATGTAATATCTCCAAATTTGCAGACGACACAAAGCTGGGGGGGAGGATATGCTGTGAGGAGGATGTCGTGAAACTCCAGCACGATTTGGACAGGTTGGGTGATTGGGCAGAAACATGGCAAATGCACTATAATGTGGATAAATGTGAGGTTATCCACTTTGGTGGCAAAAACAGGAAGGCAGATTATTATTTGAATGGTAATAGATTGGGAGAAGGGGAAGTGCAAAGAGACCTGGGTGTTCTTGTACACCAGTCGCTGAAGGTAAGCATGCAGGTGCAGCAGGCGGTTAAGAAGGCAAATGGTATGTTGGCCTTCATAGCAAGAGGGTTCGAGTACAAGAACAAGGATGTCTTGCTGCAGTTGTACAGGGCCTTGGTGAGACCACACCTTGAGTACTGTGTGCAGTTTTGGTCGCCTTACCTGAGGAAGGACGTTCTTGCCATGGAAGGAGTGCAGTGAAGATTCACCAGGCTGATACCTGGGATGGCAGGAATGACGTATGAGGAGAGATTGTGTCGATTGGGCTTATACTCACTGGAGTTTAGAAGATTGAGAGGGGATCTCATCAAAACCTATAAAATTCTGTCAGGCCTGGACAGACTAGATGCAGGAAGGATGTTTCTGATGGCCGGGGAGTCCAGAACCAGGGGTCATAGTCTAAGGATAAGGGGTAAGCCATTTAGGACTGAAATGAGGAGGAATTTCTTCACCCAGAGAGTGGTGAACCTGTGGAATTCTCTGCCACAGAGGGCGGTGGAGGCCAGTTCATTAAGTATATTCAAGAAAGAGTTGGATATATTTCTTAAGGCTAAAGGGATCAAGGGATATGGGGAGAAGGCAGGGACCGGGTACTGAATTTGGATGATCAGCCATGATCTCATTGAATGGCGGAGCAGGCTCGAATGGCCTACTCCTGCTCCTATCTTCTATGTAGCTATGTATCTTATGTGTTGATGTTTAGTGGAAGATTACCACTTAATATAATGCTGTCTGATATCTTAATATTTCAGTTGCTTGTAGCTATTCCATTAGCACAAATGATAAAACCTGTGCATAATATATCTCTGGTTATGGGTTTTCTATATACCTCACAAAGACAGCTTTGCAAAAGGATCTGATGTATTACAGTATTTTTTTACATTTTTCTGAATGTGAGCCTTGGGAGTTGGAAGAAAAGCATTTTAACAATAACTGATTTTAGTGTCAATTGTATTTGTGTATGATTTTCTACATCATTTAAATGATTTCTAATCACACCTCTTTCCCACTCTTCAACAGGGGAGATTGATGAGCATTTCCCTTTCTTTATCTTGTGATAAGTTTCACAAAATAATATAGTCCTTTTAAATGTTGAGAAACAACTATTGCAACATGGAACCATAAAACTTTACAGCGCCAAAGGAGATCACTTGGCCGATTGTGTTTGTGCTGGCTCTTTGCTAGAGCAATCCAAACCTAATCTTGCCCTGCCCTTTTCTGCAGGCCTGGATCGTGCTCTGCTTCAAATATTTCTCTAATTTTCTCTTAAAAGGTGCAGTGGTTTCTTATTGATAGGTAGCTGATTTGTGTGTTTTGTGTTGGGACAGTAGGATGATTTGCAAACAGCTTGAACATCTCTCCCTCCTTATATATTATTGATTGGCAATTACATTTTGATAATAGGCCATTACTTATTACATTTCATACCATGGATCATTCGTGGGCTAAAGGTTCACTGCACATGGAAGATTTGAATTTGTCCAAAGTAAAATGATATATTTTTAAAACCGCTTCATTAATGGATATATCTTGTTACACCTCCTGCATTTTGATAATTTGTAGTATATTGTGGCGGAGCCACCATTGGGCTATGGACATTTTCAGTGTTGGGAGTGAGCTACCCTGGAATTGTTTTATTTTATTTCAATCAAATATATATTTGCATGAATAAACTTGAACAAGTAAATCCGATTTATTTCAACTTTCTCCCTCCCAATACAAAAAAAAAATCAATTTGACCCATTGCTAACCAAAATCTTGCTTGCCAGAAAATTGGTGTCCTCTCTAAAACAATGCAAGCACCTGCAATGAAATTGGTATGCTTAGCCAGCTTAATATTTGAGTTGGACTTTGCTCAAAAAGGTGTGACTGGATTGTTGAACTGCAACACCCAAGTTCTTCTGCATCACATCCCTGTTGGTGTAATTAAGGCCAAACTCTCCAGAATAATTCTTGTCATTGGCATGGTACTACCAGGGTCTCATCAAAAAGCTAATTACAGTTCCAGACTGGGCTTAGTAAATTTTTCCAGTGAGGGTCATTTTTTTCTCTTCCCTTTTCTTCTTTTCTCCTCCCTTTTCTTTTCTCCACAGGTCTGGTATATGGAATCCAGCTACCTTGATGCTATGGAGCGCAAAATATATCTTGCGATGCCCTCTATTGTCAAGTCATATCTTAAGCAAATATTGTCAATTTTTTAAATTGTAAATTGGGGCTGGCAAGCTGCTGTCCTACCCCTTAATGAAAACTTGATACAAACTAGCAGACTGCAGTTGCAAAGAGCCTGGGATTCATAAAATAGAGCATTAGATTTACTATTGGCTAGTGCTACTTCAAAATTGAGGGAGATAGTGGTGAAAATTGCAGGGACTTTCCCTCGTTATTTGCAGAGAAATTGCGGGCTGTTATGGATAAGAGTTATACAGCACAGAAAGTGGCCCTTCGGCACATCGTGTCCGCGCCGGCCATCAAGCCCTGTCTATTCTAAACCCATTTTCCAGCACTTGGTCCGTAGCCTTGTATACTATGGCGTTTCAAGTGCTCATCTAAATGCTTCTTGAATGTTGTGAGGTTTCCTGCCTCTACCACCCTTTCAGGCAGTGAGTTCCAGATTCCGACCACCCTCTGGGTGAAAAAGTTTTTCCTCAAATCCCCTCTAAACCTCTTGCCCCTTATCTTGAAACTTTGCCCCCTGGTTATTGACCCCTCTACTAAGGGGAAAAGTTCCTTTCTATCTACCCTAGCTATGCCTCTCATAATTTTGTACACCTCAATCAGGTCCCCCCTCAGCCTTCTCTGCTCTAAGGAAAACAACCCCAGCCTGTCCAGTCTCTCTTCATAGCTGAAGCGCTCCAGCCCAGGTAACATCCTGGTGAATCTCCTCTGCACCCTCTCCAATGCAATTACATCCTTCCTATAGTGTGGCGACCAGAACTGCACACAGTATTCCAGCTGTGTCCTAACTAGCGTTTTGTACAGCTCCATCATGACCTCCCTGCTCTTATATTCTATGCCTCGGCTAATGAAGGCAAGTATCCCATATGCCTTTTTAACCACCTTATCTACCTTTCCTGCTGCCTTCAGGGATCTATGTACACCAAGGTCCCTCTGATCCTCTGTCCTTCCTAGGGTCCTACCATTCATTGTGCATTCCCTTGCCTTGTTAGTCCTCCCAAAATGCATCACCTCACACTTTTCAGGGTTAAATTCCATTTGCCACTGTTCTGCCCATCTAACCAACCCATCTATATCGTCCTGTAGCCTGAGGCTTCCCTCTTCACTATTTACCACTCCACCAATTTTCGTGTCATCTGCGAACTTACTGATCATTCCTCCTACATTCATATCTAAATCATTAATGTACACTACAAACTGCAAAGGACCCAGCCACCGATCCCTGCGGTACACCACTGGACACAGGCTTCCAGTCACAAAAACAACCTTCGACCATCACTCTCTGCCTCTTGCCACTAAGCCAATTTTGGATCCAATGTGCCAAATTGCCCTGGATCCCATGGGCTCTTACCTTCTTGACCAGTCTCCCATGCGGAACTTTGTCAAAAGCCTTACTGAAGTCCATGTAGACTACATCAACTGCACTACCCTCATCCACGCACCTAGTCACTCCCTTGAAAAATTCCATCAAATTGGTTAGACATGATCTCCCCCTGACAAAGCCATGCTGACTATCCTTGATTAATCCTTGCCTCTCCAATTGGAGACTAATTCTGTCCCTCAGAATTGTTTCCAGTAATTTCCCTACCACTGATGTTGGGCTCACTGGCCTGTAATTCCCTGGTTTATCCCTACTACCCTTCTTGAATAATGGTACTACGTTAGCTGTCCTTCAGTCCTCTGGCACCTCCCCTGTGGCCAGAGAGGTTCTGAAAATTTGTGTCAGTGCCCCTGCAATCTCCTCCCTTGCCTCGCACAGCGGCCTGGGGATTTATCCACTTTTAAGCCCGCTAAAACCGCTAGTACCTCCTCGCTCTCAATACTAATTTGTTCAAGTATATCACAAGCCCCCTGCCTGATTTCTATGCCTACATCGTCCTTCTCCATAGTGAACACAGATGCAAAATATTCATTTAAAACCTCACCTACATCTTCTGGCTCTATACACACATTGCCACTTTGGTCCCTAATGGGCCCTACTCTTTCCCTGATTATCCTCTTGCCCTTAATATACTTATAAAACACCTTGGAATTTTCCTTTATTTTGCCCGCCAGTGTTTTTTCATGCCCCCTCTTCACTCTCCTAATTTCTTTTTTAAGTACCCCCCCCTGCACTTTCTATACTCCTCTAGGGCTTCCACTGTTTTTAGTCCTTTGTATTTGCCAAAAGCCTCCCTTTTTTTCCTAATCCATTCTTGTATATCCCTTGACATCCAGGGTTCCCAGGGCTTGTTGGTCCCACCCTTGACCTTTTAAAGGAACATGTTGGCGTTGTACTCTCTCTATTTCCTTTCTGAAAGACTCCCACTGCTCTGATGTGGATTTTCCTACAAGTATCTGATCCCAGTCCACTTTGGCCACATCCTGCCTTATCATATTAAAATCGGCCTTCCCCCAATTTAGAACCTTTATTTCCGGTACATCTTTGTCCTTTTCCATGACTACCTTAAATCTCACCAAATTATGGTCACTGTCACCAAAATGCTCTCCGACTGACACTTCTACCACTTGCCCAGGTACATTCCCTAGAATTAGGTCCAGTACCGCCCCCTCTCTTGTAGGACTTTCTACATGCTGGCTCAAAAAGCTCTCCTGGATGCACTTTAAGAATTCCGCACCCTCTAAGCCTTTCACACTCTGACTATCCCAGTTAATATTGGGGAAGTTGAAATCCCCTACTATTATTACCCTATTATTTCTACACTTCTGAGATTTGCCTACATATCTGTTCCTCTATCTCCCCCTGACTGTTTGGGGCCTATAGTACACTCCCAGCAAAGTGCTTGCCCCCTTTTTGTTTTTAAGTTCTACCCATATGGCCTCATTAGAGGAACCTGCTAAGATATCATCCTTCCTTACAGTAGTAATTGACTCCTTGATTAATATTGCGACACCCCCTCTTTTACACCCCCCTCCGTCTCACCTGAAGATTCTATACCCTGGAATATTGCGCTGCCAGTACTGGCCCTCTCTCAACCATGCCTCTGTGATAGCAACAATATCATACTCCCATGTGTCCATCAACACCTTCAATTCATCTGCCTTACTCACAAGACTCCTTGCATTAAAATAAATGCCATCCAGCCTTGCCATACTCCCTTGTGCCATTACATATTTGCTCTGCCTTCCAGGCTGACTTGTTTTTTCCTTTATATTTGGCTGTGCATCACCCCCTACTATGGCTCCACTTCGTATCCCATCCCCCTGCCAAGTTAGTTTAAACCCCCCCCCCCCCCCCCCCCAACAGTACTAGCAAACCTCCCCATTATTTATGTTATTTATCTTATGTATGTATTGGTACTCTTGCTAACTCTGATTGCTGTTCTGTTTATTAATCCCTCTTCCTTTCTAGTTCACAGACCTGTTCATTTTTCCCCTTTCTCCCAGTTCACACAGTGGGCAGGGATCCCTGATCTTGTAAATTTTCAACCACAGCATTCACAGTTGATAGATGCTAAGAAAGAACAAAAGAAAGATAAATAACATACATACATGTACATGACCTCTGGACATTCCAAAGCACTTTACAGCTAATTAAGTGCCTTTTGAAGTGTAGTCAGTCTTGTAAAAGCAGGGAAACGGGGCAGCCAATTTTTGCATAGCAAGGTCTCTCAAACCACAATGAGGTAATGACCACATAATCTGTTTTAGTGATGTTGGTTGAGGGATAAATATTGGCCAGGACACTGGTAAGAGGCGATGAAGAGCGAATTAGGGAACAGAACAGGATGATTTTCATGAGGTGGCATATGATTTTGTAGCTTAGAACATAAGAAATAGGAGCAGGAGCAGGCCACTCGACCCCTCGAGCCTGCTCCGCCATTCAATAAGATCATGGCTGATCTTCTGCCTCAACTCCATTCGCCGGCCCTATTGCCATATCCCTTGATGCCCTTACTAGTCTGAAATCTATCGACTTCTGTTTTGAATGTACCCAATGACTGAGCCTCCACAGCCCTCTGGGTTAGAGAATTCCAAAGATTCACCACCCTCTGTGAAGAAATTTCTTCTCATCTCAGTCCTGAATGGCTAACCTTTATCTTAAGGCTGTAGCCCCTGGTTCTATACTTCCCAGCCAAGGGAAACATTCTCCCAGCATCCATCCTGTCAAGACCTGTAATAATTTTGTATACTTCAATGAGATCCCCTCTCATTCATTCTTCTGAATTCAAGAGAATACAGGTCTGTAGTTCTCCATTTTCCCTCTCCCTCCTTTCTTAAATAGCGGGGTTACATTTCTGCAGGAACCGTTCCAGAATCTATAGAATTTTGGAAGATGACAACCAATGCGTCCACTATTCCAACGGCCACCTCTCTCAAAACCCTAGGATGTAGGTCATCCGGTCCTTGGGATTTTATCGACTTTTAGTCCCATTAATTTTGCTAGTACTGTTTTTTTACTAATAATTTCTTTAAGTTCCTCATTCTCGTCACACCCTTGGTTTTCTTGTATTTCTGGGAGTTTTTTTGTGTCTTCCTCCGTGAAGACAGAAACAAAGTATTTATTTAATTTCTCCACCATTTCCTCATTCCCCATTATAAATTCTCCTGTCTCTGACTGTAAAGGACCTACATTTACCTTCGCCAGTCTTTTCCTTTTCACATAGAAGCTTTTACAATCCGTTTTTATATTTTTCGCTAGTTTGTGCTCATATTCTACTTTCCCCTTTCTTTATCAATTTCTTGCTCCCCCTTTGCTGATTTCTAAAAAGATCCCAATCCTCAGGCTGACCGCTTTTTCTGGCAACTTTATAAGCTTCCTCTTTTGACTTAATACTAGCTTTAATTTCTTTTGTTAGCCATGGTTGGATCACTTTTCCTTTTGGGTTTTTATGCCCTAGAGGAATATATGTTTGTTGCAAATTATTCATTATTTCCTTTAATGTTATCCATTGTATGTCCACCTTCATACCTTTTAGTGTAGTCTCCCAATCTACCATGGCCAACTTGTCCCTCATACCCTTGTAGTTTCCTCTGTTTAGATTGAAGACCTTAGTTTCAGATTGGACTACATCACTCTCAAACTTAATGTAAAATTCAATCATATTATGGTCACTTGTCCCTAAAGACCCCTTTACCACAAGATTATTGATTAGCCCTTTCTCATTACACAGTACCAGATCCAGAATAGCCTGTTCCCTGGTTGGTTCCTCCATATCTCCCATGCATTCCAAGAATTCGTCCTCCACACCATTAGTGGTCATTTGATTTGCCCAGTCAATATGTAGATTAAAGTCCCCCATGATTACCATATTGCCCTTGTATTGCACTTCTAATCTCTGATGCTGTGCCCTACATTACCATTACTGTTTGGTGGCCTATAAACAACTCCCACCAATGTTTTCCGCCCTTTGTTGTTTCTTAGCTCCACCCAAACTGATTCCAGTTTGACATCATGATCTGCGGAGCCAAGATCTTTTATCTCTACCGTACCGATCTCATCCCTTATTAACAGCGCTACGCCACCTCCTTTTCCTTTTTGTCTGTCCTTCCTAAATGTTGAATACCCTGGAACATTCAGTTCCCAGCTTTGGTTACCCTGCAACCAAGTTTCTGTAATGGCAATTACATCATACCCATTTACTTCTATTAGTGCCATTAATTCATCCACCTTGTTGCGAATGCTACGTGCATTTAGATAAAGTGCCTTCCACTTGGCCTGTTTAATATTTTTCTGCACTTTGACCCTCTTTACTGTTGACCTTTGTTTCTGCTCCCTACAAGTTTTGCCGATTACTTTTCTAACTTGCACTTCCAGCTTTGTTTCTCTCCGTTCTGGGCCCACACTTAGGTTCCCAGCCCCCTGACAAACTAGTTTAAATCCTTCCCAACAGCACTAGCAAACCCCCCTGCGAGGATGTTGGTCCCGTTTCTGCCGAAGTGTAACCCGCCCAGCTTGTACAGGTCCCACCTTCCCAAGAATCGGTCCCAATGCCTCAGGAATTTAAATCCCTCCCTCCTACGCCATCTCTCCAGCCACGCATTCATCTGGTCTATTCTCCTATTTCTGCTCTCGCTAGCACGTGGCACTGGGAGTAATCCTGAGATTACTACCTTTTGAGGTCCTGCTTTTTAATTTATTTCCTAGCTCCCTATATTCTGCTTGCAGGACCTCGTCCCTCTTTCTTACCTATGTCGTTGGTACCGATATGGACCACGACCTCTGGCTGTTCACCCTCCCCCTTCAGAATGTCCTGCAGCCGCTCAGTGACATCCTGCACAATGAAAATGCAGCTGCGGTTTTCAAAAGGCCCAGTTGATTTGTCAGCACATTTGCTTTAGATTCCTACAAGTTAGCAGGTAGAACTCCCTACTTACTTTTATTTTTCTCTTCTCTTTAAGGGAGAACATTTTGGAACAACAGAAGCCACTGAAGCCTTCTTTGCGATGACTAAGCTGTTTCAGTGCAATGATGTAAGTACAATTATCTTCAGAATAGGACTGTGAAAAAAGTTCTTAGAATTTTTTGGGTTGCATTGTCAAAGTAATTTATGATACTTTATAATTCTTAAATTTTTTTGTCTGTGGGGAACATCAAGGCAGATCAATGTTTTAAAAAGGCACAGCCATCTTTCAAGTTGTATATTTAAATAGTTTACTTCTGGATTCTGTTGCTCTACTAAACATTTTTGAACCATTTGTTGCTGTGTTTTGGAGAAGTGCGGCTTATGACATTGCACCTTGGCAGCTCCTTTTGCTTCCTGTATTATAATTATATAGTATATTTTGGGTAGGTGACAGCATGCTATAAATGTACTTGGTTTGCACTGCAGCTTCCCAGATTATGGTTTAAAGAAAATAGCAATTAGAATTGATGGATATTGCTTTCAAATCAATTTTATAACACAACAAATTTTATTAATATGTTAAATTTAGGGTTTTGGTTATTTTCTCTCGAGTTATCCCCGATTGTACTTTACCACTTGTCTAAGGCTCACTGGATTGGGGATAATATATTAGCATGGATTGGTTAATGGACAGAAAACAGAGTAGGAATAAAAGGGTCATTTTCGGGATGGCAGGGTGTAACTAGTGGAGTGCCGCAAGGATCAGTGCTTGGGCCTCAGCTATTTCCAGTCTCTATCGATGACTTGGATGAGGGGACTGAGTATTATATCCAAGTCTGCTGACAGTGGGAAAGTAAGCTGTGAGGAGGATGTAAAGAGGCTGCAAAGGGATATAGACCAGTTAAGTGATTGGGCAAGAAGGTGGCAGGTGGAGTATAATGTGGGGAAGTGTGAAATTATGCACTTTGGTAGGAAGAATGGAAAAGCAGAATATTTTTTAAAAGGTGAGAGACTAGTAAATGTTGGTATTCAGAGGGATTTGGGTATCCTTGTACACAAATCACAGGAAGTTAACATGCAGGTACAGCAAGCAATTAGGAAGGCAAATGGTATGTTAGCCTTTATTGCAAGGGGGTTGGAGTATAAGAGTAAGGAGGTCTTGCTGCAATTATATAGGGCTTTAGTGAGACCATACCTGGAGTACCGTGTACAGTTTTGGTCTCCTTACCTAAGGAAGGATATATTTGCCTTTAGAGGGTGTGCAACAAACATAGAAACATAGAACATAGAAAAATAGGAGCAAGAGTAGGCAATTCAGCCCTTCGAGCCTGCTCCGCCATTCTTTATGATCATGGCTGATCCTCTGTCTCAATACCATATTCTCGCTCTCTCCCCATACCCCTTGATGCCTTTTGTGTCTAGAAATCTATCTATCTCCTTCTTAAATATATTCAGACTTGGCCTCCACAGCCTTCTGTGGTAGAGAATTCCACAGGTTCACCACCTTCTGAGTGAAGAAATTTCTCCTCATCTCAGTCCTAAATGTCCTACTCCGTAACCTGACACTGTGACCCCTCGTTCTAGACCCCCCCCAGCCAGGGGAAACCTCCTCCCTGCATCCAGTCTGTCTAGCCCTGTCAGAATTTTATACGTTTCAATGAGATTCCCTCTCATTCTTCTAAACTCCAGTAAATACAGGCCTAGTCGACCCAATCTCTCCTCGTACGACAATCCTCCCATCCCAGGAATCAGTCTGGTGAACCTTCGCTGCACTCCCTCTATGGCAAGTATATCCTTTCTTAGTTAAGGAGACCAAAACTGCACACACTACTCCAGGTGTGGTCTCACCAAGGTCCTGTATAACTGTCATAAGACATCCTTGCTCCTGTACTGAAATCCTCTTGCAATGAAGGCTAATATACCATTTGCCTTCCTAACTGCTTGCTGCACCTGCATGTTTGCTTTCAGTGACTGGTGTACAAGGACATCCAGGTCCCTCTGTACATCAACATTTCCCAATCTATCACTATTTAAATAATACTCTGCCTTTCTACTTTTTCCTACTGAAGTGGATAACTTCACATTTATCCACGTTATACTGCATCTGCCATGTATTTGCCCACTCTCTCAACTTGTCTAAAACGCCTTGAAGCTTCTTTGCATCCTCCTCACAACTCAACAATCCCACCTAGTTTCGTGTCATCAGCAAATTTGGAAATACCTGTACTACAAAAAGAAAATACTGCAGATGCTGGAAATCGGAAATAAAAACAGAAAATGCTGGAAATACTCAGCAGGTCAGGCAGCATCTGTGAAGAGAGAAACAGAGTTAACGTTTCAGCAAACTTGGAAATATTACATTTGGTTCCCTCATCCAAATCATTGATATATATTGTGAATAGCTGGGGCCCAAGCACTGATCCCTGCGGTACCCCACTAGTCACCACCTGCCACCCCGAAAAAGACCCATTTATTCCTACTCTCTGTTTCCTGTCTGTTAACCAATTTTCAATCCATGCCAGTATAATTACCTCCAATCCCATGTGCTTTAATTTTGCACACTAACCTCTTATGTGGGGCTTTATCAAAGGCCTTCTGAAAATCCAAATACACCACATCCACTGGTTCTCCCTTATCTATTCTACCAGTTACATCCTCAAAAAACTCCAGTAGGTTTGTGAAACACGATTTCCCTTTCATAAATCCATGTTGACGTTGTCTAATCCCGTTGATATTTTCTAAGTGTCCTGTTATCACATCCTTTATAATAGACTCTTGCATTTTCCCTACTACTGATGTTAGGCTAACCAGTCTGTAGTTCCCTGTTTTCTTTCTTCCCTCCTTTTTTAAATAGTGGGGTTACATTTGCCACCCTCCAATCTGCAGGAACTGTTCCATAATCTATAGAATTTTGGAAGATGACAACCAATGCATCCATTATTTCCATGGCTACCTTTTTTAGTACTCTGGGATGCAGATTATCAGGCCCTGGGGATTTATCGGCTTTCAATCCCATTAATTTCTCCAGCACTATTTTTTGACATACTAATTTCCTTTAATTCCTCCTTCTCACTAGACCCTTGGTTCCCTAGCATTTCTGGGAAGTTATTTGTGTCCTCTTCCGTGAAGACAGAACCAAAGTATTTGTTTAATTGCTCTGTCATTTCCTTGTTCCCCATTATAAATTCTCCCGTTTCTGACTGTAAGGGACCTACATTTGTCTTCACTAATCACTTTCTTTTTACATACAAAGATTAACTAGATTGATTCCTGTGATGAAAGGGGAGAGATTGAGTAGAATGGGCCTATATTCTCTGGAGTTCAGAAGAATGAGGTGTGATCTCATTGAAGCGTATAAAATTCTTAGAGGGCTGGACAGGTTAGATGCTGAGAGGCTGTTTCCCCTGGCTGGAGAGTCTAGAACTAGGGGTCATAGTCTCAGGATAAGGGGTCGGCCATTTAGTACTGAGATGAGGAGCAATTTCTTCACTCAGATGGTTGTGAATCTTAAAATTTTCTACCTCGGAGGGCTGTGGATGTTCAGTCGCTGAGTATATTCAAGACTGAGATCGATAGATTTTTGGGCACTAAGGGAATCAAGGAATGTGGGGATAGGGTGGGAAAGTGGAGTTGATGTAGAAGTTCACCCATGATCTTATTGAATGGCGGAACAGGTTCGAAGGGCCACATGGCCTACTCCTGCTCCTATTTCTTATGTTCTTAATTACTGTTTTCTTTTTAAAGTCTTTATGCTCAATAATAACTTGTTCTTCAATAACTTGTCTAATGTTCCAGGAAATATGATCTTTCCTCTTTGACTGTTAAATTTCAGTTTATTTGAGGTTGTTATTTTCAGGAAGGCTGTACACTTTTTTTTAAATGCTTTTATCCATTTACAGCAAACTCTTAGAAGAATGTGTTACTTGACAATTAAAGAGATGGCTAACATTTCAGAAGATGTAATAATAGTCACAAGCAGGTAAGAGCGCAAAAGTACAATTAGCCCTAGTAATTGCATTTCATCTGCCATGATTAAAATATTATATATATATTTTACACAAGTATTAAAGGAATGTTGGTTTATATCATCTGCATTGCATTTTGGGACTCTCTGTGGAGATCGTAATGCATTTTGCAGTGGGCTGGTTAATCATCTTCTGCAGCACCTGGATATATTCCAGCTGTGTGGAAACAGGTGCTGGAGCCAATATGAGTTGTTTAGGGTTCTTTGTTTGAAAGGGTGGCTAAGTCCTTTGAGCAATGTCTCAGCCAAGCAAGATTAGTCTGGATTCTCCTGCCGAAGAAGTTGCAAGCAATTGTTTTACACCCAAGGCCAGTGGTTTTAAAAGGCCTACTGGATGCCGGGAGTATGTGTTGCTGCTTCTGGGGAACTGTACTTCTGGGGAACTGCACTGTTGCCCTTTCTTTTGGGGTGATGATCTTCAGGGTCTGGCTGCCACTTTGATGCCGATGGAGAAGTGCCTGTTTTATCTCCAGCAATAAGAACTCAGGTGGCTATTGGGTCGTTGGTATTATCACTTTTATTTTTATCTATATTTCAATTGTTGCCTTGTTTTCCTCCTTTTCCTCTTTGTACTTCCTTGTAAAATGTTAAAATACTGTGGTATAAAATTTGATTGGATGGTGGGACTAGTGAAGAGGTTGTCAGTATTATATAAAGTCTCATAACTCTTGGTTTAGAACCTTTCTAAAATTAGCATAGGATTGTAAGTACAGTCAGTGCAGTCTTAGGGGTAAAGATTATCATGATTTAGGATTGACAAAAGCAGGTTACAGTTCAGCGTTCTGCAGTGCCTTCCTAAAGCTAAGTTCAGTGTTAGAAAGCCAAGAAATATTAAGACACTATGGCCTAGAAATTCAGTAGGCTTTGCGCCCACTTTTCGCCCAAATAGGGTTTCTGCGCCAGTGTAAGAGGGTGCGCTGATATTCAGCGCTGCGGTAATGTAGCCGGTAGTGCTGCGCCGACACCGATGACGTCATCGGTGTGCGCAGTGCCCCGGTTCCGCCCCGCTTCCGGCCCAAACCCCATATTTAGTTGCGGCCGCCTCTTCTGCAGCGGCCGCAAACAGCGATTGAAAAGCGGGGCCGTACTGCTGCGCTACTGGGGCGCTTTAAGGTGGAGGTGCGGCCGGCTGCTTTTTCGGCGGCCGCCTGCCCGCACCTCCCTCCCCGGCCTCCTACACCACCCCCCCCCCCCGCGGCATTGGTGGCTGATTCCCGCGAGCCCGGCACTTCTCCGTGGTGCCGGGCTCATTTGCCGGCAGAATCCAGCGGCGATCTCACGGCTGCAGGCAGCTCCTCCTTAAGAGAAGGAGGAGGCCTGCAGTACCCCAGCCTGCTGCACCGCATCGGGTGGCGCAGCGGCAGCTGGAGCGCTGAAATTCACTTTCAGCGCCCCAAGCGGAGGCGGGCACACCTTGGAACAGCGCCCGGTTCCGACTTGGGGCGCTAAAAGTGAATTTCTGGCGGGCGCAACTGGCTCCACGCGCAGCGCTAACTTTTGGGCGTTAGCCTGCTGGCGGGCCTTAACTGAATTTCTAGGCCTTGATTAGCCCCTCATACTATTACATAAACATATAAAAATCTGTTTGCCCACCAACCAGATGTCTTTAAAGGAGATTCTCCATTTAACTAATGTTGTTTTCTGTTTGCTAATGTGTTCCAGTTTGACCAAGGACATGACTGGGAAGGATGATGTGTACAGAGGTCCGGCTGTAAGGGCACTCTGCCGCATTACAGATGTAAGTCTGCACTCTGGAAAAAGAACAGATGATGTAACTGCCGCAGAGGAATATAATGAAGCCAGCTGTAATTCTTTATTGCAAATTTGAGAAATTTACTTAGGCAGAGAACTTGAAGCCAGGGCAGTGGAAGTGACTCAGAACAGGAGCTTCAAAACTTAATTTAACTGCTTCCGAGCATATCAAAATACATGATCCGAGAGGTGTTAAAATGAGGTGTGCAAGTGGAATTAAAGCAATGTCTCCAACTCCAAATTTGAATCTAGTTCAAAAGGGAGCTGAATGAGTGCCTGCAGGTGGAAGATATCTCAAGTTATAGATGGTAGGTAGGTTAACTGAGACGAGTGATATCAGTCACCTACTGTTTCCTTGGTTGCCTTTGGGGGTCAGAAAGGAATTTCCCAGAGTTTATTTTCATAAATAGGCTTATTTTTTTTTGCCTCTTGTAGACTGGAGCCTCGATTTTAAAATTCTCATCCTTGTTTTCAAATCCCTCCATGGCCTCACCCCTCCCTATCTCTGTAACCTCCTCCAGCCCTACAACCCTACGAGATCTCCTCTTCTCCTTCAATTCTGGCCTCTTGCATATCCCCGATTTTAATCGTTCCACCATTGACGGCCATGCCTTCAGCTGCCGAGGCCCTAAACTGTGCAATTCTCTCCCTAAACCTCTCTACCTCTCTCGTTCCTCCTTTTAACCTACCTCGTCATCTGCCCTAATATCTCCTTATGTGGCTCGGTGTCAGATTTTGTTTAATAACGCTGTGAAGCCCCTTGGGACGTTTTACTATGTTAAAGGTGCTATATAAATACAAGTTGTTGCTGGTGGGGTGGGGTCTGTTGATAGTGGATATAGGTTGCCCCTTGCTTTGATGGCACAGGTTTGATGGACCAGCTGGTCTGCCTATTTTTTTGTATGTTTGCACAATATTTTTGTATTTTAAACCAAATCTCTTTCTCCCCCCCCCCCCCCCCGGTGGGTAAAGGTACCACTGAGCCAGGTTCCTTTCCTGGTATTTGTTGAATCAAGCTCCAGTCTGGAGCGGAGTTTGAACCCACAGCCTTCTGACTCGGGTGAGAGTGCTACTAACTGAGCCAAACTCACAACCTTGCTGCATAGTTAATTTCACCATTTACAGAAGTTTGATGCAACATAGAGGGTTCCTGTAGCATGGGGAAATGGTAGAAATGTAGAATACATGTCTTTAAAGTGAAGTGTCTTACTGTCATTTCGTTGGTAGATGACAATGCTGCAGGGGATCGAAAGGTATATGAAGCAGGCTATTGTGGATAAAGTGGCCAGTGTATCCAGCTCTGCCTTGGTCTCCTCTCTGGTAAGGGTGCCCGAAATAATCATTTTTCATTCCTTTTAAAGAAAATCAGAGATTTTGATCACTTGTGAGATAAATATGATTCTAAAATTCAGTATTGCCATTACAGTTAAAATGCATCATCTGAAAGCAAAACCGTTCACTGTAATACTGTTATTTTATTACCTGGTGCATTTAAAACTTGCTTTTCTTTTTCCAAAATAGACTTGCTTTAAAGAAAGGCTAAGCAAACATGTTGGCCTAGAAATTCGGTTGGTAGCGCCAGCGATTAGCGCCTAAAGAGCCTGAGAATTGGGGCGTTACCCAATTTTCGGGCGGGCGCAGTGAATATAGCACCACCTCCCATATTGAGTATCCTTTTAGCGTCGGTGCTAACTCTTTTCGCTCGCCCGTGGGCGCAGGCATATCATGACGTCATTTCAGTGTGCAACGCCTTTTTGGCGCCCCGGACCGGATATTCGGTGGCGCCCGCAACCTTTTCGCCTGGCACTATTAGTGACAGTTGGATGGAGCGTTCCCAGGCCCTTCTCGGACTCGGGGGGCGCTATTTAAAGGGGACAGCACTAGTATAAAAGCTGCAGCCATTTGGGCTGGCCATTCTGATCGTTGCTGGAGAGAGTTGCTGACCTTCTGTTGGACAGTAATTTTCTCATTGAGCCTTCGGAGGCACTGGCACTGGCAGCTTGAGGGCCCGGCTCCCGAGCTGGTGATGCAGCATCTGAAAGCAGGGAGGTGGAAGAGTGGCTTTAGCAAAAGGACAGCTTGGCAGCAAGGGATGCCAGATTGCGGCAAGGCTATGACATGGGTCCACAGTGAGAAAGCATGCTGGCGGGGGGAACAAGTGGAAGGAGACAGTTGTAAAAGGTGAGAACCTTGCCATCGCTGTCGACAATGGGGTCGGCAGCTGCAGTGGTTACAGGACCACTCGGACGTCCTCCAAGAATCTGGTGGACTCTCTCCTCGAGATCCGTGAGAGTGACCACTTGTGGAGGTCCTCCACCGGTGCGAAGCTGGTCTTTGCCAATCCTCGCCAGCTTGGACTGCAGGGGAAAGGAGGGGAAGTTATGTTACATGATGCCCTGAGTGATCATCTCATGCCCCCCATGGTGCAAGAGCCCTTACATGACGCCTTGAGTCAAATGTGCATGTGTGTGCCCAGAAAGGGCCATGGGTGCTTGCTGGCAGATGGCCAATGGGGCACAGCCCACCCTGTAGCCATAAAGTCAGGTGCAAATGAAGGGATGCAGAAGTTTGCAGAAACAACACTCACCCTCACGACCCGAGTGAGGTCGTTGAATTTCTTTCTGCATTGGACGGGGCTCCTGGTCACCATGCTGCTGGAGTTGACCCTCTGGCATACATCCCTCCAAGCTCGTCGGTAGTCCTTATGATTCGGCCTCGTGCCATTGTCTGGGTAGAGAATATCTCGCCGGCGCTCCACTGCGGCCACCAATTGCTCCAGAGCCTTATTGGTGAAGCGCTCTGCTCTCTGTCTCACCTTCTCCATCTGGTCCAAGTTTTTAGCGCCAGAGAAGGGCCTGCGCCGATTCTGAGGCCTGCAAGGCGAAGAGTGTGGATGCTGAAGCTGACTGACCCACCCCTTTAAGAGCTGGCCGGCGCCTGGAAGTCTCGTGGTCATCAGTAATAGAGAGCACCTGCGCTGTGCCCGTCCGCTCCGATATTGGGTTGCGCCGGAAGATTAGCGCCTTAGGAGTCCCGTGTAATGCCTGAATTCGCGCCTCAATCTCCTTTAGGGGCGATGCAACCCAATATCGCGCCAGGCGGCTAAGTTTCGTCTGGCTATAAACTTTGCGCAGCGCCAGTTCTAACGCCTCAAGCGGGGCTATACCCAATTTCTAGGCTGTTCTGTTTTAACCTACATAATTTGTTCATTTTTGTCCTTTGATAATCTGGGCTCTGCTCAGGGCAGAAACAAGACCGTGTGCCTATTTAGGCCACTTCAATAAAGAATACCTCAGTGGTGTCCCTAAAGAGCCTTTTCAGGTTAAAACCAGCCCTATTAGCTACACATCACAACCATGCTTCAGATCCTAGATGGCCCATGAACAATACCACAGGAGATCAGCTTGACTTTTGTAAATTGGGGTGCGATACTCGCAATTTCCCCATTTCAGGTGCTCAGTTGTTGGTATTGTTGCAGCTTGGTAAAGCCCTCTCTACTCATCTGCAACAATATGCCTCACCAACAACCTCCGAAGAGCATCCACTACTGCAACAGTATAACATTTTCCATTCCCCACATCAGCTGTCTTGTAACCTCTCTGAATGAGATTTCCTATTAGTGCTGGAACAGGGCCAATTTTAAACTAAGCCCATGAACAATAGGATCGTAATTGAGTTTATCAGGCTCCATTCACATAAGAGCTAGCACTGAGAGGAACTTTTATTCCATTGTATCAGTGGAATCTGAATCCAGGTCGTAGAGGTGAAAAGGCATTGTTTAAGCATTGCGCCTTTTCCCTCTCCCTTTCTTACTTCCTTCCTACTCCTTGGGTCTTTCCCACCATTCCCCAACTAAGAGGGTGAATAGGTGATGTCCTGCCAGGTCTCTGCCAAAGTTGCTTTTATTTTTCTGCTGCAGGATGCACAAAAGCAGCCTAATATGAATCATATTTTCTTGAGGAAGAGAATCAGGTCTTGGTTCTGCATTTCCCCAACAGCAGGGTTGAGATCAGGACAAACCTATGCCCTTCCCTTTTTTTGGTACAATACAGCAATGCACTAATATGCTTTACTATTATATTGCCTCCAAATAAGTGCTCTGTGTATGGGATTTGGTGGGCAAAAGGTTCGGGACTAGGAGCAGAGCAGCTTCACTGGCACCTGGCAGTTTGTTCCTCTTGCACAATTAAGCACAGTAGTTGGGGAATTATTCCACTGACAACTGTAGATTGTTATTAGTGAATTTAAAATACGTTTTTTAATTGAGAAACTTGGGTGAAGAGCCAATAATGTTTTGGAAATGCATTGCAACTAGGCCAATATCTGAAAGAGAAAGATAGGTTAACTCTTCATTTGCAACTTTTGATTTGGAATCACCTTCTCATCAACTGCAATAATCTTTCTGTTTGCTAGTACAGAGATTAATGCTCATTACAGTTACATTGCAGCATTTTCCATTCTTATTTCCAGTGTTCCCAATCTGTCTCTTCATCTCTACTAAAATTCTGTTTGCTGTTTACTAAAAGAAAGTGTTCTTATTAGAGAGAGAGACAGAACACCATATTGAAAATTATTCTTTGGCATTTATTTGTTTCTTGTGCATTTTTAAAACATTTCTTCAGCACCTTGTATCTACGAGCTATGATGTGGTGAAACGCTGGGTAAATGAGGCTCAAGAAGCTGCCTCCAGTGACAACATCATGGTGCAGGTAAGCTGCTTAAAATGAAAAACTTCCACAGTTTAGTAACACGGAATGAATTCAAAATCAGGACAATCTATTTTTCTTTAAATGAGACACTTATATGAGGGGCCAAATGCTTGGGTTTTAAATACCTGTAGTTTGTAGGAAGGAAGGCAGGCTGAGGGAGGTAGAGTTCATAGGTTTGAGGTCCTGGGAAAGAATGAGTTACAATTGGAAAGCATGAACTTAGTCTTGAATTGAATTCAAGTCAGGTGAGGCTGCAGGGAGGAAGTAGAGCAGCAGGACATCATATTTAACCAGAGTTGGATGTAATTGTAAGGGATCTGGGTGTTTCTAGATGAATGAGCTTCCTTGTCTGTTTACCTTGGCATCTTGTATTTGGAGTTTAGGAAGAACAGGAGAGGAAAGTTCATAGAAAGTTGTGTAACCCTTATTAAGGCATCCCAAAGTGTTTCACATCGATGAATTACTTTTGAAGTGTAGTCACTGTTGTGTAGGAAAACGCAAGTGTCAGTTTGCAGACAGCAAAGTCCCACAATCAGTAAATGAAATGAATAACCAATTAATCTAGTTTTGGTCAAGTTGGCTGAGGCAAGAATGTTGGCCAGGATACTGGAAGCACTCCCTGTCTTCAGATAGTTTCATGAGATCTTTGACATCCATCTGAACAGACAAATGGGACCTTGATTTAACATCTCCAAAAGAGGACATCTCCAACTTTCAGCATTCCCTCAGTACGGAAGTGTTGACCTAAATTATGTGCTCATATTTGTGGGTTCAAGCCCCACGCCAGAGGAATAATACAAAGTTCCATTCTACTGAATTGTTACATTGGCCCGTAATTTCCGATAGGAGGCTTCCTGCATGCGGATGCCTATCGGAAAAAAATCTCCAAAGTCGAAATGCGCAGGGCCCACGTATCCCAGAGGCGCATGCAGTTTGCAAGCGTCCCTGGGATCACATGCACCATGGGGAGCCAATAGGAGAAGGGAATCTCCCTTCATACTTTTGACAGATAGACTTGTCAAATATATGAATGGAGATCACCCCAAAAACAGGAAAACATTTTTAAAAAACCATCATATTTTAAAAATGAGTTAATTACAATAAATTAAATAATTTAAACAAAAATTTAATTTTTTGAAAAAGATAATTTGTTTTTTACAGGGCTAAAAATAAACTTACTTTAAAAAAAAAGTATTTTAAAATGATAAATAAGTGGAAAAAAGCATTTTTAAAAACTTTTTTTCAACCCATATGCTGGTAAAAGCAGGCCTTGCGCCTGCTTTTACCAGGCGTAAGATTTCTAAGGGTTTTCAGCGGGTGGAGGTTCTGCAGAGAGCTCTCCCCCCTGCAGAGGCCCTTCTCTGGGGCAGGCGTCCGATATGTCAAGATCATTCTTGACAGATCAGAAATGCCGGTATTCAGCACATGCGCTTTGCATGCTTGAAACCGGCATTTTCGATGTCCCTACGGGTGTGTGCACAGCCCGTACACACCCGTAGGCATCGGAAAATATGGACCATTATCTTAGGTCTTAAACAACATGAATAGGGACTGCTGTCCACAGCCTGCAATCGCCGTTCATCATGTCACTGAAGTGGAATGTAATGGTGTCACATTTGGGTTACTTGAAACAAAATACAGCCTGTAGCTAGCATTTGTTAAAAGTATAACAAGATAATGCTGATAGATGACAATAAAGATATAGATACCTCACCATGTAATATTTAGGAGTAAGTGACTATTCAATAGAAACTCTCCAGTAGTGTGAACAATAGACCTGACCTCCATCAAATATTCATGGCTCTTTTATTGATAGTATTATGACTAGTTCTCTTCTGAATTTGCCTTATTTCTCCTGTCCAGATATGCTGTTTTACACACCTTCCCATCTTGAAATTAAGATTCATTGCACTGATTTACACTCTAGCTCATTCTGTTGCAGGAGCACAAACCATGAAAGCCCTTCCCCACTCAGTTTTCCCTTGCTCCTACAATTTATAGGCTTTTAAAGCCTGCGGAACTGTACCCCAGCAAGGAATCGAAGCTTTCTAAGGAAGCAGGGAGAAATTGGAGGAGAATATCAGTGCTGATTTGCTGAGGGTGTTAATGTTTTCATTATCGATGCCTTGCTTGCTAATGTTTTCTTGTCATCCTTGCTGCCTTGTTCTAATATAGTACCACGCTTTAGGCCTCTTGTATCACATCCGGAAGACTGACCGCTTAGCCGTTACGAAGATGGTAAATAAATTCACAAAGTGTGGTCTGAAATCCCCATTTGCCTATTGCATGCTTATCCGCATTGCAAGTAAACTCCTGGAGGAGACGGAGAGCGGGTAAGTTGCTCCCTTTTCTGTATTCCTGTCCACTTCACATCTCCATGTTGTGTAACAAGTTAAATTGACCATTTTGGGTCGAGAATCTCACGGATTGTTATACATTTAAAATACTAAGTTAGATGGTCAGGTTTGGGTCTGACTGTTCAAATCTAAGCTTCCAAGCAGGTTGTAGTCCTGTTGTCATGTATAACTAAGAGTATAGGGATCTGGAAAAACTTGGGGAACAAAATTCTTGCCATCACTAATTTTCGTGAAATAGTACACATGATCATGAAGTGAATTTAAAGTTCCAGCACTTTATACTTGCACCTACTTCTTCACTAAAATTACTGCAGACAAAACTTTCAGCCATTTTATTCTTTGACTTTGAATGATTCTAACAGAAAACATTGCTTTTGTTTATTTTCTCCCTTCCCTCTGCTCTTGAGATGCCGCCCAGTGACTGGCTAGAAGCTGTTGCATAAGGAGAAAGAGTGGCCTCTTCGCCACATCCTTTTTAAATTCCACTCCATTCTAGGAAGGGGTTGGTCTCAGCCTGGTACCTTTTTTTTCCTGATGGCAGGGTTGAGATTAGAAACCTGTAAACAGTCCCCTATCCCATGTTGCATCAGGAGAAATTATCTTTTCGTGGTAATCTCAAGAGAAATTGAAGGAGATAGGGAGCCATGAGAACAAAGACTGGGGTTTAAAGCCAAGTTCTTGGTAATTTTTTGACTTTTCTCTTTCTATTGGGAGCCTTTCCCACCACGAGCGCGTATTGGACATTCAAGCATATGCTGTGTATGATTTTCCAACCATAATGATTGGAAACTATGGCGTGTTCTGCCTCTGGATTCCTGATATGAGCTCCCAGTGAGTGAGGCTCCCCACAGGAAGTGCAAAATCAGAAAATTACCTTTTAATAGTGTTGAGAAGTTTGGGATCTGGAATTTGTCAGTGTGCTACTGTGCCAACATCTTGTAAGAGGTCCCAGTGTTGTACTGTAATCTGTTTACTTAATAAACCGGCAAAATATTGTCACAATAACAACAGATACATTCAGTTATGCTGTTTTGGCTAATAATGCTTGCTGTGACGCTCCCCACCAAATGAAACCTGAGTAAAGCTCTGGCCACAAACTACCGTACATATAACCTGAGAATGATTACAAGATACTAATCTCATCTCTGGATTCAGACGACAGTTATAACCTGCCCAAGTTTTGCCCTTGTTGGTTGAAGTTATCTGACCCCCTCTGTTAGATTACAACACTTCAGTCACTTCCAGGGATCAATATTTCCCTGACTATGTTGGAACTAACCCTGGAACCTTATGACCTAACAGGCAGGACAGCCCCTTGTTTGATTTCATCGAAGGCTGCTTACGCAACAAACATGAAATGGTTGTCTATGAAGCGGCATCAGCCATCGTCCATCTACCTAACTGCACTGCTAGGGAACTGGCACCAGCTGTCTCGGGTACGTACTTTATAAACTGAAAGCGCAGGCAGGTATGGGTTAACTTCCAGTGTTAGATGCAAGGGTTTTATAATACAGGTACAACACAAAACAGCAGGATAATGCCTGATTCATTACTGTCTCCTCAAAAGTTCTAAAAATCTGAGAGACATGTTTGAGGACTGTTTGTGGTTCCCTTGATGGGTTCATTGTGTAAATGCATAGTATGGTATTCAGACATACAGGCCAAGGAGATCCTATGTTCAACCCCTGGTCAAAGCAAGATTAACTGATGTTGACTGAGGTAGCAGTGGGGATTCTGCAATTGGTTTTTATGTGCCTGGGCTAACGAGAGGAAAAAATCAGCAGGAACTTTGGCTGAACATTATCCACTCATCACTGCTGGAATGTGCACTCATGTAGCACTGACCTCAGCGTCTTTATGATGGGAAAGGAAGGAATTGGCCATACTTCCCATTCCTGATGATTATCTTTGACCCCTGTACAAAACTGCAAGCTTAGAGTGAGAACCGAATCTGGCTTAGGTTTGATGTCCATCTATGATTGAATAGTGTGCCACTGTTCACTGTTGAAGTTCATGTGAAGAATGGGTGAGGTTCTGGAGGGCTGTTGGCACTCACACTATACCCCAGCCTTCAGTAGAGGTGAGGATAACATCAGGGGTAAAAACTCCGGAGCTGCCTGGACCCAGTCTTGTGATCGTTGGAATATCACCTGTCGAACACAGTGGGTCAAAGTTGAGTAGCGTTAGACTAATGATGCAGCATGTTTGCTCAATTGCATTTGGAGTTGGAGGAATTTCAGAATTTTCTGGTTTTGGAAATTTTTCCTGTGATGAATTGCCTGCTTTGAGAGAGTAAATAATTATTATGACAGTCTACGACAGTACTTCATCCTTTGGAAGGGACAGGATTGTCAACCCAAATATAATTTTCTTGTATGCTTACTTCGTTTTAAATTGATGATCTGTGTTGATATCTGAATTTTGCCTTATTAATTCTTACTATTTTGTAAAGTTGAGTTAACTTTTTTTAAATTTTACACTTAAACAGTGCTCCAACTTTTCTGTAGTTCTTCCAAACCAGCCCTGAGATTCGCTGCTGTTAGAACTCTCAACAAAGTAAGTTTACACTCTGTTGCTTTTTCAAAATATAGATAATGTTTGTGAATTTTAAAAAGGCATTAGATTGCTGAAGCAATCTTTGTATAAACTGTTTGGCCTTTTTGGTACAAGTGTCATTTTTAGATTAAATATTTTTAGCATTTTTTTTTGAACTACCGGTTATCTGATGTGCCCAGTAAACCCAACACATATTTGAGTCTCCAAATCAAGCCACTGAGAAACCCACATAGGTAGAGTTTCACTTTGCCTGAATGGAGCGCGCACTCTCTCCCCGTAAGGGATGCACCCTACGTCCTGAGAGCTCAGGTGCAGGTTAGAAGAGCTGAGACTTGGGAATCCAAAAGTGTACACTGTATTGCTATAGTTTAATCAGCTATAACTGAACAGCTTACCAATGGACCAGTAGTGACTGAACAGCTAGGACCACACTACCCAGTATGGCATTGGCCTGCAGGGTTATTTGGAGCCGTCTGGAAAGCATTTCAGCCTCCTGTGACAGGTATACCACCCGAGGTTTCATGAGTGAGCTAGACTGGCTGGTCAGTTATGCACAAAACCCTGGAGGACTGCAGACCTATTTGGTTAGTTATTGAACTACTAAAGATGTCGCAGGTGGTTGAGTTGGTTCTGAACTTCCATCGCCCGATGTGTCGGCTTGAAGCCACCTTGACCCCATAGAGCTCCTAGTTACTTGTGAAATACTGGTAGGTATGCGAGCCTTTGGATGATTCTCCCTCCTTCCCTACAGGGACGATCCTAGCTTCAATGTGTTGCTACTCCAAGGCTCAGCTCAGGAACTCAATGCTTCTTGCCACTGTTTCATTGAATCCATTCCTTGGCTATTCGATTCCACTAAATGGGCCAGGCAGCCATGAGGTGTGGCATGGCAGCAAGAGAGAAGGAGTTTGGTTTGAAAATTACACATAGCTAAATTGCAATTTTAGTACATTAGGTTCTTGTTTATGAAATATTTTTGTTTTTAAATAATGTCCCTGAGCTTCTTTATGGAAACATCAGGAATGCTTAGAAACCATTTCTTAAGCCCTGGGATCTTTGTTTTTGTTTCCCGGAAGGTTGCGATGAAGCACCCGTCTGCTGTGACTGCCTGTAACCTGGACCTAGAGAACCTGATCACAGACTCGAACCGCAGCATCGCCACACTAGCCATCACTACGCTGCTGAAAACCGGCAGCGAGAGTAGCGTGGATCGGCTCATGAAGCAGATTTCAACCTTCGTGTCTGAAATATCCGACGAATTTAAGGTGAAACCCTCAGGAAAATCCTATTCAGAAGTGGGTCCAGAGAACAGACCCAAAATAATGAACAGGGCTCCTCATTCTCAGATTTTATTATGTTTTTAAATTTCCCAAGAACTCTTCAGTTTTCATTTTAAAGAATATTACATTTTCCAATGAAAATTTTGGAGAAAATCTTTGACCTTGAAATTACACTGTGAGATACTGACGTACGAATACTTACCACGTTTGTCTAAAGTTCCTCCCTCTGTTACTTCAGCCAGAAGTGATAACCCGTTTGTTTAACCAGGGTAACAACTCCAGTAAAATAGAGCAACCAATTTCAGATGAACGAGTTGATATGCTAGTATTCACAGCATCGCTTCAGGGACAGAGATAGCACTGCAGCAACCTATCTATAGTTCCTATGGCACTGCAGCAGCCTACCTGTATTTCCTTTTTGACAGCCATATTTTGAAATATAAATGTTTTAAGATAGTGTGGTGCTGGACAGAAACAAAGAAAGAAAGGTATCCTCTTGCCAGAGCTATGACCCACATCTTGATTTATATTTGTCGAGCCAATTACAACTAGATTAGATAAATGTCAAGATCAGGGTAATGAATAGAGAAATGTTTGTGACATGGAGAGAGTAAGTAGAATATCTGTCACAGAGTACAAAAGCAAAATACTGCGGATACTGGAAATCTGAAATAAAAACAGAAAATGCTTGAAATACTCAGCAGGTCAGGCAGCATCTGTGAAGAGAGAAACAGAGTTAACGTTTCAGGTCGATGACCCTTCGTCAGAACTGGAAAAAGCTGGAGATCGAACAGGTTTTTAAGCAAGTGCAGGGGCAGGGAAAGGGGGGAGGGGAGGAAAGAACAAAATGGAAGGTCTGTGATAGGATGGAAGGCAGGAGAGATTGAGAGACATTGAGATGGTGCAAGGCAAAAGGAGATGGTAATGGGACAAGTTAAGAAACAAAAGATGGCTCTAGATGAAGTGTAAATGGCACTGGCAGAATGAAAGACAGCTGCCATGTGGGAGAGAGAAAAATAAATAAATAATATAAATGAAAAAAAGCAATAGGGGCAGAGGTTATGGTCTGAAATTGTTGAACTCTGTGTTGAATCCAGAAGGCTGTAAAGTGCCTAATCGAAAGATGAGGTGCTGTTCCTCAAGCTTACGTTGAGCTTCATTGGAACTGTGTAAGAGGCCGAGGATGGTGAGGTCTGAGTGGGAGTGGAGTGGAGAATTAAAGTGACAGGCGACCGGAAGCTCGGGGTCACCTTTTACAGACTGAACGGAGGTGTTCCGTAAAGCGATCACCCAATCTGCGTTTGGTCTCCCCAATGTAGAGGAGGCCGCATCGTGACCAGCGAATACAGTATACTAAATTGCAAGAAGTACAAGTAAATCGCTGTTTCACCTGGAAGGAGTGTTTGGGGCCCTGGACAGTGGGAAGGGGGGAGGTAAAAGGGCATGTGTTGTATCTCCTGCGCCTGCACGGGAAGGTGCCGGGGGAAGGGGTGTTGGGGGTGATAGAGGCGTGGACCAGGGTGTCGTGGAGGGAACGGTCCCTTCGGAATGCTGAAAGGGGAGGTGAGGGGAAGATGTGTTTGGTGGTGGGATCACGCTGGAGGTGGCGGAAATGGCGGAGGATGAGCCGTTGAATGTGGAGGCTGGTGGAGTGAAAGGTGAGGACAAGGGGAACCCTATCGTGGTTCCAGGAGGGAAGGGAAGGGGTGAGAGTAGAAGTGCGGGAACTAGAACGGACACGGTCAAGGGCCGTGTCAATCACAGTAGAGGGGCATCCTCGGTTGAGGAAAAAGGAAGACCTGTCGGAAGCACTGGTATGGAAGGTGGCATCGTCTGAGCGGAGACGGAGAAACTAGGAGAATGGAATAGAGTCCTTACAGGAGGCGGGGTGGGAGGAAGTGTAGTCCAGGTAGCTGAGGGAGTCAGTGGGCTTGAAGTGAATGTTTGTCAGTAGCCTATCCCCAGAGATGGAGACAGAGAAGTCGAGGAATGGAAGGGATGAGTCGGAGATGGACCATGTGAAGGTGAGGTAAGGGTGGAAATTGGAAGCAAAGTGAATGAAATTTTCTCGTTCAGGGCGAGAGCAGGAAACGGCACCGATACAGTCATCAATGTATCGGAAAAAGAGGTGAGGGAGGGGACCCGAGTAGGACTGGAACTGGAAAAAGCTGGAGATCGAACAGGAACAAAGAATGTTCCACATATCCCACAAAAAGGCAGGCATAGCTGGGACCCATGCGGGTTCCCATAGCAACACCTTTAATTTGGAGGAAGTGAGTGGAGCCAAAGGAGAAGTTGTTCAATGTGAGAACAAGTTCAGCCAGGCAGAGGAGGGTGGTGGTGGATGGGGACTGGTTGGGCCTCTGTTCAAGGAAGAAGCGGAGCGCCCTCAGGCCATCCTGGTGGGGATGGAGGTGTAGAGGGATTGTACGTCCATGGTGAAAAGGAGACGGTTGGGGCCAGGAAACTGTTAAAGTGACGGAGGGTGTCGGAAGAGTCGCGGATGTAGGTGGGAAGAGACTGGACAAGGAGAAAAAATAGAGTCGAGATAGGAAGAGATAAGTTCCGTGGGGCAAGAACAGGCTGAAACGATGGGTCTACCGGGGCAGTCACAGAGTACTGATCACTGCTGTCTTTATGTAATTGCTGTTTAGGTGGTTGTGGTGGAGGCAATCAGTGCACTTTGCCAGAAATATCCTCGCAAGCACAGCGTTATGATGAACTTCCTCTCCAACATGCTGAGGGATGAGGTGAGCTTTAATCCTGGCATCGTACTCATGCACAATTTGGGGTTACACAAATATCTGTACTGTAATCGAGTTGGAATAATTGAATTTTACTCTGCTAAAAGAGGAAAGGCACTGTTAAGTATGCAGACATTTTTCTGTGTGCTTTGTTATGTGAAAAAAAGTTTTGCCCATTTCATTGTACATTTGTCTACCTAGGGTGGATTTGAGTACAAACGTGCCATCATCGATTGCATAATTAATATAATCGAGGAGAGTCCAGAGAGTAAAGAAACTGGCCTGGCCCATTTGTGTGAGTTTATCGAAGACTGTGAGCACACTGTTCTGGCCACTCGTATACTCCACCTGCTGGGCAGGGAAGCGCCCAAGACCCCAGTTCCTTCCAAGTACATTCGGTTTATATTCAACAGAGTGGTATTGGAAAACGAGGCAGTGAGAGCTGGTATGTGAGATCTAGTACAAAGTAATATTTTAACTGCCTGTTCAGTTTTCTGCTGTTTTGAGTTTGCCTAGCCAGAGATGGGAACACTGCATTCCTTTTCCATTTTCTCGTTTTTTATAAGCAGACCATATTTTGGTTTCTTGTCATTTTCTCCCCACTATAGTTCCCATGTTATACGAGTTTCCAAATGTAACTGTGCTACCCAAAGGTTAGCGGTGCTTCAGAGAGATGGGAATTAGAGAGCATACTCATCTTTGCATTTCTTGCTCAAGAGGACCAAGTGCAGAACATAAAAAACCAAAAGAATGGACAGAATGAGTAAAACCAAGTTGGTCCTTTAATCCTGTTTTCTTTCTATTCTTCCAGCCCCACTTCCTGCTAACTGTGCAGCTATACATATCATAAATGCTGCTCAACTCATTCAGATTTCTGAAGCAGGTGGTCAATTCCAAGCAAAGCCTTCCAATGTCTGAAGCTTCACTATAAATCCTGAGTGCAATCCCGGGTACAGGTTTCCTTGCTGAACTGCTGGTTGGGGACGTGTGCGTTAGGAGGAGGAAAAACGAATGCTCCCAACAAATTGGCAAATGTTACTTCCAAAGGGTTCTTGGGAGAAACTAAAGGGCTTGAATTTACAGCAGCACATAGTTGTGATAATATCTGCCATTTAAATCACACACCAGTATTTAGAAACTGTGATCATGATGAAGATACAACTTAGACTTTACAAAAACCATATCAAATCATCCTTGGTATATTTCAATGTGGCATGTGGTGTTTTATTGTTTGTTGTTGTGTGTGATCTTTTAATCAGTTTTACTATTGCATTTTCTGCCTACAGCTGCTGTTAGTGCATTAGCTAAGTTTGGAGGCCAGAATGAAGAGCTGCTTCCAAGTGTCTTGGTTCTTTTACAGAGGTGAGAATCACATCATCCACCTGGTGTTGGCTTTCCCTTGTTTAAAAGAATAGCTGATTAGCGGAGTTTAGAAAGAGCTGATCTTGACATTTAAAGCCCTAGAGTATCACGATGCTCAGAGTATGCTCATGTACACCCAAAGCAAAAGTGTTTTAGCACTGGCACACATCACTGAAATGAAACGGCGTGGATTAACCCTTTTGAGTACGTAATGTTATTTGGAACTTGCACGTTTGTTAACTGCCAAAAGTGATTTTTCTTGCTCATGGAGGACTGATGAGTAATGGCATGGAGTGAAGGGTGAGGGTTTTATTGAATTTGTTTCTTCTTTACCACTCAACCTGTTGGTTTATTGATATGCCAAGCAGGGGGCAGATGCAAAAATACAACAGCTAGGGTACTAGAGAGATGGACTTCAGTGACCCAAATGGTCTTTTCCCATTCTTGTGCTAAGAAGCCTACCCAATACAGGAAACTTTCTGGTATCCGGCACTGACGGGACCGAGCTGGTGCCGGTCGATCAACACTGCTGGAGAAACCAGCGCTAATGTTAAAACATACGGAGCTTCTGAGCTCCGTATCTAGCAACAAACCCTGTTGCTTAGCAACAGCTTCAAAACAGTCGGCGCAGCTTGCAAGCGTCTCTGTAGCTAAGCAACAGCTTCAGCTAGATGCTTGCAGAGCCAGGAATGGAGAAAAAAAGCAACGAAAAGTAAAAAAAAAGTTATCTGAACCGACTCCTGAATTTTGCCGGTGGATAGAGCATTCCGGAGATTTAACCTCCGTTTAAACGAAAGTTTCCTGTACTGGAGAATCAGGGGAAAGATTTGCTCCAGGATAGCCATCCAGCTGCCTCCTCAAGCAACAAAAGGTGCTTGGGTCAGGGAGACCAGAGAAAATAGATAAGCTAATTTTAAAAAATGATTAAAGTAAGTGTCCACTGAAATCCCAATTCCTTTCAGAAAGGTAGGGAATCGGAATTTACTTTTCCAGATGTTAGAAATGACTATTTTCCGAGTAATTCCACACAAATTTATTTTTTTAGGAGAGGGGAGAGAGTAGTTTTGAAGTTATGGAGTTTTAAACAGTATTGCATGTTATGGTTAGTGCAAATGATTGGCAGATTCAGATCTGCCACAATTTTTTTTGTTCTTGTCCAGTTGCATGTTGTAAAGTATTTTCACAAATGAGACTGGGTGGGGTGTAGCTGGTTAGCACTCTGTCCATTCATTTGCACGACCTTGGTTTGGATCCAGCCCGGTCAAGCTCAATGATTATGAGCTGCTTGTTAAATCTCCCCTCTTTTTGGGCCATTGACTGGCAAAAGTGTAATGTGAATCTGAAACCTTCCACCTCACAGGTGTATGATGGACTGTGATGATGAAGTCCGTGATCGTGCAACTTTCTACGTGAATGTGTTACAGCAACGGCAGAAAGTTCTCAACGCGAGCTATATTTTTAATGGTGAGTGACGCACTTTTCTGAAAGTATGTATACTGCCTTAACTCTGGATGTTTGAGGGGTGTGATGGACCATTCTCTCCCTCCCTTCAACATTAGCTAACTTTCAGCCATTGACTGAAGTTCTGCAGTGGCTGATCAATGTAGTTTCAGGCCCACCGTGGAAATAGATGTTCAGAGCACCCCCAAAGCCCCCTTCCCCCCGTGTTGCTGAGAGGGACTTTTAGGTCTCCAGAACTGCCACGAGTGGAAGGGTGTAATTAGTGTGATAAGTTTACATAGGTAGTTTCTGTTTATAAATATAGGAATTTATAATGAAAATATTAATATAAGGACAGAATATAGGACTAAAATAAGGACTGAATTATGCTTGCATGCTAGTGTTGCCAACTCTCCAGGATTGTCCAGGAGTCACAAGGAATTCAACATTAATCTCTGGGCACTGCAGCAAGGAACCCAGGAGAAAAATCATATGGACATTAAAAGAAAATTGTCTTTTTTTTCATTTTCTTTAAACACTTTCGTTGATTAGTTATAAAAATATTAGAATGGGGGGAAAAGAATCTGTTTGACTGGCAGTCATGAGTTATCCAAACAGGTAACAAAGCGTCTGTTCACTTTCCAGTTGGTGTGAGAAGGTGGTGCGCCACAAGGATAGACATGTCAGGCGACCAATGGCGGGAATGTGGGGACGGGGTAGTAGGGGGAAGAAGGTCATGTGATGAAACCTCCAGGAATACGTCCAACCAGAGTTGGCAACCCTACTGCACATATTCCCAGCCTTCTAACACTGTTTCACCTGAACATTACACTTGGTCTTTACAGGAAACTTTCTGGTATCCGGCACTGACTGGACCGAGCTGGTGCCGTTAGATCAAAACTGCCGTATAATCCAGCCCTAATGTTGAAACATAGAGCTTTTCAGCTCCGTGTGAATCAACAAACCCTGTTGCTTAGCAACAGCTTCAAAACAGTCGGCTGCAGCTGCAAGCGTCGCTAGCTGAAGCTGTTGCTTAGCTACAGACCTTGCAGAGCCTGACTGGGGGAAAAAAAAAAGCAACGAGAAGTAAAAAAACCTATAGAAAATGGCTCCTGAATTTTGCCGGTAGATAGAGCTTTCTGGACTTTTAACTGTTGTGTATGTACCTTTAAGGGTATAACTGGTCTTAGACTGCAGTACCAGCAGTGACCACCCCTGTATAAAAGGCCCTAGCAGGCTTCTGTAGTTTCAGTTTCAAGCTGCCTCTTGTTCAGTAAAGTACCTGTTAAACTGTTCTCCCGAAGCCCGTGTATTATTGAGGTGCGGACTTTACAGTGGCGACGAGTAAGTTCGAACTCACCTGCAGTGTGGCATCATCTCACGGGGATCTCGCCTGAAAGGAAGGTCCTGGAAGGTCGTAGTCTGAGCAACGGGCGTCGACCGAGGGCAACCGCCCAAAGAATCCATCGGTGTTTGGAGAATTGCGGGAGAGACTGTGGTTCCAGCGAATCGCGCTGGTAGCAGGTAGCGCGCTGACCCTTCCGGACTGCGGCGGGCTCAAGATCGAGCGGCTCTGCAAATTGGGCCACGCAGCGTCGCCGGGAAAAGAAAACGAGAGAGAGGGTGGAGCGCACAGGGCGCGGTCGGTGCTCGAGAACAGGACAGCGGAGAGAAACTAAACGGGGGGGAAGGAAAGCGAGACGCGCCGAAGCTGTGGGTCGCCGCCATTACCCCGTAGAACGCTAGGAGCAGCGTTGCAGTAAGGGGAAGAAGCAAAAGCGCGGGAGGCGCCATTTTATCCCGTTGGGGAAGAAGCAAAGCGCGGGAGGCGCCATTTTATTCCATTGGGGAAGAAGCAAAAGCGCGGGAGGCGCCATTTTAAATCGCCCAAGATGCCGAAAAGTGGCAGTATCACTGCTTTCGACAACGAGGTAGAAGACTGGACCACGTATGTAGAAAGAATCGAAGTGTACTGCAAGGCAAATGAGGTGGCCGATGGAAAGAGGGCGTCGGTATTAAATCTGATGTGTGCGAATACGTACGGCCTATTGCGGAATTTAATTACCCCAGCTAAACCAATGGAGAAAAGTTTTGAGGAGATTGTTCATATCTTACAGGAACACCTAAGCCCTACACCACTGCTGATAGCAGAAAGATTCAAGTTCCATAAAAGAAACCAGCACAAAGATGAGAGCAATGCTGACTATCTTACGGAACTACGCAAGTTATCGAAGCACTGCCAGTTCGGAGCAGGACTGGCAGACACCTTACGGGATAAGTTTGTCTGCGGGCTCCAGAGTGAAGGAACCCAGAAACGACTACTTTCAAAAAAGGACCTGATGCTAGAACAGGCTTTCAGCGTGGCAGTATCCTACGAAGCAGCAGCACGGGGAGCTGCGGAAATACAACAGAAACCACAAGAATACAGCGCTAACGAAATGGCATATGGAGCCGAAAAGTGCTATCACTGCGGCAGAACAACCCATGAGCAGAAGGACTGCTGGTTTAAAGACAAAATATGCAGGCAATGCGGGAAGATGGGACATATAGCAAGAGTCTGCAGGTCGGGAAAGAAGACCAACACGACAAGAACTACTAAGGAACAGTGCAGGAAAGTAAAGAAACTGACAGATAGTAGTTCAGAAGATCAGGAGAGTGATAAGGACTCCGGGAGCAGGCGACTAAGTTGTTTAAAGTTACACAACGTGATCGCAAAAGAAGATCACCGAACCATTTGGGTCACCCTCATGATAGCAGGGTCCCCAGTGAAGATGGAATTGGACACCGGATCAGCCCTAACTGTCATGAATCGACGAGACTATGAGCGGCTATTCTCACACATACCCTTAAAGGACACGTCCATTGTATTGAAGACATACACGGGGCAAAAGGTCTACCCCAGAGGAAAAATAAGGGTGCCAGTTCACACACACACACACAATCACACACAATCCCCACAGTGCAGATAGAGGCCATTTCAGCCCATCGAGCCTGCACCGACACATATCCCACCCTATCCCCGTAACCCCACGTATTTAATCCCCTAACACTAAGGGTCAATTTATCATAGCCAAATCAACCTAACCCGCACATCTTTGGACTGTGGGAGGAAACCGGAGCACCCGGAGGAAACCCACGCAGACACAGGGAGAATGTGCAAACTCCACACAGACAGTCGCCCAAGGCCAGATTTGAACCCGGGTCCCTGGCGCTGTGAGGCAACAGTGCTAACCACTATGCCACCGTGTAGTATTGGCCCACTACAACCCAACACTACCGATTCGGTTGGCATGTGATGCGTCACCTTACGGCATTGGAGCAGTGCTGTCACACAAATTCCGTGACGGTTCAGAGAGGCCAATAGCCTTTGCATCGCGCTCGCTAACCTCAGCCGAGCGTAACTACGCCCAGATTGACAGGGAGGCCCTCAGCCTGGTGTGGGGGGTGAAGAAGTTCAATCACTATCTGCACGGGCAGAAATTCACCCTACTGACTGATTATCAACCCCTGGTCTCAATTTTTAACCCAAAGAAGGGCGTTCCGGTGATGATGACGCAACGGCTGCAAAGATGGTCACTTTTTCTAGGGGCAGATCAGTATGACATAGAGTACAAAGGTACAAAACAACATGGAAACGCTGATGGGCTGTCGCGCCTACCGTTGCCTACGGCGGAAGAAGCACCTGCAGTGGACCCTGTGGAGATATTCCATGCGACCATAGTCGAATGTTTGCCTGTTACAAACGCAAGTATTGAGAAGGAAACCCGAAATGACCTGACACACACTCGGGTCTATGATTTGACGGTGAAGGGATGGCCAGCATATGGCGACTCACTGTTGCCAGCATTCTCGCCAAGGAGGGAACAGCTGTCAGTGTGCCGGGGAACCTTGATTTGTGGATCCCAAGTGGTAATTCCACCTAAGTTGAGAGATAGAGTACTCAATGAGCTTCATGAGGGTCATCTGGGAGGGGTAAAAATTAAGAGCCTAGCCAGGGCGTTTGTGTGGTGGCCGGGAATCGATAAAGAAATCGAGGATATGACCAAGAGATGCACAGGATGCCAGAAGGTCCAAAACGCTCCACCACAGGCCCCGCTACATCCATGGTAGTGGCCCTCATCTCCATGGCAACGGGTACACATTGATTTCGCTGGTCCATTTATGGACTCAATGTTTCTAATCGCTGTGGACGCCCATTCGAAATGACCAGAGGTCATTAAAATGTCCACCACCACCACGGAGAAAACTATTGCAGTCCTAAGGATCATCTTCGCCAGGAATGGGTTGCCAGAACAGATCTGTTCTGACAATGGCCCACAGTTTGTGTCTGAGGATTTCCGGAGGTTCCTGAAGAATAATGGGGTGAAACATTACACATCTGCCCCATATCATCCAGCCACAAATGGATTGGCTGAGAGGTTTGTTCAGACCTTTAAAAAGGCCATAAAGGCAATGTATAATGACGACATACCACTGCAACACAAGGTGGATAACTTCCTGTTTGCTTACTGGAATGCGACACATGCAGTAACCAACCAAACTCCAGCCGTACTGTTTTTCAACCGGAGACTAAGATGTCGCTTGGATTTGCTCAAACCAAACATAAGACAAGATGTTGAGGATAAGCAGTTCCAGCACATAAATGAGAAGCCAACCAGGAGCTTCAAGATAGGGCAACCAGTCTTGGCCCGCGACTACCGAACAGAAAAATGGCAGCCAGGCACGATATGCACACAGCAGGGGCCACTAATGTACACAGTGGACGTTGGAGACAGCATCGTGAGACACCATGCTGACCAGATTCTAGAGTCACAGGAACAAGCCAAACCTGTACCACAAGCATGTGCACCTGGTAATGAGCCCGAAGTACAGATTGCAGGGGTATTGGAAGCTGACGAACCAACCAATGACAATGAGCCAGACTTGACTCCACCACCAGAACAGGATACTCGAGAAAGACGCTATCCAGTCTGGATCAGGAAGCCTCCTCAAAGACTGAACTTATAAATGACTATTTCAGTTGATGTATATATTACTGAGAAAATTGTACTTGTAATTAGTTATTGTTTAGTTGTTAAATGAATGTTATGTACTGTTTATCTAAAAGGGGAGGAATTGTTGTGTATGTACCTTTAAGGGAATAACTGGTCTTAGACTGCAGTACCGGCAGTGACCACCCCTGTATAAAAGGCCCTAGCAGGCTTCTGTAGTTTCAGTTTCAAGCTGCCTCTTGTTCAGTAAAGTACCTGTTAAACTGTTCTCCCGAAGTCCGTGTATTATTGAGGCGCGGACTTTACATTAACCTCTGGTTAAACGAAAGTTTCCTGTACTACCGAAGAGAGAAAAACTATATTATATAAATTTTCTTTCTCTGATGGGGGACAGTTGAAAGATTTGGCAGTTTTACTGAGAGATACTGCAGTGTTATCCCATAAATATTTATTATGCTTCCAATGCAGGCAGCTTTGCTCAACTAAGCATGATTTAAAATTAATAAGTGGCATTTCAGGGTATCATTTTAAATGCATCTGGCATATTAACAATTAAATACTAATGGGGAACGATTACGTTTTTGCTTATTTTTTTTGCAGGTTTGTCGGTATCCATTCCAGGACTGGAACGAGCTTTACATCAGTATACACTGGAACCTTCGGATAAACCGTTCGACATGAAGTCCGTGCCCCTGGCCACTGCTGTTAATGTTGAGCAGAAAACTGGTAGGATGCTGAGCAGAGCAGAGCGACCTGCAGTTTGCTGTAATGTGGTAATAGTGTAAATTTTACTAACGGGCAAATCACGAACCATCTCTATCCTCTTCTCTCTTCCACCCCTCAAGTCATTCAGCTGGAAGATTCAAATGTGTCACAGCCTAGGTGCTCATTTCATCCTATCAAGTGGTTATTGTCAGCACTATGGTGCCAGGCTGTTTTGGAACGTCTATTCAATGTAATTTTAAGTGATTATTTTAAATTTGATTGATTTATCACACACTGACTCATTTGTAAAATAAAAAATGGGCAGCATGGTTGTGAGATAATGGTGTGGGCCTGATAATATTTGTGATGCACTCCTGCATTCTTGGAATGCTTCTGCCATGCAAAATAGAATAAATCTGCCTTTGCCTGTGTTATCCCTGCAGAAATTACACCTGTTACTAGTAAACAGCCAGAGAAGATTGCACCATTGCGCCAAGACATATTCCAAGGTAAAAAAAAAAGTTTAATCTTTGACTACAAGAACTTCTATAGCTTTATTCCATTTTTCTTTGTGTATTTAGACGCAGCCTGTTGTTAAAGTGTGGACCTGTTTTTGCAAAGTTTCTACCTTCTGGTTAATACTTTCTCACCATAACAGTGATACTATGTGGGAATCTTTGGTCATGAATCCCCATCCTGCCTCTTCTCTGTCTTAAGGTTTTTTTAATTTGTTAGAATCCCTTTCATTAATGCTGGGAATGGGGTTGTGGATAGTAGGAGTGATTTAAATGAAATTAAACTGTTGGGTAAGATGGGAGCTGGCTATAGTGTATCTGGTTAGACCACACTTGAGTACTGTGAACAGTTCTGGTCTCCATATTATAAAAAAGATATAGAGACACTGGGGAAAGTGCAAAAGCGATTTACTAGAACGACATCAGGGGAAAGTGCAAAAGCGATTTACTAGAACGACATCAGGGGAAAGTGCAAAAGCGATTTACTAGAACGACATCAGGGGAAAGTGCAAAAGCGATTTACTAGAACGACATCAGGGGAAAGTGCAAAAGCGATTTACTAGAACGACATCAGGAAAGATTGAGCAGACTGGAACTTTTTTCTCTGGAATAGAGAAGACTGAGGGGCGACCTGATAGAGGTCTTCAAGATTATGAAAGATAGACGTAAAGATGTTTCCACTTGCAGGCGAGACCAGAACTAGGGGCCATAAATATAAGATCATCACAAATAAATCCAATGGGGAATTCAGGAGAAACTTCTTCACCCAGAGAGTGGTGAGAATGTGGAACTCACTACCACAAGCAGTAGTTGAGGCGAATAGTATAGATGCATTTAAGGGGAAGCTAGATAAGCACGAGAGAGAAAAGAATAGGATATGTTGATGGGGTGAGATGAAGAGGGGTGGGAGGGAGGCTCGTGTGGAGCATAGGTCTGTTGGGCTGAATGGCTTATTTCTGTGCTGTAAATACTTGGCTGCGGTTTCGCCATGGGAGGCGGGATCGCGGTGGGAAAGGTCGTTGTCTGGTCCTGGTTCTATCCGCTCTGCGAAAAGGATTTTTACGTTAATTGGGCTTGTTAAGCCCGCCCTGCGTATTACCCAGCCCAATTACAAGGTGCAGGTCTGGTGATATCACCTGATGACGCGTTTGTTGCCGGTATATTTAAAGCGGCGATGTCCCCATTTGCTCTCAATTCTGATTTAATGCTCCTGGGTGCTGGTTCAGGCAACAATGTCTGCAGATAGACAAAGGACTGTGCCACGTTTCAATGATGACGCAGGGAGGTTCTATTCCCTGGAGATGGAAGGAGGAGACCTTCTCAGCAGATGAAGGCAGCCTGGCTGCAAATAGCTGAGGAGGTCACTGCAAGGTGTGTTTGTTCGCACCTGGGTGCAATGTAGGAAGAGGTTGAATGATCTACGGTCAGGAAAAGTGAGTATAAAAGCACACTTACCTTCATTCTGCTGTGCCTGTCATCACATTCCCATCACTCTGCATTGCCAACCCTATTCCTGCACATCCTTACTCACCCCAACATCCCTTGCACCATCACCCATCCGTCTCTCCCTATGTACAGAATCACAACCCCATCTTACACTCTCTCAACCTTATGCATGATGCATCGGTGGGCGGCCGACTGGGAGATGCCGCTAATGTCTGCTGCAGATCCCTGGAAGGAGCCTGACGCAAAGAAGTTGAGGGTGGTGGTGACTGTGACAGCCACTGGTAAGGGGTGTCGACTCGCTCCTCTGGGCTGCAGGTCTCGATCGAGCATTGTGCAAATGTCTGCGACTACCTGTCGCGATAGTCTGGGCCTCCTTTGGCACTGCTGCTCAGTCATGTTGAGTAAACCCTGTGTTGGGGGTACCTCCTGCGGCACGGTGCAGCCCTGCGCTGATGCCCTCTCCCCTGTGCAGCAGCAGGTAGTTGAGAAGTTTGGCGCTCTTGTTGGTGCTGCTGGTATGCCTGGTTCTGCTGCTGCTGCGGCTGATCGTGGTCAGATTCTGAGGACCAGGGTGAGAGTGTATAAATTGTTCCCATTCTGCTGTTCTATATGGCAGGTGAGGATGAGATGTTAGAAGCAATCAGTCAATGGGGAGAGAGGTTATTCCAAGGAGGTGACAGTGGCTATAGAGTTTACACCACACACTTACAGCCTCAATAAAAATCAAATGTGTCTTCCAAATCCTGAAATCAGCAACTTCTGACATTGGGAAGTGAACAGTTTTGAAATGTTAGCTTTTATACTACATTTGCAGCTGTGAACTATTCAGCTTGATTGAACTCCCAACCTACTTACCTGACATGATCTACGAACGACATGAACCTCATTAAAAATGAGCTAAAATAGAAATAGGCTGGCAAAATAGTAGTTAACAAGCATTTAACTATCTTAAATGCCTCCCCCGCCGCTTGATGTCGGATCTCTTCTGTCGCTCCCAACCCGCTGTCAATCATTTTGATTTTGACATGGACCCGCCTCCGAACCCACCCTCTGAGCACTGGCAAAATCGTGGCCTTTGTAATTATAATACCATGTTATTGGTATCATGTAGTGTGGGGTTGGAATATACTGGGTGTTTTTTCAGTACTCTTGTTTCTTTTCTATTGCAAATATTTGTACACAGAACAATTGGCAGCCATTCCAGAATTCAAGCACCTCGGCCCACTCTTCAAGTCCTCAGCACCTGTACAGCTCACAGAAGCAGAGACCGAATATGTGGTTCGTTGCATCAAGCACACATTCAAAAAACATATGGTGTTTCAGGTAATTGGCTTTTGAACTCTATTGAAAATGGACCACATAAACTTTACAATTTGTGACAGTAAATATGGAATAATAGTGTATGGGATTGATGTAAAAGGTGAAGTATTGCATGTTTGTAAGTTCTGTAGCACCAGGCTGCTTTTTTTCTGTGCAAAAGATAAAGGCCCGGAAATTGCGGTCCTGATGATGGCGAACTGGCAGTGTTCGCCGTCATTTCGCCTTTGAAACTGATCGCAACTTCAGGATTTAGCAGCCTAATGCGGAACTCCTGAAGTTGTGGTCTGTCATTCACTGCTCCTCCACAGGCTGTGCTGTGCCCCCTTTCTTCCCCCCCCCCCCCCCCCCCCAACAGAGCCAGCAATCCGTAAAATCTCTCTAATCATGGAAACTGATGAAAACCTCAGCTCTTCGGCAGTAATAATTACACTATTAAAATACCCCATTAAAAGTTAGACCCTTTTGGATTAGGTGTAACTGGTGTTTTAACAGCGCATTGGCTGCTAAACAATGGTTATAGCCCTGAAAAACGAATTCAAATATTATGCCATGTCAAATTTATCCATTTTAATAAAAAATAAAAATTTTAAGTTCGTTCATCTTTATTTCAGGTTTGCCTTTGCCCCAACCTTTGTTTTGCCCCCTCTTAACATTTTTAAAAAGTTAGAATTTTAAGAGCTTAACCACTTCCTGGTTTGGTATCTGTGAGAATTCTGCATTTTGATTGGCTGCTTAGACAGCTTAGTGACTGCAGCTCGCACTATGGGATTCCCACTATACGTTGATTTGAATTACGCGTCGGAAAACGCAAACTTCTCGACACACAAATCATGAGATCTTTGTGCGAAGCTTACTTTGGGGCCAGCAGCAAACGCCTTTGCAAATTCCAGGCCATTATAAAAATGCCGTTCCTGAAAATTAGATTTGGCACTTGTGACACTGTATCCAGTGAGACTGTATTAAATAGTGTATTATTTGAAGTACCTGGGGACATTTCTTTTACAGTAAAGGCGCTATATAAATGCAAAGAGGTGTAAAAATGGGAAAGTACATTGCCATTGTTGTTGTGGATGTGAGTGCACTGGCTCATGTTCGTGTTTCCCCACATGGAGGTTGCCAAACTCAACCAGAAGCCAAGAGAGGCTCTAGTTGGACCAAGACAGCCTGGTGAGGAGGGAAAATCAGACAAGTCCCAGCTAGTTGCTGTAACACCCCTTATAGTTACCCCTTGCCCACTTAAGTGTTTAGGAATGGCACATGATATGGAGGAATAAAAAGAAAGACTTGCAATTATATAGCGCCTTTCACGACCACTGGATGTCTCAAAGTGCTTTACAGCCAATGAAGTGCTTTTGGAGTGTAGTCACTGTTGTAATGTGGGTAATGGTGGCTATTGCTTCTTGGGGCATACAGTTAGTCTTATATTTCAGTGGTTTTACATTTAAACATCTACTTAATCCTTAGAGGATGAGAAATTCTCAAACGTGGTTTCTTCTTTTCAGTGACTTCCATTTGAATTCACTTTAGGAAAGAATTGAAAGTATAGCATATTTGGTAAAGTTTCACCATAACCTCCCTTAAATTCCAATATGCTTGAATTATGCCAATCTGGGATTATTTTGTCAGTACTATTGTAATACTTCAGAGTTCACAAATTAATGTCCAGTGAAAAGTGCAGACGATGAAACTGAAGGATGGCTCATTTACATGTTGGATTAAATCAGGAAACTTGTAATTTAGGACTGGAAATATATATATTTTAATGTCCATTTTCTTGAAGATAACCTTCCTAGTTTATTTATGTTTAAAAGGTGAAAGTCCAGGAAGTATCCAGAGAGTAGAGTGTTTCTCTAAGGTTCAGTCGCCCCCGATAGACTTCCAGGCCAATCTGAAGTGTAGGCCTTTATTGAATTCACTTAGGCCCTTCTCCATATTGATGTCACTGGAGCAGATAAGTCGGAAGGAGCCCTAAAGTGGAGGTCTCTGAAGCCATTAATAGAATGGCTTGTTGTTCCAGTATATATTTCTGTAACTTTTATCAAACACAGATGGATGTACATTGAGCAGAAAATATTCTCCTTACGCTTTCCTTCCCCTTTAAGGATAACCTGGTTGTTTAGTAACTACACTAAACAGAGTGTGTCCTAACTTGTGGATTTGAGCCCAATGGCTTGCTGTTGCTCAGATCTACTGGTTGCAGTTTGGATGAGTTATGTCAGTGGATAGAACACCTTTGTAGTTTGTGGCTGCTCACAGCCACTAGTTTCAGAATGTCATCGATTACTGTAAGAATGATGAAACTAGTGGGGACTGGATGAGTAATTAGGAGGTGGTGCCTTTTATTTAATGTGTATTGAGCAACTAGCGACAAGGCCTATTAATTGGTTGTCTTCACCCTTTCTATGTCCCACATTGCTTTCATTCAGTTTGACTGTACCAACACCCTGAATGACCAGTTACTGGAGAAGGTGACCGTACAGATGGAGCCATCGGACGCATATGATGTGGTTTGTTGCGTGGCAGCGCCAGCCCTTCACTTTAACCAGCCCGGCTCCTGTTACACGCTGGTGATGCTGCCCGAGGACAATCCCACAGCAGGTAAATACTGCCTGGAGAAAAATATGGTATCAAGAAAAATATAGATCTGGGGTTGAACAAAAGTGAAGATAAATCTTCGGACCTCACCGTCCTTGGCCTCTTGTATTGTTCCACGGAAGCTCAACGTAAACTCGAGGAACAACACCTCATCTTCCGATTAGGCACTTTGCAGCCTTCCGGACTCAATATCGAGTTCAACAATTTCAGATCATAACCTCGGCCTCTTACTTTTTTTCCTTTTAATTTTTTCCACCCCTTTGTTTTGGGTCCTCCTTTCCTCCCCCACCCTCCTTTCCTTTTTTCTCTCTCTCACCTGGCAGCTGTCCTTATCCTGCCAGTACACTTCACACCTAATCTCAGCTGCCTTTTGTCTCCACGGGCCCATTACCATCTCATCTGGCTTCTAATACCTTTTATTGTCTCCTTTTCTTTTGTTCGATCGCAGCTTTGCCTTCGATCTCTTTATTTTCTTTCCAGTTTTGAAGAAGGGTTTCAACCCGAAACGTCAACTCAAATTTCTCTCCACGGATGTTGCCTGACCTGCTGAGTTTTTCCAGCATTCTCTGTTGTTATTTTATAAATCTTACATACCTGGGTTGCTTTGTGGGGGAGGGGGGGGGGGAGAGAAAAGAATGTTTTTGCTCATAAAAATAGTTATTTCTTTGCTGAGAATCTTTACATTCAGCACTCATTCAGTATTAAGCACTCAGGCTTACTAACGCAGGATTCGATAGATGCAGGGGTAAGGCTCCCTCTACACTTCGCTGACAATGCACTTTAATCCTACACCTTTCAATGCCATGGCAGTCGTTTTGTGGCCACTTAATGATAGTCAATTAGTGCTAGACCACTGGCAGTTTTATGCTGTGCACTCCCTCAATCGCTACTAACTGAGTTAAAGCTGCCTCATGGAACTCTCAACAGCCAGCATAGAGAGGAGACTTTCATCTCTCCAATCTCAGTCGGATTCAAATGCTAACCCAGTTAGGTATTTGTGCTAATTAATCTGCAACAGTCTCTCCTCTTCTGAAGTTTTGTTTGTTTGTGGTTATTCCTTAGTTTCCTGCACATTTAGCTGTACAATGAAATTTGTAGTGAAAGACTGTGATCCCAACACTGGATTGCCAGAAGCTGAGGGCTATGATGATGAGTATGTGGTAAGTAGCTATGGTTCAGGCTTATCGGTATGTTTTAGGACTAGAAGGGATTTTTTTTTTTTAACACAGAAATATAATCTCCATTAGGGAGCATGGCAAACTATGAGGCAAAATGGAGGCAATTACAGAAGGACATGGCAGATTGGGCATATAAAAAGAAAATTCAGTTCAATGCAGAGGAATGTGAAATACAGTCTATAATTTGAAGTCATTTTTTCAAGCTAAAAAATAAATTACCTAATACTGTAATTTGAATTCAGCAATGTAAAAACATAGGCAAGGGTGAATTTAATACAAAAATTATTGATTTATCAGACTATTTGAACTAAGCAACCTTGAATTAAGAGGGGCTAGACTTTAGTACGTTTGGCAGAGCAGTAAAAAGAAGTATGCCCTAAATGTTGGGCTTCTCGAGTGGAGGGAGAGATATTTCTAGGGGTGCAAGCACCCCTCTGGGAACTTGGTTTCCGACACGTGGAGAAGGTGCTGGGCCTGCGCTCAGAGTTCTTCAGCAGCCGTTGTGGCCTAAGCAGCAGCTGCCACCAAACAGGTTAAGTTTACATTTTAAATATACTTTTGAAAGCATTTCTGCAGAGCCAGGAGGAACAGGAGGTGCTCCCTGCACCACAATCCTCGTGACTTCACCCGTGAAAATTTAAGGGCTGTGGTGTTAAAGAATAAACGTTTTAATTTCAGCCAAATCCAACTTTAAGGTGGCTCACAAGAACATACTCGACTACCTCTCTTTGGCAGAATGCTTGCTTTCATCAACAAATATTCTCTTTCATGGGCACTATTTTCTCCACCCTGACCCCCTGCCCTTTCAAAGCTGCTGTCATCATTCCCCTTCTTTCTCAACCTCTTTATTCTTACCAACTATCAGTCCATCTCTAACCAGCCCTTCCAATCGAAGACTCTTGAATGCGCCATTGTCACCCACTTGGTGCCCGCTTGTCTCATCATTCCCAATTAGATTCCTTCAAATCTGCTTTCCACCCCACCCAAGACACTGAGATCGCTCTGGTTAAAATCACAAAGTATCCTACATGATGGCTGCTAATGCAAGTTATCCCTCCATATCCTCTCCACAACCTCCAACATAACCTCCAACGTGGTCACCCATTCCATTCTCCACCACCTCTCTGTGACACCATCCCCTCATAGTTTCATGGCTGTCTGTCCCAACATAACCAGTCCCCAGCATCTCCTATAATGGTTTAACCTCCAGCATGCCCAGGTTCCGTCCTTGGCCCCCTTTCGTAATCTACGTGGTACCTTTTGACAACGTTATTGTAAGAGTAGGTCAGCGTATATGTTTGTATACTGATTACACCCAGCTCTACCGGTCTTCCACTGTCCACAACTGTTGCTGTTTTTGACATTAAATTGTGGATGAGCCAGAACTTTCTCCAGCTCAACATTGGCAAGACCAAAGCCATCTTGTTTGGTTTCCGCCACTCTGCACCTTTGGCCACAATCCACCCCTCTTCCCATCTGCTTGCTCAAGCTGAACCCAACTTTCACTGTAAAATCTGAGTTGAGCTTCAAATCCCCCACCTAATTCATCAAAATACCCTGCATCTATGCCTGTAACATCAGTCGCCTCTATCCCTACCTCACCTTTACAACTGAAACCCTCGTCCACTTCATCCTCTGCAGACTCATCTTCTCCAATGTCTTCCTTACAGGTCTCCCTAACTGCACTCACTCAGGAATCCACAGACTTTGCCACATCTGTGCCCATCTTCAAAAGTCAAATCAGAAACCTAAGTTTTCTACTGCAATTTTACTCACCTCCCTTAATTCTTCTTCACCCCACCCCATTCCTACTGCTTCACTGCCCCCACCCCCCGCCCCCCTTGTGCAGTGCATCGGGACCTGTTGAGGTGATATATAAAAGCAAGTTGTTATGCATTGTGGGTTTGAAGTGAATTGAGAGTTTACTAGCTCTAGTGAATTCGAATAGAATCTATTATTGAGATCCGTTTAGCAGCCAGAAAAGTGGCTGTAGACTAGCATGTGACCAACTTATTCCATTTCCTTCCCTGTCCTACAGTTAGAAGACCTGGAGGTGACCGTTTCTGATCATATACAGAAGGTTCTGAAGCCTAACTTTACAGCTGCTTGGGATGAAGTAGGAGATGAGTTTCAGAAAGAGGAAACATTTGCGCTCTCTTCTGTGAAGACATTGGATGGTAAGTGTGTGCATTGGAAGTTGACCCTTTCTTACTGTCTTTTTATTCCCCTCCCTGCCAATGTCACCCCTCACCTGAAGGTGCTGATTTGTGCTAAGACATGTGTTCCACACATGCCAGTTGCCCTCTGGTATCTCGCTCGTGTGTGAGCCTAAGCAGTAATTTCAGCAGGCTGAGGCCAATCCTTTTCCCACATGCGGAGTCACTGCACAAATAGGCAGGAGCCCTTGCTGATTTATTTTTTTCCCCCCTTTTCCAAGTCCAAGGGTGCTTAAGCCCAATTGTAGAGGCCTAATAATTGCCACCCTAACTAAGATTAGCTAACTCAACATAGACTGAGGCTTAAACCTGGGACTTTTGTATATGGGGCTGTTCCACATGCCTTAAACCACTGAGCCAGCCAGGCTAGGGGAGGGGGCAGCGTCTACCATTCTATTTAATATCTAATGGTGATGAACTGAACTCCACATCCATGCTGCAATTAAATATCCTGTTTTTGATCTAATTGCTAAAACATTTGTGAGAATTGGACAGGCTTCTGGTTTAGCCGAGTCGTTGGACACAAGTTGAAATGATTCATTGTGGCTTTGGTTCCAAGAGGACCTAGTTGATGAATGGATTGAACAAAATTGGATGTTTTTAGATATTGACTGCTGCTGTTAACGTTGCTACTTGGGGAACAAAACATATGCACCCCACAGACAAAATACCTGCACTCTAGTAACAAAACACTGCACCCCAGGGAAATTCCACCCCCTCCCCCCCCAAAAAAAAAATCCATGGAATGTCAGATTATTCTGCTTAATATGGTCCATTTCTAGCACAGCATCTTCAATGTTCAGGGGAAAATAGGAACTTACTGTTGTACAGTACATGGAATCCTGTGAGAGAAACCGGTTAAAGTGGGTGTCGTGGTTGAGCAGGAAAACAAGTCATAGGACATGGATAATCCTGGGATTGGTCAATATGCAATACAACAGACGCCTGGAATTTCCATGGGAGTTTGGCGGGAGGACAGCAGCATCCTGGAGAAATGTCAGTCTTCCACCCAAGTTACAGCAGGAGATCAGGAGCACCCCACGGAAATTCTTCCCCAGAGTGTCTGGGGAAGAAGGGCAAGGAACCCGAGGGCCAACCCATTGCCTGAACAGTCACAAGGAAGTGGCATCAGTGTGCTCCGTTCATGTGTAAAAGTGTAAAGTTTAAATCTAGCTTATATAACATTTTAAATCCTAGCACAACACTACTGAAATTCAGATGGTACCCAGTCGTTTTAACATTAAGGAAAGAAAAAAAATGCAAATGAAGTACTTTAAGTGTCGTGTCCACCCGAGAGGGAAGACGGGGCCTCAGTTTAACATCTCATCCAACAAGCTCCAGTTAAACGCCTCATCTAATGAGTGGGGAGGCATTCCTATAGCTGCTGGGTTTGATTTATTTCCCAGTGCCTTAGTTTGGAACATTGCTGCTAAATAACTACGTATCCATTTGTTTCCTTTTGCTGCAGAGGCTGTGAATAACATCATTAGTTTCCTTGGCATGCAGCCCTGCGAGAGATCGGACAAGGTACCGGAGAATAAAAACGCCCACACGCTCTACCTGGCAGGTAAGTTCCTTCAATACCTATAGGTGAGCCCTTGTTACACAGTAACTGCTGTTGTAAACAGATAGTCTGAGAGCCTGTGTTATGAAACAGTGTGTCGACTGACATTTCAAATACATTTTGCTAGTGTCCTTGGCAATGTAGCCAGAGTAAAGCTGCATTCCACCTAAAAACTGTCTTTCTATTTGGCTGAGTAACTAAATTTAAACAATATTTTGCATTCATATAGTGCCTTTTAATGTAGAAAACATCCCAAGGCACCTCACAAAAGCATAATCAGTCAAAAATGGACACCAACCCAAAGAAGAAAATATTAGGAGGGTTGACTAAAAGCTTCTCTCAAGCTGAAAGATGTGAGTTTTAAAGAGGGCCTTAAAGGAAGAGAGGGAGGTGGAGAGATTTAGGGAGGAAATTGCAGAGCTTGGGGCCTAGACAGCTGAAGAGAGAGGCCAGAGTTCTCGGAGGTTTGTAGGGCCTTAGAGATAGGATGGGGTGAGGGCATGAAAGGATTTAAATAAAAATAGAGGATTTTAAATTTGAGGCTTTGGACCAGGAGCCAAATTACGTCAGCAAGAACAGGGGTGATAGAACTTAGTATGGGATAGGATATGGGCAGCAGAGTTTTGGATGAGGTGCAGATTATGCATGTGGAGGGTGGTAGCCCGACAGGAGAGCATTGGAATAATCGAGTGGAGGTGACCAAGTATGGATGAGGGTTTTAGGAGCAGATGGGGTGAGGCAGAAAACAGCAGGTGGAACAACTAAAATTTAAAACATAAACTAGGATTCGTTATCCCTCTCAATCTTCCCTTCCTCCTACAATATTTTAAAACTCAAGCTTGGCGTCACCTAATTACTACTTGATTTATCTCATCTTCTGCCTCACTCTTCCCAGCCTGGATGGTGCGGTCAAAGGTTTCTCAATTTAAAAGTTCACAAAGGTGTTCTAATGATTAGACATATTGCTAAAGCTGCACTTATATGAGTCACAGACTGTACATGGCAAAGAGCTATTTTCCTAAAACCATGGAACATCCATTATCCACATTCAAATTATCTGCCTTGGTGAGTGTTATAATTTTAGTGAGACATCACTTTTATCACATGGTCTGCTAACGCCAATCTCCACCTCCTCTTTGACATAATCAACCTTGAAGCTTAGGAAAGATTAAGTTGAATTTATTTGTGTTGTTTTTGTCCTTCTTCCTGTGCATTGGTTTTTGCTGTACCATACACCCAAGATCAAGATTTGAGAACTGTTGATTATCCATGGAGGCTGAGTCCCTTCCATCATCATGGCAGATAAAAGAGATCCCACTTTGTGAAAAATGAACCTTGCCTGTTTACAACTGCTTTCTGCTTTTTCTTTTTGTTAATGTATCCCCCAATGGAAGCCACAGAAACTTTGTCTATCTTACCTGATTTCCAGTTATTTAACCAGCAATTATAATGATCCTGCAATGGGAAATGGAGATATATATGTATCAGCTGGTACTAAAATAAATGGCATGGCCCCTAGCATCTACAAGAGGAAGAGACTCTGCCTAGCTTACCTCATTGTTGTCTGCTCATTTTTTAAAAATTTGTTTATGGGATGTGGGCGTCGCTGGCAAGGCCAGCATTTATTGCCCATCCCTAATTGCCCTCGAGAAGGTGGTGGTGAGCCACCGCTGCAGTCTGTGTGGTGAAGGTACTCCCACACTGCTGTTAGGGAGGAAGTTCCAAGATTTTGACCCAGCGATGATGAAGGAATGGCGATATACTTCCAAGTCAGGATGGTGTGTTGGAGGGGAACTTTCCTGGAGGTGGTGGTGTTCCCATGCACCTGCTGCCCTTGTCCTTCTAGGTGGAAGAGGTTGCGGGCTACTTTGCCTTAGATGGTGTCGAGCTTCTAGTGTTGTTGGAGCTGCACTCATCCAGGCAAGTGGAGCGTATTCCATCACACTCCTTACTTGTGCCTTGTAGATGGTGGAAAGGCTTTGGGGAGTCAGGAGGTGAGACACTCGCCGCAGAATACCTAGCCTCTGACCTGCTCTTGTTGCCACAATATTTATGTGGCTGGTCCAGTTAAGTTTCTGGTCAGTGGTGACCCCCCAGGATGTTGATGGTGGGGGATTCGGCGATGGTAATGCTGTTGAATGTCATGGGGTAGTGGTTAGACTTAAGTGGCAGGTAACATTCACGCCACACATCAGCCCAAGCCTGAACGTCGTCCGGGTCTTGTTGCATGCGGGCATGGACTGCTTCATTATCTGAGGAGTTGTGAATGGCAGTCATCAGCGAACATCCCCATTTCTGACCTTATGTTGGAGGGAAGGTCATTGATGAAGCAGCTGAAGATGGTTGGGCCTAGGACACTGCCGAGGAACTCCTGCAGCAATGTCCTGGGGATGTGATGATTGACCTCCAACCACCACAACCAGGCTACTTATGCACAAAATGGTCAGTTGAAGCAGGGAACAGAGAGTTTCACGTAGGTGTGGGAAGGGATTGATTTTTCTCATTACAGCATTGGTGTTTCCTGTGTATCTTATTCTCAGAATGCAGCCAGATCGATCTTGTTCTTTAGAGTGTTATTTTGTTCTACTTTCCCTCTACTGATACTGGAATAGGCCAGCCACAGACTTTAGCAGGTTTTGATCACTTTATTCTTGCATTATCTCTCATTATTTTGACTGGTTTTCCATCTTCTTGCAGGTGTCTTCAGAGGCGGCTATGACGTCCTTGTACGTGCCAGACTAGCTATGGCAGACGGAGTGACCATGCAGGTGACTGTCCGAAGTGAGGCAGAGATGGCCGTGGATGTCATCCTAGTTTCCGTTGGTTAAACTCACATTGGTTTCCCTCTATCAAGAGGTTACATAATTTTAAACTACCTGACTCTAATAGGGACCAATTTAGCGAAGAAATGACCCATGTATTTGTAAAATGTTAAACTGGTGTCCAACTTTAGGATTCCTCCTTCTGTATGCCATTGCGCAAGAGAATGGCGAGGTTGCATTAACCATAGAGAGTTCGCTTCATAGCAGCAGTCGAGGGCTGTTGGCATCAGTCAATCAGGCCCCCGTTAGCAGAGCAAAACTCCAATGGTTGAACCAGCTCTGAAGAGCAATATGTTGAGATGAAGACTTTTTTTTGGGGCCCTTTCAATTTTTGCCACTCAGTTTATAAGTATCCTGATTTAAAGGTCTGATGGTGTTTTCCCTGAACCGTACATTAACAATGTTGACCTTTTGTTTCCAAGTCGTGGGATTCAGATGTTTCCATCAATTTCATATTTTTACTACAATAGCAAAATACCTGAAACGTCAACTCTGTTTCTCTCTCCACGGATGCTGCCTGGCCTGCCGAGTGTTTCCAGCATTTTCTGTTGTTGCAATAAAGGGTAAGAAGGCAGTAACGTGAAATGTACATTGTTTTTCTTGGTCTGTCTGGATTACCACCAGTGCGATGCCACTTCATTGAAAGTTGATGCTCCGGATTAATAACTGAACATTCCTTCATTTTTTGAGACTAACGAATGTTTACAGTTTGTGTGTCAAGTGTTAAGCCATGAGACAGAAGATAAACCTGTCCATGTAATTAAAAAAAAAACATGCTTTTTTGTGAAACTACCTTTATTTACATAAAATAAAGATGAACTATGATCTTTGCATTTGCTTAATTGTATGAAGTGTACAAATTTTTTGCAAAACCAGATCATCAAGGTTTACATGAAATACTCATTGGAAACAGTTTTTTTGTTCATCTTGAATACTCTTGCAATGTAGCACAACAAACACCATCATTTGTGCTTTTGCAATGTTCAGTAACCATCTACACAACATCCCTTTAACAGGATGGGAAGTGAAGTGCCACTGCAGTACAGCATCCTGCTTGACTGGGGAACATTAACTAGCAATGAGCAGAACTGCCAAATCTTCCACCACTGCAAGGTGAGAACTGAATTGTTCTCATTCTTGTACATTAGCAGCAAGACTTAACATACCAGAATTTTCTGATCAAATGGATGCTTTATTTTCCCTCCTTTAACCTCAAGATCCATGTTGCAGAACACTGCCCAAAGCTGAAAATGGTAGAGAAGAGGTCATTTAGTTTAGGTGACACAAAGCTTATGTTTTTAAGAGATTCTAAGAGGGGGATATGGAGTTTCACTGCTTTCAGTTCCTGAGTTTGAGTAGGAAACGGTCAATTTTAGCAGGGAAGATTGTATATTTAGAAGTAGAGACTTAATTACCATGGTGATTTTGGTAAGAGCTTTGAGGTTAAAGAGGAGAGAAGTAGCATGCATTAGATGAGCTTTTTTCAAGAATGTGACAAATACTAAGTGTGTCCCAGCTATGGGAGTGGTATGCAAGTCTTGGACTTTAGTTTGAGATTCTATAGGTTTAGCTAACTATGCAGCAGGTCTTATTGAAATGGTACTGTTACTCAAAATACTTCTGTAGCAATCATTTAAGAGACTCTTGCATCAAATAAGAGCTAGTGCTATTGACTTGCTGATTTATCCTACAGCATGTTTTCTAAATGTGCAACTATCTCACATCCAATCACTGTTAGAATTGGACACTCACAAGCAGCTTGGTTGACATGAGGTAGGTTAACATTTTAGGGATCCTTTTACAGTATCATGCTGAAACATTAACCTACCTTTCTAGTTCAGAGGCTGACTAACCAGCTCTGCATTTTGAGAATTCACAATCTCTTTTATACCAATTATTGTTACTTGATTTGCAATTATGAAGACAATAAGAATGAAACCAGTGTGTACCAAACTACGATGTACAAGAAAGAGTTTGACCTTGCTTACCAATTAGTTAATTGGAATTTTTTTTGTACATGGAAAAATTGGATTGTTGTGGACCGCTGTAGATATTATATTTGTAACTCAGTAACAGAAGATTGCACAAACTTCTTATTTTCACTGCCTAGCAAAGTGATAATTCAAATCCGATTTTACTGCTGAACAAGCAGGAGTCTGAATTATGGTGGATTACAAATAGGAACAGGAGCCAGCCAGCCACTCGAGCCTATTCCACCATTCAATTAGATCATGATTTGTTAACTCCATTTACCCGCCTTGGTTCCGTAACCCGTACCTAACAAAAACCTGTTTTGAAATTTTCAATTGACCTAGCCGTAACAGTTTTTTGGGGAGGTGGGAGGAGTTCCAGATGCCCAGTACCCTTTGTGTGGAAAAAGTGCTTCCTGACATCACCCCGGAACAGCCTAGCTCTAATTTTAAGGTTATGTCCCCTTGTTCTGGACTCCTCGCCAGCAGAAATAGTTTCTCTCGATCTACCCGATCAAATCCTTTAATCATCTTAGATCACCCCTTAATCTTCTATTCAACAGGAATGCAAGCCTAGTCGACACAACCTGTCCCCATAATTTAAACCTTTTAGCCCAATATAGAATATAAGATTCAGTAACTCACCAATTTTACTTTGTCAAATTAGCACTGTTGCCTCACAGCGCCAGGGACCCGGGTTCGAATCCGGCCTCGGGCGACTGTCTGTGTGGAGTTTGCACATTCTCCCCGTGTTTGCGTGGGTTTCCTCTGGGTGCTCCGGTTTCCTCCCACAGTCCTAAGATGTGCGGGTTAGGTTGATTGGCTGTGATAAATTGACCCTTAGTGTTAGGGGGATTAAATACATGGGGTTACGGGGATCGGGTGGGATATGTGTCGGTGCAGGCTCGATGGGCCGAAATGGCCTCTATCTGCACTGTGGGGTTTCTGTGAAATTGGGCAACCATGAACTAAAAGAATGAATTGTAACTGGGGGAAGATTATAAAAGTGTGTGAACCGAATGGCTACATTTGACCTTGCCAGTCCCGCAGGTGTAGGTGTTACTAGGTAACCAGCCTGATTGTGCTAAACATTGGTAGTGTAGTTTTGCACAAGGGACAATATTACTTGTTCAAAATATCAGTGATTTTACATAGAATTCACAGCACAGAAACAGGCCATTCGGCCCAACTGGTCTGTGCCAGTGTTTATGCTCCATGAGCCTCTTCCCACCCTCCTTCATCTAACCCTTTTTCATGTACTTGTCTAGCTTCCCCTTAAAGGCATCTACGTTATTCGCCTCACCTACTCCCTGTGGTAGTGAGTTCCACGTTCTAACCACTCTCTGGGTAAAGAAGTTTCTCCTGAATTACTTATTGGATTTTTTAGTGACTATCTTATAGTTTTGGATTCCCCCACAAATGGAAACATCTTCTGTCTACCCTTTTATAATTTTAAAGACCTCTTATTGAGTCAGCCCTCATATTATTATAGAATGCAGAAGAAACCGATTGCTGAGAGGCAGTTAACTATAAAAAAAAAACTGACTCGGTCATTAAATGGTGGGATACAACTAACAAAAATGTATAATAATCCTGACATTGGAAGTATTATTTCCCAGTCCTGACAAGGTTTGCCCCATGAATTATTTGTAAAGGGAACTATTTACAATTGGTCAGATGTGTGCAACTAATGGATGTTACATGCAGTAATCCCCACACTAAATTATCACGCATTAAGGCAGTGAAACATTCACACACGTACAACAAAAAGACTATAAACATCGAAGCAGAAAATGCTGCAAATGCACAGCAGGTCGACCAGTATCTGAGAGAAAGGTTAACACCTTGGGTATGGTGATCCTTGAACTCTTGATGAAGGTACCACCCAAAGCATCCTGACTCATCTGCTGTGCATTTCCAAGGTTTCTGGATTTTATTTCAGATTTCCAGCATGTGATTTTTTTTTTTCTCCTTTTGGCCTATAAATATCATTTGGTACCAGAATTCCCATAATGCAGAAGCAGCTGATGAACTTTTACTAGTCCAGAGTGGTCAAAGTCCAGTGCTGTAACAGACAGTTCAGAAGGAGTTGATGAAGTTAGTGTAGGCTTGTTCAAAGCCCAAAGGGTCCTCAAGCTGAGGGTAATGACTGATGTGGTCATCGAGAACTGACACTGTTGACTTCGGTACCAACTTCCTGAAAGAAAACAATCATCTGGAGTGGAGTCTTTCTACTTAGTCCTACCCAACAGAACCCCTCTCCTCTTTCAACCAACAACTGTAAAGTAACCTTGTACCTTTCGCCAAGCAGAATGTATTACCATAGTAACAGTGAGGTTTGTTTTAAAATGTCTGTAACCGTATTGTTTTCAGTAGACTTCTTGACCCAACTGAGCAGATTAGACTTGTGAGCAAGACCAATGTCTGCTTGTCCAATCAGCTGAGGCTTTCACTGCTCCATACTCCTTAAAGGAGGATGATAATCTGAGGAAGTACTTTTCACTGCAACATACTTAATGTTGAGAAACACAATGTACTAGGGACTGTGCTGTCATAGCAACACAACATTTCAAGGCAGGTTAATGCCCTTGCACACCCTCAATTGGCATCAGTGGCAGACTCAGTCAACGAACCTCAATTAAGTGGGACTGCCATTCCTAACCCTAGATTCTGATCCAAGGTGACTAGCCATCAAAGAACAACTTGAATTTATATAGTGGCTTTCAGGATGTCCCAAAGTGCTTTACAGCCAATTAAATACTGTAATGTAGGGAATAGCAGCAGCAAGGTCCCATCGACAGCAATGAGTTACCGACCAGTTTATCTGCTTTATTAGTAATGTCAGTTGAGGGATAAATAAACACAGGGCGAACTCCCCTGCTCTTCTTCGAAATAGAGACATGGGATCTTTTATGTCTACCTGAGAGGGCAGATGGAGCCTGGGTTTATCGTCCCATCCAATGACGGCACCTCTGACAGTACAACACTGAAGTGTCAACCTAGATTACGTGCTCAAGTTTATGGAGCGGAACTTGAACCTACAACCTTCTGACTCAGGCGAGAATATTACCACTGAGCCAACGGCGATGCCATTAAATCACATCACCAGCTCAGTACACAGCGAGTAGGACGTTTCCACTGGCTAGGCCCTCTTACACAGATATTTAAACTATTAACACTTACAATGGTGAGAAGAGGGGAATAGAAAGAAGTTATACTCTGGGGAAAAAAAATTCTTATTGTAACAGAAAAGAACAAAATTGCAGGCTTCAGTGTAATTAATTTGGTTTCTGCTTCATTCAAGTCTCAAATAGAATAGAAATTCTTAAGGTGCTTTAACTCACTGCCTTTGATTGTCACCCAATTCAGGACCTGGCGGTAACTGGCACCACATTCAAATGAAACCAAATGTCAACGTTGTGCATCAGACACAAGCCCACTGAGAGACTATTAGATACATGAGAAAAGACCATTCATCCAATTGGTACAATAAATCTCCCATTGTGGATCAAATTGTATTTGAATAACCATCCTTCCCCCCCCCCCCCCCCAATGTTATTTTCTTGGTAGACCATTCAAAACATTGAGTTTAAAGTTTTTTTTACTTGGTATTGGTTCTAAATTTACTTTTCACTAATTTCCATTTATGAGCTCTTCAACCTTTCAAGGCTACTTTTAAAAGGGAATTAGATAGTTGCTTGAAAAATAAGGAGCAGCAGAGTAGGATTTGACCAGGCGACTCGTGGAGAAAAACACTGGCACAGATTTCTTGAGACAAATGCGCTCCCTTCTGTACTGCAACATCCTGTGATTCTATGTCCTTGGCTCCTATTTTATTGCTATACTTTAAAGTAATAATTGACTTCACCTTATCTATACAATTTATTACATACTTCAGTTAAGTCTCCTTAGCTACCTCTTCCATACTGTAAAGTCTTTCCTCATAGTTCACTTCCTTTATACATGGGATGAGGCTCATTGCTCTCTTCTGCACCCAACATAATGCATGTTTATTTTTTGTCACATGCTAACCAAAAATGAACACTATTTAAAGTGTGATCAGACCAGTACACTTTAAAGCTTTAGTGAAACTTCTATAAACTTATTATTCCACTCTTCTGGTTAAATATTCTAGTATTCTATTAGGTTCTCTAAAGGCTTGTTTGGACATTGAAAGTGATGTGCCTACTATTACCAACAAAGGTAAGTACAGATGAGATAGGCCATTTGGCCCATCTTTCCACGATATCCCCATCATTGAGTTCTACCAGGTCTCTTTCCAAGTCCCCTGGGTTGATCTAATCTCATTGACTATATATACATGCTCCACATTTCTTCGACCTTCCTGCAACAGTTTACATATCAGTGTTAAATTTAATTTGCTATATGCCTGCCCAATTTCATAACTGATCTAAGTCCACAATACATAGCAAAGATCCTAAGCCAGATGGTGAAGACAATTCCAGTGTGTTCCAATCATTTAAGTATCAGTTATAGAAGGTGGGCAAAAAAACATGGTTCTATCATCACTTACTGATAAAGATTCAGAAACTCAGGATGAGGGTTCACAGAATCCAGTGGTCCATAGATTAAATGCACTGCAACAAAAGTTTGATGTTAGGCATATTTTCATTCAGTCAGTCACTGCAGCTGTGTGGAACAGTGTTTATTAATAACACTCAGTTTTTACAAGGAACCAGAATGTGTTCATATTACACTGGGACAAGAGTGGAAGCCTCTGGTTATATTCAGGTAAGGCTCCAGCATTTGTCTGGCTCAAGTTCCAATTATTTGAAGCTAACAAACTGCTAAAATTTGTTGGAATAAATGTAACTCAACAATGTACATTAATACTCCGAGCTCTGATGCACAATAAACTATTTCCACAGTTGTACAAAAACATTCTTTAAACCTGAGATCCAGTAACTAGAACTCCAGCCAACAGGGGTCACTGAAGAGCAGTCTGGAGCAGGAACTCTGGATGATTTGCTCATCACTCCTTAATCCAGGGCGCACAGGCCAATAGTATCTTTACCACTGCTGAAACTGAGATTAGCTAAATCAGCACAGCCTGGGATTGAACCTGGGATATCGCTGGTCTGTGTGCTTCAGTACCACACAGTGCATTCACCCCACAAGTTTATAATCTTATGACACAAGGCATATACTGCTAAAAGGAAGAGATGGTATTACAGATCAATAGCACACGATTATATTTGTATATAACTCGTGTGTATCAGAATAGTTTCTTACTTTGTTCAGCATACTCACATGGAACAGAGGTAGAACTCAGGGCTCCCACCCATCGACCTCTGTACTTCCATCTTTGATTGATGAACTGCAGGATACTGAAAAATTAAACTATAGAATGTTATACTGGCAGTTTTAAGAGCTGGGGCAATGTGACAATGAAATGACAGTCTAAACAGGCATAACACCGTGATCAGGAACAATCAGCATTAAGTAACTGACCCAAGATGTAATTTATTTTCCCCTCTTGTCCAAACAGAATATTTTTATCAATATCCACACTTCAATGACATTTTTCCATTTTCCAGGATTGGATGCAGTGGGCAGAGGTAGGGTAGAGGAATCTTTCATTGTTTCGATTAGACGCACCATCAGTAGCAATAGGCCAGTTGCCTGTAGGATACTTTACCTTCCCCATTTTTATTCCTCAGCTCCCACTATGTAAGAGGAGTGGGCCTTTGGTGTAGCGGTAGCATCCCCGCCGCTGGGCCAGAAGGTGTAGGGTTTCGAACCCCGCTCCAGACAGTCCCGGCAAGTGGAGTCGGAGCTCCGGCTCTAAATTCTGGGTTGACATCCAGCGGGATACTTGTGGGTGGCCCCTCCCCCCCCCCCCCCCGTATGGGTTGTGGGAGCCCGTGAAACCCTCCCGCCATAGGACTAACCACCCTAATAGCTGGTATGTAGATGGTTACGGTCACGGAAGGAGCGTTAACGCGGCCAGAAATCCTTCCACCACTTCATACAGTTCCCCAAAGGGAACAGTGTGAAGACACGTACGACGACAACTAAGAAAGTCTGGGGTGAGAAAAGGCCATTTGGCCCATCAAGCCCTCTCCATTCAAAGCCCAGAATTATTCCATCAGAATTCTTGCCTGAACTACTTGTTTATCATACTTTAAAGAACTCTAACACTCTTATCCTACCTTCCTGGGGGAAAAAAAGATTAAACAGTCCCATTAATATCTCCCTTCCCAGCAGGTATCAATCCAGCTCCCTTTTAAAGGTGACAATTCACCCTGAATCTCTAAGTATTGGATCTCCTTTATGACTTCAGTCAGATACAGGAAACTCTCTCAACCGGCAAAATTCAGGAGTAGGTTCAGTTAAGTTTTACTATATATTAGTGGCCGTGTAACCGGGGTTCCTGGATCTGTGGCCATGTAACCGGGGTTCCTGCACCTGTGGCCGTTCAACCGGGACTCCTGCACAAGTGCCGTGTACGGGGCTCTCGTACCTTGGTAAGTATACCTCTCTGTAATCCGGACTTTTTGATCAACCGGCACCATGCCAGTCCCGGATAAAAAAAGTTTCCTATATATTAGTGAGTCTATTGCATCTAGTCTACTCCTAGTAATTTCTAGTTCTTAAAAACAAAGTGAATGTTGCATTAATTTGAACTAAGCCATGTAAATAATAAAGTGGGAATTTAGTGCTAAAATATGAATGATCAGATTATTTGAATTAAGGGGAGTAGACTGTACTATAAAAATGTTAAAAAGCACAGAAAAAGAAAGGCCTTTCGGCCCAGCCTTCCACTGGCAGCGTACAATCTGAACTGAACTGGACCAGCCATATAAATACTATGGCTACAAGAGCAGGCCAGAGGCTGGGAATTCTGCGGCGAGTGTCTCACCTCCTGACTCCCCAAAGCCTTTCCACCATCTACAAGGCACAAGTCAGGAGTGTGATGGAATACTCTCCACTTGCCTGGATGAGTGCAGCTCCAACAACACTCAAGAAGCTCGACACCATTCAGGATAAAGCAGCCCGCTTGATTGGCACTCCATCCACCACCTTCAACATTCACTCCCTCCACCACCGGCGCACTGTGGCTGCAGTGTGTACCATCTACAAGATGCACTGCAGCAACTCGCCAAAGCTCCTTCAACAGCACCTTCCAAACCCGCGACCTCTACCACTTAGAAGGACAAGGGCAGCAGACGCATGGGAACATCACCACCTACAAGTTCCCCTCCAAGCCACACACCATCCTGACTTGGACTTGTATCGCCGTTCCTTCACTGTCGCTGGGCCAAAATCCTGGAACTCCCTTCCTAACAGCATTGTGCGTGTACCTACACCATATGGACTGCAGCGGTTCAAGAAGGCAGCTCACCACCATCTTCTCAAGGGCAATTAGGGATGGGCACTAAATGCAGGCCTAGCCAGCGACGCCCACATCCCATCAATGAATTAAAAAAAACATGGACCAACCCAACTCCTCCCCTGATGAAAGGTTTTGCAATAACCAGCATCTCATCCCTCAGAGTTAAGTCCATACTGTACAGATTTGACCCGACGCCTTCCTTGGCACATTTGCAAGGTCCCAGCAGCTCAGGGACAAAGCATGTTTGCCTACAGCATTGGATTATCTGTACTTAACCCAATAACCCTCAATCCAGTTCCTAACCAGCTACTTAGCCTTCTGTTTTTAGAGGTATTAATCCACACAGCATTACCCGCTGTAACTGGGACTCTTATTCACACAAGCACAAGTCTGTGAGGGAAAAAAAAGACCCTTTGGGTGTGGGAAGGGATAAGAAAACCTTACCTCTGTGCCTCAACAATTATACTGCATGCCAAGTAAAAACAGATGTAAAAACATTGGAGCAACACACTTAGATTGAGTGTAAACTGCTCTTTATAAAATGTAACCACCACTCTCCATATTTAGTTCGAGGTTTAACAGAGCACAGAACCTGCTGAACTGAAAGTTCTGATTTAGCCAATTATCAGGAGACGTATTGCACTAAGACTTTAATTACTGACATTGTCGGATACTTTAAACCCATCAGGTGTCCAGCTCAACCGAGTGAGCTTGTGTTACTTCCACTGGACCACCTCTTGTTCTGCTGGTCATTTATAAGATTCCCTTCCTTCTTGTAGCAGCAGCCGTTATTTTCTCAGAGAATGAGCAGGAAGGACGGGATATGTAAGCACAGAGGAGGTGGGGCATTTAGTATCCATATGAAAGGCACATGTAGTAGTCTACCGAGGGAGTGAAATTATACTGCACACAAATCCTGTTCCTGTATCTGGGGAGCAGATTGCAATACCTGTCTCGCACTCCTGAACAGGATATGAGAAAAAGCTTGTTTGATAGATGATCACTCTCTCACTCGAAGCCTCCCGCTTGTCTCTTTCTATTATCAATACTACTATTGATAATGCGCATCGGAGCTTTCCTCTCTCATTCTTACTAAGCTGCAAAAATACCATCTGATAAACTGCTTATTTTGCAGATTCTTTGAGTCCTCTGCACAACTTGCTTTTCCACCCATCTTTGTATCATCTGCAAACTTGGCTACATTACACTTGATCCCGTCATCCAAGTCATTAATGCAGATTGTAAATAGTTGGGGGCCCAGCACCGATCCTTGTGGCACCCCACTACTTACCGTTTGCCAACCAGAAAATGACCTATTTATCCTGACTCTCTGTTTTCTGTTAGTTAGCCAATTCTCTATCCATGCTAATATATTACCCCTAACTCCGTGAGCTTTTATCTTATGCAGTAACCTTTTATGTGGCACCTTATCGAATGCCTTCTGGAAATCCAAATACACCACATCCACTGGCTCACCCTTGTCCACCCTGCTTGTTACATCCTCAAAGAACTCCAGCAAATTTGTTAAACATGATTTCCCTTTCCTAAAACCATGCTGACTCTGTTTGACTGCAGTATGTTTTTCTAAATACCCTGCTACTGTTTCCTTAATAAAGGACTCCAGCATTTTCCCAACGACAGATGTTAGGCTAACTGGTCTATAGTTTCCTGCTTTCTGTCTCCCTCCTTTCTTAAACGGGGGTGTTACATTAGCGGTTTTCCAATCCGCTGGGACCTCTCCAGAGTCCAGGGAATTTTGGTATATTGCAAGCAATGCATCCACCATCTCTGCAGCCACTTCTTTTAAGACCCTGGGATGCAGGCCATCTGGTCCAGAGGACTTGACGTCTTTTAGTCCCATTATTTTACCGAGTACTATTTCCTTAGTGATAGTGATTGTCTTTAGTTCCCCACTCCCTGTGGCCCCTTGATTATCCATTATTGGGATGTTGTGTCTTCTACACTGAAGACAGATGCAAAATATTTGTTCAGAGTCTCTGCCATTTCCCCGTTCCCCATTATTAATTCCCCAGTCTCATCCTCTAAGGGACCAACATTTACTTTAGCTAGCCTCTTCCTTTTTATATACCTGTAGAAGCTCTTACTATCTGTTTTAATGTTTCTTGCCAGCTTATTCTCATAATTCATCTCTCTCTCCCCCAATCTTGGCAACATTGTACGCCTTCATTTTCAATTTGATACCATCCTTTACTTCCTTAGTTAGCCACACATAGTGCTCCCTTCTCTTAAAATCTCTCTCACTGGAATATATTTTTGTTGTTAATATATATATTAGCAGACAAGGCGTGCTTGGCACAGATTATTCCCCTCACGCATAAATTCTGGAACGTTTGCACAATTAACACCAGATGAAGCAGCCTACAGTCTACAGCTGGAGCAACTAACTTGGCATTGCACAACATCCCACGAACATTTACATTTACCACCTGTAGGGCGATCAGCTGCCCGGGTGCTGCAACGATGAAGGTGCTCATTTCTGAGCAACAGTAAATCGTTTTCTACAACGAAGCAACGCCTGGGCTACCTACAGCTAAACACGAACCGAAGGCTGCAGCCTGATGCCTCGGCTGCGAGCTGTGACCAGAACATGCAAGTTGAGAGGCTCCAGGTGCTTCACTCACCTGTCCATCACCAGGTTCCCGTCATTGACCCGGATAGCGGTCCACATGTCCCAATACTCTGCGTTCGTGGGCTGTGTGTGGGGTCCAAACACTGCACTGATCCTGGAAAAGTCCAGAATAAGTATCCCTTCAGGAGGTTTCATCACAGCCCAAAGTTACATTTTTGATGAAAATAAAAACTGGTATCAGTAAAAGTGACCATGAAAGCTGTCGGATTGTCGTAAAAACCCAACTGGTTCATTAATGTCCTTTAGGGAACAAAACCTGCCGTTTTTACCCAGTCTGACCTATATGTAACTCCAATATCACACCAACATGGTTGACTCTTAAAAGCCCTCTGAAGTGACCAAGTAAGCCACTCAGTTTTATCAATAGGAATGGGCAATAAATGCTAGCCAATCTATTTCTTGGTGGTACTGTCGGTGGGTCTTTGATAAGAGTGGTTAATGTTCATTGAATAGTGCAGTAAACACTAGGAGATGTGGACCTGGTCTTAGTTTAACATCTGATTCAATACTGCACTCCCTCAGTACTGGACTGTCAGCCTAGATTACATGCTTAAAGCCTGGTGTAGGACTTAAAGCCATACCCATCCAACAAGAGAGGAGAGTCCAACTGAACCAAGCTGACAATGTGCATGTGGTATATCTTCCTTAGTTCACTAGTATTAACAAAATAGGTCAGTGCGGGTTTAAACTGGGGAAACCTGGTTTATATTCATGGCATAATTTTTCACCAATGTTAGTGAATTGAAGAAAATGCACCACATACTTGTGGGAAGTATCGTAATCAGCAATTTAACTCTCACACGTAAAGCAATTCAGAAGGTTCAAATCAGTATTGCCTAGTTTGTGCAAACTGTTAAACAACATGTGTGGGTTGGGAGAATGGAACAGCTACCCTGCCCAATTCTTGCTCAGAGAGGGTTAGTTTATTTCTGTTCCCCGCTGGATGTAATCCAGATCTGCCAGATGCACGGTTACAAAGCTCACCCTTTTGAGAAGAAGTAGTAGTTCACAAGTCTGGTAAAGATTGGTGACAAGTATCCGCTGTCTTTGAGCAGCTGTTGTGAAGAAAAGGAAAAAAATTATGAATTTAATTTAGAAATTGTATTGCTCGTATCTTAATTTAAAAAAAGGCACATACAGGTTTTTGTGTATACGTGCATGTACAACTGTCCCCATACTTGGCACTGAATGTTATGAAGAAACAACTATATAAATTATTAGAAGTCCTGTGTAGAATGTGCACTTCCTGTCCATAAACCTCACTTCCTGTTGTCATCATTTTTTGTGTTACACTTTTGTGTCAACATTTCTCATTGTAAATTGCTGTCAACCATCACAATGTAGTTGCAGGCTCTGGTCACTAGGTGGCTCTGTGGAACCGGTTTCTGAAGTCTCTGTCCCAACTCCGTCACCATCCCTTATATGTACAAAAATAATAACCATCATCCGACAGCGAGTAATGCCACAGCACATTAACTAGTTATAATAGAAAAGTACTGCAGCAACTTTTCATTCCCAGTTCCAAACCGTATTGGATACTTTGTGATAAACTGGCTTGTTGGAGAAATAGGAATTGAATTTTTACTGTCCATGTTAACTCTTTCAAGTCAAGTTCAAGTCCCGCTCCAGAGACTTGAGCACAACAGTCTAGGCTGACACTCCAGTGCAGTGCTGAGGGAGTGCTGCACTGCCGTTGGATGTGACGTTAAACTAAGACTCCGTATGCTCTCTCAGGTGGACGTAAAAGATCCTATGGCACTATTTTGAAGACGAGCAGGGGAGTTATTTATCCCTCAATCAACATAACTAAAACAGATTATCTGGTCATTATCATACTGCTGTTTGTGGGAGTTTGCTGTGCATAAATTGGCTGCCGCATTTCCTATACTGTATCACAATAGTGACTACACTTTAAAAAGTACTTGGCTGTCCGGTGGTCGTGAAAGGCGCTCTAGAAATCCAAGTCTTTCGTTCTTTTTGCTGCTCATTCCTGACAACAAGGGTGCATCATATCTTAAAGACAGTGTAAAGCCCAGATGAATAAAATGAGTATACGGTATTAAAATTTATGCATTAGTAATACTAGTGATTTAAAATTTCAGCGAAAGCCAACCCAGGAGGAAGCCTTTAAGTCTTGAACCAATATTTGCATTTTACTTTTTTGATAATAAACATCTAATAAACTCTTTAAAAAAACTGCATTGAAATTTTTTTTTTTTTTTTAAATGTGAGGCACCATCAGAGAATTGAAAGGGTCAGAGAGCTTGTTCTGTTAGCATAGTGTGGGAAATGGAAGAGACGCTATAAACAAAATGGGGTACTCGAAGTCGCCATATGGCATTCCTCCGATGGTGGAATCAGTAAACGCACCACCTTCTATGGTATTAAGCCACATGAGTAACAATGTGCCAGGTACAATCCTCCAGTTAGCTCATCTCTGGTGTTGTCAACAAGATTCCAGGTGCAGTCTGTGCTGAGTTAGCTGATCTCAGGTGCTGTCAGCGGTAAGATGCCCCAACTATCCCCTGTTGGCGACAGGAAAGAAAAATCCAAGTCTCCTGTTTCTGATTGCGAACCACTGATAGGACAGGTATGGACATGATCAGGATCAGGCTCGAGTTAACCTGTAATGCTGAACACCCCGTCAAATGTGGTTAACTAGCCTGCCAAGACCCGCTGTCAGGTCTAACATGAGGATTAGACACTTGGATGAGGAACTGGGCAGCTCTCATGCCCGTGGAACTGTACCCCAGCAAGAGTTGGTGACTCTGGGGGTAGGTGGGGCAGAAAGAGATATGGAAGGAAAGAAAAAAATAAAGTGACTTATATCTTAACATATCACTTAAATTCTGCTAGCCCGAATTGAAAACACAGATGAAACAACAAAAAAATTAAAGCACTATTCCCCATAAGCTATAGATCAGCTACTTTTGATTTGCTCCACCATGAACAACTCTGGCCCAACATACACCTCTTCACGGCCCAGGAACAGGAAAGGTGCACACATACCTGCTGCACCACGCCTTCACCCATCTTGAACGAACAGACACGATTGCCAAATATCCGAGTGTTGGCTGCGCTTTCTCATCCAGCAACCTCGTCTGTTCCCTGCTGTGTTTAGCACTTGCTGACAGCAAGCTGGTGCTTTAAGGCCTCTCAACCTCAAGGCATCACCACATTTCATTCAATTTGCAGCACAGAAACAGGCCATTCGGCCTAACCAGTCTATGCCGGTGTTTATGCTCCACACGATCCACCTCCCACTCTATTTACTTGATCTCACCTTATCTTTCTATTCCTTTCTCCCTCATGTACCTATCTAGCGTCCCCTTAAATGTATCTATGACATGTTGAGGCCTTACTTTCCACCCCATGGACCCTAACACTTTTAATGCAATGAATTCATTCCATTTTTTTTTAATGGATAATATACAGACCTTCTGCAGAAACCTTGGATGGTTCGTCTCTGGAAAAATTCCTGAAATGATTACAAAGAATAGAAGGTAAGCTGTCAGCCAGAGGAATTGGGAATTATTTTTTTGATATACATATATAAATAAATGAGTTAATCACTAGCAAGATAACCAAATAGTTGATTACCTCCATTTGATAAACACAGGCTATTAATCATCAGATGTCCAGGTTTACCCTGTTCAGACCTAACACACAGGAGAGATAATGTTCGATCATTTGAACTGTGAAACTTCCAATAGTGGGATTACATTGCAGCCACGTTAGATATCGGTTCTACCGCAGATGCCGGCCTAAGACCGGGACCGGTGGGCTCCGGCAGACTAGGATCACCTGGCCGGTTTAGGCATCATTCTCGCCCAGCAACAGTGAAGCTCCGCCTGTCTGCACAGGCGGTTTGGTGCAGAGTTCCGCTCAGCGGTCCATTCAATCTTTGCCTGGTGCTAGTGCCGAGCTATCCAAACCTCAGGTTTGATTCATGGTCCGTGCCAAGTGAGTGATCCCAGCGAAGGCAGCAACGTAGGTGTTGCAATGCCTTAACATTGTCCCAGAGGAAAGGAGGAAATCGGGCAAGGTCTCCACTCCTGATCCAGCCAAGAACAGACCGAGATTTTGCTCAGTGTGGTTCCCTCCACAACTGAACAGCCCGCCTGCAGAGATTGTCCAATAAAACACTCTGTTTGGGGGAGGGGGCTGCTGCCACCAGTGAAACGTAACCTCACCAGGAGCTCAGCAAATGCAAGTTTTAAAAAAAACAGAAGGCGAACAACATACAATTAAGACATTTATGAAAATGCACTTGGCATTGTTGCTGTTAGCGACCTTCCCCACCCCCAAATACCGCTCCATCTTAAAGTGATAACCTGTACAGCAGCTCCAGTGCAACGGTGTCTCCGTAATCATGGGCCAGGATGTTGATTTTCTGCTGAGTTAGGCCCAATTCCACCATTAGCCCCTGGACAATATCTGCCTGCTCAAAGATGGAGTATCTGTGCAGCCTCTAATGAAAAACAAATTCATTGCGGTGTCAGTTAACCCTCCGAATACTGAACACCCCCAACCACCTGCCAAAATAGATGCATCTTATGAGAATACTTGCAATTACACAATAACGTCCAGACATTTTAAAGAGGCTCTTCCAATGAGTTACTTTTTTGAAGTGAAATAACTTATGTAGGCAAACGTGGCAATGGGATGTATGATCAGACAGACAGACAGACAGACAGACTGACAGAAAGAAAACAAACTTGCATTTATATGGCACCCTTCATGGCTTCAGGATATCCCAAAGTGCTTCACAGTCAATGAGGTCATTTTGAAGTGTACTCGCTGGTGTAATGTAGGAAACGTGGCAGCCAATTTGTGCACAGCAAGCTCCCACACACAGCAATGAGAAATGACCAGATAATCTGTTTTAGTGATACTGGTTCAGGGATACTGGCTAGGTCATTTGCATAATCACAAACATAAAATCTTCCATGAACCAGCACAATCGGGCAGCATAATACAATGTAATTGTTTATGTTTTATTCTTTCCATTAAATACATCAAGGAATACTTTTTAAGAGTGGTAACCTGGTGCAGTTCCAAAAATACACATTTTAATTAAGGGCATCCAGTCCTCCACCTGTGAGTAACCCGATTTTAAAAAATCACTGAAAGTGAATTGAAATAACTCTTCTGAACCACTTACTACTTTCATTGCTGTACACTAGTCAGTTTCTTAGTAAATTCAATATTTTTTGATGTGAAAAATCTTTTAAAAAGTGCCTACTGGTGCCTGTGCACCCAAGAAAATCGAGCGGAATTTGAAGAGCCTTCCCGAACCAGCGCAATCGTCGGAATCTCGGAATGTCGACCTGGGGGTGTGGCCAGCTTTGTGAACGGGGCCTGATTCGGGCAAACTGAATCTTAAACCAACGTAAAAGATCGCGGAAAACACGAACACACGTGATTTTGGGCGTAACTCACCTACGTTTTAAATTCCCTGAACTTTTGCACCAATTCAACTGATTTCGCCCGGATTGTGCGGATGTAACTAGTGGAAACTCGACCCCTATAAGTTTATTGCAAATTAACAAAACCAACAGTTGACGACCACCGAGCGTATCTACAGACCGGTGAATACTGACTAGCGTTCAAAGGGTTAAACCTCCAGCAAAGGTACCGAACATTTGATACTACACCCCGAGACTCAGGGACCACATACTCACGGGTTTATCGCTGAATCCAAAGCCAAGAAAATCTAGTGCAATAACTCGATTAAACCTCAGCGTCAAGCCTTCCCAGATCTAAAACAAAAAGCAGGTTACAATCCCCCTTTAATGCTCTCCACCGTTCTATAAAATGCTTCAGTTGACTAGCGACTAGCTTCAGTTGTTAAAGGGGAACTCGCTCAAATAAAGAGATCCCTTCAATTACTCACTCCAGTTTATTTCAGATTTACATTTAACAATATATTTTTCAAACAGCACCCTAGGATTGAGGGTATATTGTGTTAAATTGGTTTTCAGTAGCAATTAGGAGTGAGAATCCTGGCCAATTTCACCCCTCCCGAGTGAAGGTGTGCAATGAGCAACTAAAGTCCTGTTGCCATCGTACCAGCTGGAATAGCAAAGTTCAGAGTTCAAAGCTCTCAGATTTTAGATATTTTGGCGATGGAAGTAGTTCCCTTAAATTTCTACTGCATTCAATCCAGTTTTATCTCTGACAGTGCAACACTTTATTCATAACGCAGGTAAAATCACGGTCTCCCGCCCCACATCAAAATCAAAAATGGGAGAAAACTTAAAAAATTTGACCAAGTCTTGGCATTCTTCTACACTGCTCCTTACCTTGTGCCAGTCATAGCTCGATGTTGGGAAGCCATGCAAAAGGATTACCATGTCAGAACTGCCAACAGCACCCAGGGAATCTGAAATTCACAAGCAGGTCGCATTAAGACAGCTTAAGGGGACACCCTACCAGTTCCAGTGGTTAAGGTAAACGCTACAGATCCCACGGTACTATTTGAAGAAGAGCAGGGGTCTCAGCCAACATTCCTCCCTCAACTAATACGATCAAAAACAACAGATTAATTCGTCTCATTGCTGTTTGTGGGATCTTGCTGTGCACAAATTGTTGCCCCGTTTGTCAACATAACAGTCACTATACCTTAATTAATCGTGTTATCATTCTGAAGCATCTCAAGAGTTTAAGTTGCTATATAAATGCAAGCATGGTTACTATTTTTCCATCTGTCAAAGACCAGCCTTCTTCCCAAGAGTCACATTTGGACCCCGGCACAACATGGATGATAAATGCTACTCTGGATCAAGTTCTTAAAGCAGCTACATGCCACCATTAGACTCTAATAAAACACAAGGTATTTGGATCAAAGTAGCCTAACATTAATGTCTCTCTCCATACAAGGGTATGCAATATATAGGCTTTGCTACAGAGGCTTTCCTACTGAATGAGAAAGTAACTGCCCAGCTGGTGACACAGCCCAGCTTTAAGGATATTTCTCCCTTGAAGCTAGGACTGGCTGCAAAGCTCAGTTAAATTGATCATAAGTAATGATTCTGCTTTGCCCTGTGACAATAATTCTGGCTCTCAAAACATTTCCTTGGGATAGTATCATTGGCGGAAGGATCGAGAACCAGCGGACACAGATTTAAGGTGATTGGCAGAAGATCCAAAGGCGACATGAGGAAAAGCTGTTTTACGCAGCGAGTGGTTATGATCTGGAATGCGCTGCCTGAAAGGGTGGTTAAGGCAGATTCAATTGTGGCTTTCAAAAGGGAATTGGATAAGTACTTGAAGGAAAATAAATTTGCGGTGCTACGGGGAAAGGGCGGGAGAGTGGGACTAGCTGAAGTGCTCTTACAGAGAGCCGGCATGGGCTCGACAGGCCGAATGGCCTCCTGTGCTGTAACCATTCTATAATTATAGGGACAAATTACTACAGGTGGTCAAAGACTCCTTTTGAGATAAAATGGCACAACTTACAATACAATTTTTAACGTGCTTGCTGAGCTGCTCACACCTTATGACCTTTCATTTTAAACATGTGGTCCTCAAAGAGAGGCTTTACCTTAACTAATTCCTGATCAAAAGAGTCTGCCTATTTATTCTCACAGACGGCATTGTAAACTTGGAGAACAGGCACCAGTTTCAACTAAGCTTTTCAAAAAAAAGTGTATTTAGAAATGCGAGCCAACCCAAGACAAACATTATTTGTGACACACATGGAGCAATAAGCATAAACATTTATAGATAGCACAATTACAGATTCATTAAAGCCACACCATAGGAACACGAAGAACAGGAGTAGACCATTTAGCCCCTCGGGCCTGCTCCGTCAATTAATCAGATCATGGTCATACTGTACAAAAACTCTCACCTCTGTAAAAAATGCGGTGATCTTTGAAGGTAAAGAAGGCTCCAGCCATTCTCCATGAATATAGAGATGGTGAGAGAGTGGGGGGAGGGACGTGAAGGTAGACAGCAATGAGCGGTGCAGCGAGAAGTGCGACCTGGATCCACCACTCTTTCATCCTTAAAAAGAGAACAAAAACTACCACGTAAGGATTCATCAAACAAAATCCAATCCTGGATCTTCCTTGCAAGTGGAACTGACTTACAAATTAGATACTGGTGGGAGAAAAAAGTTACCACCAATAACCACGGAATTATACTCCAAACATATCACGATCTGCACAAGCTTTATAACTTCCTCCCCACTAGAGAACATAGTTTTCCAATGTTATTCAAATGTTATGGCTAACCTTTAAACCACCACTCAACTCAAAGGGGCAAACAGCTATGGAGCCAAGTTAAACCACCAGCCAAATTGGAACTGTTCCCTCCCATACAAAAACAAAGAGCAGGCTCAGTTCTGAAGCTCCCCATAGTTCAACAGCTTGCCACATACACTATCCAGCCTCACAAATGGTTGCTTGGGCAAGCTCCTAAGGTTTGATCCATGGCCTGTGCCGAGTTCACTGACCTCAATCAGGGCAGTACTTGCAGCTATACGATTGGTCAAGGAGTCCCTACACTGGACAGGGAGATGGAGAAAGAGAGAGGAAAACCATCAAGGGGTTTCTGCTCCTGCTCGTAATCCAGTTATGAAAGTGTACATTTTAAAAATACCATGCCTACATCTGGTTTCTGATTGGGCTGTAGGCAACAGCCACGGTTGAATGGCTCCTGGAGGCTTGTACATGATGGGCAAAGTACCAGAAAACAACTTCAACTTGCATATAGCACCTTTAACGTAGTAAAACATCCCAAGGCACTTCACAGAAGTGATATTAAACAAAATTTGTCACCGAGCCATACCAGAGGGCTTCCACGAACCATTGTACACACTCCAGCATGAGAGGCCGGGAGCAGAGTTGCCAACCCTCCAGGATTGCCCTGGAGTCTCCAGGAATTAAACAGTAATCTCCTGGGCACGGCTTCAAGTAACCCAGAAGAAATCTAGGAGTGTTAAAAATCGGTGTATTTTTGTTCATTTTCTTTGAATACTTTTGTTTATTAGTTATAAAAATATCATAAAAATAACAACAGAAAATGCTGGAAAAACTCAGCAGGCCAGGCAACATCCGTGGAGAGAAATTAGAGTTGACGTTTCGGGTCGAAACCCTTTTTCAAAACGGGAAAGGAAATAAAATAGATCGAAGGCAGGGCTGCGATAGAACAAAAGAAGTAAAAGAGACATTAAGAGGTATTCAACACCAGACGAGATGCTAATAGGACAAGTGGAGACAAAAGACGGCTGAGATTAGGTGTGAAGTGTACTGGCAGGATGAGACAGAGCTGCCATGTGGGAGAGAGAAAAAAAAAGGAAAGGTGGTGGGGGGAGGGAAGACCCAAAACAAAGGGGTGGAAAAAAATATAAGTAAAAATGTAATAGGGGCCGAGGTTATGATCTGAACTTGTTGAACTCGATATCGAGTCCGGAAGGCTGCAAAGTGCCTAATCGGAAGATGAGGTGCTGTTCCTCGAGTTTACGTTGAGCTTCTGTGGAACAATGCAAGAGGCCAAGGACAGTGAGGTCCGAGTGGGAATGGAGCGGTGAATTAAAATGACAGGCGACCGGAAGCTCGGGGTCACCCTTACGGACTGAACGGAGGTGTTCCACAAAGCGGTCACCCAATCTGCGTTTGATCTCCTCAATGTAGAGGAGACCGCATCGTGAGCAGCGAATACAGTATACTAGATTGCAAGAATTACAAGTAAATCGCTGTTTCAGATTTCCAGCATCTGCAGTATTTTGCTATCATAAAAATATCATAGATGGAGGGGGGGTAGTGTCTGTTTGATTGAGCAGGGTGGATAAAGGCAGGAGGTCATGTGATGAAACCTGCAGGAATACGTCCAACCTGAGTTGACAACCCTAGACAGGAGGGGAAAGAGAGAAAAATAAAACACAAGTTATTCGGATCAAATTTCCTAACACAAGTACTTTTTCTAAATAAAGCATTCTGAATACAAATTGTGTTTGACTTATAAACAGATACCTAATGTCTGGATTACTAAACAGATCCAGTGTCATGACACCTTTAATAATTTTTAACAAAACTCAGAAATACATTTTAACATAATCTGTGATAACTTTCTCTTCTTAAAAAAACGACTAAGAGTCTGCTCCTGTGACTCTATGGAAAACTTTAAAAGTAAGTTTTAACAAACTTAATACAAATTTAAAATATTTTCACGTCTGAATGGATTTAAATATGAATATTTACGACAAAAAATATATATATGCAAATTGAGGTAATTTTTATTTAAGAAGCTGGTAAAATGTAGTAATATTTAGTCCCTGGGCTTGCAGACAGGGCTAAACTGGGCTGAGCTGCCAGCCAGGCGCCGCTTACCTGCGCTCAGGTGAGCTCTCATGCTCAATCTGCCCGTCACACCTGAGGATACGATTGTTTCCGGGTCGCGCCGTTAGCTCCACTGACCTCGCCCCCCCCCGCCTTTCCCATCCCTATGCCACAGTGCACAGACAGAGCAGCAAGGCTCCCCCTGCTGGGCGGGAGGGTTAGCTGCCGCGCCAGATCCCGTCACCTGGCTGGACCAACCCCTTGCAGCAGCAGTGTGGGGCTCTTTTCAAAAGTAACCACCAAAGAGGCACTGGGTTGCCACAGTGTCACCAAACCAAAAACGAATCCTAAAAAAAAATCCCTCTTTTTTTTAAAAGGGGCGCAACTAATTAAGAACTTTAAAAAAATAAAGATTTATATATGTATATTGCGCCTCACGACGTCCCAAGACGCTTTACAGCCAATGAAGTACTTTTGAAGTGCAGTCACTGTTGTAATGTAGGAAACCATGAAAACAAAAGGAAACTTATAAAACTTAAATAATAATGCTATCACTATTATATCCACTGTGCACTCCAGCCCCTGCGGTGCCCAACAGTTGCAGAAGACCTCAAGTTATGCATCGGTGATTTGGCAAATGCTTTTGTGATCTGCTGGGTGCAGAAACCCATCAACAAGCGCCAGCAAACCAAGGGACCGAGAAATTTATGACTAGAGTTTCTCCACGCCTGATATGGAGTGCCCCTCCGCTCTGGAGGGACACATCCCACTCACACATATGTGCCAACCACACACACTTGATGAGGGGCAGCACTGCCTGTGTGTTTGTGGACCAAAATCAACAAGGACCAGGCCCTTCCCCAAGTGCTGCTCCTGAGTCATATTCCTGCTGGGATGGGCAGTGCTGTAAACTGTGGGCTGCAATTTTCACAAGATCTCACTTACGCCTATATTTTTATTCATTCGTAGCATGATTGCGACACTGGCAAGGCCAACATTTACTGCCCATCCCTAGTTGCTCTTTGAGAAGGAAGTGGTGGCCTTCTCTTGAACCGCTGCAGCCCGTGTGGTGAAAGTGCTCCCACAGTGCGGTTAGGTAAGGAGTTCCAGGATTTTGACCCTGAAAAGGTGAAGGAATGACCGATATACGTCCAAGTCAGAATGGTGTGTGACTTGGAGGGGAACTTGGAGGTGTTCCCATGCACCTTGTCCTTCTAGGTGGTGAAGCTAACAGGTTTGGGAGGTGCTGCCGAGGAAGTCTTGGAGAGTTTCTACAGTGCATTTTGTAGATGGTACATATTGCAGCGACAGTACACCGGTGGTGGATATTTAATTTGGTTGGGGTAGGGGAAGCCTGGAGCAGTATTGGGGGGGGGGGGGGGGGGGGGGGGGGGCAAAAAGGCTGAGAGCAACATTTGCAGTTGAAGAGAAATTGGGGCTATGCTTTGGGGAAGCTGGGTCTGTTTGGTCTATTGAGAATGCAAAGGCTATTAGATTGTTAATGTTAAAAGGGAGGAAAATGTCAATTATGAAGTATAAAAGTGTTCAAAAATAAAATAGAATGCACATTTTAATGTAAAAATTTAAAATGGCATACCCTTGGACTCCTCTCGAAATGCCCCAACAGTTTGGGGGAATGGGGGCAGTATTTGCAAGGATAGTTACAGAATACCTGTAGTCTTGACTGGAATGATCCTGTCCTCTTTTTTTTAACCCAAAAAAGACCCTTAAACAAATAAACCCTTTAAATAAACCCGATAAATCAAATTAAAATTTGGCCCCTTAAATCGATTACGCACTCCAGACCCCGCGGCGCCCACCGGTCACGAAAGAGCTCGAGCTCGCCGGCGCTGGAATGATCCTGTCCTCTTTTTTTTTAAACCCAAAAAAAGACCCTTAAACAAATAAACCCTTTAAATAAACCCGATAAATCAAATTAAAATTTGGCCCCTTAAATCGATTACGCACTCCAGACCCCGCGGCGCCCACCGGTCACGAAAGAGCTCGAGCTCGCCGGCGCTGGAATGATCCTGTCCTCTTTTTTTAAACCCAAAAAAAGACCCTTAAACAAATAAACCCTTTAAATAAACCCGATAAATCAAATTAAAATTTGGCCCCTTAAATCGATTACGCACTCCAGACCCCGCGGCGCCCACCGGTCACGAAAGAGCTCGAGCTCGCCGGCGCTGGAATGATCCTGTGGTCAATAAGACTTGATTGGAGTCACCTGTTTGTTATTAGGCAATATTTTTACAAGAGACAATTGAAGCGTATTCTGTTGCTGGTGTTTCACAAGTTTTATATGTTCAAAGTGAACCGAAAAAGTTGCTTCAGTTGATAAAACTTCAGGTAAACCGACCACTAAGCAGAAATAAGCAAAAATTGGACAAGAACCAGTAAGTGATGTTACACCCTGTTATACCTCCTCGTAGGACTGCTCCTGGGCCTGGCCAAAATAGCCATTAACAAGTCCAGGCAGCAGGCAGTCGAGGGGGTCGTTCGGCCCGATTGCCTGCCTCTCTTCCGTGGCCATGTTCGCGCCCGGGTGGCCCTGAAGATGGAGCATGCGGTGTCCGCTGGCACGCTTGAGGCTTTTCACGACCGGTGGGTGCCGCGGGGACTGGAGTGCATTATCAATCCAGACAGCCAAATTGTAATTTGATTTGTTAAGTTTTATTTAAAGTTTTATTAATTTACAGTCAATTTGTTTAAGCACCCAATCAAAAGAGTACACCCTATTATGCACGTCCTATAAAATCATAGAATGACACAACACAGGACGTCATTCGGCCATCTTGCCTGTGCATGATCAATGAAAGAGCGATCCAATTAGTTGTATTTCCCCTGTCCTTTCCCCATAGCCCTGCAAATTTTTCCCCTTCAAGTATTTATCCATTTCCCTTTTGAAAGTTATTATTGAATCTGCTTCTACCACCCTTTCAGGCAGTGCATTCCAGATCACAACAATTCGCTGCGTAAAAACAATTCTCCTCTCTCCTCTGGCCCTTTTGCCAATGATCTTAAATCTGTATCCTACATCTTAAACTTCATTGGCTTTGAGACGTCCTGAGGTCGTGAAAGACGCTACACAAATGCAAGTTTTTCCTTTCTTTTGTAAATGGAAAAATAAACAAATACCAATGCACCAAATATTTTTCCCTCACAATTTATGGTAGAGCAGGGGTGGAAAAAACACTTTCAAATAAATTTAAATTATTGAAAGTAACTTTTATTAAAGACGACGTTTCATTATTGCCAGTGTGCTGGCCCGGTGCATCCGGCGTGAGATACC